>NC_053465.1:3539142-4223296 GCF_015227805.2 Hirundo rustica
CAAAACCAAACTGCCCTTCTTCCTCAGCTTGGTATCTCTAAAAATTCGTCTGTTGGGAAAAAAATCTTCCTGTTCTGTGACAAACTTTGAAGTGTCTTTGTAAATAAAATAAGCTACAAAGGGGATTTCTGAAGCTCTGCTGATGAAAGCCTGACACCGAAAAATCCCTCTGGTGACTGACAAGACAAATTCCAAGAGTCAGCCTATTTTAATCCTGGTCATACCCAGCTGGCTTCAGTCCTGTGAGTGGATGTGTGTCAGGGTAGGCAAAACTGCTTCAGAGTTTTACTGTAGTGCTCAGACTGCTAAAATTTGAGCCATAAGTACTGGCTTTGTAATTAATGTTGTGATCCCTGATTCTCATTAAAAGCTCAAGCTGCTTTTTTACCCTGGTTACTTTCAGTGTACTGAGCTGAGCAAAATGGGCGCAGTATAAAGCACAAATCTGACCTGGAAAAGCAACATGGGAAGAGGTGGGGAGGCAAATAAGATCTCTCACTGCATTAAACGTAAAAATAATGTGGAGGTTTTTTCCTGACTTCTGTGTCCTATAAACTTAGCCTGGTTCTGTGGAAAACGGAATTCCCCAGGGTAACAACAGCATTGATACCTCTGTAATATGGATAACTGACCAAATATGTAATAGATAATTAAAAATCCACCAAAAAACAAAACTTAACAGATTTTCCTACTTTTTTTTTTTTTTTCCCCACTTAGGAAGTCTGACTCAAAATTATTGAGTGACAGAACAAAATAAAACCTTGAAACATTGTCCCAGATAAAGAGAAGGATAAATTTTTGAGGGAGAAGGTGCTGACATTAGAGATTTTTGTGTAACATGCTTTCTAATGCTGGGGTAGCAGCAGACAAATGTAAGCAAAGTCAAAATTAAAATGTGAATTTACGTCTTCACTTTAATTTACCCAGTCATTTTATTGAATGAGTTGGCTAATTTATTTTTTTTAATGTACTACTATTCAGGTTTGGAGAAAGACAAGCCTAGGAGAGACACAGTGATGTTTGGAATTCTCTCAGTTCTGTTGTTCTGTCATGCAAATTATTGATTTAGGCTGTGATTTTTATGTGAATTATTAATAGTGAAGTACAGTGTTTCTGTCTGTAGTTTTCTGGTATTTGATGTGACTTTGGAACTGTATCATTCTTGCAACTGAAATGCCAGAGTGCCGGCAGAGGAAGGAGCAGCTGTGTCAGGGTTGGGATTTGCCACATCAGGGGGGAACATTCCTGTTCTTTTTTTGCTACACTTTCAGTTTGCTGTTGGCAAGATCAGAAGAGCTCCCACGAAAAGACAAATTAGGAGTTGGGTGATAGAACCAAATACTGTGGAAGAGCTCAAAGTATCAATGGAGAGTGTTTCAGACTGGTGCTGAGGTAGAGCCACGTGTCCTGAGAGGGGTGTGAGGGGTGATGAATATCTCAGTGGTTTTAATCTCTGTTCTCTTTGAAGGCACAACATCCAAAATGAACTAACAGATTGTGACAGTTTTGGTGCTTACCCTGAGTTCTGTTTCTCACAGGGCAAAGCTCTGCTGGGCTACAGAGGTTCACCTGTGTAAGGCAGCCTGGAAACCAGAGCAGCCACGAACAACAGCTTTTGTTAACCTGTTTGTGATTTAAAACTGGGAAATTTAACAGCCAATTGCTCTGTCCTGCAGCATGTCCCAAACCCTGCTGCCTCTGGGTTCAGCTGCTTTCTCCTGTCCTCACCCCCCTTACTCTTGCAACAGTGTGGTTGATAAGAGAATAGAGCAGTTATGAAAGAAAGGTATGAGACAACCTCAGAGTTCAAAATCCATCAGCTTGGACACTGAAAAAAAGATTTAGGGGGGAAATTCTTCATTCCCCAGGTGAGTGACCCAGCCTGGGATCCTCATACAAATTTTCAAGGTCAGAGAACGAATCTGTCCCAAAAGGCCAGGGATATCCAGTTAAGGAACTGCAAAAAACCCCGTACTTTGTGCAACCATGAGGGCTGGGAGATAGTTTAGTGAAGGGTGAGTTTAATGATCAGTGTGAAAATCAACTGGAGCTTGCTTTGAAGCAAGAAAATATTTTCACCGCAGGCTCATCTTGAGAAGCACTTGGGGCATTGGGAGGCTCAGTGTTTTAAGAGTGTTTTCAGCAATCCTCGGTTATATAAAATACAGTTCCAACTTTTAAGTTGACATCCAAAGGACACTAAAATGACATCACATCAGCAACCTCAAACCCACCTTGTTTTGTCTTGGAATATTCTTGGTTACCTGGTGAAGTGTCGTGTGTTCAATGTCTGGAATTACTGTTAGCAGTATTCGAGGTACAAAACAGAAATGCTTCGTCTCCAGGCTCTGCTTGAGAAGGAAGAACTCTTCAGCCAAAACTCATTAGCCTAACGATGCTGCTGTAATTTCCTACTCCATTGGAAAGTTATTACCTTATCTCTAGTTGAATGTATTGGCTGCTTTGTAAAGGGCTAACGATTACAAAAATACAAATTTATGCTAACAGAATTTGTAGAGGGCAAGGAGCAGAGGGAATGATAGAGAATGCCAGGGTGGATATTTTTTAAAAAAACATATAAATAAATGGCAAACAGTTTTGTTGGAAGTCGGCTCTTCTGTTTGGGATTTTTCTTCTATATTTTAGGAAGGAGTCAAGTGAAGTTGGATTTCATCAGCTGTATTACATTCAGCCCATTAGGTAGCAAATCCTGAAGTACAGTTATTAGATAATTTGGTCAAAAATCAAGCAAATTTGGATAGTTGGAATTGAAACTCAAGCATTTGATATTTTATTTTTCTTTTACAAAAAAGGTACAAAAAGGAAAAAAAAAAAGTAATTTTCAATGGTCCTGTACATTTGGCTCTTCTTCACACACTTTCACTTTCCAGAATGCCTTTACTGCTTCCTGAAACCATGCAGCAGAGACACCAAGGCTGACCTCCATTGGATATTTATTGGGCTCCAGATTTTCTCTCTGTCTCAAAATTTATCTCATAATTTGTTCTCTGCCTCATCAAGATCTCATTAGATAGAAATTGTCACTCAAGAAAGTTTTACATATAAAATGTAGTCAAATATGCATTTAGGGGGAAAATTTGTTGCATTAATTTGCTGCATAATAAAATCTTTCAGGGACATTCAGGTAAATCTAAGTGCTTTTAGTCATGAACATTTCACTGAGACTTTGTAAAACACAAATCCATATGGGGGAATGCAGTTAAACCCAAGAGACAACCAACATTGTTTCCATTCAAAATTGTAAATGTTTAGTTAGCAAAATAAATTTCTGGTACATTTAATATTTCATCATATTTTAAGTGATATCTTGAAACTGGTTTAATCTGATTTTACCTCTTGTTTATTGACCTGAAGTAAGGCAAGCTTGGATATTGCAATTCTGCAAAGGGCTATTCAGCAAATGTCTGGCTGTTGCAGATCCCTAGTTTTCTTCTCAAGGGAAGCTGAAAGTAAATGCTTTGAGTATTGCTCATTCTTTATATATAAAAAAAAAAAATCTTTTTTTGTTTCTGCAATTAAAATAAAGATATATACAAAGATGGAAAACTTCTAGTTTTAAGATCTAGGCACTGAAATTGTATAGTAAATGTCTAATAACATTGACTCTTAATGGCAGTTGGTGCTGGGGACTGTTCCCATTTTCTACTCAATTAAGTAGGAAGTTTTGTAGCATAATTACCACTGAAGTCCCACAAGTCCAACTGTGTTGTCCAACAGACAAAACTTTTACCTCCTCTGGAAATGCTTTCCTGAGGCTAGGAGTGTTTCAGGCCGTGAGCTCTGGCACAATGACAGTCTCCAGGCTGCAGATCCCAATGTCCTGCCCAGGAGATACACAGCGAATTTTGGTTGTGGGAAGGAAGATTCTCCTGCCATGCAAAGTGGATTTAGTTGAACTTTCTGTAAAGAACCAGGATCTCCTCCTAAGCCTCAAGAAGTCTCAGACTTGTGGTTTTCCCATTCAGTTTCACTGAAATGTTAAGTTTTAGACTCACTTTTTCTCCAGTTTGTAGTTTTCTGAACTTTCTGTTAAGGTACTATAATGGTTACTGTGAAATCACCTCCAGAGAATTTGTGTTACACCTAATTGCACATCTTATAACTTCATAGCAAGAAAAAAAAAAAATCTGATGAAGCACAGGAGATGTAGAGATGTTTCTTATGAGACTACTCTCAGAAAGTACTTTTCTTGTTTTGGGATGGATTAAATTCAGATCTGGAACTTTCTTAGGAAGCTCTGACTGGTTAATCACACTGTCTGTTCCAAGTTCACTATTATTTCTCACATCTATGCGATGGAAATGAAATTGCCTGCTAACCAAATGGAGATGAGCCAAAAACTTCTTCTCAAGGATATTTCCATTGGCTCCCAGCCTCAGTTTGTCACTTCACTCCCAGTTTGTCCCTCATAAAAAGTGACCGGTGACTCCACGAGCATTGGGATGTCCCTCACCGCCCTCCTGCCTGCAGCGGAAAATGTGGAAAACCCGTCCCTTGTGGCTCTGCTTCAAACCGTGTCGTTTATTCCGAAAAAGTCTTTTTTTTCCCCCTTTCTGCTGGTAGAGGAAAAAGAGCTTTGTGGCGGGCTGTGCCGAGTGTGGGAGCGGTGTTTCAGCAAGGCCGGCTTCGCCACTGCAGGGCAGCACACGACAGCACAACGCGTGGTGCTGGCCTGCCTTCTCCGTATCGAGCCTTGAAGGGCAGCGGATCCTTCCATCGCCACAGCAACCACATTTGAACAAGGATTTTGTCCTGTAGCTTATTTCTGAACACGGGTGTTTTGTTGTTTTTTTGGGTTTTTTTTTTTTTAGGGGTTTGGTTTTTTTTTTTTTTTTTTGGCCTTTCTTAAAGCCAAGCAATGCATAGAAGACAATGTCATTTCTGTTTACTATTTTTTTCAGTTAGAAACTGAATGAGAATAAAGGACCTTTTAAATAATTAATCAACAAAACTCCTGGCTGGCCTCCAAATGCCAGAACACACCCTCACCCTCCCCTTTCTCACAGTCAAACTCATACAACTGAAGAACGCGAGTGGATCTGAAGAGAGACAAAGGAACTCTGTTTCTCACATGGTCTCTCTAATGCCTCTCTCCTTGCCTGAGGCCTGATTATGTGATCAGTTTTCATTGCAGGCTTGTCCCCTGTTCTTTAATTCCTTGGTGACCCTCTGGACCCGATGCTCAGCATCCCCAGGAAGGGTCCCGGGGTGAGCACAGCAGCGCTCTGGGGATCCAGATTTGTGCATGGGGAACAAACCCTGTGTCACAGACTGCCCTGCCTGGTTACAGAACATTACTTCATTACAGCCATTACTTTTTTTTAAATTTTATTTTTCTGTTTTGTTTTCCTACTTGTCAGTTTTTCTATTCCTATCAACTTGCGGTAGCTCATCATCCACCTCATGCTTCCATGTGAGTGAGGAAGAGAGGGAGGGAATTGCTGTTGTCCAGCTGCAGCCAGAAGAGAAACACATCCCCTGGAGAACGTTATCCCTTGGAGCAACAACCCCATGGAGCACACCCCCCTTGGAGCAAGGCATCTCTTTTTCCCCTCTTCCCTTGCAATTCCCGTCCGGCTGCTGCCGCGCTGGGAGCCTTTGCAGGACAGTTTGATTCTACATTTCCACTGGTTGCTTTGCCCCCTGAGGCAGTGGGTACCTCCAGCCGCCTCCCCTCAGAGCCCGCCGCCATCCCGGCGCTCCGGCCCCGCCTCCGCCGCCATTCCGCGGCGCCCCGCCCGTTCCGGCCGCTCGGCGGGGAGGGCCGGGCTGCGGAGCCATGGAGGACGCCGATTACTTCGAGGGCAGCGCGGCCGAGTGGGGCAGCGAGGCGGACGGGGCGGTGGTGAGCGCCGGGGGGAGCGGGGCGAGGGGTGACCGCAGCCCCGAGCGTGTCCCGGAGCAACCCCTGGGCATAGACTCCGAGCATTCCCCTGAATCCGGAGCATCCTCCGGGAGAATGTTGGAGTGTTCCCCGGGAGGGACTCGGAGCGACCCCCGGGTGGGTCCCGGAGCGTCCCCGGCGCCCTCGGGCTCCGCGGGGGCTCCGGGCTGAGGCGAGGAGCGCCGGGTGTGCGGGCAGGGGGCCGGGGCTGCGCCGGGCCCGGGGCTCCGGCGTTAAAGGAGAAGGAGGTGCTGGTTTTTGTGCTTTCTCCGTTAATAATCGCTGTTTGTCGGGGTGCAGGTCGCTTGCGATGCTGAGCCGAGGTGTGTGCGCAGCTGTTGGCAAAAAGAGCCAGAATGTGGGAGTGTGGGGGGAAACGGGACAGGGGAGGCTGACGTGACTGTGCTTGTGAACAGCAAGATGATGAGGATGGGGAGGGAGAAGATGATGCCGAAGTCCAGCAGGAGTGCCTGAAGAAGTTTTCGACCCCTGACTATATAATGGAACCGTCTATATTTAACACGTTAAAGAGGTGAGCATGACCTGATGTGCTTTACGGTGTGTTAGAGGCGTCACTTCATGTGGAAATATGTGCAAATGTATAAATGGTGTTGTTGTTTTCCCTTTAAATTTAGACTTTGATTGGTTTTTGGTTTTAATATGACTCAGATAGTTCTTTCGTAATCCTTTCATCAGATATTTCCAAGCGGGAGGATCTCCAGAGAATGTTATTCAGCTCCTCTCTGAAAACTACACTGCAGTGGCACAGACTGTCAATTTGCTGGCGGAGTGGCTCATTCAGACAGGTATGATACAAGATACAGAGTGGTTTGGGTCTATAATCGTTATTCTGTCAGAAATATCTGAATTTGTGGCAAATTTGATCGTACAGGAAGTGGATTGTTATATTGCCATCCTGTATGTGGCTAAATCCTTATAATAATAGGTTTATTCTACTTGGAGAATAATGAAGCAATATGTTGGTGAAATGCCAGCAAACTGTTGTAAAGAGTTTTATGGTTGAAGCAAGTGCATAAATTATAGTTTCTTTTTAATTTCACTCAAAGAGCAAGAGGTGCTGTTATATAGATAGTATAAACAGTGTTTGATATCTTGTAATAGAATTAATTATATACTTATATTACCAGAATTATTTTGCTCTGATTTCAAAAATGTAGAACTATTTGCTATTTGTGTGTTATTTTGTAGAATACTATCAAAGCTGCTGATAACCAATATTTAAAAGGATGAACTTTAGCGTGGGTTTGTGCCCAGCCCTGGTAATCCCTTTTTTGGTTAAGAGACCCCTGATTTTGCTGTTACACCACTAACTGTCCTGGCAAAGACTGACATTGCTTTTTGTGTGTCTCATGAGGAGAGCAAGAGGAAGGTTGTGACCTGCCTGAGATCCGAAACAGTTTAGCATTTAGGAAAAAAAGCTGGAAAATCTGTAAATCTGTATCAGTGTGGCTCAGCTGTAGAACTGGTGGCTCTCTTCCCATCCGCTCTGTGTTGATAAATTTTGGAGTAGTTTCTGTTCTCATTGGGAAATGTGGGATGCTGCTGCTGTGTTCCATTGGAGTGCATTGCCTCTGCCAAGTGTTTTGTTCCTTCTGTGCAGGTGTTGAGCCAATGCAGGTTCAGGAGACTGTAGAGAACCACTTGAAGAGTTTACTGATCAAGCACTTTGACCCTCGGAAAGCAGATTCCATCTTCACAGAGGAAGGAGAGGTGTGCATGGAGTCCCTGTTGCTGTCTCTAGGGTGGATCCTTCCTGGACACCCTCCTCTGATGGAGTGGTGAAGGGAAATTGAATCCTCACAGCTTTTTGGCTGAGGAACAACTGGTTTCAGAAAACCTTCTCTGTCTCACTGGAGTCCTCAGAGGTTTAGAGAACTTGGAGATTTGGAATGCATCTTCCTTTGTAATAAAGCTCTGTAGAACAACTAACAGGACTGCTGAGAGGTAAAAGCCTTGCTTTTTATGATCCTGACAACAAGGTATTCTTAAATTTCTCTCTGTTGCTCTGTTCTTTTCAGACTCCAGCCTGGCTTGAGCAAATGATAGCACATACCACGTGGAGAGATCTTTTTTACAAATTGGCAGAAGCCCATCCTGATTGTTTAATGCTTAATTTTACTGTGAAGGTACTAAAGTCTAATGAATAAGAATATCCATAGAGGGCTCATTGTTCTGGAATCAAATATTAGCTGTGGTCTTGCTTGTATCTTTTATGCATTCCTGCTAAAACTAACTGGTGGGAGGACTTGTGCTGCAGGTTGCAGTATTGTAATTTCCCAGTTTGAAGTACTGCTTTTTCAATTTTTGCTGAAGTGTGGGGTTTTTTGTTTGTTTGTATTCTTTTGATCTCTGTTTGAAAATTCTGGATTTCTGGTGCAGTGGAACGTCTCAGTCAATTTTGTATGTTTCTGTGACAGGAAAAGAATGTTACATTTTGGTGTGCTCTGCTACATTTTTTATTATTGTGCTTTATTTTTGCTACATCTTTATTGGTTTCCTTTTCTGTAGCACACAATATAAATGTGAATTCCAGTCAGTGTATGCAGAGGTGAAACTTAGATTCTATGTGTTCTTTTAGATTTGTTAGGATATCAAAAATATAAATGTAAATGACACAAGATTTCTGTGATCTTTTTTATAGCTTATATCTGATGCTGGGTATCAAGGGGAAATAACCAGTGTTTCAACAGCATGTCAGCAGCTAGAAGTATTTTCCAGAGTCCTGCGTACATCTCTGGCAACAATTTTAGATGGAGGAGAAGAAAACCTTGAGAAAAACCTCCCTGAGTTTGCTGTAAGTTCATTTTTTGTTTTCTGGGGTTTTTTTCCCTTTTATGTAGAAAAAGAAGTGTTCTGCTTTCCAGTTAGGAGATACAGATCACTGTGGGATTGTAGCCAGTCTTGATGTCCTACAAAAGCTTATGAAGAGAAGGTGTATCTGAGTTTAAAAATTATGCTTTTTTGTCATTCTGTGACCAAGAATTCCCTGGATTGCTTATGTGACACTTCTTATATTTATTAAATGGATTGTAAAAAGGTGGGGGTGGAAATGTCGTCCTTCACATGTATTGCAAAATCTAAAGATCAGTCTTGTCAGTCCCCTGGCAAATGAAAATAGTTCTCTTATCATCCACATCGGTGTGAAAGTTGCCATCTGAACAACCCAGCATGCTTTCAGTGTTGTGAAACAGCACAATGATTTTCAGCTGCCTTTGAACTTCTCTTGGTGTTTAAATAAATACTGCAGAGAAAGTACTGAGCATAAGTAGAATAGATTTTCCCCTCAGTTTTGGTACTTGAAATGAAGTTCTCAATTCAGCCATTTTTCTTGTGTGGTGTCAGTGCTTTTCTGTATTTCCTCTTGGCTGTTGGAGTTTTGGCTTTGTTGTTTAGTTGTTCGTGTTTTGGGTTTCTTTCCCTTGCAATTTCGCTGTTTGTTTTGTTTTTTTCTTTCCCTTTTGCTCTCACGGCAATGTAATCACAGAAAGACACCGGGATGTTTTCTTGCTGACCGGTGAGGTTTGTGCTGTGCTTTCACAGAAGATGGTGTGCCATGGAGAACACACGTACCTCTTTGCTCAGTCCATGATGTCCATCCTGGCCCAGGAGGAGCAGGGCGGCTCCGCCGTCCGACGGATCGCTCAGGAGGTTCAGCGATACGCCCACGAGAAGTGAGTGGAGCCGTGGGATCAGGGAGATGGAACTCACCACAGCCTGTAAACTCTGCTGGCTTTTGCTCATTCTTCATCATCTTTCACCAGCAAAAGGAGAAATCTCAGCTGCAGCAGAGCAGTTCTTGTAGCAGGAACAGCAGAAAAGTTCAGTGTCCTGTACCAGAGAGACCTGACACTCTGAAAGCAAAGACTTGAAGTTTCTGGCTATTAAGAAATACCTATTTTTATTTTTCTGTTAACATCTTGGAAGTAAACAGGGCCTATTTGTGTAATTACCCTGAGGCATTACATCCCATAGAATATGCCCTGTTGACTCAGACTTCATGTGAAATGTCTGAATTAAGAAAATAAGTCACTGTGTGTGTTTGCTCTTCCTGCAGAGGCCACGATGCCAGTCAGATCACCTTAGCACTGGGTACTGCAGCCTCCTACCCCAGAGCTTGCCAGGCTCTGGGGGCAATGCTGTCCAAAGGAGCTCTGAATCCAGCAGATATCACTGTCCTCTTCAAAATGTTTACAAGCATGGACCCGCCTCCAGTAGAACTGGTCAGTATTTACCTGTCTGTAACCTCTGAAACTTATTTCTGTTACAGTAGCACTTGGAAATGGGGTGCTTTGTGCCAAGTGTTGTATGGACACAAAAATTAAATTTGCAGTCACTTGCCCCTCTGTAATTGGAAGTCATGTCTAAGAGAGAAGCTGCTGCTTGCTCTCTGGTTTGCATTAGCTTCGTGGTACTTTTGTTGGGGTTTTTTAATCATTCCATGCTTTTACGTATAACTAAATTAAAGAACTTTTCCATACGAAATAAAGATGGCAAGGAATTAATTCTTTAAATAAACAACAAAAAAATCAGGAAAAAAAATGCCCAGCCTACTTCAGCAGTTTGTTATAAGCAGGCCTAAATGATACGTTTCACATTTCTCACTGCATTGTTCTAACGTGGGTTTTAGTAAGAAAAGGTAAGATTTTGATACTTTAGCAATATGGTCTGTAACTGATGCCTTTTTTCTTTCAAAAGTCTGGGTCTCTTCAGAAAACTGTTTAATGTACTCTTACAGGAAAATGTGTTATCTTGTTCTGTGCAAGGTATATCAGATGCAACAACTCCATTCTTAGTCACCTCTCATGATTCTCAGGCTCTGATAAAATGTTCTTTCTCTTCACAGATTCGAGTGCCTGCCTTTCTGGACCTCTTCATGCAGTCCTTGTTTAAACCAGGTGCTAAGATCAACCAGGATCACAAACATAAATACATCCACATACTGGCATATGCAGCTAGTGTTGTAGAGATGTGGAAAAAGGTAATGTTCACTTCTGTGAATAGTGCTATTTTTACCTACAGCAGCCTGCCCGTGCTGAGGAAAATGTATGGTTGTGAAGTCGCTCAGTTTAACAGAATATATTCAGCTTAGTTTACTTATTTTAATATGAAATGCTTCTGCCTTCAGCTGAGGTGGTTCAGAAGTGTAGATCCTGATGATCAAACAGAAGTCTAAGTGCACTGAGAATTAAATAATGCAAACATCCTTGTACTTCAGCTCACTCATATTTAATTCTTCTGAAACTTGCATGTGAGTCTGAATTTTGAGACACAAGATGCAATCCTGGGCTTATTGCTGCAGCTTTTGCATTCCAACTTTGCAATAATTTTGCAGAACAAGAGAGTCAGCATCAACAAGGATGAACTCAAGTCGACCTCAAAAGCCATTGAGACTGTTCACAATCTGTGTTGCAATGAGAACAAAGGGGCATCAGAGCTGGTTGCAGAACTGAGCACTCTCTATCAGTGCATCAGGTGAGCAGAGAGGCTGGGAATCTCTCATGAGGACAGAAATCCTGTCTTTCACACACAGCTTGTTCTCTTTGGGTGGCAGAACATGCTTTTCTATACCACTGGAAAATGGTGGTTCTTCATAAATGGTTCTTCCATCTATTTTTCACGCTGCTGTGCTGAAGTGATGTCTCTCTGCAGGTTCCCAGTGGTGGCTATGGGAGTGTTGAAGTGGGTGGATTGGACAGTGTCAGAGCCACGGTACTTCCAGCTGCAGACTGATCACACCCCAGTTCACCTGGCCCTGCTGGATGAGGTAAGAGTGTCTGTAAACTCTGCTGGAGAGCAAGAACAGTTCTGATTCTTGAGCAACACCCAGTGCACTGAGTTCCTGTCATTTGCAGTAAGGCAGTAAATATGCAGAGATGAATCTATTTAGAGTAAATAGTTTGGTTTTGTCAGCTCAGCACTGTTTATGCCAGGAAAATTCAGGCATTCATAGAAATGATGGAATGCTTTTCTAAATGAATTTCTGTCTGGAACTGAACATCTCTATAAACTTGTTTGGTGCACTGTATTTTAAATCGCAGTTCTGAGGATCTCACTTTGCTGTGTTGTTTGCAGATCAGTACATGCCATCAGCTGCTTCATCCCCAAGTTCTGCAACTGCTTGTCAAGCTCTTTGAAACAGAACATTCTCAGCTGGATGTGATGGAGCAGGTGATACTCAAAGGGTTCTGGGTTTTGTTATTTCACATCAGTCACTCTTACCTAATTCGACAGCTTTTGCTCTCTTGGCAGGTTTAATTTAGAAGTGGTTAAAATATACCATAGCAGATACTGAGTGAATAAAAATTACACACTCTGAGAGCAAGTTCTAATGTGTTTGCTCTTTCCCTCCCATCAGCTGGAGCTGAAGAAGACTCTCCTGGACAGGATGGTTCACCTGCTGAGCCGAGGGTACGTCCTGCCTGTTGTCAGCTACATCCGCAAATGCCTGGAGAAGCTGGACACGGACATCTCGCTCATCAGATACTTCGTGACAGAGGTCAGCAGCAAAAACTGTTTACTGAAGTCTAGAGATCAACTTCAAAAACCAGCTCTATGTATTTTGGATATTCAGAAATACTTCAGGTTCAGGTCAGATTCTGAGCAGGGTCTCAGTGTTCACCAGGATGTGGTGAACACTTGGTCCTACTGATCCTGACTTCTGGAAGTAATAAGGTACTCAACAGAGCACCCTGAGAATGCATAATTAATGACTTGCATAATACATAATTAATTACTGGAGACCTCTTGTTCTCCATACAACTACTTGTATGCTTCCAAAACTGGTATGTGAATTAATTTGTCCCTCTTCGTCCTCTAAGTGCAAGAATCATGTTTTTATCTGCTTTTTCAGGTGCTCGATGTGATTGCTCCTCCATATACCTCAGACTTTGTACAGCTTTTTCTTCCAATCTTGGAGAATGAAAGTATTGCAGGCACTATAAAAACAGAAGGTGAACATGATCCTGTCACGGAGTTCATAGGTAAGTCACATTTATTCCTTGCGTACCTCTTTCCATTTGTGTTTGTTAGAACTTGAAAATAATGTTTAGGAGGAAGATTGCTAAATATAGGAATGCCTGCCAGCTGTTTTCTCAGACAACTTCCCTTGTAGGGGCCTAATGTGTTTAGCAATTTTCCTGTGATCAACAATCTGTGGGTAGTAGTGAGGAAAGTGAAGATAAATACTGCTTTTTGGGAACTAGCACTGCAGCAAGGAGAGGAGAGGAAGGAAGGTTGTCTGTCGTATTATACTCCATCCTAAAACAAAAATATCTGTCCAGACCCTAAAATCCTTGTTATTTACACAATGCAGAAATCCATATGCAAATGCATAAATGAGAGAATCATAGTAATGTACTGAAGGGTGTCTTTTTTTTTTTTTTTTTCTTTCCTTTTAAGCTCATTGCAAATCTAACTTTATTATGATGAACTAAGCAGTGGAAAACATCAAGAATGCAGCCAGAGCTCATGATCACTGCTTTGCCATGTTCTCCACCAGAGAGGTTCTATAAATGGACAACGCAGCGGCAAAAAAACCAAAAAAACAACAAAACCAACAAACCTAAAGCAAGGAGGAAAAGGCTGAAGGGCATTGGCTTGACTTGCATGGTGACCTTGCAATTCTTATCAGAGAAGTGTTTGCGTTTCATATCAGACAACTATTAATGTCATTTGGAAAATGGAATGATACCAAAGGATTTTCTGTTGTTACACAAATCAGTATAAAACAATGTTCTGAAGAGGATGGAAACATGAAACAGATTTATTTGAAAGAACATGATTTTGGTTACTTGAAGAATTTGTCACTGATTCTTTGTGTAATAAACAAAATATGAAGAATGGGTAATTCCTACTAAAAACACTTTGTAGATAGTTCTCTGAATAGATCTTGAATGCAAACTGTAAAAAATAGGAATTTGTGGGATTTGCTCTGTGCTGCAGAGAAGCCCTAAAGTCTGTTCCTCCCCTTTGCATTAATTGGAATGCTTAA
This sequence comes from Hirundo rustica, assembly GCF_015227805.2. Lineage (NCBI taxonomy): Eukaryota > Metazoa > Chordata > Aves > Passeriformes > Hirundinidae > Hirundo > Hirundo rustica. The sequence continues at coordinate 3,553,059 of NC_053465.1, forward strand.
TATCCTACATGAAAACAAAAAACCTGCTTTGTGTAACACAAGAGGAGTTCTAACAATCAAGGTTAGTTTTGTATTAAGAGATGAATTCTCTGTGTGTTACCTTTCAGAATCTATTTTTTGCTAAATAGATGCATCAGATGTTACTGGTAAGTTTCATTACCATGTCATTACTGTCCCAAAATATGAATGTGTGTTGAAATTTCATTACTGCGTGTTGTGGCTTTTTTTTATACTTCTCTCTACTCTGTCCTGGCTAATGCCAAACAGTGGGAGATAAACCCACCACTATGACTTACCTTTAAATAAAGGTGTTTGTTCTTTTCCAGAGATGTCTTTCAGTTTCATTAAGATAACTCACTCTTGCTGTTCATTGGGCTGGATTCCTCTTTACAGCCCTCACTTTTAAACAAACAGTAACTTTCTTGTACAAACCAGCACATGTTGCTTGTAAATTTAAAAAGGAAATCACCCAAAAAGGGCAGAAGTTGCTTCTGTAGAGGCTGTTTTGAACTTCCTTGCTCACCTTCGGATACGTTTACTATTATTCCAGCTAACTCTCACCATTTAAAGCTTGCATGAGACCTGTCTTTGTAATTTACGTAAATTGTAGAATTAACAACAGAAATAGTTCACCCTATGGAGAATCAATTTAGGACACAGCCGTGCACAAACCCTTGGTGATAACCAAGAGCAGTTTCCTCTGTGTCCACTGCAGTTTTGCCAGCAGTTCAAACAAGGTTTATTTTTACTTCCCTGTGCTCAGCTTGGTATCACTTCCTCTGAACAGTCCCTCTGCACTGATCCCTGTAGGTGATTTTTAACTTGTTAAACCCTTTGTGATCCTGTTCACACCCAACTGTTCCAACCAGCATCATTGCTGTATAAACTTGTCCATCAGGCCCTTCACAAGAAAAAGGCCAGTGAAAGCAGCACGATCCTGGTGGAGACAACCACACACCTGTATTAATAAGCTTTTACAATAAATACCCAGTCATGTAAGAGAAAAAGTCTGTTTATTAAATGCAGTTAGCAATGCCAGGTAGTAACATTTGATATGGCACTGATTTGTCATACTAGTGAGGAATTCTGGGTTATGGCATTTTATATTTTTCACCTAAAGAGGCAAAAGGGCACAATCACATATTAAAGCAAGAAATTTGTGCAAAGACAAGACTAATTAAGTAGGAAGTTTTTAGACTGGCTTTTGCTCAAAGTAATTCCCATTTATATAATTTTGGTGGATAAAAGCAACCTCATTATTTGAGACTACCAACACTACTGTTTCACCAGGAGGTCAAGGCAACAGGGTTTAACATTTTGGATTTATCATGTCCAGACATAATGGCTTTTGCAGCATTGCAACATATTTGGTCAGTACTGTCACAGAATTTAAAAGAAGCTCTAGACCCAAATATTGAGTATATTTTCCAGTACATCTACATGATTTGTATTTAAAAAAAGTAGATATTTACACATACAGGTTCTGTGATTCAGTCAGTGTGATTTCAATACTGTGCATCAAGGTAGACAACGCCTTCATGAGTGAATTACTTCAAGATGTAAATAGAATTAGGGCAGTTCTGTATTTTTTAAAGGCATTGTATGTTGCATCTGGGCTAATTTTGCAGAACTGCCTCACGGTGTTGAACTGTGAAAGACTCTTAGGCTATTATTCCTTAAACAAAAGGAGGTTGTGCTGAGAAACTTCCAAACAAAGTACCTAAACAAAAAGCTGTACCATGTAGAATCAAGGCAGTATAGGATCTCCATATGCACAGTCCTCTTCAATAGCCAGATTGTAGTCTGCTCCTCTTCCACCCTTATAGGCACTGGTCACAATCCTCAGCCACCCTCTTTCACCCTGTAGAGGATTTAATTTGCATTGTAAATTAGGAAACACATACAGAAATTTTATGTTGGTGAGTCTGCTCTGTCTGCCAAATATAAGTGTTTTAAGGGAATGGAGAAATTCACTTAAGCTGAAGTGTAACCCTGGAGTCATGGGGCAACCTGCTTTGGTGAATTTACATCCCACTCATCCAGTCCAGGTACGTGACTTGATTTTCTGCCTACAACAGCAATTTCCAGTTGCCTGTAACAGGAGCTGCACATCCTTGGAAGGCAGAATTTGGGATAAGTGCTAACATTACTCACGTAGCTTCAGCCAAACACCCTTGTCTTCAGATTGGCTGGGTGCCATTTTTAAACTGTTAGTCTAGCTCAAAGAAAGCTGCAGTTTTATACGCACAGGCTGTAGTTTTGCAAACGAGACCCCCACCCTCTCTCCAAAGCCAGAAGCGTGTTGCCGTGTCTCCTTACCCAGGGCTCACCCCAGGAGTTACGAACTATCCAGTATTCTGTCCCGTTCTCCACTCCCCAGCCAGCCACAGACACGATGTGATTCACTGTCGGTGAGGGGTTGTACTCTGTGTACAGTCCCCCTGTGTAGGCATCCAGCTTTTCAGTAGCCATTATGCCACAGCTGCAAGAAAACAGAGAAAGAAGGTTTCATACAAGGAGATCAGGGCAGGGGCCTGGCTAAAAACCAACTGGTTTTCTTGCATTTTGAATTCTGATCTCAGTTTATATACAAACTAAAGTCTGTTAGTGCAGAGCTGCTGACATGTGCTAGAGCGAAAATGTACACTGAGTTTCAGGTATCTTTTTTTTACCTAATTGGTCCGTTAGTGTAGATTTCTGCCATCATTTTTTCTCTTCCACTGACAGACCCATAGTCAGCAACTTTCCAGAGAGTGTAGTTCTTGATCACGTGGCATTCTCCAAAAGTGACGCAAGTTCCACACTGGTTGAATTTCTTACACTCTGTAAAACAGAGGTGAGATTACCACTGGAGGTAATCTGCAGGAAGGTGCTTTTCTTGAAGTGAAGTGATTGCAGGACACTGAGCTTTTATAATTTGAGGCAGATATTAATAACTTCAGAGTAATTATTAATACATATTCTCTCTGGTGAACTCAATTATTTTCTGGAAACCACACTTGAAGTCCTAATTATCACCACGGACTGTTCTTTACTTCACAGGTATAAATACTTTGTTGATGACAGAGAAACCATTCCAGTCATACATGACCAGCCAAAGGCTAAATTTCTCCTTTGTTCAGCTTGAGGTGACACTTGTAAATATTTCAGTACATTAGAGATTGTGTGTCACGGATTTAAGAGATTAAGTTAAAACAATTCAGCTGTGCAAACTTGCCTGAGCATGATTTAGTGCTACACTGTCTGTCTGGAGTAGGAGACACACACAGCCCCATAAAGAAAACCTGTTCTGTCAGTCAAACAGCAGGAACCCAGGAATCTTTTCTTTTTTAAATACACTGAGATCTGCTAAACCTGGAAAGAATTCCTACAGCAAAGCAGAGACATCCTACTTTGATCCTTGGCCTGGTAGTTGTTGCAGGTCTCGTCGGGGATGCCGTGGTCATGGGCGTACATCCAGACCCCGGAGTGGTCCCCGCCCTCGCAGGACCCGGCGTCAGCACAGTCGATGACATTCTGCACGGACAGGTAGGCAGAAGGCCAAGCCCCTTTCCTCTTGATGTTGATTCGGTCTGTAACGATAAGAAACTGGGGTTTGCTACTGGAATATGCGGGTGGCTACACATTGCAACTGGTTTAGAAACTGCCTCCTCTTCATTGAACCTGTAACTGTCTGCAGACAGCAGCACTTGTGGTTGGAAAAGCCTCTGCTGTCTGCAGTGAGGAACTCAGCATGACCTAATTCAAACCAGAGGCTGAGTTATTATTGTGGGTTTCCATTAGGAGGGATTTTTTCATTAAAAACTCAACAAAAACAAGGAGATGAGCAAGATCTGTCTGAAGTCTTAAAGAGCCCTAGACCTTCTTTAATTCAAGCCACAGCTTCTGAAAACTTCCAGATCTGTTTCCTGACTTTGACAGTGAAGAGTTTCCAAATACACATCATAAAAACAGCTCCAACCAGCATCATTTACAGCAGTAGAGATCTGGGTATAAGCCCATGCATAAACATAAGCCCATGGAGTCCAGGCTGCTGGCTCTGTGAGACAGTCTTAATGCAGAACAAAGCTTTCAGAGGTATCTGCTTGCTGTTACATCAGCATCTCATTGTTATCCTACCATCTCAGACAGGCACTGCTACCCTGCTGCCTCGTTTTGTCAGAAACAAGCTTACTTGGCAGAAAAGCTTCCTGACGAGTATTTATAAACTGCTTCTCTGCACTAACAGTCTTAATGTAGCAAACCAGTGCTTCCCCTTGACTAAAAAAAAGGCTGGTAGGAAGATTCCTGCTGAAATCAGACTTGGCATGTCTGCTGCGGTGGTCAGTTCATTGTAACGACAGGGCTCCTGTAGCAAATACCCCACAAGAGGCAATTTCTTTCATTTCCTCATTCACAGCACGGCTGGAGAGCCCTTCTGTAGAGCCACAGGCTGAGGTATCAGAAAAGAGAAGGAGACCTGACAGCTCTTTTGCATCTGCTGCAGCCGCCACCACACTCCGAGGCAGGGGCAGAAACCCCAGCCCTTACCCGAGAACCTAAAGAGCAGTTTGGGAGGTGCTATGGCCACATTCCTACTGCAAACAGGTTTTTAACCACACACCAGCATTCCCCCCTCGCTGCCTTTGGATAAGGTGGAGACAGCCTCCCACTGGTTGCTTTTTCTAATGAAACCAACCCTCCTTGCCTTCAGCTTGGGCATTCCCACTGTCCTGGTGTATTCACAGACAGCTCAGCCTCCGTTTTTCTGCTAGTCACTGCCGTGATTTAACACCTTATACCAGCTATCAGCAATCTGAAGCTAAACTTCCTTTATTTCCCAAAAACTACCGATTCCAGCGGAGAGCCAGCCCGGGGGTGAGCCCTAGCGTACCTGCCAAGGCGCTGGTGCTGCCGTGGGCCCAGCAGGACCCGCAGTACTGGGGGATGTGCTGGTTCCGAGTGGTGCTGGCGTAATTCACCCCATTCACGTTCCTCCAGTCCCAGCTCTGCGGCAGCGCCGACACGTCCAGATACTCGTGCGGGCGGGGGTAGGTCCTGCCGGGGGGGGGAGGACGGGACGAGGAGGAAGGTATTTAAAAAAAAAAAAAAAATCCTTACCAAACGCGGATTTCACCGAGCTTCTTAACGAGGCCGCGGCTGTCCGGCGGGGTCACGTGACCGCGGCGTGCCCGCTCCGGCCCCGCGGTCTCGTGACCGCCCCCGGAGCACGGCAGGGCCGGAGCGGCCCCGAACCAGCCCCGGGCACCCCCGAAACACCCCTGAACCACCTCCGGATCCCCCCCCAGGCACCCCCGAAACACCCCTGAACCACCTCCGGATCCCCCCCCAGGCACCCCCGAAACACCCCTGAACCACCCCCGGATCCCCCCCCAGGCACCCCCGAAACACCCCGGACATCCCCCCGGCACCCCCGGATTCCCCCCCGTGCCTGCCCAGCCCTCCCCCAGCGCTTCTCTCTGCTGTGCGGCCGGGAACGTGACCGGAGAGGGGCCGGGGGTGGCCCCGGGAGGGGAAAAGGGACCGGAGCTCACCTGAGGCCGGGCGCCTTGCGCGGGGCCGGTTTGTAGCAGTGCTGCCCTTCCCTGAAGTAGAGCCCGGCGCGGGCGGGCGGGCAGAGGCAGCCGCAGAGCAGCAGCAGGAGCGGGATGAGGGGCTGGAGCAGCGTGGCCATGCCGGGACAGCGGCAGCTCCCGGGCCGCGGCCGGCACCGCGGTTTGAGGGCGGCGGGAGGCGCGCAGGGACGGGCGGGACGGGTCCGCCCTCACCTGCGGCGGGCGGGGCCAGCGGCACGGCCCCGGGCGGGCTGCTCGCTCCTGTGCCGTACCGCCCTGGGCTGCCCGATGGATCGCTCGGGGACGAGGAACAAACCGAGATCCCGCCTTCCCAGCCCCCGGTGACGCTTCCAGCTCGCACGGTCAAAAACTTGGTCACATGGGTTGTGAGAAGAGGGCTTGTGTCTGGGACGGGCGCTGTTCCAGGTCCCTTCACCTTTGGCCTAACACCTCAGCATTGTGCTAGACTGTGGTCAGCGGCTGTGACCGGTTTTCTGTCTGGTTGTTGTTTTTATCCTAGTCCCAAGTTCTGGATTTCTCAAGCCCTTTAATGCTACAATTAGCGAAGGAACACAGGCCTGTGTCCATTTTCTAGGCTGTTCCTCAGGGCTGGAACATCTGAAGATTCTTTATTATTTGCTAGAGGATTTAGTCAGTAGTAAAAATAGTTTTCTAATTTTCTTGCAGAAGCTTCTAGTGACTGTGTGAACGGATTACCAGTCTTTTTTCCATACGTTAGCTAGAAGCTTTCATGTTTGATAAACAGGTTTAGTAAACCACAGACAGTTCTCCCCTCCTAGCTTCTCTTCCTTAGCTTTCAGCACTTTTTGTAGAGGGCCTGAGGTTTATTAGCTCCACACTGTGAGTAGAGAAACTGAGGCACAGAGAACCAATGTACCAAAAGGAACAGCAGAGCAAGAATGGAGCCTTTCTGTTGAATGCAGGTTGTTTTGGTATCATTCTTAAGGGTGATTCAGCTAGCCCAGGTCAGTTAAGACTTGCATCAGCTTGTCTGGTAGCCATTCACAGATCTCTGAAATTATCTGATGGCCTGTAGCCAGGCTTATCTCCAACTGATAGGCTTTCCTCTCAGCAATCTTCTCAGCTACTCTGAAAAGCCAGTTCTTCCCAAGCAAACCATTAAAAAAGAGTATCCCAGAATGCCTCCTTGCACATGCATATTTACCGGGGGTACTGTTAAAAAAACCCCTCCAAAAACCAACCAAGAAAACAAAAACAACAACAAAAAGCCCGGCAACCACAAAAGCCTGGCGTCTTTGTGGTCTCAGCTCAAGCGCATCACCAGGGCTGTGGTATCTGGGGCCGGCTCTGGAGGCTCTGGAAGCAGCCTGATAGTGGCCTTTGTGGGACGGCTGTAGTGGCTGTGCCCGTGCCAGGCTGCTCCTAATCTCCCCAGCGCCAAAAGTGCCTCTGAGCCGGCCCACACAGCACAGCCCCTCTGTCCCCAGCGCCTCTCTCTGCTAATCTGCCGCTGCACATGTGCCGTGGCTGTGCCTGGGAACGGCCCGGGGCTCTTAACAGGCCTGGGGCTGCCCAGGGCTCAGCAGGGACAGACCTGCCCTAAATCTGCACAGAAACAGGGCCCTCCTAGGCCGGGTTTGGGGTAAAGTCAGACCTAGAGGGTCACAGAAATGCAGATGGGGAGGAGAGGAAAAGAGGCCCAAACCTACACCCGCTTCACAGAGCATCCCAGCTACCTGGTGTTGCGTGCCAGAATTTTTAAGACTCTTTTAGGAAGCGCTTCAGAGGAGGCACCTGATTCTAAGGAGCTATTTTCAGCAAGAGGAAAAACCCCTATTGAGTGATTGCATATTTCTTTCACTTCCCTTTTTCCCCTTGCCTTGTGAGATGCACTCAGTGAATATATTTATTGCTGAAATTATTTTGTCATATTTTTTGGACAGTGAGTTAGAACCTTCAGCCTCTTCCTATGCTGTATCTATTGTGAATACATTGCATATTTGAAATTCCATTTATTTATTCTTTATTCTTTATTCTTTATTCTTTATTCTTTATTATTTATTATTTATTATTTATTATTGAAATTGTGCCAAGGCAGCTCCTGTTCAGAATGCAGCAATTGAATCTACAACTCAGATGTGCATTTACCGCTCTTAGCTAATGATGGCTGGAGAAAACAAGTATAAAATGTGCATAAATAAAATGAGATATGCTTTTAAAATGAATGTCCAAGTAACTTTTTCAGATTTTTCTTAGGGCATTGTAGGAGATATCCAAAGCCATTGGAAGTATTGGCAGTGTGGCAATGAACAGAATGTTTTGCGTGTCTTGCTGGGTAAACTGAATGGCTAAGAGAATACTTATCTTTTGGAAAATGATAAAATGCTTGTGTTTTAAGGAAACAAAATGAATTTACCTGAATTTAAAGTCTTCCTTTTATTGCTCCCTTCTCAGTATGCTCATAGCATGGCAGAAGATGATGGATTTGCTCTTTCACTTTTTTAAAATGCACTTCTGGTGCTGAACTCTGTGTTAGGAGCAGTTGTCTGTTCCTTCATTGGCTGGTGGGAGAAGTGGAAGTCATCAAGTGGAGGGGAAGCCTGGAGTAAGCTGATTTTTCATCTGGAACCATATGGAAGGTCAGAAATCCCTTATCTCTAGCACCCCATAAAGTGGTAGAGTAGTTACGTTCAGTGAGTCAAGCCCTTCCACTGTCACCATATTATGCTAAATAATTTAAGGTGCTTTCCTAATTAGAGTTCCTTTCCCCGTCCTTAAAAGGAACACTTGCAAGGCAGTGACAATAATTTGACATGTAATGAAACTGCTCTAGGCTTCTAGAAGTCATTTTATCCTGGGTTTCTGCTGCTCAGTGATACTGGTCCGGGTTATCAGCAGCCAAACATGACTGTGCTGTGTTTTGTTCTGCCTCACATGGTTTCCTTTAGCACAGGGAGATGTTTCACTCAGTGAATGCTACAGTTCACTTCAGAGAACTTCAGTGAAATGGGGTTTTCATCTCTAGCATTTTCCTGGCAAGTTCTGAAGTACATCTGAGATATAAGAAATTAAGAAATATTAGAAATGCTGTCAGAAAATGAAGAGAGAGAGTGAGAGAGCGAGAGAGAGAGAGCGAGAGAGAGAGAGAGAGAAAGAGCATGCAAATTAGTCACAAGTTAATTCAAGTTTTGGCTAATAATGATAGATTCTTATAACTATTTAAGGGCCATGCATCACTGAGAACACAGTGTTATTTTTATGTTACAGAGTATTTTTTGTTACTGCTCCTGTTCCCCTCCTTTATGCAGTCAAACATCAGGAATGACTCCTGTTAGCGAGCTGGAGTTTGCCTTGCAACGCACTGAATGTTGTGATTATAGGAGGCCCCTGCTCACAAGTTGTTACCATTTTTATTATGGGTGTTGTCCTCTATGACTCATATGATGCTAAAATTTAAATTATGTGGCAGAAGCACATGTGCTTAATAAATTAAGATCACTCACTTTGGGCTATAATCCTACATATGCACATATATTTGTATATGTATGATGTCTAATATAAAATAATGAAACACCAACGGAATATGCACATATATTCATGCACCACATTACTGCAGAGAGAACTGGGAAGGGGTGCATGTGACAATGCAGCTTTCCCAGCCCCTCAGTGGTGCACCTGTGCTGTTGTACCTGTACCCAGGCAGTAGAGAGGCCCTGGGCTCCTGGTGCAGTGCCTGGGGCTGGCTACTCCCCTGGCTGGCTGAGTGACAGTCCCTTGGGTATAAAAGGGCCCCCGGGGCCGGGCTGTGCTGGGTGTAGCTGATAGAGCAGCAGGCACAGGGCTTGTTCTGGGGAGCTGGAGAGCCTGGGACAGGTTGTAGCCACCAACACGTCCGAGCCACACAAAATGCGTGAAATCGTGCACCTGCAGATTGGCCAGTGTGGGAACCAAATTGGATCCAAGGTAAGGTCTCTTTTCAACCCTGATCGTTAGTAGGAGATCAGAGGTAGCAGGTCACTCGTCATCAGTGGATGGGGACTTTGGCGGGGACAATTACTGTGTAACTCAGTGGTGGGAAGCATGGCATGTTAGCAGGGAACTTGAGTGTTTTTATATGAAAGGTAAAAGCTGGATTTGCTCCTCATGCAAAAAAAGTTTTAAAACTTTTCCTCATGCAAAAGTTCAATGCTCATTTGCAATAACCGTGGCCCAGTGATTACAAGTCCACCAGAGCATTCCTGCTGGGACTTCTATTCCCTGGGGGAACTCATATACTCTGCAAAATATATTTATTTTGCAAGTGGGGCAAGTGACAGAGCCAGTAATTCCAGGGCTGTGAAGTTGTGCTGCTGGTACTTTAGTACAGCCATGGAGCAGCAGCTCTGCCACATTTTATTCTTAAATATCACAGAACGATACAATGGTTTGGGTTGGAAGGGGTCTTAAAGATCATATGGGATCATATTAACAGCATAACCTGTGTTAGAGTGCAGAATGACACAAAGTGTCACTGGCCTCCTGTGAGAGACAGATATCATTCAGAGTATTTTTTTGTAGCTCAAACACTGGCAAGCTGTGACATAAGGAGTAGTCACTGTTGCTGACTTTCTGGGCTAGGAGTAAAAAAGACCCCTCAATTTCTATGCTGTGTGATGTCCACCCTTTTTTTTTTTTTTTTTTTTTTTTTTTTTTTAATTGATAAGTAGGAAGTTGTCCAAAGATTATCTATTTTGGGCTGGGGTGTCTTTTAAGACATCTTTTAAGTTGAGGGATTGTCCTGTGGTGTTCTTCCCCTTTCTCCCATGCCTAACCTTGATTCCTTTAAATGGAACATGAAGTGTGGAACACGCACCTGTTGGCCGTGGTGTATTTGTACACTCAAAATGGGACTGGATGCTAACCCAGGAGACCTTTAATATTAGAATAGCCGGGTCATTACAGTGGGTGGGTGTGTCTGCATGAACACTGCTGTGGCTGCAGCCCAGATAAGAGCCCAGCACAAGAGCACATCCATATGAGTGTCAAGATAGGACCTTTAGGACCAGCAGCTGTTTGTGGAAAGCCTTGCTCACGTACAAATTTGCCTGTGCCAGCTTTGTCGTGCCATGGTCCCACTTGTGCATGGCAGGACTCAAAGCAACTCTCCCTAATCCACACCCTCACAACCTTTTTGTTAAGCTCATACCAAATAGTAACTGTTATTTAAACTTTTAAACTATCATCAATTTTCTTTTACTATAAAGAGAACAAATTGAGGGTCTCCACCTATTAGTGCATGGGTCATAGCTAAGCAGCATAAATGGTCTGCTAAACTTTGCCCTCAAATTTATTTGGGAGGGGTAGAGAAGGATCCCTGTTCTGATCTGGTAAATAAAGGGCAAAGCATCCCCTGCTTCAGGCACAGTTCCCAGAGCTGGTGCTGAACGTGTGCTGAAAATAGAGCATTCTCAGCGTGTTGTATCTCTTTCCCTTTGCAGTTCTGGGAGGTGCTCGGTGATGAACATGGGATTGACATCACTGGGAACTACCGTGGGGATTCACCACTGCAGCTGGAGCGAATTAATGTATACTTCAATGAGGCTTACTGTAAGTGCCCAGCAGAGCCAATAGTGAGGGTAAAATAAGTAATTAAAAAGCCCACAAAAAGCCTAAACCACTCCAGGTGGATTGGGCTTTCCAGAGTGGATTGTAAGCTTGTTTCTTTGACCACTAGCAGTAATTATTTGCATTCATTTTGTTTTGTTCCAGCCCATAAATACGTGCCCCGTTCCATCCTGGTGGACCTGGAGCCTGGGACGATGGACAGTGTCCGGTCTAGCAAAATCGGCCCCCTCTTCCGACCTGACAACTTTATCCACGGTATGTACAGCACACTGCCAGCAAACTGACTGCAGGCAACTGTCCCTTGGAAGTCCTTTAAAAATTCCCCTGTTAACTTTGGGTCTGTTCTTTCTGTAATTCTGTTCACAGGTAATTCAGGTGCTGGCAACAACTGGGCCAAGGGCCATTACACAGAAGGTGCCGAACTGATCGAAAACGTCATGGATGTGGTCAGGAACGAGTGTGAGAGCTGTGACTGCCTTCAGGGATTCCAGCTCATCCATTCCCTTGGCGGTGGCACAGGCTCAGGCATGGGGACGCTCCTCATCAACAAGATCAGAGAGGAATATCCCGACAGGATCATGAACACCTTCAGCGTTGTGCCCTCACCCAAGGTATCCGACACGGTGGTGGAGCCCTACAACGCCATCCTCTCCATCCACCAGCTGATAGAGAACACAGACGAAACCTTTTGCATTGACAACGAAGCTCTGTATGATATATGCTTCAGGACATTAAAGCTCACCAATCCCACCTATGGGGACCTCAACCACTTGGTGTCCCTAACGATGAGCGGCGTCACCACCTCGCTGCGTTTCCCTGGCCAGCTGAACGCCGATCTGCGGAAGCTGGCGGTGAACATGGTGCCCTTTCCTCGCCTGCACTTCTTCATGCCCGGCTTTGCCCCGCTGACAGCTCGGGGCAGCCAGCAGTACCGGGCCCTGACGGTGCCAGAGCTCACCCAGCAGATGTTCGACGCCCGGAACATGATGGCAGCCTGCGACCCCCGCCGCGGGCGCTACCTCACCGTTGCCTGCATCTTCAGGGGCAGAATGTCCACCAAGGAAGTGGACGAGCAGCTGCTGTCCGTCCAGACCAAGAACAGCTCCTACTTTGTGGAGTGGATCCCCAACAATGTGAAAGTGGCCGTGTGCGACATCCCGCCGCGAGGGCTGAAGATGGCAGCCACGTTTATTGGCAATAACACGGCCATCCAGGAGCTCTTCATCAGGGTGTCCGAACAGTTCTCGGCCATGTTCAGAAGGAAAGCGTTTCTCCACTGGTACACGGGGGAGGGCATGGATGAGATGGAGTTTTCTGAAGCAGAAGGTAACACCAATGACCTCGTGTCCGAGTACCAACAGTACCAGGATGCTACTGCAGACGTGGAGGAATTTGAAGAGGTAGAAGTGGAAGCAGAAGCCAAGCCAGAAAAGGAAGCAGAGTAAAAAGTATCAAAACATTCTCCAAATGGACCTCTTCACATTCACTAAAGACAAAGCAATAGCCACCACCTGCATACCCCAAAACAACACATTTCTTCAGGACTTTTCCTCTGCATCTGGCCAAGTGTATCTGATATTACAACACAGTGCTTTTGAAATTAATGGCAGCTCTGCTTTACTGTCTTAAACTGTTGACACTGAATCTCTCCCAAAACCAATCCACTATGAAGACATGTTATCTCACACCAGCCTTTCCTGTAAATGGATTCACTTCTAGAATGTAATCACCAGATACTGAATGTACTATACAGCCGCTGTGCCTGTGTATATAGATCAGGATCATAAGCAATAGCAAAATATGCTGTCAGCTCATCACATTTATTTATTCTCAGGTAAACACAGTCCCTGCTGATTGTGAACTTGTTACTGTTTTAGGAACACATGCACATGTCTAAGGCCTGCTAAGGCAATGACTCTTTTTATCACTCCACAGACTGATGTACATCTGCAGCAACAACAGGGGGCAAATGACTGAATATGCACATTCTTATTTTATAAGTACTCTAATTGTTATCACATTGCTGGCTTATATTATTGCAGAGCTTGTATTCATAATCATGGTGTGGTTTGTTTCTTTTTTTAACTACAAGTTAAGTTACATTAGCACACTAAGTTGTGACATTTGTGTAAAAGTTTTGGTGTGGCATTTTTATTTTCCTAGGTACTAACTACTGTAAATTTTTTTTCCCTAACCTTCAGTACAACTATAGAGACATAGAATGGTTTGTAGCTTGTTAATATAAATTCTACGGCAGTCACTAAAACAAAACCATATTTTGCCTTCGGTGAAAATTCTTGCCGTCACAGCTGCCTATTTAATGTATTTATAATATTCCTTTAAATAAAGATTATATACCATTCTATATTTGCTAGACAAAACCCCATCATTTATTCTTGTAAGAACTAACTTTTAATTACACTAGTTACACTCTTACATGAAAAGGTTTGTTGTACTCTAAAGAAAGTAATGCCTCGTGTTTGAGTTCAGTCTTGGTGAAGGAACCTGAAGCCAATTCTCCTGTGCAGTGGGACGTCCTCCCTGCTGTGACCACACACAGCAGCAGGAAAATGCAAAAACTTCCTCCCAAACCATGCAGCTTTAAGTGCATCTTTGCCTCCCAGCCAAGAGAAGTGTCCTTCTCCATTCCTGCTTCCCAGAGAATGTTTTTCCCTCTCCCTCTTTTCCCTGTCATGACAAAGTGTTAATGAGGATAAACAATTCAGAGTCCTGTGTCTCTTTCCCCACCTCTTTCATGACACCAGGTCTCCCAATTCCTGATTCACTGCTCAGTGTCTCAGACCTGGAGATGAGATGCCAGCAGCACATCCATGGCACAATTATTCTGCTTCCAGTTTTCAAAACTATATGCTGTATTACCTGTTAATACAGATTTTAGCCAGGATTTTTTTCAAAGTAATCATTAAAATGTAGTAGGCAGAAAAGTTTTAGACATCAAATCTCTCTCACTTATGTACCTGAAATATCAGCATGAAACCCAAAAAGAGATTTGGCTTTAAAAATAGTGTTGCTACTGAATGTCCAGACTGTGCTAAAAGCAATCTTTTATTTTAACAGAACTGAAAGGTAAATGTGTCTGCAGAACAGAAACCTTGTTTCAAGAGGAACAACACTTTCCACACATTCAGAAATTACATTTATTAGCTTGCCAATTTACATAGAGGCAAGTTCTACAGTTCATGTGATGACATTACACTGCAGTCTTGAGCTTGCCTACAGCTTTGCAGTTTGCTGTTATTCACCACAGATCAGCTCCTACAAGAGATTAAAAATACAAGTTATTTGATTCAAGAATGTGTACAAGGTACACTTCAAACAAAAAGTAATAATATTTAATCTCAGATCAGGAATAGAAGCTGTTCTATCCAGAGCAGAAAATATTTCAGCTGCTTGTGATGTATGGAATAGCACAAATAAAGGTACAAACAGCATCTGACTCAGAGAGCAGATAATCCATACAACGAATTTGCTGATCAGGGGAAGGAGCAGTTCAGAGAGGCTGTCTGCTGGTTCAGCAAGTATGAAACATGTGAATATCATAGAGAAACCTGTGAGCACCACTAGAGAGCCCCAGCTGTTCTGTGTAAGCCCATAAAAAGCCTGACTAAACCCGAGTGGTTCAATGCAGGGCTTGACAGACAGTACATCTCACCTCACTAATGGAATTAGGCTGTTTCCCATCTCACACGCAATGAGGTCACAGACACCTGCGCACACTGGCACCTCACCAGCCGCAATCCCCTCCACTCCCATGCCTGCAAATCGAGCCGATTATCTCCAGATATTGGGGATTAATGGACTCAGCAGTTACAGACTATCGGTAACGCCACGCTTGCGCTACAGAGCTCCAGCCACGCACCCAGCCCACCCCACCCACTTACATTTCACTCCTTTTTGGGTTTCACCGTTTTCACCGTGGCCACCGCTGCCTTCTCCGCCTCCGCTTTGAACTGCGGCTTCATGGCGGCCCGCACCGCCTGGGCGCAGATCTGCGAGTAGCGGATGTAGCTGCGGCCGGGGGGACACAGAGCGGTGAGACCCGGCCCACACCCCACGGCCGCCTCCCCGGGCCCCAAACCCGCGTTCCCCCCGCACCGCTGTGAGCCCGGCCAGGCGCTCCCTGACAGCCCCGGGCCGCCAGCCGCTCTCCCCCGCCCTGTCGCGGGGCTGTCGCGACAGCAGTACCTGAGCCCGGCCTGTCGCCAATACGCCACCATGGCTGTGGCTCCGCGCGGCAAGGTCAGCGCGCGCCGCAGGGGACGTGCCCGCCGGCCAATCAGCGGGCGGGAGCCGCTCAAGCGCGCCGCCGCTCACGGGCGCGCGCCTCCGGCAGCGGCCAATCAGAGCGCCCCGTTCCGGCGCGCGGCTCCCGCCCTTTCCGCCTGCCCCGCCCCGGGGTCGCCCCGCCCCTTCCCCTCGGCCGTGAGGGGCGGTGGGCGGGGCCATGGCGGCTCCGGTTGTGTGTGCGCTCCTCACGGCTAATCCGGGCCGAAGGCGTGCGGGAGAGTGTGTGCCCTTCCCGGTATGGGAGGGTCTCATCTCCGCCTCCACCTGCGCCCGGCCGGGGCCTGCCTGGCTGTCAAAGCCACCGGAGTGTGTGTGTGTCGGTTCAGTGGTTCAGAGCTGGTAATTGCCGGAACTAAAGCACACGTCAATTACCTAAGGAACATAAATTAAAGGCCAAGTTTTCTATGAGGCTCATGGCTAGTTATAGGGCACTTCTGTTAGTTACA
Organism: Hirundo rustica; assembly: GCF_015227805.2. Lineage (NCBI taxonomy): Eukaryota > Metazoa > Chordata > Aves > Passeriformes > Hirundinidae > Hirundo > Hirundo rustica. The sequence goes on from NC_053465.1 coordinate 3,568,954, forward strand.
CATTTACTCCTTCCTCAGTCATCCTGTTGTAATCTAAGCATTGGAGCAAGCGGTTAAAAGGGTGTGTTCTGCACCTAAATCTGTTCTCACCCCTCTGTGCCATCACTTCTTGTTTTCTTTTCCCTAGATAAGCTATCAAGGAAAAAAAAAATTTAAAAAAAAAAATAATCAAGGATGTGGAGCCAGTGATTAGTTTTAAACAGACTGTCTTCATTCTGGAGTTGATCTGTGTGTGGCCAAGCTGTAACAGTTCTGTCCCATCAGACACTGCCTTGCCGTGGGTTTCCTTTGGATGTTGATACAAACACCTGAAATTCAATCATTTGCTCTAAACAGATCCATAAAAGACAACATAGTAAACTAGAAGCTATCAACACAAAGAAAAATAGTCAATTTCCCACACATAATAAGCAAAAACCTATTAGAAGACTCAACTCATGTTTGATACACAAGTAATTTGGTCCTAACCTAATGTTCATTTAAATAATTAAGACAAAATACTTAAGGAGATTAAATACTGGCTTTTTAACAAGTCCTTTCACTTTTGTCTTGTTTGCTTACTTCCTTTCATCCAAAGTCAAACCATTTTTAAATCACAGAGTAATTTTCAGCTTTATTAGAGATCTCATTTAGTCCAGAACCATTGCAATTAACAATCCACATGGTAATGTCAGGGAAGAACCACCAGAACAAAAAGAACAACTGTTCACCAGATATGTCAGTCTGTCTCCAGCATACAACAGTGAGATCTGGACCAGTGATCTGTTTTTTGGGTTTTTTAACTGTTAAACAACTCTGCTCCTATAAAATTTTGGGTTAGTTTCTTAAACCCACATATTGCAATTTTTCTGACTTAATTTTAAGGAAATAACTAGGGTAAATGAGACAGAAAACAATTCTTCATGCATTTGTTTTCTTCTTCATTTTTGTGTGAATTGTATTCTTATTTTGTGACAGATGTGGCATATTGGAGCAAAGTTTTCCAATTTGCAGAAATGAAATAAATTAAAAAATATTTATTATGACAAACATCTTTCTGCATTTTTAGCACAGAAAGGTGCCAGTGGTATTGAAAGAAAATATATTTGGTTTCAAAGCCCCAGTCATAACAATGATAACAAAACGATACAAGACAGCACCAAAGATTTTGGGAAGCCCCTCTGTGCTACCTAAGCAGCATATTTGATGCAAGACAAGTAACTGCAGTACTTACATATATTGAGAAAGGGGATGTTACACGCAATTGCTTCTTTAATGGGAACATCTGATGATTTGATAGCTGAAATAATTAGCACTAAGATTATTTTAAGCCTCATGGGCAGCCCAGGCCACATAGATGGCTTGGCAGAGAACACTCATGCCAGTAGAGCTGGGCATTTTTTTCCAGCTGCATGCCCCTGTATTCCTGTCCCAAGGCTTCTCTGGTTCCTCTCCCTGACCCATTCCTCAATTGGTTTTGGCTCCACAGTTTTCTTTTCCCACCACATCTTCTCTCTGTACCTCCCTGTGAATTACCTCTGCCTGCAATTTTGTGAAATCAACTCAGATATAAATCCACAATGGAGATACGCAACCTGGATGCAATTATTCACACATTTAGCTCTATTTACTATTTGTTGGTCTTGATAGATAAAAATTCAGCATGAACTGAAAAAGCTCAGCCTTTGGGAGAGGTACCAACCCTGCAGAGGCAGACTGGATATCGATCACTGACAGAAACAGCGCTCTACAAAAATTTCAGAATAAATATCGATGTTCATGCAGCTGTTACAAGGCACCATTAGAGATTTGTATGACCTGTTTGCATGCCCAGTTTAGGTGCCGGGAGATACTTTGTAAAGCCCTAAACTTTCCTCAGGTGAGAATTTTCAGAGAGAGAACAGAGGAGAGAGCAGATAAAGGAGAGAAGTTTAGAAGGACAGAGAGAGGTTGCAGAGAGAAGGGGATAAGTTAGGAGGGTTAGATGCAGAGATCGAGAGAAGCCGCTGCAGTGCGATTAGCAACATCCAGAAATGTGAGCGTGGACGGGTCTGGGGCAACTGAGGACGTGAGGTTAGACGTGTCCAAAGAAACTGGGGGAGTGAGGGAAGAGGCATTCTGAAAGGTGAGATTGGAGACATCCAGAAAAGGTGTAGAGATAAGATTGGAAACATCCTCAGGAGTCGATGAAGATAATCCAGAGGCGCGCTGAAACACGAAATAGTTAAAATCGGTGAGGTCTAGAGATTCTGACGAGGTGGAGGAGCTGTACTCGGAGACACCTGGTGAGGATGGAGGGATTGTACAGGAAAAGTCCAGGGAAGCTGAGGAGTTGTGACTGGAAACATCTGTGGAGGACGAAGAAGTGAGGCTGGACAGGTCCAGAGAGAGTGAAGAAGTAGGGCTGGAGAAATCTGTGGATAGGGAGGTGACACTTGAGAGATCTAAAGAGATTGAAGAGCTGTTGCCAGACTGATCCGGAGAGCCTGATGAAGTGAGACTTGATAGGTCCAGTGAAACCGAAGAGGAGAAACTGGAGCGCTCCCAGGAATCTGAAGAGGTGAGACTGGAGAGCTCTAAGGAAATTGAAGAGGAGGTACTGGAGAAGTCTGAGGAGAATGAAGATGTGAGACTTGAAAGGTCCAGAGAGGATGAAGAAGTGAGACTGGAGAATTCCACAGAGGATGAAGAGCTCAGACTGGATAAATCCAATGAATCTGAAAAGGGGATTTTAAAGAGTTCCAAGGAGGCTAAAGTCTTGACACTGGAGGGGTCCAGGGAGGCCAAAAAAGTGAGACCAAGTAGGTCCAGGTAGGCTGAAGAGATGACACTGAAAAGCCAAATAAATCCCCAACATGATGGGTGTTAAATCAGGAGTATTTTAAACAAAATATCTCTATCATCACCCCAAAACAAAAAGACAGCATGAGCCCAAAACATACTTTTTTGAAAATAATGATTCAAACTGTGTGCTTGGTCTCTTGATAGTTTCTCTTTTGGTGCAGAAAAGCTCCAGTAATAGGATCCCACAGAATTATTAAGAACATTGTGCCTTTCCAGGGAACCAGTACAGAACCACACATACAGTTGCAGCCAGTCTCCTCCCCTGGCATGTCTGTCCTTGTTCAACCAAATTTATTTTTCTGTGTAGCATGTGCAGGATTTGTTTTCGAAAGCTAACAATGTGCTAAACTGATTCTGTGCCTGAGAAATACACATTTCAGCAACAGCAGTTGTAACTGTTATTCTGCTAAAAAGAGGTCTTATTTTGTTACCTTTCTTTTATACCTCTGGATATAAAACCTGTATAGTAACAAGATTTTTTTTTTTTATTTGTGCTAGTTTGAATTCTTTAATAAAAATATCATAGAGAAATTGTGATAGAAGGCAGACATGATTAAAAAGGGAACAGAGCAGCTTAAATTTCAGTTCAAAAAGGTGCATCTAATTATAGTGTGAGTAGATCAAGAGGCTGATCCTCAGCTGCCTTCTCTCGTCTCGGGACTGCGCCACAAAGCTCAGAGCACTCCAACCTGCGGCTGCCTCTCCACACAGGCACAGGGAGGCACAAAAAGCTCTTCCCTCATCACAACCACATTTTACAGACCAAGGAAGTGCAAGATACAGGCACAGGAGGCTGCAGGAGAACACACCCCAGCTTCACCCATGTTCTTACACAACCCATGTCCCGATGAGTGTGTAATGGATTTAACATAATCACCACGGGTGCAACTCCCACCCAGGTCACTTCTTAACTGAAGCAGGTGTCATCTGAACAGCCACTGAACTGGAATGGTGTCTTACTATGCAAACATTAAAATCGTGGGGATTTAGCACAACGCAAAAATTGCCACACTATAAAAAGAGCTGCTTATATACCATTGACAACGCCCCCGAAAGTTCTTGAATAAATTTAACATTTATAGATAATGCTCCTGTAATTTAAGAGCTGTTGCAACATGGTTGCAATTCTTTAGAGAGTACAATGTTTATAGATCAAGAGGCAAAACAAATTACTTTTTCCAAACATGCATAAATTATGATGAAATTACAAGTTTGCTTGCTGCCCTGTGTTTTTAATAAAACATAAAAGTAATTAACCCCCTAAGAATCCCTTGCTATCTAAAATCACTATAATTTTGTCACTGACTATCTTTAATCTCAAAGTTTTCTCAAGTACATTTTACAGGTGAGAACAAATATTTTAAAAAAAAGGCAAAGTACAATAAAAAGAGAGCATCCAACGGGCTATAAATTCCATCCCTAATTTAAAACAACAAAGTTATTGCACTTTTTTTTCCAATGAAATAACACTGTCAAGAAACGTGGAATTACGGTCACCTTTGTACAAAACGTAGAGGTCAGTAATAACGTTTCCTACCTTGGGTAGCTGTGGATTTACCTCCTTTCTCTGCCTGGGTAAGCCATACTGGGCTGTGCTGGTAAAGCTCTGCTGTTCTCTCTGCTGCTGACCCTAATCTGCGGCACAGCCACTGGAAATGATGCCATGCTGATGACAATACGGGTCATCTCCTGGAAAATCTCCTGTCTGAGCACAGCACTGCACAGAGTGCCAGCAAACACCTCACTGAAATCAGCTCTAATCTTAAGATAAAGATTCAGTTCTGTGCTGTTTCCTATTACAGGACGGTGTTTTGAAGGTTACTTGATGAAGCAGATGAAGACATCAATTTTTAACTTTTGGACACCTGGATTCAAAGCAAAAACAATTTTGCAGTGTCATCCAAGTCTCAGCTGTCCATTCTACAAAATCTGGCATAAATAGCCTAAGGAGGGATCCAGGATCTGCAAAACAGAATTCAGGTACACTCAAATTTTAAAAATCATGTGCATTACTTCTTCTTTTCATGTATTTAATATCTTGTGTTACTTTCTAAATGTGGTTATAACAAAATAGCGTGATGATGTAAGGTATTTTGTCCACAGCTGGTGCTCATGGTCCTCCTGAGGTAAAAGCAGTTAGTTCAGCTTGGTTATAATGTGTAGCTTTACCTGTAGAATAATTCAATTCTACAGCAACATGTAAAGCAAAGCTATAAGATAGAAATTAGCAGGTCCTGTGCAAGTGAAAGAACAACCTCCACCTTAAGAAGTGGAAGGATTCTAAAATGACTCACTGCTTCCACACAAGCTCTTTATCAGCACTCTTCAGTTCTTCCATAAACAAGAACCTCAGCAAGTTGCTGACCTTCCCTTTGAACCAATGCTCTGTCAGGGCCAGATTGGAAATGCTGCAGTTATCACACAGTGGGTGCTCATGTTTACTATATATGACATTTATTGGAAATACAAATGCAAGTACAGACCACAAGAGACAGATCAGCAATGTTGTAGGAAGTGGTGGTTACAATTTTTCTGCTTTTTTTGAAGCAAACTCCTGGCTGGCACTTGAAGCGCTGATTTGTTCGTATCACATTCCTCCACCTCTGCCACTCCACATCCCCCGTCCCTTCCCTTTTTTTGCTAATTCACCCTTCCTCCTGGTCCTTCAGTTCTGTTCCTCCAGCTGTAGCTGCTTTTCCCCCACCTTCTCCACTCCTTCCAACCACCAGAACCCGGAGCTCCTCTGCACTGCCCCTCTCACAGCAGCGCTGCATTCATCCACAGCAACCCACACTCACTGCACTGAATCCGAACACAAATCTCAGCCCAAGCAAGATTGAAAATCTTTCCACGGGATGGATTCTCCACAGCAAACTGTGAAATCTGGTTGCTAGTTAAAGCCAGATTTGCAGAAAAGCAGAGTTATTAAGAAGCAAAAAAGACCACAGCAGCTATGAATGTGCATTTTAGGAGATGCATTTCACGAAGCCACTCGCTCCAGGGATTTCTTCACTTTCACCCCTCCCATGTTAGATTACTCACCTCATAGTTCTAAAACACAAATAGACCAGAAAGTTTAAGGAATTAGCCAGAATGGAAACAAAATTTTATTTAAAAAGCGCCACATACAGAAAGCCATACTCTGACAGAATGAAAATGCAGGCATATAAATAAGATAGAAGAAAGAAGTTGTTGAATGCCTGTAAAAATTAAACAGTATGGGTTTTTTCAGTGCAAGGCCAAACTGTGAGTTCTATTATGTAGTCCTTAGTGCAGAAAAATTTGGAAATGAAAAAACTGACTTTAGAATATCGAATGATGCTAATGGCTGAGCAAACATATAAAATGAGTTCCAAGCTAAGCATTTTTATCAGAAATGATGGTACAGTTTTGCAGAAGTTTCACATACAGTTTGAAAATTGAAATGTTGTTTCAGTTGTAATAATGTCCTGTAAAAGTATGGCAAATCTCAATGACTTCAATTAGTAAGGTAGTTTCAAACCATTTCTGTTTAAAAAAATATTCTGTGTTAAGAATAGTTAATTTTTAAAAGTTATATATCTATATTCCTGTTTTCTTCCCCCAGCACGAACCTTAGAGAAGTGTTCTTGTTTGTTAAAATAAGCTCCGGTTCTCTATCTAGCAGACACTACTTAATAGGCAATTTGATATAACAGAAATGGCATGCAAAATCAAATATGCTGGGCTGGGTGACATTACAGTTCATAAAGGCTAAGAGGGTCTTGAAGTCAATTGTAAACTTAGAATCAAAATTCCAGGAAAAAAACCTTGGGCACCAAACACCACCATCAGCCACGCCTGGGCTGTGCCTTTCATTTTTCTGTTCACACGGAAGGAGCCTGGTGGGACAGAGTCCCTGTGAGGTGCCCAGGACTACCCAGAGAGCAGCAGGGCAGGTGCCAGGGGCTGACCTTTCAGCTCTGCAGAGTGACTGGTGACAGTACCAAGAACCTGCAATGAGTACCAGGAAACAGAGACTGGAGAACACCAAGTGAAACCCTTGTGAATGCAAAGGGCCTTGTACTGTGAGCAGATTAGTTCAAAGGGGAAAGGGATCTGGAACTTAGAACACTGGTTAAAATAAAGGACAGCACAATATCCAGTGGGTGGAGCAGGTTATTACTGGAACGTGATCAAATTAATTAGTATATTGTTAAATACTATTTCCTCTTTTGTTTAGGTATCTCCTCAGCCACCTTCACAAAGGTTGAGTCTTTAATTGGTTATTTAAAGTGAACACCTACTACTGTAGCAGCTTACAAGATTTTAAGGCTCTATGCTTACTGTACCTTTATGTAATGGGCTTTTAGAAATGGAGATACTTATTGCAGAAGTTTAAGATAAAATTTGATTTTAAGGTACTGCATGCCCAGCTCATTAACGTTGCATTCAGGAGCAGGATTTAGCTCTTGGTAGGTAGGTAAGAGACACTTTGATGTTTCACCCTATAGCGACTGAAAAAATATTTGAGTACCGTGGTAGTTCAACCAGTCAAGTTAAAAAGCTTATCAAAAAATATTTTGTACATTCTTTTGTACGTCAAGCATCAAGTAATAAGCTTTCTGTAAAACCAAGTTGTATCACACAACAAAAAGAACAATGCTGGAACAACCATTCTGCTTAATTTTGGGCTTGGTCCCAAAAGAGGTAGTCCGTAAGTCACACAAAAAAATAAAAGCCTAACATGCCAGTGTTCTCCACCATATGCAGCCTCACCACTAAACGAGGCTATTTCGTATCTGCAAACATTATAAATTAGTGTTCATGTAAATACAGGAACTACACTTGAAATTTATTTCTTCATCTGTGACCGCAATTCGGTCCAGCTGACCCAATGTATTAAATAGCCTTTGAGCCTCAGCCTTGGTAAGAATTCAGCTTTTCTCCAGAATAAATTTATAACATGCCTAATACACACATCCTTTAAATAATAAAGGATACGTGTATTCAGGCCTGGAGAGAAGCGGCAGGTCGTTAAGCCTCGTTAGTGATACAGGTCTAAGAACTATCATCATTTCTCTACAAATGCTGCTGCTGCCATCGAATTCCTCATGGTTCCTCTTGCTGAAGCTGCAAATTCTTCAATTTCAGCGTTCAGCCTTTTAATTACCCACTCCAATGCTTCACGGCCCTACAGTTAAAGAAAAGTTTATTAGTGTATAAATCTTAATAAATAAGTAAATCAGTTAAACTCTTATTGAAAATGACTAAAGACACAGTAGTTGACAGAGGAAGGAACAGAAATACATGGCTCTGATATTTGTTATTTCAATGACTGGAGTATTGCTGGAACATGTTCTGCCTGACATTTCATGAAAACAATTCCTTATATCAGCAGTTCTCACATTATGATTCACAAAAGCCTTTTTATCCAGACTGCTTTATCGTTCTCAAGACTGAACTCAAGATATCTTTGGATTGCCAGAGGACAGACTCAACTAAAATACTGTTTCATTGCTCCCACATAACTATTTCAGATCTGTATGAACGTAGATCCTTTTTTGACAGCAAAAATGAATAGATGGCAACAAGAGGGCAGCAAAAGAATGACAGTGTCACACTGTTGAGTGAGTGCAGATGTTTTCTAGAGGTAAGATTCAGAGATCTTTACCAATAACATTTTTTAATCTCTATTCACAAGAAGAAAAAGAAGAGGAATTCAGCATGTTGAGTGTTCAGTCTCTACAGTAAAGGCAGCAGAATGATGTGGCCCCTTCCTAAGATTGCTGACAAAGCCAAAAAGTAAAACAGATCTTTATTCCCTTTGACATTTAGCCAGTGACCACACATTTTACACAAAGGCCATACTTACTTTTTTAGCATTGGAAGAAATTGTGTTTGCCATTAGCCCTTCTAGGTAACTGCTGAGACTGACACCTTTTACAGATATTATTGCTTCTTGTGTCAGAATGGTTCTGAAACAGAAAGCAGAAACATTCTGAGTAGGTTGAAAGAGATACTCCATCCCCCCCAGAAGTACATTCCCTCATCAGCTTTGCTGTGTAACACAGAACTTCTTGCCCCCTAAGCACAACCCACTTCCACTGCTACTTATAAAATAAAGCCCAAGAGTGCCTGCCAAGCCCAAGTCTCCCTTTGTGGCTCTCAGCCATTTCCATCTTTAGCATCAGGATGTTAATAGTGGAAACAGCAGATTTGGGAGTTCCAGTATACTGGGAAAACAGTATTAAAACATGCCCTTCAACATTAGGGATTGAACACTTCTGTCATGAGAGGAAATAACCCCAGTGTTAGAATCCCTAATGATCCTTCAGAATTTTCACCACTTCCAGCAGTACAGACTCACTAAGCTCTGAGTTACCTTAAAAATCCCGAGCAACCACCAAACAAAAGCCTCGAAAATCAGAGGCTAAAGGCACATAAATGTGCTCTCTAGTGCAGATCTGTGCTCAGGCTGACAGAGATCAGGAACAAGGAGCTGCAAATTGCAGATGTACACGAGCTCAGCTACAGGCAGAACACCCTGGACTGGAGTGGACTCCAGCACAGCAGAACCCCAAGTCTCCCGGTGACTCTGCAGAACCAATGTCACTGCAGGAAGTGACAGTGCAATTAATCCTCTTCTAGACATTTTACTGTAACAGAGGCCATGTAAAACTTATTTTCTGATCAAGGGAAATCACGGATATTTTCAAAGCAAAATCCAGTAGTTGTGGGCAATCTCAGAGCAGGGAGGTACTCACTTGTGTGGTTCATGAGGGTGTGGTTTATAGACAAGCCTCTCATCTACTGACACCAGGTTTGTAAATGAAATCTGTAAAACACAGGACAGGATTATCCCTTGATACAAATAACAAGTGTACTATAAAGAGCAAAATGTTACATGATCAGGGAATAGTCACAGTGTACATACACCAAGAGGCTTTAAAACATTTTTTCCTAACACCACCCCCACACCCAAAACTCCTCCTGCTCATTAATATGTTCACAGCTTCAATAGTGACGTGTTCCAAGAGCCAAGTGGCTCCGTCCTGAAAAACTGAACTGATCAACTAAAACCACTTAAACCTTTAACTTGTATTGTTCTAATTCAAGTTATTTTCAAGATGATTTTCCTTTTCATATGTACAAGGTGCTGTTTTGCTCTGTGATCCATGTCAGTGGCACAAACACAACTACTTACATTACAGGATTTAAGCTCCATTGTTTTTTTCACTGGGTCAACAACAGAGTGCTCCTGCACATAGGTCCTTGTCCTGCACGTGCCGATGAGCTGGGGACAGGCAAACAGAGATGGGATCAATCCCACTAACCCACTGCAATTCTTCATGCCTTTAAATGCATGGGTAGTGGTTATTGTGTTGAACAGACACCAAGAGAACACAAACAAGATTCAGCTCAAAACAAAGTTCTTCAGTTGAGGTAGATCTCATTTTCTAGACGGAAGCAGTCTGAGATCCAGGCAACTTCTGGCTATCAGGGTCACTGTGTGCTGCTGTTAAGCTTTCCAGATACATAAATGCTTAAACCATTAAACATTTAAACCATTAAAGTTAAGAAATGACACACATCTGTGACAGCTGGCTCAGGAGCTTGTCCTCCCTGCGGTGTCACTTTCTAGCCTGTGACACAATACCCACCGATTTCACAATGGACGGGATGCCCCACTCTGTGCTCAGGAGCCTGTGGCTGTGCAGCTTCCCACTGGGATCCACGTGTCTGTCCAGGACATCAACTCCCACCACGCTGGGGTTCATGGGGTTGGGGTATTTCCTCATGGCGGCTGTCATCACAGTTTCCCAGGGGTGACTGCCCAAACACAACCATGACATTAAGCTGCACACCTGTTTTCAACAGGATTATATCTTTCCCTGGAGAAAAACTTCTATTTCGTTGACTGAGCAGCGCACATGAAAATCAAGTATACAACACACCTGATTAACTGGATGCACTAAGTTCTATTATAACCGGATAAGAATGTTTGCCCTGTGACACCATGCTAAAAGACTGCCCTTTATACAGATTTTCGTAATACCAGAATGGTTTCTTAAGCTTCTACTTCCCTCTAACGAGTGCTCCGGGCAGATCATTTTTAACACAGTTGTTCTGGAGCACTCGGGCCTCGGCACCACCGACGCCTCATCGCGTTTCGGGCAGCGCCGTCCCGGGAGGGCGGGGGCAGCACAAGGACACCGCTCGGTGCCGACAGCGCGGGTGGCACAGCTACAGCCCGTGCCGAGCTTCCGCAGCCCGTGAGCCCGGCCCGGCGAGGACGGGCGGGGGAAGGTCAGGGGAGGCGAGAGGCCGCGGCCGCCGGAGCGGGGCCGCGGCGCGGAGCTCCCGGGGGGCGGCGCGGCGCCCGCAGCCCCCGGCCCGCCGGAGAAGGCTCCCCCCGCCCGGGGCCGTCCCCACCGCGGCCCGCCCGCCGCCGCGCACGGCACCTACTCGAACACGTGCTCCGAGGTCCAGATCTTCATGGCTGCGGGGGGCACGGCCCGGCCGCGCTCCGGGGCCGCCGCCGCTGCCGCCGCTCGGCTCCGCGGGCCCGGCTCCGCCGCCGGCAGCGCGCGCCTGCGCGGGCAGCGCCCGCCAATCGCCGTGCGGCGCCGCGCTGACGTCACGGGGCGCGTACGGCGCGACCGGGGCCGTGCCCGAGCGGGGACGCTCGGGGTGAGCTTGGGGCGGCCGCGGGCGCGGCCCGTGACCCCCCGGGCTGGGCGTGAGGGGCGCGCCCGCGGTGGCTCCGCCGCCCATCGCGCAAAGGCGGGCGGCTGCGGTCTGCGAGCCGCGCTCCGGTCGGGCCGGGGTTCGCACGGCCAGCCCGGCCCCGCCGCCCCTCGCCGCCGTGCCCGAGCGCGGGGGAGCGGCGCTGCGTGTGCACTATGACGTCAGCGCGGCGGCGGGTGGCCGGTGACGTCACACCGCGGCGCCGTTACCGCGCTGGGCCGGCAGGGGGCGCAGGCGGGTGTGACGTCACGCGTGCGAGGCGCGGCCCCGCCGGTTTTGTAAGAGGTTTCGTAAGGGTTTCATAACCCGCGGCGCTGCCAGGGCCCGGCGGATGTCACCGACTGCCCCCCGCCCCATCCTCGGCGTGAGCCAGCCTCATTTACGGCCTCCATCGAGCAGCGCGCACAGCACCAAACAGGCCCACGGGCGTTATTGGCGCGCCATCAAGCGCTGCTAAAATTCTCGACAAGGTTGGAAAGCGCCGTGAGTTCAGTGAAAACGGGGCTCACACACGCGAAGAGGGAGTGACCTTCGTGTACTCATAACCGCACAGAAATAGCCTCAGTGGAAAAGCATGAGAGGGAAACTTCCCAGAAACAGATGATATCACACGGGGACGTTGCTGACACCGCCTGCCGTGCCAGAAACCCCAGCCAGCCTGTGTGAGGACTCACAGGCATGAATATCCCCTGTGTATCTCCAACATCAAATCAGCAGCTCTGTTACAGAGAAGCTACTATTTAATGAGAAATACCAGGTTCAGCCAGTAGCAAATACTTAAATGGGAGCTATTAAGAGAATAGTTTTTTTTTCTGGGCATACCTGTCTTGATCCTGTTTTCCCTGACTCACCTCACGGACTATTCCTGAACGTGGCTAACACACTGCTGATCTGTGAGAGTGGACAGATTTATTGCTGGGAGATTGTGAGCCAGCTCTAAATCTATTGTAGCCCGAATACCCACCCAGTGATTTTTGCAACTGGAGGATTTTGCAAAGGATGTTAAAAATGCAAAGCATTTTGAGAGGTCTCAGTGTGACACACAGTTGCGGAAGGTGGTGACCTTAAATAGGCAGGGACAGTGCAGCAGATACCCATCCCTTACCCATCAGGCTGCCTGTAGCCTCTCATCAGTTTGGTTTTTTTCTTCTGTAAAAGAAATGCTATCTGCTGGAAGCAAAGCAAAATGTCATCTCCAAGAAGGAAGCATGCCAACGTATGGTGCAGATTAGGAGCTAGATTTCAGCAGTTCTTGCTCACGTAGACTTCAGGCTATTTTAACAGGAGATTTGTTAAAGTATGTTTCTATATCTGAGTGATATCAAGTGTGGAACTACTTATAAACCTGCCTTGTAAGAGAAATACCACAATTATAAATAATGCAGCCAGACTTTAGGAAAATAAAATGCGCATTTGTAACTGCAGAATAAGAAGTGGCACATTAGAATTATTTACATACATTATAATACTATAAAATCCAATATCTTTGACCCTATATATTGTCAGTGTCTAACAACTGAAATAAAACACTCTGTCAGTTGTTTGTCCAGTCCAAGGCAGTACCAAAATGATCACTGAGGATGATGATGGACACCTACAAGTGAATATAAAAACCCGTGGAAACCCATGAAGAGATTCCTTCGTCCATATGTCTCTTTCAGGGGCTGTTTGCTCACAACTGCTAAATGCAGCTGATGTCTGAAATGAGCCTTGTGATTCTACAGTTCAGATTTTGGCAGGGCAATCCCCTTGGCATGGCTAAGAAATACTGGAAATTGCCCTAGGAATTCTGTGGGAAAGTACTCTGAGGCCCCAAACAATTTACTTGCTCAATGAGGCACGAAGATTTTGTAGTACCAGACCCATATTTGCCAGTAGGGAGGTGTGACGTGTCCCCTTTAAGCAGCCTCATAGAAACCACATCGTTTTGACCAAAAAGCATAAATATCAGGAAATAACTCACAACCCAGAAGTCTCTTTATCTCCAGCATTATATCCAGATCATTCCTGCTCCCCATAGTGAGTACCAAAACCCCAGACTGTCAAACCCAATTTGGTTTGACAATACACTACTGTGTAAAATACAGGTATCATATTTCTGTTGGGAAACCAACGTCGCCCTGGTTGAGAGCCCCGCTCCAGACATCAGCCAGCTCCCTCTGCAGCATGAAATGTCACTGAATTCCACCCTGAAAAGGGTTTGGTGACAATGGCAGTGACTCAAGCTGCACTTCTGAGGGAGATGAGTGCAAGCCTGAAGTGTCATTCATCACGGGTCAGAACTGAATTGTGCACAGGTGACACTGCAGGGGGCTGATACAGAGAGGGGTGAGTGGGGAAGCTCTGTACTCACCTGCTGTACTCCCTGTCACGGGCTCTGGTTGCTTCCCTGCTTCAGATGTCACAACTTTGCACTTTTCACAAGACAGCTGAGGTGTTTACTGTTTCTTACACTTAAGAAAATTATATTTTGTGGTGTATTTTCCCCCCGTCATATTCTGAAATATGGCTATGCTGCAGTAACACAAGTTCCTTTATCTGAAATCCAAGTTTTGTGCGAAGTATTGGTATTCACAGGCAATATTAATGAAAACCATCCAAAGGTCTTGCTCTTTTCTTGAGCTTGGAAAAACAAGTTCCCAGTCCATGTGTCAATCTGGCAGTTGTAAAGATAGAAAATTGTCAGTGTTTTCCAGACATACCTCTTCAGTGACTTCCATTATACAATTCTTCATGGCTGCCCATCTATAAACACTCTTTCATCAGCTGTTAATTCAGTATCTCCTCAGCCTCCTCGTGCTTTGGCTGTATTTTCCTGAATGTACTTCTCAAAGAAAACTTTGTTGGATAGCAAAGCTCCTTTTCAGTACTTCCAGAACTGGCTCATTAATGTCTGGCAAGTCATAATGCATCCCTGTATGACAAAGTCACATCAAATGGTGCTTTTAATAAACAAATGTGTTTATTGACAGAAAGAAAGCACAGCAGTACCTCAGTGCAGGATGGTACCAACTCCTCTAGCTTTGCCCATACTTTAGTAGGAGTTTTGTTCAAGTAATTTTGATCCTTCCAGATTTCTGGTTAATATTTAAAGAAGACACCAATGGAAAAATGCCACCACTTCAGAACATTCTGGAACAGTGGTGTTAGGCACAAATTAGTTTCCATGATGAGACATTTATTAGGTCAGAACAGAGCTCACACTGTAGCAGGGATTAACATTCACATGCTTTGGTGCATCTCTTTGTCTCTTCAGAGAAACATAAATGGACTAAAAACATTTCCCCAAAGCCCTTCATCTTCCTTCTTCAGAAGAGATATTGTCCCAAATTCCTCATCACTGAGGCCTGTAGCCCTCATTTGACCCAGGGCAGAGAGAAAGGACCAGAATGCAGCAAACAGCACTCGAGAGCTCCCTGAGCTCCAGAAACCTCACAGCCTCAAGAAGGGGAGCTGCACTGCCAAACTGCCCCTGTGCAACTGCTCTGCAGCTCTGGGCACGGTGTTTGAGCTGTGTGAGCTGTGTGAGCTGGCCCTGGTGTCACTTGAGGACAGTTATTTCTGTTCTGGAGCTGCTGCTCGTGTTGCTCTGGGACAGCTCTTCACATGGCCAGGATGGGCACTGAGAGGGAACAAGGCAGCTAAATTTCTGTTTGCATAGTGAGCCATAAATGAGATGGGAAAATGCCAGGAAGGCCATGCTAGCGCTGCAGAGCAAGAACGACTGACCAGAGCTGATTTGGGCAATGCTGTGCAGCCCCAAAACACCCACTGGAACAGCTTGGCTTCAGCCAGACCTGCAGCAGTTCTCTCAGTTCAGTGCATTTGTTCTTCACCTGCTGACAAACACTGACTTGCTGTTTGTATCACGCAATTGAGTTCAACTCAATCATGACACACAGCAGTGTAAGACAACCAAATGCCTGTATTTATTTCTGCACTTTATCAATTGACCAGGAGAGTTTTGTTTTCTATCCTGTAGTATTTACTTCCTCCCTCAGTTTGAAGAAAAAACAGCTTATAGAAATAGCCAACAAATCCCCTTCCCTTAGTCCTTCATATTCTGCCAGAAATAGCTGTCAAGTTGCCTAGGAAATACAAATAAAATTTTTACAGATTATCATTTTCTATCCTGAGACTAATACCTATCATTCCCTAAGAAGAGAGGAAATGCCAGTAACCATATCAGCTTTCAGAGAAGAGTTGCAGGTGTTTATATAATTACTAAGAAAACAGTTTGAATAGATTCCTGCCTTCTGTGTGGAAAAACCATGAACGTGGGGGCCGGATAACAGGTGTTATCTGTGTATTCCACTCCCTGCGTGTCCCTGTGAGAACAGTCTTCTAGATTTCAATTTGCACAAGTCCTCACCTGTGATGAAGCACCTTTTCTTCCCTTTGCAGGCATTGGTCACCACAGCTACAATTACACCGCACAACTCTCCAGGATGTGATTTCAATAAAGCTGTTCCAGTGCCTCAGGTAATGGAGACGTCTCAGGGAAAACCTGAGAACAATTCAGAATGCAAATGTCCTGTGTAAACCTGTGTACTCAGTGTCAAATAAAAGCCTTTGGTACTTTATGGAAGACATCATTCACAGAATGCAGCTGAGGAAGCTCTCAACAGGAGGTGAGGGATATCCTAAAAAAATTGAAAGCGGTCTTTGGTCGGAGAGAGAATAGCCTCTTTATCTTGGCCATGGATTTGCTTTTTCTTGGAGAAGCTCTGAAAGGCAGAGTTGCAGTCAGAAGTGATATGAAAGAGTGCTACAGAAGGTGGCGAATCTCCCGTCAGGTCCTACCGTGGATCTCCTGTGGTACCCACAGAGGGACTGGCACGCCCCAGAGAGCTGCTCTGCGAATTTATAGGATATTCGGACCGAGTGTCACAGGATCAATAAGCAAAATCATTTAATATGCCACTCACATTTGAAGTCATTCTTATTGAGTGAAAAACAAAAAATTAGTGATAAGATCTTCAGAAACCTGTGGCCACTTGGTGTGGAAGGACAGCTTGGGATCTGAACTGCTAAATGGTGGTACTGCTGCGCTGCATCTACAGCAGCTCAGTTTTAGCTGATTTGAGCTACAAGCATCAAGGGGAGACTGGGATTTTGTTACCTGCCATTTACTATCTTTCCCTTCCCCAAATACCCCTGCACACCTTGAAGAACCCTGCCCAAAATCCCACCAGTGTCCTGCCCCCCTCCCCCCAGTAAATTCAAACCCAGACATTTTCTTTGCTTCACAACACAGAGTTTAAGTTAGGGCATATTAAAAATGTGCATTTTTAATAGAATGATCTGGGGCAAACATTTGATTTCCAGATCCTTTTTATTTTATTCTTCTGCCATAAAATGTGCCAGGAGGCTTAGAGCTGCACACCTTCAGAGTGCTGTTGCCTCATATACCTTCCTCACCCAGCGTGTGATACATCTCCTGCAGTTGGGAAACACTCTGTCTAACACTGCCTACACTAACCAGGCTCTGGCACTGTTTATATAATTTGAATGCAAATAATTATTTTTCTTATCAGCTTCCTCCCCCACCTGACAACATCCAAGATGTAAACGCCCTGCACACAGGATCCCACCCAGCTGGCCTGAGCTGCTTCTGACACTCACTCTTCCACCTGCCCTCTGGGCTCTTTTGTTTTAACACACTCAAATTACCGCAGAGAAATGATTTACCACCTTGCACAGCTGTGCTTGGCTTTTATGTTTGGCAGCAGAGATCTTAAACAGGTAGTACATGGCCCTTAAATGGCTTTTGGCAAGGAATGATCTGGTTTCAATTTAAAAACTGACTCAGAATTTGTAACAAGGTAGGTGCTGTTTGACTCATTTTGACTTTTTAATTTAAGTTGTGCAGTTTCCTTGACTTGCAGAGTTCAGGCAGTTGGATTGTGGCTCTACAAACATCTTGTCTGTGTCAGGAGTGTGAGCAGCAGCTGCCACCAGGTGTTAGACTGAGCACAGGTCCCCGCTGGTGCATGGCTGGGGGATGAAGGGGACTGTCCCGTTGTCTGGGAAACGGTCTCTGAAACTCTGAGAATGTGACAGATCCCAGCCAGATAATGTTTGCTCTTGCAAGCATCACAAATGTGCATGTGATCAAGTAGGCAGATGATAATCACATGTTATCACCCACAACTCATGAGCAAGCACAGTAACAGCACAATTAAAGACAAAACCACAGATTTTAAAGTACTTTGAAAATGCTGATGATTTTGTGTTGTTTGGAGATAATCATGTTTCTCACAATGATCCTTGTGCAATTCAAAAGATGACAACAGTTCTTATAAAAACACTGTGCTCTCAAACATTTGTTGGGTGCAACTTTCAGTGCAAAGCCTGAAGAGCCAGTGACAACAGGTCACGGTCAGAATTATGTATTAAATCACAAACATAACTCATTGCCTTCAGACCTTGCTCCCGTATCCGAAATTTCTATCAAACTCTTTGTTTTAGAAAGCTTGTGCTCCATCAGCTATCTTTGGACATGGTTTAAAGAAACCACAACCTGGAAATAACAGTTGTCACTTTGTCATACACAAAGTACCGCACTTTGAAGTGGCCACTCAGTGCTGACATCTCAACTGTCACCAAGACAATGATCGCATCAGTTATGAACCAAACACTCTCGAGGCACGTAGGCTTTCACGTGCCCATGGCTGACCACACAGCTCTGATGAAGGCAAGCCATTAAATCCTCTTACCTTCAAAGTTTTGTGGGCCAGAGAACAGGTGGATCCTGGATTTGAGAGTATTTCTGCTGTCCTTAGTGATGGGATTGTATTTGTTACTTCTTTGCAGAGGGAGGATCCTGTCTCAGCAATTGAGAGCACAAGTCCTCCTCTCTGGGACCACAGTCCTCAGATCTTTAACTGGAACAGCAACTTAAGGCTCAGTCCCAGCCTCTCATCTGGGCCTGACAGTGGGAATTCCCAACCCCAAGCTGAGAAGAAATGTTGGTGTTTGGACAGGACGGACAACTCACAGGGAAACAGCGAGCACGGAGGTCAAAAACTGCACCTGAAAATGATCCTTGTCCTTCTGGGGATGAGGCGCTCTGACTGTTTTAAATTTTTAATATCTTATCTGGTGGTTTCCTGTTTGTAGCTTCACTGAAAATACTTCTCTTTTCCAAACAGCCTTCTGAGGGGTTCTCATGAGTTGATTTCATCCAGCCTAAAGGATAAACTATAAAAGAAAAAGAAATAAAAATATTAATCGAATAGGAGAGTTTAAGATGGAAGCATCATGCAAAGATCTTCCATGCAAATAAAGTAACAGAATACTCTTCATGCACAGCTGGGACAAAAGTAGTTTCTTTCATGGTATGCTCTAATAAACATATTATACTGTCAAGTAAGCAGTCTCCATAAAATCTTCACAAATGTAAGTCATTGATTCCTTTAAGGAAAAGTCAAAATCAAAGGCCATGGGATGGTGTGATCAAATCTATCAGAGTCCAGCCTCATAAAATGTCTGAATCTGCATTTCCTGTAACCACTCTCTGACACTCCAGGCCATGGGGCTTTTTTTATTGTGAAATATTACAGCACTTAGGGCAAGTGAGAGGAATATGTGGGAATACTTATAATCTTGGAAATCCTGCAAAAGAGCTCCACTACATTCTGTCCTGATCCAAAGCCAAACACATTTAGCAGGCCTGTACAAACCTGCTACACACAGACCAAGAAAATTGGAGTGAAACGTATGCAACAACTTGAAGAGGACCTAAGAATTTAGTAAATATTACAAGAACATATGAGCTGTTAAATATCCATTTGCAGACCAGCCCTGGGTGGGTTGCACTTAGGAAGGACAGCAAGTAAAATCCTCACAGCCTGGACTCAGCCCTCAGACTCTTCCAGGCCTTCCACCACCCTCATTATTGTTAGTTAGCACAGCTTCATTAGTGATGATTAATTAGCCCTTTGGGAGAAAACAGCTTTTCCACCGTTGCACTGCCTAGACTTAATGTGCTGCTGAAACGAAGCTGTCTGCAACTTAGTGTTTCAGCAATAATAAAAGGAATAAGCCACGTGTATAAATAAAAAAAGGAAAAGTTAAATTCCATGCGCTGAGAAATCATCAAATGTACCCCAGTGTGATTAAGTCAGCTCTACTTAATCCATCTCCTGAGGATGCATATATGTTCTCTGTTACATGAGAACAGAGTCCAAAATGTTAACAGACAGCTACAAACTGAAGTTAAAAATATTTTAAAAAGGAGTAAGTAGTTTTAGCATTGACTACTCTTCTCACAAAACCATTTAAAATGCAATTTTTCATATCTAAATCTTGCACAGTGTACATTAAAGCACCTTCTACCTAGCTGCCTCAATTTATTTTTTCCTCTAAATTGAGTAATTTAGGAACCACTTCCAAGTTGCTGCAAGTAAATAATGTTTATATCCGTTCTAGTGCACTGAATCAATAGGATATCCAGCAGGTTCATGATTAATAAGACAGCAAAAATGGAGTTTAAGGTTCTTAGTGTCAATGTTTGGTTTTCATGCTCAGAAATAAGAAGAAGTTTTATAGGCGCTTTCTACTGGTGAAAAATTCTGAGTATCCAGGAGCTCTCTGAAATACACAAAATATTGCAAAGCAGTAATTATTGAAAATAAAAGTCTATGAAATGTAAGATGAAGAGCACAGCTCTTTTTAATCAAGATGTGCATTCTCTGTGTCTTCAAAGTCAGGAACTCCCAAATGTGCAGTGGGAAGAGTAGCATAGGAACAGGAAAAACAAATACTGCGTGATCAGCTGGACACTCCTGAGCAGACAGACCAGGGATCCATGCTGCCAGATCATCAGTGGGGGGAGCAGCAGGCAAGGAGACTTCTAGGGAAAATGATGATATTAATAAAAAGCCTCCACAAAGCTTCATTAATCACAAACTTGGAGACAGCCTAGTATCAGCAACGAATAAAATGTATTTCATTTGCTTACTCCAAAATCAAAGTTTGTTCACTTTATAAATGTGTGTTTCAGAGTGTCACATATCTTAATCCTTGCTGATAAAAGAGGCTGTAAATATTTTAAAGAAAAAAAAAAAATAGATGATGATGATGATGATGATGATATTGCTGAGGTATCACTGCATCCCTTCTCAAGAAGGGAAAAGACCTGGGTTTCAAAACTGACACATTTCTGAGTAGCTTTTATTTTCCTCCTTCCCTGAAGTTCAGTGGAGGTATCTGAATTATACTTACAAATGCATTATGTTTGGGTGATTTCTTTAAACAATATAAAATGCTATTGTAATCAGAGATATTCAGATATTCAGTGGTAGGAAATGTTCCCTTTACAAGCCGTAATAACCAGTATTTGGTGTAGGAATAAAGAGATAGGATATAACCTTCTTAGGATGGTTTGGGTTGGAAAGGACCATCTTGGTGTGGATGATTTTGATTAAAGAAAAAGAAGATAAAAATAAAAAGTGTGATTTTACAGTCTTAAGTTGCAGTAACTACATAGAAAAATCTTTGTAATTAGGCAGGAAGCTCTTTACAGCTGACTATTAACCTGAACAGCACCTTTTAGCTCTGTTCCTGATTCTTTGATGGCTTTATTCAAGAAAATACAAAATACTCATGCCCACAGAACGCTAGTGAAATATGTAAGAAGTAGTATCTCAGATGTTACAAATATGAAAACGTTGAGGAGATTTTCTAGGATCAGCTAAGGACTCAATTCGCAGGAAAAAATTAGTGGGAGTTGAGCTTCCAACTCACATGTTACCTTTTCTGAAATCTGTCTCGGATGGCTTTTCTGAGACAAAGAATGGTTCACCTGGAATTAAAATGTGAGAATTCCCAGTTCAGTCATGTGAGCCACATTTTCCCCTGTACCTTCTTATGTTCTGAATTTCATTTCCATGCTGGCACATAGGATGGGTGTGTGAAGGAGTCCTTGCACAGAACATGACATCAGAATTGGCTTTCCTGAAGTAGTTTTATTAATGTTTGTTGGGGAGGACAGACCCATCTTTCCCCCAAACCTTTGCTGTAGGGATTAGGAGAGGTTGGTAATTATTGAAGGGGCAAGGTAATTCTAATGTATATACTTTTTTCCATTGCTATATTTTTAATTTGGAGAAGCCTTGAGGAGTTTATTAAATTGCCATGTACTCCATGGACATAGTTTTTAATAAAATGAATCCTGAAAGGATAATTTAGCAATGGATCCTTACAAACACAATCGCAGGAACACAGACATGAGTTGAGCTGTTCAGATGTCTGTTTCCATAACAGCACAGCTACAGCAGGTCCTCAGAGACACAGGATACTGTTTCTATGGTAATAGAATGCCTGAGCCTCGAGGCTGCACTGAAATCAATTATGAAAAGTAGGAACTAATATTTTAGATTAAAAAGACTTCCTTGTTCACACTTATTTGTGTTTAGCCACTTGTCACCTTTTTGCTATGCCTGGATTTAAGTTGGTGACTCTCTTGAGTTTGTTTTTCTAAAACAATAGGTGGTTTCTGGATGTTCTGTCTGCCCACCTCTTACAGCTTTTTCAGCTGCTGGTTAATTTTATTCCAGTTCCAGTGTGGCAGTGCTGTGTGTCTGGCTGGGGCTCAGCACAAGGAGTGGTGACACCGCTGCTGGCACATGCTTGCAGTGAATTCAGCTGCTTTCTGTCCTTGCCTCAGGGCAGGAGGGGCAGGAAAGAAAGGGTGGGGGTACAGAATATGCAATTAATGGTGCTTTGTGAGCACCTCAAATAGGCAATGGTAACAAGTAAGTGAAAAGTGCTAGAAGGCAGCACAGGAACAATTTCAGGGTGGTAGGAGGGTGCATAGAGCCACAGACAGTGTAGGAGTGTCACTTTTTGTCTTAAAACATGAATTATGTCCCTGCTAAGTAATACCAGTTGTTAACAATGCTGCTACTCCCAATTCTTTGTGCTTTTCCCATGTTCCTACATCCTGAGTTGCCTAGAGGCTTGGCTGTAAAAATTCTTCCAGATTATTCTTCTGGGATCAAATCACAAAGGATCTGTAAAATGCTAATACCGAGCAGATTCGCAACAGAACCTGTGCACTCCTTCTCAGGAGACCATCAGAAACTGAAACTAATCCAAGTAAAGAGCATTACTATTGCTATTTTCAGTAATTTCAGAGCACCACGTATGCAGCCTGAGTCTGGCTGCAGTGAGTGTCTGGATGCTGAAGACTTTTCTGAGCATTTACCCAGGATTTCAGGACAAGGAGATAACACGTTAATAGCTGAAAAACTGCTGATACAATTTCGGCGTCTGCTTTTGAAAATCGGAGCCATTAATGGTGTCAATAAATTTGAAAAAGTCACGGTAATCCAATTACTGCTATTTTAAAACACTAAGGTTCCTTTGTAGCTATGGAAACAAAAATGCAGACATTAATGAGCAAGGGGGGAAAAAACCCTGGTGTTTCCTTGACGACAGATAAAAGCAAAGCTCTGTGAGACCCAAAGGAGAGAGGGACAGAAATACCTCTCACCACGACAGACAACTGAAATCCCAGTCCAGTGCAATAATAAACTTCTCTCTGCCAGGAGTGCTCTTTCACAAGACCACTCCCTGCCTTCATCCTGCAGTTATCCATGCATGAGGCACTCAGGGTAAGAATTGCAGTCCTAAAGCACGAGATGAGAACTGGAACCCTCCTGGGGCACTCCTGGAGCAGGTGAGTGTTGTGTGGAAGGTGGAAGAGCATCTCAGACCCCAGGGTGAGAAGCAAAGCACCAGATCTGGGCCTGCCCTGGTGCTCTGCAGTGTGGATGTGACTCATGTGCTCCACATGAGCTCGGCGTGGGCGCAGGGGACACCACCGTGGCACCCCCAGGGCTTGAAGAGCTCCTGTTCCCTGCAGTGCATCCTAAATTCAGTGTTCATATTTCTATATATATTTATATATAGCACCTCTTCTGCCAGTGAAAATCTGTATAACTGTTAGATAAAAGTATGACACAGATAGAAGCAGTGTGAAACTGCAAAATAATTGTAACCGCTTGAGATTTAGCTGGCAGCTAAAATTCACAAAATATTGTTTGTCAGAGGAACTCAACATTGTTCAAAGGTAATGTAAGAGTGGAATTGAGACAGAGCTAAATAAGAAGATGCCAGTCAGGTTACAGGGCTATTTTTCAGTGGATAGCATATAGCATAATAGAATATTGATATGTAAAATAATTAATGAAACAATAAACAGAAGATTTAATTGGCAAAATTCTCCCAGGCATTTTGGAAGAGGTGAACTTTCAAAAAAGGTCTCATTTTAACTCTACCCAGCTTATGGTATCCCTTCATAATGGGAAGGACAGTGTATCAACTGGCTCAAAATCCAAAATTTTG
This sequence comes from Hirundo rustica, assembly GCF_015227805.2. NCBI lineage: Eukaryota > Metazoa > Chordata > Aves > Passeriformes > Hirundinidae > Hirundo > Hirundo rustica. Next base: position 3,592,840 of record NC_053465.1, read on the forward strand.
GTGTGTCAATTGCAATGAAGAACTGGATACTAAGCTACAGGAATGTAGGGTTTCCTTGACAACATGCTGGGAAAAACCACAACTACATAAAAACTTATGAGGAAAATAAAAAGAAATACATAATTGAGTTGTCTGAATGGTGTGGACAGTGGGTTTACTGGTGACTGGTGCTGGCCTGGGGTCACCGTGTTGGGAATGTTTCTCTATAGTTACTGATGTTTCCTTGATCTGAGTTGGTTCAAGTGATCAATGACCTTGTCAAATTCTATTCTCTTTCTCTGTAAAACACATTAAAGTCAGTGTGCTTGGTGGGCTTTAGAACATTTCTAACTACTGTCAGTAGTTCTGAGTTATCTGTTTTTCTGTGACAAATAAGAAACAGATGGAAAAATGAATACATCTGTAGTCTGTGCACGTACAAACCACTGAACCTTGTTGCCTTTTCGAGTTGGAGCAACTGTTCCTCTGAAAGCTACATTACTTCTAAGTGTGTCATAATGATAATTACTCATGTTTGTGATGTGATATGCCTGAAAAAACTACAGCTCATTAATCCTGCAGTCCATAGGATCTGGAAAGACCCTTCCTGTTCCTCCTGCAAAACATCTCTTTGCTGGCAGAGGTACCACAACATCCTACAGTTTTTAACCTTTCAACTGTCAGCAAAAGGAAGATATGGGCAAGGAGAAGGAACTGAAGCTCTTCATTCCCACCCTATCACCTGATACTTCAGGAACAAACCTGGACTCATCTGCTTTTTCTCTCTGATGTCCAAGATTTTTTTTGGATTTAGGCTATCCTTGTAAATTAGTCCACAAAACAACCCTTCACCATATCTGCTTACGGTGAATTAATACTAAAACCCCAAACCAAATAAAGCCCCAAATCAAACTGTGTGATGATTTAGCATTTAGAGCCTTACCTAATACACATTAAAACTACATTTGGAAAAAGGTCTATGGGATTTTAATGGCAGATGGTTTGAGGCTGGACTTTTTCCTTTCCTTTTTTTTCCTTTCTCCTTTGGGTGAGTGTCTGTCTGTCCAGCCCTGCTGTTGGGCTGTGGAAAGAACCCAAGGACTTTAAAGGAAAAATTCAATTCTTAGTGAACCACTGAGGTTGTGTCTGCAACCAGCTGAACCTTTTCAGTTTTGTGGCTGCCTTAGCATTTTCTCAGCAGCCCTTGAGTCTTTTCCCTATGGGATCCATTACTTTTGCCTTCTGTTTTAATTTTCCTTGAACTGACTTTTTTGGCAAGGAGACCCATGTTTGCTTCTAATGAAGCTTTGTCTCTCCCTTTTGCTGTTCAAGCACATTTTTGTCTTTAAGTTGTTTTTTTTTTTGTTTTTCTCTTGGTATGGCCTGACCAGTTTGTGAGGGTTATACTCCTCTTTGGGTGGTAGTTCTTGCTGGCTCAACAAACAGAATAAACAGCCAGATGAGTCTTAGTAGCTGTTATGAAATGTTGATAGGAGGGAGGTACTTGGCTGTCCCGTTTAAAAGAATGTAGTTTTTGGAATATTTTTATGTATTTGATTTTTTCCCTCAGATTTTTAATAGTCAATTTAAAAGATTCTGCCAACTCACAAAGCTGTGATCTTTGAGAAAAAAACATCTTAAGTACCATTCTGGAAATGATCAAATGAAAGATGTGTAGGCAACCATGATTTCTATACATTCAAACTTAAGAGTTCATGTCTATAAAAGAATTATTGCTGTTTGTATAACCAATATCCATATCACACAATGGTTCTTCATGGGGATTAGTCCTCAGAGGAGGATTATGTGCATTTAGACATTCCAGGTCCTTCTTCACCTGACTGGAGAAATGGTGACTTGGAAATACAGCAGCTACAGGGTCATGAAATAGTGTCATATTGAGACAAAAATGAGCAACACAAACACCTCTGAGAGTTGCTGCTTCAGGATTGTATTTTGTTACTACACTCTTCAAACTGAGTCAAGGAAATAGTAATTAAATCTATTTTTTTAAATATGGATCATAATAAAAGATTGAGCTGATACCACCCATTAATAATTGATGGTGCTTAACTGGGCAAAAAGGGTCAGCATTGAGCAGACAGAACACGAAGATTAGGAGTTTAGAGAAAGAGTCATAAAAAAAGTTGTGGCTCTTTTCTTTTACTCCTATCCACACACATAGAAGTTTTCAATGCCAGGAAAAGGAACAGTTTTACTGAATTGATTTAAGCAATGTCAGCTTGCAAACTACATCAGGCTGTGCAATGGCCCTCGGTCTGCATGAATGGAACCCTGCTGGCAGGCAGATTTCTTGTCTCTCCAGACATTCACTTTTCTGTATCAGCTGAGAACACAGATATTTCCCCAGCAAAATTTTCCTGGAGCTGACTTCAGCTGTTAGTGTATACATGGAAAAAGAATTTAAGTTCCTCCTGTGGCCAGTAGCCAGACCTCACTCAGTGGCAAGTCAGGTTGTACTGCTGTGTAATAATGGCAATATCAGAGTTTTACCACACAGACACAGAACTGAGCATGGTTTTGCATTTGCTGTTGGGTGATTCACTGTTTAACTCCTTTATCAGTCTTTGTCAAAGTTTGGGATCAGCAGTCTGAAGCCCTCCGGTCCAGTCCTGCTGGTTTTACTCACACTGACTTGGGCTGGTTTGACGTTCAGCTCTGGCTCCTCGGCTCTGGGCGAGGAGGCAAATGACTGCCAGGGGTACCCTGCAGTGATCAGCAGCGGGGGCACCACCCAGAGTCTCCCCTCTTTCCCTCCCCTTTCCCGGTGCATGCAGCTGCTCTGCTTTTCACTGTCAGCACAACACCAAAGGCAACAGAAATCCTGCTTGATTTGGGGCTCGTCTGATTGTGTGAAAAGATGGACACCTGCACCCCAGAGTGCCCATGCCTTCTGTCCAGGCACAAGATTTTCAGCCTGGCTTTCTCTTCTCAGCATACTTGGAGATACACATTTATCAAGTGTCAGCCCCTTACTATCATGGAGCAGCCAAATCGTAAAGATTCCTTTAAGTTTTCAAGTTGCTTTCTAAAACTGTTTTGTCTTTCACTTTTTGTGGTAAAAAATATGTTTGAGAAGTGCTCTTGCTTTTCTGACAAAACCTTCCACCTGTCCCTCTCAACAACAGCGTGTTCATAACTGTTTTAGTCACTGTCACTTGTGTCAGCACTTTTCCATCAGCTGAAATCCTATTTTCCTCTCATTCCCCACGATGTGTCAGGGAACAGCCCCTTTGTCTCACTCCTGTTGGTCCCCAGTAGTTACAACAAACATTCAAGTCTGTTTTCTGCCCAATTTAGATCAGCAAACCTGAGGTGTTGCTGGACTACTGAACAAAAGCGGGCTGCCAGCATGTCTTGGTTTTTTGAGCTGTGTTTTGTGGAATTTTCAAGGGATAGTCCTGTGCTCAGATGTCCTGCCTGGCCAGCTGTGGAGTGGCTGCTCTGTCTATTGTACTGCGCTCCGTGGTGCTACCAAGATTTAGGCACCTATTTAGCATGTTCTAAAGCAGAAATGTAGGTATCCTCTGAAGACTTTCACTGGGGAAATCTGGATATCCTTCACAAGGCTCTTGTAGATTAATTAAAAAATAGCAGCAAAAATGATAACAAAATATTCACACTCCATAAAATATAAAACCTACCTAAATACTCAATTTACCTTTTTTTCCCTTCAGAGGCTGAGGAAGAAACTTCACTGGATTACATGTGCTAAGTGAAAACAACAACAAAAAAAGCCCCCTTAGAAAAAGATAAAAGGAGAAAAGTAAGAATTTTTCATTTGTGCCTGGTGGGGTTGTGTGTTCTTTTTTTTTTTTTTTTTTTTTTTTTTTTTTTTTTTTTTTTTTTTAAAACTGTTTGCAAATCTTCAGTGTAATGGTTTGAAACCCAGTCGTGTCATTTCTTTACGCCCACACACAGAGCTGCAGTAGTGCAGACACTGTAGCAGGCAAACCATATTCCCAGCATCGGCCATTAAAACTCTTCCTACACCAGCGTGGGCTGCCTGCAGCCCCTGCTCTCTCTGCACACACCCCACCACCCACCCTTCACTGTTCAAATGCTTAACAAAAAAAAAAAAAAAAAAAAAAAAGGAGAAGAGAAAGACACTGAAAAAAGAAAACAGGATGCTGCTTTTGTTTCAACGCTATTCCAGGGACCTGAACCTCTCCACCTGCCTGTGAATTGGCCACCTAAAGGTTAGCAAGTGTTTTGTTATCGTTTTCTATGGACAGAGAGAGAATTCAATTCTAGATGGCAAGACAGACATTTTAAAGTTACATTTTTTTTTTTTTTTTTTTTTTTTAAATTGTGATGCTTCTTTCACTTAGCAACGAGAAAGATTTTTTTTCATAAAACACAAAGCATTTCAGTTCTGGCCCCACTTCAGCTTTTCAGAGGGCTTTAATCGGTATTTCTTCATCATTTAGTCCAACCTCCTAAACTTTAAAAGATGGATTAGGGTTATTATTTTTCTGTTAGAGCAACCTGTTGATTGCAGTCTGCTAGCTGGAGGTTGTTAACTCTTTCCTAACACGGGAAATACACAGGAGCAAATTTGATGAAAGGATAAAAGAATAAAAATCCTTTGAGGTTTTTAAGCATTGAAAATCCAATTTTTTCTTCATTGTCGAGACACCAAGTGTGTTACAAAACCAACAGATATGTTAAATATGTTTCCTTTTAGAAATAGTGATATAAATCTAAACTAGAGACATATAATAAATTAGAAAGCATTTCTAATGGCTGGAGCTGAGAAAAGTAGCAGTGTAAGAAGTAGAAGAGGAAATATTCTTGATACAAACTGCATGAAGAGGTCAAAAAGGCCAATACAGTGTTTACTTACACATTAAAATGTATTTTAGGTAACAATATTTTTACTGACTTAAGCCTTTGGAATGTTTTCTTTTATGAATATTCAAGAAAAGGAACATAGGAAAAGATAGAAAACTGTATAATAACTATAAAACCAGGTGCTGCTGTTCTGGAACAAAGGGAAGGTAAAGCAGATCCTGTTTTTCCTAGAAGATTTTTAATACTGTATTCTGGTACAGTATTTACAGAAATAAATGTTTGAAAAAGCCCAACCTAAGCAGCTTTGCTGATATTATACAATTGTGGAAGTAAATGTCAAAAATATTTGTCCTTAGGAGATGGTACAAGAATTTCAAAGTTCCCCCAGCAGGTTTTCCTGTGGCTTTGTACTTTAATAACAAAGAAGGGCAGAACTTCAGAACAACGATTGTACCGAGCAGCAAGATTTCCCAAAGTCAGGATTTGAGATGTTACCATGGAAAGACTCTAAAGGTTTCAGAAGATTTTGGAATGAAACACTTTCAGCCTGATTCTGCAGGGGACTGGGGCTCCCAACTTTGTTCAGGAGGTACCAGCAGCGTGCGGGCTGCGGCTGAAACTGGCAGAGCTGTGGGATCAGACACATCCCTTAAGAACAAGGGGAAAGGTGAACTCAGTACTTCTGTTGTGAGGCATCTCAAGATACCAAGTCATACTGAGAAAAGAGCAAAGGCAGAAATAGTTTTTAAGTAGAACAAGATTAATTCTTGTAATTTCTGGGCTAAGCAGGAAATGTGTCGGTTCCATTTTGCTTGTTTGAATTGAGAACTAAAAACCTCCAGACCTGGGGTACACTCGCAAACATTTTGCTTCCATCACAGAAGGGGTATTTAAAGTACCTGCACAAAGTTTATTTCAGACCCTATGGTTCACTTCATGATGCTAAGACTGAAGTAGAAGTTTTGTGTGGTCTATCAAGGGAGTTGTGCCGGCTGTCAGTGTTGGATAAGCAAATGGAAATGATAATCCCACTGTCTGTATCTTCCTCTGACAGTGAGACACTGTGTGCTGCTCTCAGCATCACTGCCCTCACAGGAAAAATTAATAATCAGCAATCCTGGAAGACACTTTCTTTTCATTTAACTTTGCAAAGTTCTTTAAAATGTGTAGTTGCAGGATCTTTGGAATCTATTTCCTCACCAGGACAGGAAGAATGTTAATTGCTGCTTTCACTTGCTCAGATCCCTGACAAAACTTTTAGGTGCATTTGAAGGATGCAGGGTTTTAAACACCTGGAGTAGGACCTTTTCCACTTGGCACCCAGAGATGTGTAGATGTGTACCAGTGGTGTGGGGGGTTTAACTCCTGAAATCCTGATGGGGACATGAATTGAGAGAGGAGTGTAGCCCAGAGCTCCGTCCTGTGCGGCACCTGACAGTGGGCTCAGCTTTGTGCATAGTTTCAATCGATACTTTGCTGTCTATTGAGACAACTGAAGTTAGCTGAGTTTCTCTGAGCGGGACAATATTTTGAATTTTAATTAATATAAATAATCTTGCATAGAGATTGCAACTGAGGAAGCAACACACATAAATAGATTGATTAGAAAGAGAAAATAAAAATTAAACAGAACTAATGCAGTGTAATACTGGTGCTCTGTATTTTGTTACTTCTAGCCATTGCAGCAGCCTGTTCATCCACATAAATGGGAAGAGTCACAGGATGCTGTGAAGGACCCTGATTCCAGAGTCACTTATTCAAGATTTAGAGATTTTAGATCAAACTTCAAAAGGTTCTGCTAAGCCCTGAAACCTCTGAGATAGTGGCAAATATCCAAACAGCCACTTGCTTTTGTTGTAACTTGCTTTAATAAATTATTGCGTCCTTAAGCCTCTCAGAGTAAGCAGTTTGCAGTTTTAGCATTTGGAATTTGATACTGAGTGATCTAAATAATGAATTTTAAATGCTTATACATGTTTTCGATTTGTTATGAGGTCCAGCATACTGCTGCAATTATTAGTACTGTTTAAATTAAGTGTCCCCTTTAAGTAAATTCACCTTAACTTAATAATAGTCAGTCTCAAAGTGGCATAAAATATAATGGGCTCCAGAAATGTGATCAAACTGAAGACAAACTAATTTTGACTGGTTATGTAAAATGCCCATAATCATCTGTTTGTATGATTTGACTCCTGCCAGTGTTCTATTATAAGATGTGCATCTTTTTTCCCCGTTGGTTTGTTGACTGTAGCATGCAGTAATCCTCCAGAAGATCTCACTTAGAGGTGAGAACACATTCCTTTAGGAAAGTATCTCCCAGCAGAGCTGAAACTACTTGCTGCATGTAATTCTCTCCATCTGGACAGACTGAGTCTGTAGAGCATGAGTCACTGTAAAGTAGTTCAGAATGTCAAGTATTTTCTAGATTCACAGATTTTAAGCGTCTGCAGTGCCATTACCAATTACTGGGAGCATTTCAGGGTATGGGAGAAACCAGGAGGATTTTAAGCAGTAATCCTGGGCCCTGTTAGGAGCTTTTCTGCCCCCTGAATAACGACGTGACAGGCAAGAAAGATGGTAAGAACAAGACAGAAATATTTCTCCACCACCAAAATTAGAGGCCTGCTAAATCAGAGCTGCAGAAATAAATGGAAAGCAGTCCAAACAACAGGCAAAACTCTGCAGGATCAATAAAGCTGTTTGGAATGAAAATCCACCGAGGCCTCTGGCATTAGTCTATCACCAGAAGTACTAAAAGAAAGAGCTCCCACTCTGAAGTGGGTATTGGACCATTATAACATTCCAACTTCACCACTGCCCAACAAGGGACAGGGTGCAGTGTCTGGGCAGCTGCTGAACTGGGCAGCTGCTCATCACAGGGAAAATAAAAGCTGTATCTTCCAAAATACGGAACTTATACAGGCCAGAAGTGCTAATTTTTAACGTTATTGGGAATGCATAGTCCAGTTTGGAATTCTCTCAGTCTACCAGCAGCGGAGGTTGCAGCCATCCCAATCCCTATTTTAAACAAGTGTTTGTGTAAGGAAGAGTGGTCCCTCCCAGCACCCCTCAGTGCTGTTCACTCTGTTACCTGAGCACTCTTTAGGAACTTGACCCACAAAATCTAATTTTTATAATTTACCTTTTCACTGCACTTGACTGCGCCCTGTTTTCCCTGCAGCTTTCCACAAGTTTATGGAGGTTTGTTGAGCATGACCTAAACACTTTTAACATTCCTGAGGCATTTTCCCACCTGGTTACTTTCTCCTGTCCCACAGGGCACCATTAGAAGATGCTGGTGGACAGCACCCACGCTGGATAAGTTTAGCATTTCATATATGGCAAGTGTCTTCTCTCCACCATTGCTTTCTTTCCCAATATATCTTAAGAGAGCTCTTTACAGTAAAGCTAAAAGAAAATTAGCTTTAGGAGTATAAATTAAAAACCCTACCATTGTATTTCAGGACAATATAACTGAAAGCAGGGTACAAACCCCCCACATTTCAAAGATTCTGTTTAGAGCTCCCTAATTAAATAGTGATAAAGGATACAGAGAGATTGAAATGCCACTTCAATTTCTTCTGCTTCAACTCTTCCTGTTTTCTGAAGGTGACACCAATGTTTAAAAAAAAAAAAAAAAAAAAAAAAAAAGAAAACCCCAGCTTCCTACTTCTAATCTGTTTCAAGTCTTTGTCCTCGTTTCTCTCTGCTTGCATCAAGTATTGACAGAAATGAGACTTTTTTGCTGAAATGCCTGGATCAGTCAAAGGTACGTGAACTAAAATTATTTCCAGACTAAAGACTTAATTATTTCCAGACTTCTGCTCCCTGATATTTAAGGTAGGGATCACTAAAAGCTTTTAAAAAAGGTAAAGGCTCCTGGTATAACTGAGTATATTGTGTATGTTCAGAATGTTGAAAACCTGCTTTTATGGGGTTCCAAAAATACAGGAACTCTGTCATGTCTCCAGGCCTTACCTGCAGACCAGGGTGGGGAATTGAGAAATTGAGCTCTGAGTCTGCTTAGAGACTGGTGCTCTGCTCAGTGCTGTGCCAAAAATGATATGAAAGTGCAGAAAATAACCATTTACATGTTTAGTTATTGATTTGGTTAATGATGATGGGCAGTTGACAGAGCATTGCATGTGCTGTGCAGAAGACAAAAATCTTTTGATTGTGTAGCCCAAAATTATTATATCAGTGCTGACGAAATGAAACAAGTTTTATAAAATGCGTTTGGAATTCAGGAAAAAGTCTATAAAAATAGAACTTACTAGATTTTAAATAATTTTTTAAATCAACCTCCTGTATGAAAACGTTTTGTAAAATGACTAAGACAATTTCTGCGACAATGATTTTTTTATCTGAAACTGCTCCACTTTTCAGTCTTCCACAGACCTGCCTGTGGTGTGTACCTGAAATTAGAATTTCAAACCAGGAACAAAATAATTGCAGTTAATGGAATTTTAGTGACTAGTTTTGATAGCTTAAGAAACCAATTTAGAGAATTTTGAGCTGGCCAAATCCTGCATTGAGTTTTGTTTATTGGAAAATTTTCCTTACCCAATTTGGATCAAGTTCTTGTGCTGGTAGTCCAGTGGCACAAGCTACAAACAGCTGAGAAGATGGGGTGGATGCTCAGTAAGAGCCCAGGGCATAACCAACAGAGGAAGTTCTACGTTAGGCAAGGACTACCCCGAATCAGCCTTGGGGCAGGATTACTTTGAGATAAGCTATTTTTGTCAACGTACAAAGAAATACAGTGGCCTTTTTTGGTATATAAATAACAGATGTGAAAAGTCTGATGGTATTTGCCTCAGCAGAATACAAGTCACGGCAGTTTCACTCAGGAAGAAAGTACTTTTTCTTGCTGTGAAAAGCAGCAAACCACCACACCTGGTAGTGATGTGTCGTTACATTCTTAAAAGTACTTTAAGTATCACCTTTAGCTTACTTGTTGTGCTTTATTTAAAACTTTCCCTTAAATTTTCTGTCACCACTTACGTATTTTCTTTGTAGAGCGTTACAGAACACCGAACTGAGTCTCAGACTTAGGCTGTGCTGTGGGCCCCAGAAACTTAACAGCATTAAGTGAAATTACAGAGCCTCTGGTACTTGGGAACCACAGGATTCCTATGAAAAACATCTGTCTGTGGTGGCCTTGAAGGGCTCATCAGCTCTGCATGGCCGGGAGGAAACCTGGGAGAGAAATAATTTGTGCCACTGGAGCAGGCTGGTGGGGGAAATGTAAAATATGTGGAAGTGTATTTCCACACTTCCCTCTGGGGGAGGGAGGGGGCAAAGGCAAAGTGACTTGTTCTGTCTGATGTGGTGCTTGTTAGATGTTCTACCTGTTGGGTATTTAGGCTTCACTTTTCTTCTTGGAGTCTGTTCTCTGCAGCATATTTTTTCCCCTAAACTTATTTTTTTTTTAATAAATATTTTGGAAAAACTACTGCATACTTAGTTTGTATCATTGTCTCATGTCTTATCCCTTATTATATGCTGTGTTTAAATTTAAAAGTGACAGTATAACTTAAGAATCAGCTTAAATGGACTTGAAATGTTGATAACATCACTTTGCAAATTAGAGAATGCTATTTTTATTCCATAGGGGTAGCCACACTGCAGAATATGGATAATAACTTAATTTCTTTGACAAGCCATATTTTTTTAATATTGTTCCCTCATTATAGTCACTACCTATAATAAAAAGCCACTTAAATGATTATTCCACATAGAAATGTCAGAAGTGCGTAAGAAAAGTCCATGCTTGATAACTGAGCTTAATTTATAATATTCATGAGGAAGAAAAAGAAAAAAAAAAGGCAAAATCTAACATTTTGCTGTGCACAGATCAGTTCATTTTACACGTTGTTTTCTTAGATGGAACCAGTAAAAATTTCAAACCACATTTTGAAGCAATCCTTTTACTGTTTCCCAGTTATGATAACCTATTAAAATGATCCAAGGAAGTTACAGAAACACCACTAGAGATTATGCAGTAAAGCAACAAATTGCAGATTTCAAATTGAGCCACTGATTATGTTATTCCAAATGGGTTTTTAATAGCTGTTTCCACAAGAACAACCCATTATTCATAGCAGCCAGTGCATCCAGTGAGCAGAGCTGAGCAAGAATCAAATAAACATTCACAGATCACCCGATTTTCACCCAAACTATAATTACAATGCTCATGCCCCTAACTCTTCCAAAGAAAATTTTCTACTTGCTTATATTGAAAGTTTCTGCCTTTGTTTCTAAGAAAGAAAAAAAAGACAATACAAATTTTTGCTGAAATAAATAAGAAATAGTCTGGACCAGCACCAACCCTGCGTGTATTAGGATAGATTTCAAAGGATTAGGTTCACCTTTTTCAAAAACTGTGTCTAGAAGATGTTTTCATCTGGTATTGAAAGCATCTAAAAACAAGCAGTACACCATAGTATCGCCATTACTTATACCAAATTAATTTGGTCTACACAAAAGCCAGCTTTAATTTCTCACACTATTTTCCTATGATACTATTTTTTCTACTTTGCACAATTTATGCAAATCTGACTTGTAAACCAGGACATGAGTTCCATTTTGTTCACATATTTTCATTTTACTCCACTCATTGCAATATGTTTGGCTTTAGCTCCCTTAAATTGGGTAAGCACAGATAATATACAGGTGTGTTTAATGTCCTGTGTTTGGAATGGGTTGCCCAAAGAAACTGTGCAAGTTTTATCCCCAGAAGTTTTCAAAGCCAGGCTGATAACACCCTGACAACCTCATTTGACCTCGGTGCTGACTCTGCTGTGAGCAGGTATTTGGACTAGAGATGTCCTGAGGCCCCCTTTAACCTCAACTGTTCTGTGTTCCTGTATCAAAATTTATTAATATTAATGATATATTAACATGATATAAATATGTAATAGAAATATGATTCCAGAAAATTTAAATTGTGTTATTTCTGGTGTGCTTAGAGCCTCCATTTGCAAAACTGAACTTCAGATTTGTTTCCAGAGCTTTGGGTACTCAGTGCAGGTTGTAGGTGTGGTTTTAAGTGCAGTGTTCAGTGTTCTTTACACTGTACTGAACTCCTAGAGGAGAAATGAAAGGTGAATCAATTTAACTGGGAAAGGAAGTAATGATTGTCTCTGTAATGCCTTCATGTAAGATTTGTGATATTCTTAGTTGCTTACCAGTTCACCATTTTAGTCGCTTAGTTTGCTTTACCATTGCTTTGTGATATTCTTAGTTCTTTACCATTTTAGCAGCCCAGCAGCGGGAAGTGTGTGTTATTTGCTGCCTGCAGACTGGTGTTTGTTGTGTGTCCCTTCCTGGCAGATCCATGAGCACATGGCAGCCGGACCCTGGCATGGAGGCCCAGAAGCCGCCGGGCGCCGTGGCCGCCGCCGCAGATCCCGGCCCGGGCCCTTCCCCGCGGGGCTCCTCGGGGCCGCAGGCCCTGCCCCAGCCCCTGTACCTCAAAGCCCTGACCATCCCGCTGTTCCAGCCCGTGCAGCCCGGGTGCTTCCAGCCGCACGGGCCCCTGGTGACCGGCAGGAGCTGTGTGCACCTCGACGGCAGCAGCATTCCTCTCATCCTCAACCCGCTCCTTCCTGCGGAAGGCACGGAGCAGCCTCAGCCGCTTTTCCAGAAACAGCTTGGGCAAAGTCTAACACTGAGCATAGTCAGCACTTTACCGGTTTTATCACCGCCAAGTTCTTGTGGAAATGCATCTATTGGAAGCCCGGGAAAATCGAAAAGATCTGGGAAATACATCTGCAAGCACTGTGGGCGAGATTGTTTGAAGCCAAGTGTCCTTGAGAAACACATTCGCTCTCACACGGGAGAGAGGCCCTTTCCGTGCACCACTTGTGGCATTGCGTTTAAAACTCAGAGCAACTTGTATAAACACAGGAGAACTCAAACACACGTCAACAACACCAGGCTGCCCTCAGACTCTGAAATCAGTGGGGGACCGGAGCAAAACGAGAGATCAGCAGAGAGCACCACCTCTCCCCAGGGCAGCAACGTCTTGAGTAGCACCAGTGAAGACCAGGGGACACACATCAAACAACGCAGTTCAGAGACCAGCGCAGCAACAGGCACTAAGAAACCTCATGAGCTCTCACTGCCAGCGACAAGCTCTTCATCAGCTGCTTCAGAAAATCAAGAAACAACTAATTGGTCACTGAGTTCAAAGGCTATTCAGGGGGTTCCTGAAAGAGAACCTCAAATTTTATCATCTCCAGGAGCTTTGCCAAATGGTCCGTGCCTGAGAAAGAAGGTGCAGGAGCAAAGAACTCTGACTGCCAATAAGCACATTCAGCTGCAAAGGCAGCAGGCAACCTCTTCAGAAAAGCAGTGGGATTACAAACCCTTGGAGTGCAAGCTGAAGAAGTGTGAGAGCACTGACTCGGGGTATCTGTCGCGCTCCGACAGCACAGAGCAGCCGATGACATCATCCAGCCCCTTGCACAGTCTCTACGAGCACAGCACGGAACTGGAAAATGAAACTGCCTTCAGCAGCCCAAGGTGTGCCTCCGGAAGCACTGCAAGGCCAGAGGCAGCTGACAAAGCTACAGCCTCGATACTAGAGAAAAAGAGGCTGGAAGAACACATTTCAAAGCTTATTTCTCACAACAAAAGTGTGGTGGATGACACCCAGTTAGACAACGTCAGGCCCAGAAAAACTGTCCTTTCTAAGCAGGGAAGCATTGACCTGCCAATGCCTTACACCTACAAAGACTCTTTCCATTTTGATATCAGAACTTGTGATGTAAATAGGAAAAAGAATCTTTCTCTTTGTTCAGCAAAATCTACCTTTGCACCCCTGGAGAAATGCAAGCCAATGTTTTTCCATTCAGTTCCCACCCAGTTCTCCACAACAATCGACACTGTGCCTGTTACTCGGAGCAACTCCTTGCCCGTTGTGGAGGGAGCGAGGATGTTACGTGACAAACCAGGTTGCTCAAAACCACTTTCTCTTACTAAGCAGTCTGTAAACACAGGCACTGCTGGTTTGCTGCCTAGCAACAATCTTGCTGCAAATTCAGTGGATTTCCCTAATAGCCATCCCCGAGCTCTTGTCAGACAAACAGCGGTGGATGATTTGCCCCTAAGTAACGTGGCTGATCATCCTTCTCTGTCAGAGGAGCTGAAAGGGACTAAAAAGCTTGGGGCCGGAGAAGTAATCGGTGCTAAAAATAAAAAACACAATCAAAGGAAGTTAAGGATGTTCTCTCAAGAAAAATGGCAAATGTATGGAGACGAAACATTTAAGAAAATCTACCAAAAAATGAAAAGCAGTCAAAATTCCAAGAAAACTAAACAAAGAGAGAATAAGATTACAGATATTACAAGCTTGACTCCCAATTCAAGGGAATCAGCCAGCAGCACTGAAATTACTGAGGAAAGAGATGGCAGGAGCTCTGCAAGTGACAGTCCTTCCTCCCTTGTGACAGCAGCTTCAACCACAGGTAAATCAGGAACCTCTGCTGATGGTAATCATGTTCTGCAGAATGTGTCCTCTGAGGAAACTGCAGACAGAGTGTCCAACCTAATGGAGACATCACATTCCCTAACTGCTGGAGCTGTAAGCAGCCAAACTTCCCCTGAGCGCGGTGGCAGTGACACGGAGAAATGCACAGCTGGCAGCAGCACACTGCTGGCTCCGAGCAGTGGTGAGCTCAGGCTGCAAAATCCTGAGTGTCAGCTGAGCAGCCACGGGAGGGATGATGATTGCTTGCCAGTACAGAGTAGCAACTGGGAGAAACCAAGCCCTGGGAAGGAATCCAGTGCATTTGAATTAGATTGTAAAAACACTTCACACAATTATGGGAACCATCACGGGACTACGGAAAGTGTCCAGCATGGCCTGACGCCCCCGTGGGTCCATTGCAACAACAGAGAAACTGCAGGGAAATCCCAGACTTTGCCATCAGAAAGGAAAAAGCTGAAATTTGAAGTGGAGAAGACACAAAATGTGATTTCAGTGTCCTGCCCTAGTCCCAGTAGTGAAACCACTGCAGTAAGTGAAGCAGAGAGAGGCCACTGCTCTGGCACTCAATGTCTTTCTACAGGTCCAATGGAATTCTCCAGTAAAGGAGAGGAGGGAAAATCAAGCACAGGAATTAATGAAGCCACTGGAGGTACTGAGGATGTGGAATATAGGAGAACAATCAAACTTCCCACACAAGCTCTTAATTACAGTGACATTAACCTCCTTTCACATCCTGCAGGTATCTCAAGAGCTTCAATGGTGAGATTTCTAGGGTCTGAATTAAGAGGAAGTGATTCTAACTCTTTTGCCTTGCACAATGCAACAGATGGAAATGACAAAACACATCTTGTGAAAACAGGAGCAAAAGTGCCACTTCCCCATGACAACGCTGTGGATGTATCTTCTAAAAGCCATCACCTGGAATCTGATCATTTAAGTCCAGTCCCACAACAAAATGCCTTCTCTCCAAAATATATCCTTAAATTGCCACAGGACAAGAGAGCTTCAGATCTGTCACCTTTGCATCGATCTGAACTGGAGATGACACCTGGCACACCTGTGACAGACACCTTAACCACCCCACCCTGCTCTTCCAGCTGCACCTCCCTCTATTCTCATTGCAGTGATGTGGTTTGGTCACCCTTAAAATCTGAAGTGAGGCAAAAGGCTGGCAAAGGAGAAATTCAATGGAATCTTCACACAAACTGGAAAACTCCAGGATTCTGTTCACCCGTCAACTCAGAAACCACAAATATCTTAGCCACAGCAGAGGACACCTTTCATAACCAAAACTTCAAGCAGCAGGATATTGGAAGAGAGGACTGGAAAAACAAACAGAACAAAAATAAATTTAATTATCAAAGGCAAACAGAAGAGAAGTGGATGGGTAAAAGTACTTGCTCTACACAGACTCCGAAGAAGAAAATCTGCTTTACTTCTGTGTATACAAGTGGCTTTTTCATATCTGCTGACATCAAAGATGAGAGGAAGGCTTTAAATCACCTTTGCTCAGGAAGTGACTCTTTGATAAAGACATCAGTTTCCAGCAAGGGTGCAGAGCCAGCAATCCTGGGATGGGACAGAGCGGGAAGTCCTCGCATCCTTAAGGACACCCCACCACCACTGCAGGATCTGCAGCATTCCCAGAGCTCAAGAGACAACCCCACTTATTTTTGCCATTCTTTTGGCACTTTCTACTGCCACACTCTCAGCACTCACTGTAAGGGATTCCCAGTGCTGCCCCACAACAACAGGACCAGCTTCTCTGGCACTTCTCCAGTCCCAGGCTCCAGGAGCACCTTCCCATCCCTCAGTGCCGAGCCCCGGCTGACCTGGTGCTGTCTGAGCAGGAGCCTCCCTCTGCCCTGGGAGCAGAGTGGGAATGCAGCCTCTGCCCACCCCTCCATGCACACCTGGGACAAGGAACCCAGCAGGGAATGCACCCTGTCGAAATACGACATCTCCATTTTCAAAATGAGAAATATTAGCAAGACTGTGGCATATGGCTTAACAAACACGAGTCTAAAAACATTGGTTTCATCCTTTTCTAAAGGACACCAGATGCAGGAGGTAATATTAATAATCCTGTTTGCTTTCTCCAGAGGGTGTTATTGGCTGACAGCCCATCTCCACCCTCTTATTAGAAAAAATGGAATAATTATCAAAAGCGTACTTATGGACATTTACAATCGTTTGCTGACACAGAATTTACAACTTATGTTTTTAAAAGATAAATCTTATATTCATTTGATGCATCAGAAAGATATATTTCTGCATAGATATTTAAGTTTCTTCCACTTGACCATTTCAGAATGCTGATAGTGAGAAGAGTAAATTTCTATTTCTTGATTTTTTTTCCCCTTTATTGGGATTTTTTATGTTTTTCTCTAATAGCATCTGTATTTCATTGTTTTCATTCTAAATGAATATTTGACTTAGAGTAGGACTTAAATACAGAGTTGTGCTACCTAACTCTTATGCTGTTCAGTGCTATTTAAAAAGTGCAGATTTCCAACTTCTCAGTCAATGTAATTCACAGTTTTCATGTGCTTAATTTTTTCCCAATATTCTCAACAGTTAAGCTCAGCAGGTCCTGGTGGGTCTTTCAAAAATATTTCAGAGCAAAAGAAGAAAACAGTAGTTTGCAAAAAGGAAAAACTCTCAACAAATAAACTCAAGAAGAGCCACAAACAGAAAAGGATTAAAGTCACCCCTAAATGGTAAGGAGTATAGCTTTCAGGTTCGCTAGATATAGACATAATTTTGTTGTAATGCATGTAAAAATTCCACAGAAAATAAAAAAGTCATGCCCAAAATTCAACATTGTCAAAACTGGGGGGAAAAAAGAAATCCCTCGGAAAGAGCTATTCTTATACCACAGCAGGGCCCCAAAGGTAAAGTATGAAAACATCAATTTGTTGTTTACTATTAGGAACAGACTTTTCTAAGCAAACCAGACATACCTCACAGAAATATGATGCCTGATCGGTTGACTCTCTCTGTGATATAGAAATTACTCTTATCTGTCAAAATGGTCAGCATTTGCTTTTGTTTGAAGGGAACCAAAATGCTTCTGTTCTCAATCCTGTCACAGCTCAGAGCAGTGTGCGAGGCCCTTTGTCCTCGGAAGATCCATATCCTGAACTGCTATTCACCAGAGAAGGCAGAAGGATAAATATCAAGTTTAACATAAATGAACAGAACCATCTGTAGTTCAAAGGATCATTTGGTTTAAATAAAAAAGCAGGAAGAATTTGAGCATAAAACTATCAAGGGCACATTGTCAGCACGGCTCCCCCCTTTGAATGGGAATTCATATCGGTGGAACATTTACCCTCTATTCATTCAGGAGTGTGGGGCTGGGTGTCTGAGGAATTGCTTCAGTAAGGAACATATATTGTGTGCATACATCCCTCTTTATTTCGTGGCCAAAATCAGCCAGAGTGACTCCCTTGAGGACAAATCAGTGTCAGTAATTTAATCACTGTGTCTAGTTCAGCGAACAGCACTGCAATTTTGAAGGGTCATAAGAACAGAAATAGAAGGCTGAGGTCTATGTCACCCAGCCATTCACATTCGCCCAAGTGACATTCTTCTAGGTCTTGTTTTCTGGTTTGATTTTCAGGTTTTGTTTTGTTGTCGTGCTTTTTCCCCCTTCTGGTCTCAGAATTTGTTTATATCAAATTTATTTGTATGAAATTTGTGTAGGGATTTAATTAAGTACAGTGTTCTGAAAGCTCTGATCATGCCTATCAGTAGGTAACTGGTAGGCCCAAATGGTAAGCACCAAATATAATTTAATTTTTCAATACAACAAATACCTAAATAAGTGCATCCTTTTAGATTTCCATCTTGCTCTGTGGATAGCGGCAGTCTGTTGAGTTAGGGATGGGACTTTAGTGTCACTCATTCAGAGTTACTAAAAGATGGAGCCAGAGTAGAAAATAAAGCAGAGTTGGATTATTCAGTGTGGGTTGGCTAAATAACCGAAATCCTTATGTTGTCCCTTAGCGATGATGAACAGGTAGCACTCAAGAAGTGAAAAGGAAAAATCCCAGCTACCACACAGCCTCAGGTGATTCCTGTGTGGTTGAATATTTTTGAAGCATATTGTTTTAAAATTCCAGATAAGGAGTAGGATCTGTTATTCCTTAATCATTTTCTCTTAGAAAATTAAGGATTTACTGAATCCTATGGAGAAAAAAAAAAAAAAAAGATAATAAAATAATTGTGGGTCTCGCCTAAAATCCAGATTTTTTTTTGAGTTAGCATAAACAAGCATCTCCATCTCAGTCTCTGCTGTTAGACTTTAGTGCACCTGATGAGGTGGTGTTGTTCTCCTCTGGCTGCTCTTACATCTCCCATATTTGTTTATGCCCTCAATGCCCCTGGCACTGCAGGTACAGAGGGAGGCACATCCATGGATTTGCTCAGCTGAAAATGAACCGGCTGAGCAAGAGGCCCTGCTTTCCCAACAGAGCTCTGGATGCTTTGAGAAAGAGCTGCTCATCCCAACCCTCCAGATTTAATAAGCATAAGAAGTGCCATCCTCCTCAACCCAAGACGCAAGGTAAGTATTTGAAATATTGATGTGAAAATTAATGTTATTTCAGTGATATGATGAGAAATGTAGCAAGTTTGGGCATGTGGGGTAATAAAAATCAAAGTAAAAGTTTATTCAATCTCTTTTCAATAGAAAATTGTCTACACCAGCAAAAAGACACATCATATTCCAACTCAGACAAACAACTTTGCAGAAGGAAAAAAGAAGCAAAGAATAACTCAGGAATATCTTCCCATACTGAAAACCTAAACCCTGTCAAACAAAAAGACAAAATGGATAAAAAAGTAGGTATTGTACCTTAATTCCTGTATTATTTTTTATTAACAACAACAACAAAAGAATTGTTAATTAAAACCTGAATTATATTCAGCTGATTTAAAGTTGAAGTTGAAACTATTTTGTATCACAGATTTTTGTTAAAACGTTTAAAAATGTGTTAAAGGTATTTTTGGGGGTTAAAATATAATGATAAGCTACTAATGTTAAAATTAGGTAAAATAACAACTAAACTTGCATCAATTGGACGAAATTTCTCTGGACCGAAAACTTTACGTGTAAATTTTTTCCCTTCCTATTTCCTACAGGACATTTCTGGGCAAATCAGGGAACAGCCAAGAACAAACGCCTCTGTCCAGAACATTACAGCTCCTCTGGGAATAGCTGTGACAGCTCATTCCTTTTCCTCCACAGCTGACACATCCCTGCAGGAATTCAGCAGGGACGTGGCCATTTGCTGCTGGGTCACACAGCCCCTCGTGCTCCAGCCATCCCTGCCTGGGCAATCCCGGCCAAGCCTTCGGAGCGATGCCGTGCCAGCTTCCTTTGGGTCTCGTCCCGAATTTACAAACACAGGCATGGGTGACCAACCTGACAGCACAAACCCAGAGGCTGCTGCTCCTCTTTCCTTACATTCAGGAGCAAGCCAGGAAAACATATTGAGGGTAGAGTCAAAGAGCCAAATATTTGGAATATCAGACCCGGTGAGCCAGGCCTCTGGAAGGGAAAAAGCTCCGAGTGAAGAAAACACACGTTCGCCTCCCACAGAAAACTCAGCTCCCAGTTCCCAGCCAGGATGTTCACGTTTGTTTGGATCACAAGCAGAATCAGTTCCTGAGACCGTCACGAGGGCTCAGTTACCCGGCAGAGAACACTCACAGAGGGCAAACTTATCTCAGCATCTCCTGGAGCTGCACGGAAGTGCAGACAAGAACAGATCCCACCTGCAGCCCAGTCCCTATGGAACAGCTACTGCTACCTTTAAAAAGCCCCCAATTACTCTCAGATCCCCTGAGTTCAAGAGTTACTCTGCAACACCACCCAAGACATACAAAAAGAGAGGTTTAGAGATGATGAGGAAACAAACACGGGTGGAATATGATGACACGAGCAGTGATGATGAGGACAGGCTGGTTATAGAAATATAGCAACAGGCTGCTGCCAGGGCTTGTGTGCCAGCCTGTTACAGCAGGAAGTGCCAGGGAACTTTGATCCATAGTTCTGAAACACCTTAACATCAGCAAAGCCATTCCTCTGTGCCAGAGGCAACACCCTCTTTGGAAGAGCCTTTCCTTTCAAGGACTTGACCTTTTTTTAAAAAATGCTCCTTTGAGGCTGGCATCGCACATTTGAATGCAGGAGGCACCCTGTGCTCCTGACAGGGTTTCCAGCATTGCTAACGTTCCCGCCAGGCTCAGAATTCCACAAGTGCTGGCTGCCCCTGGGTGTGTCACTCCAAGCCTGCCGTGGGTTGGGTGACTTCAACAATACAACTTCAGCTCAGATTTCCTTGGAAGGGTACGGGCGTGTTCCCTTCTCTGTATTCCTATTTCTTGTAGTCACTGCCTCTGTACTGGGAATGACACACCAGCATTAAGGGCAAATCTGTTCCCTTAGTATCTGTGATATTAGAAGAGTCTGGAAAAATGCTGGTCTTCTTCCATGTTGCACAAATGTCAATGCTTCTGTGTGAGAAATGACACAAGCATGCTTTGCTTTGTGTTTTGTGCCTTTTATGCCAAGATCTACTCAAATATTCTTGATTTCTAGGTGGAGAATATAGCTGTTAGCTATCGGTATTTCCTTGTGGTAAAATTTCTGACAAGGATTTTCTCATTATATTTGTCACATTGTGCTCCAACTGATGTCATTTGGAATGTTTCATTTTTATTGTAATTTTAACTGCAATGATGCCATTTTATGGAGGGTAAAGAAGATATACGGCATAGCTGTTCTCTTTTTTTAACAAGTTTTGTGCTACAAAGCCTAAAATTTCCTGGTTTCTATGTGAATAAATAATTAGATATTTCAATTTGACCAAGTGTGGTCACTTGCTTGATTAAACTGATGAACACTAAAAACATTCCACTTCTACATTATAATCAAATTCTGTACTTAAACTTTTGTTCTTGTATTCTGATTCACACATAGGCATTAATGGATCAACCTGCATGGGATATTTGGAGTTGCTTTTTAGTCACACACAGGTAAAAGATTAAACAGATCGTGCAAAGCAATCTAGTACAAATTATCTGGGGGAAAAAAAAGAAAAAAAAAAAAAGTATGTGCAAAAAATGCCCAAACAGCTCAGAGAGATAAATCACATGCCAAGTCCTGTGCAATTCTTGGGTATTTGGATGTCCTACAAATGTGACAAGGCTTGAGGTCATCAAAACAGAGCTTCACATTTATCCTTTACCTTGCTCTGTTCAGTATTTGTGCTCCCACACAAACTGGTGAGTATTGGGGTATTGGGGTGAATCCCAGGTGCAATGAATTTAAATAATGTGAATTCAGAGAAGTACACAAATAGGATTTGGGGAGAAGAAGAGGAGAAGAAAGGGAGGAACCATCAATACTGACACAATATTGAACCATTCAAAGTTCTGGAGATTTTTTTTTGTTTTTCTGATGGAATCACTCAAAGTTACAGTTGGATTCTAAATTTGAAGGAAAAGCAAGAGAAGAAGAAACACAAAGCTTATAGAAATCCCCAGACCAGTGTTCCCAGCAATGCTGTTGGCCAGGCACCTTCAGAAAGCACAGTACAAAAAATATTGCACCAAACCCTGCCAGCACCTCCACAGCAACAATTTTCACCTCTTGCTTGTGCAAGAGCTAATTATTATAATACATGGACATGTAAGGAATATTCTGTGTAAAGCTTTTCTGCATAATGTTTGTGGCTAAATTATGTATTTTAAAGTGAATTTTCTAGATCAGTAATTTAGAAATATTCTAATGGCAGACTCAGAAGTGCTGTGCAAAGAAACTTTTGTCCTGCATAGAAATTTCTTTGTCATTCTGCAGCTGTAGCTGGAAGAAAAATGGGGAAAGATTAAGGTAGCTGGGAAAGTAAATTTTAAACTCCATTTCCTGACAAAAGTAATCCTTGACATTTTAGTTCCCTATCCTGTGTAACAATTTAACCTAATATTAGTTCTTTGAAAGTGCTGACAGATCCATGGGGGCATTTTAACAGGATCACTGCAGAAGGCAGTGGCTCCAGCACAAATCCTTTTAGCCATAATAGCCCTTGGAGGAGCCAGGTCTGAGCCGGGTACACCAGTGTGTGAGGACTGGGAGAAATGGCCTTGCTCTAAGTCAAGGAACTCAGGGAGTTTGCACATCCAAATCCAACTGGCTGTATGGAAAACTGTATTCCAGCTTTCCAGAACACACTGTACTCACAAAAAAGACTAAACAGGCAAACTCTTCTGTACCTTTTACACAGCGCAAGAATCAGCCACTGATGTGTTTAATTCACTCTCCAGTAGCTGAACATAAAAACCACAGGAGGGCACCAGGCACAGAGGGAAAAATTTGTTTCCTTCTCTTCCAAAGCCAGCAGCAGTTCTGATGGATCATCTCTGCTATGAGCAAAGCTGAAGTTCCTTTGCACGTGAATGTGCCTCATCAACTTTATCCTCCTTCCAGTGAAGGAAGTAAATTAATAAGGAATGCTTATTACTAATAAGGTCTGTGTTCAACACCTACATCTACCCAGGCAGATGCAAATTAGTGGATGTTTCAGATAACTGGGAACACATTTGTTTCTTATTGTTTCAGACTTTTCTAGTAGATGTTATTAAATACTGATACTTCAGTGATCTGCCTGGCAAACCCCAACTCTTACACAAAGGTAAGAGGGTGAGAGGGGTGTGAAACAACCAGAGCAAGCCTGAGATCCCTAGGAAATACAAAGATATACCTCGAATAAAAGTTCTGGCTTGGAGTTGCAGGAATTGCCTCTGTAGGGGAAACTACAGCAGCTTTTCACAGAAGCCACCCCTGTAGCCCATCACTACCAACACCTTGCCACACAAACCCAATACAGCATCATGTTATTTAGGGCTGGAACAGACTGTGTTTCCAGCCCTATTTTTAGCCATAAAATCTTGTTTGTCAACATCTTCCCCAAAACACAATTCCTAATATATTTAGTGCTTCAGTATATGCCCTCCTGACACATACACACACCTAAACCTGCTTTTGTATCCTGCCTAGGTTTTACTTGCACAAACAAATTGGTTCCCACTCATCAGTGATTATATTGTAATCGTTTTCCTGTAGTTAAGTAGCTTTGTTAACCCATTAATTTTACCTTAAGGATTTGTGTGAAATTATGGCCACAGATTAAGACTTCTAGCCTGGATTTTTCATTTATTATCAGCATTCCATAAGTCACATGGATGAAAGAGTAAATAGTGTTTTTTTTTTAAATACTTTGAAATTTTAACAACTGATTTGAAGTGTCCTGGTGGAACTGGATAAATGTCACGTAGAAGTACTTAGGGGCTGTGTCTTCCAGGGAGCTGTAATGTTACCACAGTTTGGTTATAAGCCATCCTCTTAAGTACTTAAACATAAAAAAGTGGTTTTCTTTCTCACAGTCCAAGTACCTATTGACTGCTCATGACAACTGCCTGAATATGTTCTGCATTTATGTAATGTTTGAGGTTTAGAGGGGCAAGAGCCAGTTAAACAAGGGATGAACTCGCTTGAACAAATTTGTAGGTGCTTTGCAAAGTAGAGAATTCTTGTGCCATGGGTGTATAGACTATTTTAGCTTTAAAACCCTCAACATAAAAGTCTCATTACCAGTCCCTAACAATTGTCAGGGTTCAAAACCCAAGGCTAAACGAGGGGATTCTAATAGAGTCGATTCATTAATCTATAATCCGTTTTTTTAAAGCATCACAAGGATCGCGCGCGTGCATCTGCCGCATGTTTTTGATTCACTGATTGACAAAACAAGCAGTGCTGAGTACAACACCGGGAGCATGTTCTTAATCCAGCCAGGACTGGAAGTGTTTCAGGGTGAGCTAGTTGGGATATATTAGACTGATTCTTTTCAAAGATTCTTATGCCATTAACAAAAGGAGGGATTGGATAAGAGCCACGGGAACTGTTTCATAACCTCCTGTAGTGTTTGCCAGCTGACTGTGACGGCCACTCAGGTTCTGCTGCTGAGGTCAGACATTCTGGACCAGCACAGACAGTTAAGCCTTGGTGGAGTCAGGCTTCAATTACACTTTCTGCTTTACACTTAACCTCTGCAAAGCAAAGCCTCTTACACATTACAGAGGTGTTCACAGGGCAAAATTTAGGTCATATCAACAGCCCTCCTCACTCTTTTTACATTGATAGAGCTATAATCAGTGTTTGTATCTAAACACCTATGATTTGTCATTCTGTGTTACATATATCCCAGATTTTTCTCAAAAACATCCTTGTTTCATTGCACATGCCCAAATTAAACATTCTGTCTCAAACACACAGCTCAGAGTATGACAGGGCCACTCAGCTGAGCTTGTCCTTTCTCCTCAGGAAAAAGAAGCCATTACAGAGATTTCCTCCTCTCCATCAAAATGGTTAATTAAAAAAAAAAAAAAAAAATCCGTTACATGCTTTGGCAGCGACTGAGATGAGCAATTAAATGGGGAAAAGGGAGCCAGGGTTGTTCCCACCTGTGTTAGGAAACCACAGTCTGAGAAGAGCAATACTTCACTGGGTAGCTGAGCCAGGACTGTAACAGTTACCTCAAATCTCCAAACTTGTAAGTACAGATGCAATTACGAGATTGGCACCAGCAGCAATTCAGAGGGTTCTGTGCACATACATGTTTGTGTCTTGGCTGGGAGGGGGAGCAGGTAAAATTACACTCCTTAAAAAGTAATTCGACCATTAGCTCCACAATGCCTCTTAATGCTCCTCTTGCTCACAGGGAATCATTTGCATTGAGCTGCTCAAATGGAAGACACAAAAAGCCATCACAACCCGGGAGTGCTTGGTATTCCCACTCATCCCACTTTGGAAAAAGTTTTGTATAACTTTGTTGATTCTAGTTATGGGTTATGTTAGCTCCAAATGGAGCAAATATTGAAAAGGGAAATGTTACAAAGGTCTCAGACCTCAAATCACTGGCTGTGCAGAAGCAAGAAAGTAAATATAACAAAGGAAAGCATCAAAAACTGCCTCATCCTGCCCAGTATTATAAGGCTTAAGAGATTATATGAAAAAGGATTTACAAACTTTGATTTAAAACTAAGAACAAAAGCAAAGTGGTCATTATTACATGTTTGATATGAAAAACAGCAAACCTTTTTTTATTCGTACCAGATGTGGATAGGCAGATGTGAACTGTTGGACAATATTCACAGAAGTGGAATTAGGGAAATATCCATAATTAATAACATGCCTGTGGAAACATGTCCTGTGCTTCAAAAAGAATTCAGGTGGTATTAGAACTGGAAGAACCTCCTTACCCTGAAGATGTTGACAAATTTGAAGAAATTCCAAGCAGTGGGAAAAAAAAAAAAAACAAACCAAAAAACACAAAAAAAAACCTGATTGGAGAAACAGATTATTTGTGCAGAAACATTAAAGGAACCAATCTTCTGCTCTCAATTACACCAATGTGGTCCAGTTAAATTCAGTGGCAATGTACCAATAAAACCAGGGGGAAAGCTTGATCGAAACATATGATATGAAGGATTTGAAGGAAATGCTCAGAGGAAGAATTCCCTTTAGGAAGGAAAGGAACTGGTAAAACATTTTGGGGAAACAATAGGTCCTGTAAGATTTAAAGTGCAAAGAAGTAAAATAGAGCCAGAGAATATTCCACTGCAGTAACATCTTCTAAATAATCTCCTCTGGGATATTCAACAGAAGTCAGAACACAGGCACTCCCTGTACAGAACAATTACACACAAGAGGTCTTCAGAGAAAGCCATCAGACAGTTCTTCCCCTGGATCTCCCTGTCATCCATGGAATCCACACGAGGTCTATGCTCATCTTTTCTATGCCCAAATCCATTGTTTCCCCCACCTTAATTCACACAGTAGTGACTAATGCATTATGAAAATTCATGCATGCTGGATCAGTTATAAAACATAATTGCATTGCCTGTGTGCTCTGTCTACCAGATGTTCCCTTTTGTGTTCATCAAGAACACATTGTGTAAGAGGAGCTCCTCTAACCAAAACACCATCACAGTTCTTGGTTTAATTACAATGACACTGCAAAAAATGGGGCCAGAAGGAGAGAAATCTTATCCTTGCCTCTTGGACAATAGGATCAAGAGAGAGTTTCTAGGATAGATCTGACAATACATACACAGAATCAGAGA
Organism: Hirundo rustica; assembly: GCF_015227805.2. Lineage (NCBI taxonomy): Eukaryota > Metazoa > Chordata > Aves > Passeriformes > Hirundinidae > Hirundo > Hirundo rustica. The sequence goes on from NC_053465.1 coordinate 3,619,322, forward strand.
ATCACAGAACCCTTAAGGTTGGAAAAGACTTCTAAAATCATCAAGTCCAACCATCAACCCAGCACCACATGTTGTTCACCACTAAACCTTATCCTCAAGCGCTATATCCACATATTTTTTTGCACATTTCCAGGGATGGTGACTTCACTACTCTCCTGGGTAGTCTGTTCAACAGCTTGTCAGGCTTGACAACCCTTTCAGTGCAGAATTTTTTCCTGAGCTCCCCTGGTGCGACTTGAGGCCATTTGCTCTTATCCTGTCATTTGTTACCTGGGAGAAGAGACCCAGCTCACTGCACCCTCCTTGTCAGAGAGTTGTGGAGAGCCACAAGGTCCCTCCTGAGCCTCCTTTTCTCCATGCTGAGCCCCCCCCAGCTCCCTCAGCTCTTAGATAAATTTACCAGTTGCTGATCACAGTGGCATCTATTTGCTGTCAGAGTTGGTGCGCTTCTTCTTAAATTTGCGCCTTCCTTGCAGTGCGTGTTTGTCCCGTGGGAACTGGGCTAAGGTTCTGCTGTGGCCGTACTTTGTCACGCTGGCACACGAGGAGACACAGGTGCTGCTCCCGGAGCCCCGGACAGCGGGAGCCACCTGCGGGAACCATCAACAATTACAGCTCCAAGCTGTCCCCGGAGCCGGCTGGGGAGGGGACACCTTCCCCAGGGGGGGACACCTTCCCTCCACTCCCTGTCACGTTCTTACAGTGGCCTCTGAGAATTCCGAAAGTTCTGGATATCCCCGGGGGATGCCGACACCAGCTCAGTCCTATTGCTGGGAACCAATACGTGGCTAAATATGTTCCAGGAGTTGTTTAGGGTTAAACAAGTGTTTAAGAACTGCCAGTTGCTGTTCTGGACGTGCTGGACCTTTAATATGAACTGGAGCAGTGCCACAGGTGACATTCCTCATGCACCTTCCTCAATCCCTTTGGCAGCAGAGGACAGGATGCAGTTTGCTTTCCCTTGGAGGGGGGTCCAGTGCATCTGGAATCGACTGTCCCAAGGGTGGAAACACAGCGTGCCGTGGATTTCCTAGAAGGAAGCTCCAGAGCGGCTGGTGACGCTGTCTGTGGGGTAGCAGGCATTGTCTCAGTCTGCAGCAAGGCACACATCCCACTCCAGGTCACCTGAGCCATTCTGATGAATGTGCCACCCACCCCTGCAACTCCCTGATGTTTCTGGCTTCAGAAATCGATGGAAATCTTAAGCCAAAAGGAAACCAAATCTGGCGTTTAGCATAGCAAAGAATGGATCTAAAATTAAATGGGATTTGCTTCGCCTCCCAAGCTCTGGATGTGACAAATTTCAGAACAATGAGATATGAACCCTTTAGAAGTCAATGATCAAAATAGCATTTCTGATGGAAAGATTCCAGATTGGACTGTAGCAATGGTAACTATGTTGCAGTAAGGCCAAGTCTAAAAAAGCCCCTAAGATATACAAGGGGAAAGAACCATTTTTTCATGAGTCCTCGCATGAATATTCTCCCCCTCGATCACTGCGTGACAATAGGAGAGCTGGAGTCAACACAAAACTATTTGCTGGCCTATCCCTGAGTTCTTTACATAGCTTGTATTGCTTTAAATAACTTTGCCCCCTGAAAAGTTAAATTCATCCCACATTCTTCTGGGGAGGCTCAGGGCTGGCGTTCCAGCAGCGTTCCTAAGGGGAGCCTTACAGAACTAGAATGTATTCACAGGTACTCTCCCTTCCCCCCCAGTGGGAAATCACAATTATGGGATGCAGGGAGAATTAACATCATTTGGGAGACAAAGGTTTCGTAGCCAGAACACAGTAAATGGCTTCAAGGGATCCTCAGCCGATGAGTATTTTTTTTTTTTCCCTGTTGTTGTGGGAAATCATGTGCTACTCTGCAAAAAAAACCAAAACAAAACTACAACCCTAAGAACCAAAAGAAGCCCTAAAAGAAATTAAATCCTTATAGGTGTGGGTGGTTTTTTTTTTTTTTTTTTTTTTTTTTTTTTTTTTAGCAGACTACAAGGATTTGAATTCTCCAACTAAATTATTGATCATAAGATTGATTCATAAAAATTCATGCTTCACCAATGCTGGTCTGTGGGGCTGTATGACCCTGGCAAGCACAAAGGTTGTGGTCAGTGAAAGTAAGACTTGTTCTTCCACTCAAAGCTGCAGATGCCATCATGCCTCAAGCTGTTTCTAGTGTTGGCATGTGCTGGTGTTTGAGATGAATGCAGAGAGCAGGTTTACAAAACTTCTAAATCATGATTTAGTGAAAACTCCAGTTTCCAGCTTTTCTAATGACATTTTACTGACGCAGTGAATTTAACATTGTATTTTCTGCTAAACACTGGCCAAAGGGGGTGTGAGCTGCAAACAAATGTATGTGGGAAGATTTTCAGGCTGAAAGGAGGGAACAGATCTCATCTTCTTGGGGCTGCACAGAAGTCCTTCCTCTATGAAAAGCTCTCAGTGGGTTGGAGAGGTATAACTGCCAATATCTTCACTTTACCAATGCAGCTCGGACTTCAGCAGTTTAGACTTCAGCAAATTTACAGTAAATTTGATGTACCCAGCCTAAATTGTACTGCATTCATATTATACAAAAACAGGATGCTTTTCTACTCTTCTTTCCCCTAAAAGAAATGGATTTCTGGCAACAGCACCTTTTGAGAACACTCCACTGCTGGTGAACATTTCTAGTTCATTTTGTTCAACAATGAAACAGAAATACTTGCAGCTCAACCACTTTATAACTGGCATAGTCATAATTGATAAGAAATCAATTCCTTGTGCCAGCTGCATAATTTCATTCACAGTTTTACTTCAGCTATCAAGTAATCTCAAAAGCCCCCAGGCCCTTCCCAGATGCAGAAGAGAGAAAATCTCTGTTACTCTGTTTTGAGAACACCCTCAACTGCCAGCTCAGTTTAACACCATGGATTTCTGTTCATCCTCATTTTTTTAGGCTGCCATTACAAAGCAGGTGCTTTTACTCACAGAACAGAATTATCTTTTACAATGTAGGACATCTGACTTGCACATCAGATTGCCGAGTAATTTAGAATTTTCCATTAATATTTCTTTTCAAACCTTTCTTTCAGATAATGCTGCATACAAAGTGGTTATAGCCAGTGGTATTTACAGGCTTTTTATCTACTCAATGAACTTTTTTAGTTCTACCTAAAGCTGGATTTTACTTTCATGGATAGCTCATGTCACACCTATCAGGTCATAGGTTTGACATTTGTCATACAGGCCTTGGCATCTCCTATGGCATTTTATCATATGAAAATGTTTCCTTATGAAAAGTATAAAATGCTTACTTGATCCTTGATTTCAGAGCTATTAATGTGCTAAGAAAGAACATTTTGAATTGAAGGTAAAGGCTTCTTCGAGGATAAAATCTAACCCCCCCAGCATGACATGACTGTAATCCTGTTCAACAACACACACAAACCACAGAGTTTCCAGTTCTCTGTTGACAGAGAACAGCCATCCACAGAGCTAAAAAAGCAGTTTCCCCATTAGGTGCCCTAACAAAGTTTTCAAACTATTCATACTCAGAGGCATAAATCAAGAAAACAAAGCTTTTGCAAGATGTTACGTGTAAGTTATACTAAGAAGTTAAAGAAAACCATCTGGGCATAAAATGTAAATACGGCCAGCATACAAAAATTAAGAGGAAAATAAAACCAACCATGCATTTCAAATGCCCCAAACACAGAGCTTTCATTCTGTAAGACCACTGAAGTTTAACTCCAATCATGCAGCTTGGACAAAAAAGTCATTTTTCAAAGTACCAATGAAGCAGGGCACTAAAGCTTATGCAAGATGCAGCTTTTTTCAACTTCTTGGCTTATTTAAGATATGGTCCTTCAAGGTGGGGAATTATCAGCATCTCTTCAGTGGCAGCTATGAATCAAGGCCGGAAAGTGACTTCTTAAATCATCATGGAAAATATCTATTAGAATTATACCTAAAAGGTTTGGTTCAGTTTCCTGTACTGCTGAATCTTCAGATTCCTAAGGGTAAAACAACCTGGGCTTGTTTTTTAGACCCAAGAGATTCTGAGTAACCCAGGGAGGAAGAAAGAGAAGAAAGTCTGAATGCACTCCCAAAGACAGGGGCCTGCAATGTTGGAAGGAGATTAGAAAATACCTCAAAATGCTCTATCCCTGTACAGAAACTGGTTTTTAAAGGTATCTTCTACAACAAACAAAAAATAAAATCTTTTAAAATCAAAACCTAGAATTAATGGTATAAAATGCCCGAACTCTGGATTTTTCATGCTGACTTAGTTCAAGATCACTTACATAAGCAACATACTTGAGATTTGATTACATAGCTAGATTTTTTGTTTATTTATTTACTTTTAAACAGGATGCTTGCTTGGGTTTAAGTTAATTTGGGGAAAGGGAAGTAGGAAGATTTTGAAAACAAACAAATTACTTACAAACAGACAAGTTAAAAAAATAAACCTGTAATGCCAAAGCTCTCCCTGTCTCTCGAGACTGGTACCTTTGGATTCCCAGCACATTCCTCTTCTTCCTGAGCTCATGGAGTGACTGGGAGGGACCAGCAGCCTGGAAGCCTTGGCAGAGCCCAGCTCACAGTTGATGAGGCTCAGTTTATCACTGATTTCAGAGATAATTATCGAGAAAGGGATTTCTGGCTTAATTTCCTGATTCGAGAAGGGAGTACGTGATCCCAATCATAAACCATCCTGTGAGCAGCAATGATGTCTTAACAGCATTTATAGCTGAAGTTTAAAATACTCGTGGAGTTTGTATAAAACAGATGTGAATTTTCAAACTAAACTAACAAACTATTTTCCTAAGAGGAAAGAAGTTAAAGCAGCAGAGGAAAGCTCTGCGTCTTCCTCTGCTTCTGAGGAATCAAAAAGGGAGTGATGGTTCTCTGACAGCTAATGTACTGAGTTTCAGTTTTCCTGCCGATCTGTTTTTATTCTCTTCTTTCAAATAATTTTTTCATAGTCTGCCTTTCCTTCAAGAAAGTCTATCTACGTGTGCTTTGTTGATAAGGCTCCTCTGTTTATTTAAAAGAGAAATGTTTTTTCCTCGCAGACATGATATTTTGTTAGTCTTATATGTTGAATTTATTGTCCCAGATATTGTATTTACTTGGGCCTTTAGCCTGAAATCTGCATCTGTTCTCATTCCATCCATAGGAGCCCTATTCTCTAACAGGCTCTGAAATCACCGATGTGATTTCAGATTTCAGGGTTTCTTCTTTTCTCCTTTCCTAAGCCAGGTAATGTGGAACAGCCTGGGCCATAATTTTTCTGGTTTAGTCAATCTTTTCTAAACCATCTGACCTTCAGTTTTCCAACTGTAAATGTCTTGACCAGGAACAATCAGAACAGAGGAAAGTAGCAACCACTTCTTATGCATATGCAGTGGATCAAATAATCACATCCTTCTCTTTTGGCCCTTTAAGTTGATGATACAAACCAAACATTAAAATAAAATAAAAATAAATTAGCTCCATGTCATTTTCAGGGAGGCCAAATGCTCCTAGAGTGTGTCCTTTAGCTCCAAAAAGCACCTACTGAAAAATTTATCATAAAATCATTGTGTGGAGTCATGGTGATTGTTAAGAAGGCAAGAGCAACCAAATAAAATAGCAAATAAATGTTTTCACTGAAAACTGGCAAATAAGTCTGAACCTTATTAGAAAACCTCAGGCTCAGAGCAGAATTTTCTTCACAGAAAAGAAACATGCCCCTTTAATTAAAGCTGAACATGTGTCTGCCAAGACACCGTGGTGAAACACGGGCTGGAAGCACAATGGAGGCTTCCAGCGCCTGGTGTGGCATTGCCTTGAGTGGTGATGGACTGGAAAGATGCAGTTCTTCACAAACAGTTTGGACTGTGACCCACCCCTCTCATGAATGACAGACCCAGACATTCTGAAATCACAAAAACTATTTGTCCAAAAAAAAAAAAAAAAAAAAAAAAAAAAAAAAAAAAAAAAAAAAAAAAAAAAAAAAAAGTCTCCAGAGACCATCAGTAAAACAACTTTTAGTTTTTGGCAAAACAGACAAGAAGTCCCAGTGCCACAGTGCCAGAACTCTGTAGAGCGAGAGTAGAAGAAATGCATTAATCAACTCAGTGTTCAACCCCTCCTCTCAAACCCATGAAAAATGGTTTCTGTAGTAAATAATTATGGAGGATTTACCACATATGAGAAGAGCACTGAGTTTAAACAGTGTCATGCCCTTTATCCCACTGCGAACTGCAGTATCTGGACATTTGGCACAGCTGCTGTCCTTGTGTACTCTCACAGTTTGGTAACAGGAACCGCAATCTCAATACCCCTGAGAATTGTAAATTTGTTACATTATTTGTGTTGCTGCCTCATAACTTCTCCTCCTTGATCTTGCTTTCTCTACTTATTTTACTGGCAGTAAAACTCAGTAGATTAATAATGCTATTAATACTTTACTTTCTCTGCCAGATCTTCTTGGGTGGCCAGTTTCCAGCTGTATAACAATCTCTGCTTGCTTACATCTCCTTGTTCTCAATGCCACCCTTTTTACCTTTATTTTTAATTGTATTCTGCAAATTTTAAGGCCTCAGTGCATTTTCAGAACTCAGGATAGAAACTATTTGAAATTCATTAATAACTCATGCATCTTTTCTCAGAGTAACTAAAAGCAAATAAAGGTGCCCGAATTACACTCTAGCTGGTCAGATGTCTGTGAGATTTAGTGGAAAAAGCTGATAATAATTATCTAATTAATATTTTATGTTATTTAATTGGAGCTTATAATGCTCTTCATTGCTTTTTGCAGCTACCCTGTAGTCAGTGATTTTCTGCCCATCACTATTATGACAATGATGGACATAAAAAATCCTTGCCTGCAGATTCTGACTCATCATGAAGTGAATGCAAGTCCTGTGTCCTCTTCAGCTCTTTGTCATTATAGAGTCACTACCAGTCTGACTTTAACTCCTACATACATTAAGTTAAACTTTGCTGGCAAAATTGCAAACATCAAAAGCAGAAACTCTGACTCTTACTCCTCTGTTCCTTGACTGAGAAAAGATAAAACAGTAAAAGGAGAAATGTCAAAACAATAATAAATTACTCCCGATCCAGGGATAATAAATTACATTATGGCCTTTCTAATGTGTGAAATGCTGTTACTCAAAACTGGAAAGGCATGGAAACAATTGCACTTCAGAGTGAGAGAAGTATGATCCCAGCTCTTTTGTTCCAGTTCAAACACCACACACGACCCTTGCTAACAGCTGTGGTGCATTGTGCCTCCTTAGGTCAGCAAGGTATATCCAGGCTCCAGAGAACAGCTTGAAGCATCATTGTTTCTTTGGAAGTGATAGTCAATGAAAATACTGACAAAGGAATGCAGCCAGGCTCTACGAGTTGTACAAATTCCCTCCCTCATCAAGTCCTTCAAAGAATGAAACAGCTTTTTGAACTTGCTTTTTCTTTTTTTTTCCTAATTTGCCTCAATGTTCTTTTCGATGCTTGCCACAATCTATTTTCTAAAATATATGAAAAGTAACACTGCAATAAGAAGTTATCCCAGACTCTCGCTTTTCTCCAAGTCTGTAACAACACAACCATGGCTTGAAAATGTTTGCAGCTGAACAATTTTCAGCAGGGAAATAGCAGAGTACCTGGGAAGGTCAAATGACAGACAACCACTCTAAACAGCCTGATGCCTGCTGAACTCTTTAAAGCAAAGAAGCACTCAGAGGAAAAACACAGAAGCAAAATCCCAGCCATGCCGCTGGAGGGATAAACTTTACCCTTGGCCAGAGATTAATATCTCATTTTCTTCCTTTACCCTGTTTCTTTATTCCTTTCCTCTACATCCCCTACAAATGTCCTATTGTACCTTTTCACGTTTTGTTTATTCCTCCTCCTGTTTGCTTCTGTTGTCTACAATAGAAACAATAATTCTCTGAAAAGTGAGTTAATTTACTTTCTCTTTTCCCTTTGTCTGTTGTTTTTGCTCATTATCTTTCCCATTTCCCCACAAACCCCCGCGACCTTCCCTGTCCTATTTTGGCTGATGCCCTGGTATCCCTCTCTAGGAACTCAGGGAGAACATTCTTTTGGCACACACTCTTTCCTTATAATCTGATTTACCGAAACTTGCTTTACCAACCCCGATAAGGAAGGCTGAAATGCAGTTGTGGGAGTGTGATAAAGCTCCATCAGCTGCATTCAGAACTTCCATGCAGGTTGTATGGTACAGTTACTCTCCCTCTACCTCTCCTCATACCCTGATGGTTCAGCCACACAGACGGTAACTCATGTACCATCAAAAGTTCAAAATGTACAGAGATCCTGCCATGCCCAAAGTTCTGCACTGCTGTTATTCCCAGGCTTGTGTTCTTAAATTGAATGCTGGGTCAAGTCCCTCCACAGTAAGTACAACCACGTCAATGAGAACAGATAAATAGTTTCAGAATTCCCATGTTACATTAGGTTTATGTTCATCTTGTGTTTACTTTGCAGCCCTCTGCCTCTTCTGGAAAGGGCTGCTCCTTTTGAACCATCAAGCAAGATGCCGTCAACTCTTGTTCTTCCAACAAACCAGACTAAACACCACACTGCCACAGACATGAATTTCATCACCGGGGCTGCTTTGGAGATCTGTGCCATCCGGTATTTACCAACAGCACCTCAAGCTGAAAAGAGCTCGGTAACCTGGATCTGCCTGGCAGTTACCTCTGTGCCATAGGACATGCTGGGTCTGCAATGCACCCCTCGGTGGAATTACAGAATGCACAAACCCAGCTGTGCATCCTGAGCACTGCAGGGTGGCTGGAACGCAGCGCATGCACCTTGGCAATGCGTGAGCTTCCTTCGCCTCCCCGCAAAGCTGCAGCAGCCCTAGGACACAGAGCCTGCACACGAGATCTGCAGGTGTGAGCACAGGCTCCACAGTGCAGCCCCTGAGCCCCTGACAGCCCCTCCAGGGCCTGGAATGATTTAACCTGCTCAGCCTCTGCGCTGGATGTGTCCCAGAGGGAACAGAGGGAACTGGAATAGTCCCAGAGGGCTGACAGATCATTCACAACACTGATGCCCAACTTGGACCTGTCTTTATGTTCAGACATTTGTGCAATTTCATCCCAACAAATGTGGACGATTATAATATCATGCCATTGCAAAATGTAATTTATTCACAAAAATAGGTTCAGGAACTAAAGGTTCGGGTTCAGTCAAAGCTTATCAACAAAGCAAGCTGCTCTCAGAAGGCTAGGTGTGAGCAGCAATTGCAGTTTGTCATGTCACACTGTTTAAATAATACAAGTTCATTTTTCATTTTATTTTCCCTTTACTAGTTCATACAGGCAGACACTTGTTTATTTCTCTCTGAAAGTCTTTTCTTAGTGAGAGATAAGTTACTTGGGGAGAGGAAAGGTTATATATTCAAACATGGTGTCAAGGTTGTTGCTAAACTGATGAGTCTCAGCTGTGGATCCTCCCAAAAAAGAAATGGCCAGACCTATACTTGTCTTTAAAATTGGATTTACCAAGAAGTTGCAATAAGGAGTCATTAATTTCATTAGTAGCAGGTAACCGCTGCAAAATTTTTCTTTATACTACAAGGCAGCACCAGAAATATTAATCTTTTACAAATGTTAAATACAAATTTGAAGAGGAGATTTTTTACAGAATGAAGTGGTTATGACCAGCCTGTTTGCTTTTTATATAGGTGAATAAATTATTATCACACAGTATTCTGACTGCTGTACATTAACAGTCTGGCCCACCTGGGCACATCATAGACAATAAATCAGGTTTTTGCCATCAATGTGCACTTTTTTTTTGCACCACATATTACATTAAGCTTTGCTCCAGACTGCCCTTATTATGTAACAAGACTTGCTGTTAGAAAACACCTGTCTCACCTATGGATTTATAAATAGATATTCCTGTCTGCCAGACCTCCAGTGCAGGGTATTTTTAATACTTGCAGTCACCTGCAGGTCACATCACAGAACCACAGCAAGAGAAAAGCCCTGAAAGTGCTTAACCAGGCAAAAAAGAATCATCAGAACCCCGAGAGGCCAAGCTTTTCTGCAAAATTCATGCTCTTAATTAAAAGCCAGCAGATGTTGTAAAGCTCTTCACAGCCAGAAGGGCTATGAACCACATGATTTGCAGCACAAACTTTAGGCTTTTATTCCACCCAAACTGCTGCATCTCTGCTCAAAGAGAGCTGTAAAAAGTGCCCCAGTACCCCCCACTGCTGCTCCATCAGCTCCCAGGGCACAACAGAGGCACTGGCCAACACTCACCTCTCCAGCAGCCCAGGGCACCCCTCCCTGCAGGTTCTGCTCCAGGCAGGACAGTGGATTCAGGGCTCCTGGTCCTTTGGTTTTCCAACAAATGCAAAAAAGCCTCTTCAAAGGCATCCAGGCAGGCTTCAGCTCCAAGAATGGGAGCTCTCAAGGAGGAGCTGTCAGAGAAGCATGTGGATTTTACTTTTTGTGTAATAACCTGCGGGTCAGCCATAGCTTTGGGGACATCCCCATTCTCAAGCCCCCTTCCTCCAGCTTATCTTTATACCTCCCTCTCCTCCCAGACTCCCCCAGCCACTCACACTACAAATGATTGACCACAAGTTTCCTATCAGTCTGCTGAGGAAGGAAAACCAGGCCAGACCCAGACCCTTATACGTGCACACCACTCCCTCCCTCTCCACACCATCCTCCAGACTGGCTTCTGCCCAAAATGATTTGTTTTAGTGCTCGAGTTTTCTTCCCTGCCATTGCACCTCCAGAAACAAGCTGTCCCTCCCAAGTCCTTGCTCCTTTTCAAATGTGTGAAGTCCTTTCGGCAAGACAAGAACCTCAGTTTTTCACCTCCAGCTTCTTATGTGCTGGCAGCTCCCTGTCCATACTTCACAAACACGAGAAGTGTTCAGATTGATCACATTTTGATATGGAATTCTTTTTGCTCAGCAACATGCCCAAACATGAATGAATGTGAAGGAAAAGAACCGCTTCAAACAATAATCGTAGAAAATTCTCTTCCTGTTAAATCCTGTTATTTTCACAAAGACAGAGATTGTTTGGATCAAGAAAGGGAGGTCAGGTTCAGATGCTGGGGAGAGTGGTGTGTAGTGATAATAACACTTAGGATTTTTGCAGCATTCCTTATCCAGAGATCTGAGCCCTGTCTCCAGTACGTTACAACAGCAGGATATGTTATCTTATGCAAACTCCTTCCTAAATTTCACAATAGCTGTAACAAGCAGGAATCATTAAATTAGTGTGGCTGAAGACCAGCCACAGAGCTCCTTCTTTACTTTGCTTTTATTTAAATAAAGTGAAACACAGTCAGAGATGAGGCATTAGGCCTCTTCACTGTTTACCAAATATCTACATTACTCTTCATGGTATAAAAATATTAAAAGTAATTTAAAAAAAAAAAGGAAAACAGAAAGGAGTTTCCAGACTCTCCTCCTTTAAGCAAGTTACCCAGTTGCAACCCCTACAAATGCTCAGTTGCCCTTTTACTACATCTAGTTCAAAGGCCACTAAAAATGGGATTCTTTGCACGGACATCAAAGGGCTCTGGATGGGGCTGTCTGAAACACGAGGGTAGACAAGATTAACTTCAGCTTTCTGCCTATAGAACTCCAGCAAAAAGTAACAAATAATAATCAGAAGATAAGGTTTTCTTGAGAACTTACTGATTTCAGCACATTTTTCCAATGTCAGCTACCACTATGAAGTTGCTTGCTTTGTGAGAGTGATGCAGAGTGTGCTACTAAACACAGTGCTTGCAGCTTAATATGACCTTTTCTTTCAGTAATGCTAAAGAACACAGTGACTAAGAAGGAAGCAAGAGGGTGGGAAAAGAGATATGAAAGGTTTATAAAGCACTGGATTGGTTGCCTTTATTTAGTACCATATCTGTATTGATCAGGCTTTCCTCCTGGCCTGCTGAGAAGCTGTAAGAACAGGCATCAATGCCAAAAAAAAATCCTGCGCTGCTGCTGAAACTTTACCCTACGTTTTAACTACAGGCTTTATTACTCATGTAAATACATCCTAGGAACTCAGCTTTTAAAGTGGTTTCTCTCAGTAACCAACTTTATTTAAACACATCTGGAACTTCTTTGTAACTCACAACTGCTTTGTGTAGTCACCTGTATGATGAAGGTTAAATGCTGTGGAATTCCTGCTGGGGGCTCTGATTGCCCCAACCACAGGAGTGGATGGATAAAGCAGGGATACAAGGGGCAGAGGAGTCCTAAACAAACCCAAGATTATGTTCCTAATTGAAATGGCAGCCCAGGGTTTGCACATATAAAATCTGGAATCTGAGCTTACTTTCCTTAACATCATCTGTTTCAGCTGCTCCACATTCCAGGACTCCTTCAGCCTTGACCTCATCCCTGAGATTATTCTCCCTCCAGTCAATTAGAAGTTCTCAAATATACAATATTTATACCCAGCAATGAGGCAGATCTGCTGATTGTCTTTCTTCAGCTGCCTGGGTGGCCCTAAGAATGAGGAAGTGTCCCAGGACTGGGGAATTCCCATTGTCTGAGGAGAGAAGAGCTGGCGCTCACAGCCCTGCCAGGCTGGGCTGCACAAGGGCAGGAAGGGATGTCTTGGAATTGGGAAGATGGAAGGTATAAAGAGAAGGAATAACTCTACACATTTTGTCCACAGCTCTCAAGATTTATGCAAAGTACCCATTCACTCTTAAGATCTTGAAACTGGAAAAGAAAAAGGAATCTATGAAGTTAAAACAATTTTGAAGGAAAAGCTGAAAAATACTATGAATTAGGTCTGTTGGCTTCCAATCTCTGCCTGCTACCTTCAAGCCTACTGCTCTTTTTTTTTTTTTTTTTTTTTTTTTAACTAAATGGAAACATAATCATTAATCAGATTTACAAACCATTTTACATTATATATGAATATCACTGAATGGTATCCAGATATCTTTCATTTCTTATCCCAAATCAAATCAGGCCCTCGATTTAAAAAAAAAATTATTTGTTGCTATTTCCTTAAGCAGCTTTCTTGTTTTGAGAGTGCTGTATTTATGAAACAAAAAGTTCTCAAGTCATTAGGTAATATATGACCCAAACAACTTGATACTCAATGTAAATGAGAATCAGTCCTACAGTACCAGGAGTATTAATTCCTTTGGTGAGAGTATCTTCCTGTAGTCGATGTCTTATCTTCTTCTAAAGCTTACATGAGGTCATTTGGCCAAACCCTTGCCCTTAATTTCTGGACCCTGAAAGCTAATTTAAGAACATATTTTATTACTCCTTTTGTTTTAACAGCACTGGGTGCTGATATGTCTCCCCTGGCTTTTCAGTGATTAAATAGCACACGGAAGAAAAAGCAGAGCAATGAAGAAGACACCTTCAAAATTTAGTGTGGAAAACAGAACAATACCTTTTAGGAAATTGTTGTTAAACCCATTCACACACAACACAACTTTTTTTCTTTTTTTCTTTTTTTTTTTTTGTGATACAGTTATATATTTCTCATTTCTATGATAAAATTGCATCACAATTATAAAAATGAATAACCGTTGCAATAAGGAAAATGAAATTCATGAATCAGAATTTAGACTCATGGCATTGTTACTTATAATACCTGCAACATGTAACCAGTACTTCCTACTCAATCTTCTGTTAAACAGTAACTGCACAATAAATCTTTCTCTTTCCCTGGATAAGTTAGAACACCATCATAAGCATTTGTCAAAATCAATCCTGTGTCCAACAGCATGATAGTGTGATATCTAGAACTTCCTGATCTGAAGCAATTAATTTTTTTCTAGCTATAAAAGAAATGGAAATAACTTCAAACCAATTCCTTTTTTTCAGAGATGTTTTGCCACAATATTTTTCAAAACAGAGCACCCATAGAACTGTGAGGCCAAAGTGTTACTCTGCTGATGCTTGGGGTGCAGGACCCCCACAGACCCCCCAACCCAGCAAAACAAAGGGTACAAATGTTCAGGTCACTGCTGTTCCTCATCCTTAAAGGTGAGCAAGCACTTCTTTCTCAGCTTGAGCATTAACTTCAATGTACTGTTGAATTTAGTAATTTACAGGGGCTCCATATTAATTACGAGAACATCTTGTCATTTGCACAAAGGTGTGAAATAAAAGCAATTTAAGTTTTCACAGAGAGCTGTGGGCTCACTTGAGGCTGTTGCCCTGCCTGGTGACCATCCTGCTTTTGTGACCAGCTGTGAGTATGGTCCACTGCAAAACTCTCAATCTTCAGGCACTGACAAAAGGCAAGGCTTGACAAGCTGACAAAACATGACATCTTAATGAGGTTTCTTTGCAAGTGTTACTGGATAGTCCACACCAGAGGCTGGAGTCGGGGGCAGGGCTGGAGAAGAATGTGAGGTGGTAGAGAACAGATCCTCCCTTGGATAACTCGTGGGTGATCCTCCAACCAGCGTACTACTCACAAACCAGATTTTTGTGAACATGTTAAATTGGCATGATACATGAAAGGATTTTGGCTACAGCTCTTACTGTTAGTACTGAAATGTTCTTAAATGAAACATTATATTTTGATTTTAAATATCCACAAATAAATTTGCAACCTTTCTTCGTGTGCTCTCCATAACGCGTTTCCCATAACACGATAGACTACACATACAACTGTAAGAAAAGATATAGCAAATTACCTTAAACCCTTCCCTATTATCGCTTAATAACTGATATTATGATAGAAAATGGGGCAACAGGCTGGAGTTCTTCTAGGCCCAACTGCCAGGTAGATGTGAAATTTATCTAAAGTGTTGTTGCACTCTAGGCGGGTTTGTCTACAAAGAGGTGCTCACAGGTAAGTAAGGAAAAGAAAGTATTAATAAACTGGTGACTTAATTTCACCCAGGGAAATCAGTGTCAGAGTCTTTTTTGAGGGGAAAAAAAGAAAATAAAGTGCCCCGAACAACACTCAAAGCTGTAGCCCACCTTTGACTCAAAAAGCTGCATTTTTATCGCACAAGCGATTCCTCCTGGAATCCTGGAGCAACAGGACCAGGTCATTTAAAAGCGCTGAAGCGAGAGCAGCGCAGCAGGCTGTGCCTCCCCTGGCGTTGCCGGGAGGATGTGCTGCTCTATCCCTGCTTCTACCTGCCGGGGGGAGCGGGGGCGGTGCGGGGCCGTGCCCGCCCCCGGCCCGCGCCCCGGGGGAGGCCGGCAGCTGTCGGCGGGTGGGAGGCGTCTGCAGCTGGAAAACAGCAGCTCCGGTTGCTGATCAGATTTGGGGGTGGGGTGGGAGGTGTGTGTGGGAAAAGCCAAGCGATGGATCTTCCCTTCTTTTGACAACGCTCTCCCCTTCAGGACTAAGTCTGCGCTGGGGGGAAATAACTGCGAGGGAGAAGTGCTAATCACACCTCCGTGCGGGAGCTGACTCCCGGGAGCAGCGTGTGCCGCCAGCCCCAGGATATTCCCTGCCTCCAACCTGAAGTGATTCCTCCTGGAACGGTTCAGTCGCGCCTGCAGTTCACCTTTGCCTGCAGTTAACCAGCGTGCAATTTGGGTTTAATGGAGCTGGGTTTATTGTTCCTCTTTGGACTTACGATAACGTCGACTGCAGGTAACGTGAATTTCTTTCTTTCTTTGCCCACTTCCACGCATGCACACAAAGAAAGGCTGGGTGGGTTTTTTTTGTTTGTTTGTTTCTTTCTTTCCCCTCCTTCCCAAAAGGCTGTGAGCGGCAGCCCGCCCCGGTGCGCTGTAAAGACCAAAGCCATCCTCTGGCCGCCCGCGGCTTTAAGCCGAGCGCAGCGGGCTGGCGCTGCAGCCCGGGGCGGACACGAACATAACGGTGCTCCCGGGAGTCCGCAGGGAGCGGGGATGGCTGGGGGTGCTGCGGGCGGGGGTGTGCGGGCTGGGAACTGAGCGCGGCTCTTGCAGGCTCCGCGCTGCCCCGGCCCCGCTCCGCGCTGCCGGCGGCCGGCCCGGGGCACCGAGAGAGAGACGAGAGCGGAGCGGCGGCGGCCGCGGGCGGCAGGGCCAGGGCGGACGGCGGAGCGCTGCGGCACCGGGCCCGGCGCTGCACTTGCTACACCTACAAGGACAAGGAGTGCGTGTACTACTGCCACCTCGACATCATCTGGATCAACACCCCCGAGTGAGTGCGGGAAATGGCGGGCGGGCGGCGGGCCGGGAGCCCCGGGGACCCCGGAGGCGGGGCCGGGGTCGGGGCGGGCCGGGGGCAGCCCGGCGCAGCCCCCCGAGCCCCTCTGTCCCGGCACCTGCCCGGCCCGGGGACCCCGCACACCGGGACAGGGACCGCGGTGTGCCGGGCGGGGGTGACGGGAGGGAAAAGCGGTGATTTCCCACGAGAGATCTGTCCCTAACAACACCCCCGCTGGGAGAGCAAGAATAGTGTGTCTGAGTCCGACTGTAGAGGTTTTTTTACAAATTAACGTGGAAAAATACCGAGACGTTAAAATAGCGCTTGAAAAGTTCGGTATGCCACATTTCAAGATGCCACAAAAGAAAGTATTTTACAAGTGTGCGGAAACACAAGCTTTTGTTTCAACTCGTAATAAAAACAAAATTTGAAGCCGTTTCCCCTGGAGTGGAAGCTGCGAGCTCCGCACAGGGCGGTGGGGGTGGCGCACACGTGCAGAAAAGCTGCTCTGCTGTCTGTACTGACAGTGCTCAGTGGGAAGAAAGCATCCAGGAAGAGTGACACTTTGCCCACATCCTAAAGGTTAGAGGCCCCCTTTTCCTACACCGCTGTATATAGCCCGTCTTGCTGAGTAGCCAAAACAGGCTTCAGATTTGTAAAGATTCTCACACGCTGATAGGTTCCTGTAGCAACCGCAGAGATCAGTTCGGTTACAAAAATAATCAGATCAAATGAACCTGAAAACAAATCACGTCAAGAATTAAAGTTCTTCAGACTCTGTGATGTGAATTTCTAAACATACCACCAAAGTATTCCAGTGACCACAGTCTGGGAAGAGTTGTAGTGATTCAGACCTGCCTTTGAATCGATTGCAAAGCTTTTAATGAGATTAAGATAACAAAAGGAGTAGAAAAATAGAAAGTAGCAGTAAACTAGGTTAAGTCAAATGGGGGTTAGGGCACTTAATTTGTAAATTCACGTGTGTGTCCTGGCTAGAAGCCATGTCTATGACGTCTTTTGAACTTCTACCAACCTGTAAGTATCATGTATTCACACAAGTCATTCAATTCTTTGAGTTCCATACCTGCACTAATCCACCCCAGGATTACTTAGGGTTATTTTAGCCAAATATTTATGACTCAGTAAATTTAAGTCAGAGCTCACCAGTGAAAATGGGGGAATGACATTCCTTTTCCCCTACGCACTGAATAAATAGACTTCTGCTAATTTTAAACACACTCTCCTTTTTTTTTTTTTTTTTTTTTTTTTAGGAGATCCTGTTTTAAGTCTACAGGACTAACACTTTTCATTCCAGCACCAAAATTATTTAGTGTGCATGTGTGCATTAATTCAGAGATTTGGAGAGTTTTCCTACATGAAAATTTTGTGCCAATATCACTAAAGTAAGAACAAAAATTTGGAAAATAAGGCGTACAACATTTTTATGATACATGTAGAATTGGCAATGAAGTCTGTATAATAATCCAAATATTAAAGTTGGGGTTCTAAGTCTTTGCTTTCTTAACTGAAGTCAGTTGTACATAAAATAGCAGTAAATCTCACAGATCTGTATAGTCCACCCCCACTGGGTGGGTTAACCTGGGTGGGGGATAGGTTAACCTGAAATGATTTAATGTGAGGACTAGGAAATGGTCTTTTCATAATTTTTTATGCCATGTGATGGGACACTTCTATGCAAACCATGGAATGGGTGCATTCCATTTCAGTATTAATTATTCACACAGAATAATACATTTTTAGCTCCAAAGACATGAACTTGTATAACCTATCAACACTGTTAGAACTGGGTGAATTGGGGTGCTGGGAGCCCTCTGAGGTTGACAAAGAGTGGGTGCATGATAGTGAAATTAGTCTGGAATTAGTCCAGCAGGGACTAAATTTCCTGGACTCTGTCTGAACTGGGCAGCTTTGCTGTCCTGCTCCATGGACAGGTGACAGAGGTACAAAACTCTCACTGGAACAGCGCACTGAGTTTCAAAAATCCCAGGAATCTTCCTAGAAATGCTCCCGGGGCAGAACATTAAATTAAGTGTATTGGATATTTCAAATCATTTCAGTGCAACAGGAGCAGGATTTAAGATTCCTAGTGCCACTAATTCTGCTCTGGTGACTGATTTGGAATAACGTCTCAGGAAGTCAAGAGGTTCTTCTGGATGTGAATGACAGGAACCTGGCCTGCTTGGGCCATTTAATATCCTGAGCAAGTTACACTACTTCTTTGAAATGGACGTAAGCACTGGATGTACAGACTGGCTGTTTGTAAAAGGGGCTTTTACACTGCTCTTGTACACATGTTGTGGAAAGTTTTTATATTTACTAAAAATTTGGCTCCAATGCAACTTGAAGGATCATACACACAGTGAGAGGCCAGAAAGTTGGTTTAAAATTTGGAGAAGTTTTCCTGAGATCTGTTGATTCTGGTATTTTTCTTGCTTATTTACTTCTTTTCCTCCTACATCAAACCCTACAATTGCTTCTTATTATTATTTTTTCTTTCTTTCTCTCCTGCCTTATTTTACTTTATCACTTCTTATTCCCCACAAAAATTCCTCAATACTTTTTTGTTTCCAGGCTACTCTTGCCTCTATACTTTAAAGAAAAACTTTAGTTCTTCCTCTGGTTTCTTCTGCTTTTCCCAACAGGAGCTGTTAAGCATTGTTGTAATATATTCAAAACAAATCTTGGTCATGGCCTCTCCTCCTTTTCTGGAAAAGCAGTTAAAGTTTTTATTGAAGCTGTTGGAGGCAGAGTGACAATAGAAGGTCTATTTCTATCCCTGCTGAGAAACCACTTAGATCAGCAGGGTGACAGTTGTAGAAAAGCCCAAAATTGCAGAATGCTGAGCCTCTGACTCCCTGCAGCTTTTGCCAATTAAATGAGAAATTATCTCTGCACACATGTTTTGAGTATTGCTTTATACTTGACTACGAACCACTGCTGTTAGTCCTGGCCACGAAGAGCATCAGTGTTGTTTTGATATAGTGAGTTTTTCATTCTGGGGACAGTGGGAAAGTGGAAAAGAAGATGACCTAAAGAAAGGCAGGTAAGTCAGAAGAGAATAGCAATTATGTGGTGTAGACAAACGTTGCATAACAAAGGTAATTAAAAGCTGGTGAACTGCTCTCACTGATAAGATTGGTTAGCCAGGAATTAGTTTGCAATAGTTGTTTTTTTTGGTTTTTTTTTTTTTTTTTTTTTTTTTTTTTTTTTTTTTTTTTTTTTTTTTTGTCAAGTGATTAGTTATGCTTATCTTGATCTACGGCTACAGACACATTTTAAAGAATGAATTGTCTTTTAAACAGTACCCACTGATATAATACAGACACTGCTTGATGCTTAATTTTGTAAGTTAAAGAAGAAAATGTAGGCAAGAGAAGAAAATATGGGCAAGACCACTTTTAGCTCTGCACTTCTTCAGAGGGGTCCTGTATTTCAATATGAACTGGGGTTGTGCATCCAACAGTAATAGTAACAATGAATAACAGTTCATTCAATTAATAACAATAATGTTGCTGCATGAAGCTTTATAAATGCTCAGAATGATGAGTGATAGATCAAAAGATGACAACTCCTAAGAAAGTGATACTATCACGAGGGCACAGATCCTCAATTGGTCTTCAATTCTCAAATAAAAGTGGAATGAGAATGTGTGGCAATAGTCCAGACATTTCCAAAAGAGAAATCCTCACTCAAACTAAGCACCAAAAATAAGAACTTTTACTTTGAAGGGTCTAAAACAAAGCAAAAGTGGTTTGTTGGTTTTTTTTTTTTTTCCTAAATGTCATATCACTTTGGTATTTGTTATGCTCAAAAGAGGAGTGACTAACTGAAAATCTGTGACCACACTGTAAAGACCAGTTACACGATGATCTAAGAGTTCTGCCTGCCAGTTACATGAATTTCTGAATCAGGAAAATTGGATAGACAAAATGAGAGGCAGATTTTCATCTAACACTGTGCTGCTGCTCTGTTCCTCTGAACACTTAACACATGTTCTGTTTCCTCTGGGGAGGGCAAGGACACGGACAGGATTTGTGTCTGTCTTGCTGTGTGGGATACTCTGGGAGAGGATCTGGTGAGTGTTCCCATGCTGTGTGAGCACATGGGGCTCTGGAAGGATCTGATGCTTTGTCACTTACAGAAATTTATTTCTGTGACTTGTGCAAGTCAGATAATCCTTAGCAACAAGTTAGCTCCAGGCAGTTCCCAACAGAAATGTGCTTTCCTGACCTCAGGTGACCATTGGCTGAGGTGAGAAAGGCTTTTCAGACACTTGTGGTTGTTGCTGTAAGTGATGATGAATGGGTTTGTCAGGAACTAAACAGCCTGAGCAGATCCCACCTGCATCCAGCTCTCCAACAAGTACCAGTTAATGATCTCTGCTCATTACTGACTTAGGTTATCATCGCAAAGTCGTCTCAGAATGGACACAATCTGTAGCCTACCATCACTTCACTCACAGTTTTACTCACACACAGATGATGTTTTGGGATGGTGTTCCAAAAGACAAGATTTAATACAACCCAGTGGTTACTCTGCTCTGACTGCACGTTCTGCTGGCCAACTTGTCCTTCATAACATCTTTTTGTTATCTGCATCCTTTTGGTGATTGAATTTTGTTGAACGGAAGCCCACAGAACAAAATTTAAGATGCTTTTAATCCTTATGGACATTAAGTGATGTTCTAAATTATTATAATTACCCCCATTCTGGATAATTATGTTCATCATTAAATAAATATATGTGACATCCTGTATTTTACTGGAAATAAAAGTACACAGCTAAAGATCTCTTGTTCCGCAAAACAATTAACCAGGTGGTTATAAACTCTAGATCAGATTGAAAATCCCTGCCAGCCAAAGGCATGATGATAAAAGAATGGCTGCCAGCCAGAAACTCAAATAAGGAAGCTATCTGTCAGCTGAACAGTGCACACGATTAACCATCAGAACCAAGTGCCAAAACTGAAATGGTGCATCTTTGTTGAGTTTTTATTTTTCTGAATGAAGCTCGCCCTGATTTTGCAATCTTTACTATCCACATGTTCACATGGAATCTGTTTGTCTTGCAAAATCTTCGTGTGAAATGAGGAATATTTCAGATAGATTTACTGAACGTAGTAACAGGCTCCTGCTGTAATTGTTATATTTTATTGTGGACAAACTAATTTGATTTTAGGCCTCTCTATTCAAAGGGTTATTCTTACATATTTAAAACGTGTACTGACCTCACACTTTCAGTGTGTCACTGTCTGAAGTGTGCACAGCTGGCGTGCCCTCCTCAGTCTAAAAGTAGAATATCTCCTCTCAGTTCACTGATGGTTCTCCCAGGATCGATGTTTTACAGCAGTCTCAGAAAGACTAGAAATGTTTTGGCTCTGCAGTTCCAATCCCACGTCCCTGCAGGAGCTGGCCCTGAGAAGATGAGGTCAGGGATGAGACACGCTGATAGCCAGGGCTTTGAAATTTCACTACTGCTGCTCCTGCTGGTCTAATTCTAAGAATAAACACTCTCGAGGACTGTCAAACCACAGTCACTTTCACCAGTCTTACATTTTAACACCATGTGTTTATTTTCCCCTGGGTTTTTTTTTTATTTGTTTTTAAACCAGCGGTGGGTTTTGAACTGTACAGGCTGTAGAGAGAGGTAGGAACAGGCATTGCTGTGTGTTCCTTGTGTGCAATGCTGTGGTGGCTTCTGAAGCAGTGATGAGTACTTTGAATTTTAGTTTGAAAAAAAATCTTAATTTGGTTCCTTTTGTCCATATTTCCCAGCTGCTCTGCCTTTTGGGCTTTATGTCAGTGGTTTTGTGCCACTGCTAAGTGGTAAGAGCCGGTTATCAATAATACTGACTGCAAGTCAGAGGGAGAAAAGGAATAGTGGGAGTTTGAGCCTGACAGATGGAAGATGCTGCTCCAAATTTTACTTATTTCTTTAAATTAATGATCAGATGTCTTGTAACAGGACTAGGAGCAGATTGGGATTGGTATGAGGCACTGAAGGAGATGCTGAGAGAGGTATTTCTGTGAAACACCAGCTCAGTTTCTTAGGTCAGGTGAGCTCTACCCAGCCTCTCTGAGGATTTGGGGTGTTAACGGACATCCCTCGGCTTGCTTCGTATTGTTTACCTCAATAAATACACCCCAGCTTTTCTCTCCACAACTCAGATATTGTTCTGACCATATTTGAGAAACAAAACCTGTAACATCTCTTCGACAGCTACAGGAGGAAGATGGGGAGGGATAAACAGCCTCCAGGTTCTCACAGTTCTGCCTGACTTGGGTACCAGGAAGCCCCAGGGGGAGGAAAATCAAAGAACTCACGTGGTCAGTGAACCTGAGTGATGAAGCAGATGTGTGAAATCCTTGGCTTATTACCTAAGTTACCTAAACTAATTGGCATCTTCACAAATTAGCAAGTATTAATTAAAGGATAAGAGAGCAAGGTTGTGGAGGTGCATGTTTTTGCATAATACTGTTCAGTATCTAGAAACACTGACCTATCAAACTGAAGATGTGGAAAAGAAAGGTGTGGCTATAAAGGATGAAAGTTTCATCTGGAAACAACTTTAAAAAGCTACTCAGAAAAAGTGCAGCTTCTGAGATACGGACAGAATGACCAAAGCAACAAGTCGGGGAACCTTTGGAGTTGTTTTACTCCTTAAATAATGATAAGGATGGCTTAATATGGGAGGCATCTCTATTGTGAACTCCTGAAAACCACACCTGTTACAGGAAGAGCTGGAGTCAACTTCCAGAGCAGCCAGTGATCTCTTCATCTGTAAAGCTACACAGTGCTACTGCAGTGCCTTTATATTAAAAGATACACAGAAATATCCCTTATTTCCCCTAAGCGTCATCCTTCATTCTGGGGACATTTTGTCTCGCTTGGAGGATGGTAAATTTTGCTTCCTTTCTGTGTTCTTTGCTCTCAGCAGTCCTTACAGGGATCCCATACATTTTGGGATAGTCTGAAAACACTGGAGACTGTTGGGAGCCTTGCTGGCCTGGATGTGTTCCAGAAAATATATTGCTGAATCCTGAAATCACAGCATCTAAGATGATTGCTGCAACCCCCTCATCCCTTAGTTTTGGCTGAAACTCCCCAGTGCCCTGGAGGTATCTACTGTGTTTAAGTAGCTGGGAAAGTAGAAAATAATAGCAGCTCATAGATCAGTTATAACATAGCATGAGAAACTCAGCCACATGTTATAAAAATTAAACCAATTGGATTTGTCTGCCTGAATTCTAAGCATTCACTGTGAGTGGGAGACAGCAGGGCTCAGGCAAATCCTACTTCCCAATTCAACCTGAAGGTATTAATCCTTCAACAGGCAGTTTTCTTCTGTGGAAAATTTTCACTGTTTCAGAATGGCTGTTCAGTGAAAAAAATCACTTGGTACGAATTTCTTGGTACTTCTTGCCTTTTTTCAATAAACAAATGCCTATTTCTGTTAATTTAATGGAAAAACCTTGCTCTAAGAGCTATCTGGCTCTTAAGGGGGGAGAGCTTTTCTGTTTGTGTTTTGTGAACACAAAGTACACAAATAATCTAGGTTATTTCAGCCTCTAATATCCAATGTGACAAGAACACACTGTGCTTTGATTAGTTCTGTGCTGCTCTGTTATGAGCATGAGATTATCTTCAGTTAATTATCTGTTGCACTGACTAAGCACGATTATAACACATGGAATAATTTCAAGTATTGGAGAGTTGTGCTAGGGTTTTTTTTTTTTTTTTTTTTTTTTTTTTTTAATACAGAGAAAAGAACAAATAGCTTATACCAAAGAAGTAACTATTTCCTTAAACTCAGACCTTCTCTTTGTCAGAAAATCCTTCAGAACTGAGCATGCAGACCTTTATGCACCCACTGGCTGCCTGGAGTAACTATAGTGAACCTCCCCCCAAAAGAGTGCGATTGCTCAGAATTCACAGGTTTGCATGTTGCAAATCAGATACCAGTTCAAAGTAGTACCTCGGAAAGGCTGATTCAAAAATGTCTAGGTCTGCTTATTCTCCACTTGGTAGAGAAGAAAAGCATAAAGGATGCACAGCACACCTTAGCTGCAAATGTATCTTAAATTCGTACTAGTTTACTTCAGGAGAATTTTATTCTCCTAAAAGAAGAAATGCTGCATACTGAGTTAAAGGTCAGGAATTCAAATTTTCTTGTGAAATGTAAACCTTTTTTTAAAAAATGAATTAATTAAAAACCTGTGGACACTGCAGAGAAATTAAAAAAAAAAAAAATAGTAAATTGCTCAGCGAGTACTTTGGCCAGGGACTGGTTCATAACCACAAAGAACTCTGTGGAAAGAGCTGGGAGGTCAGGATCCCCCCCGTTCAGCCTCTGCCCTACTCCAGCTGGCCCTCATCTTCACTGAGGGGACACAAAGTGCCCTGTACGTATTCAATTAATCAAGTTCTTCTTGAATATTGTTGGAAAGACTTTGGGTTGCTTTTGAGGTGTATCTGGTTTGGGTTTGAATTTTTGGATTAGAAACCAAAACCAGGCATATTTGGGTTATTATTGTATTTCTATCTTTGACTGGCAAATCTGCACGTTACCTTACACAGTAACTTCACTTGGACATTCTGGTTAGAAGTCCTTGAAACTTGAAACACTTGAAAATATCACTGCATTGCCCATGTTTCTGGTCCACTGAGAATGAAGTAGCCTTGGATGCATTTTGTAAGCTATGAAGCAAAACGTACTTCATTAGAAAGATCACAAGCAGTATCTAAAATACCAATTTCCTCCTTTGCTTAAGGCTGTGATTCATGGCTCTTATCTCTTGTAATTATAATTATATTCTCCACTCCTCCCTGTTTGCTGGAATTTACTGTCTCTTAGGAAAGGCAGCACATTGGTAATGGGCCCCTTCCTCAATTGCTGTAGTTCACACAGTGATGGATTAAGGTAAAATTGAAAGTTGATGACAATTCTGGTTGGTCCATTAATTTGCCAATTGCAGCAATTGAGAATAAAACTCATGCCCTTCTTTCTCCCTGGCTTTTCAGGCAGAGCCTCTGACTCAGGGCAAGCTGTGACTCAGTCTCACAGAGCTTTTGGCTTAGAAAATTGGAGTAAAACAGCCCAGTGTTGTATTTTGAAAGAGTGAACTCTTGAACAAGGAACCACTTTAAATAATGAGAATCACATATTATAGTGTTTTATGTCTCATTAGCATAGTGTAGGATGACATCTGCAAAAGTTGCAAGAAGCTTCTTCATGCCCTGGCAAACTATCTGTCGTTAAAAAGGGCTCTCACATTTGGCTAAAACACACAAAATCCATCTTTCCATTTCAGTCTCAGTTGGAGCAGGAAATTGAATAACAGGATTTTACCAGAGAGTTTTCATAGAGGGTTTGCCACTGTTAGAAAAAAAAGAACTTTCTCCCACTCCTGCTTCTGAATACCAGCTCTTACTTCATAAAAAAGCATGAATGGCTAAAAAACCACAACCATAGAGCAATTATTTATGTCAGAAGTTCCCTACATTAGCCATTTCACATTCATTATTGCAAAGCAGATGTCAGTATAGAACTACTAATACTCTTAAATTATAAAATGGGGCATGCTCCTAATCCTAAAGACAACAAAAAGCTTTTTAAATGATGGTTTGGGAAGGGAGGCCAAAATCAAGTCCTAAAGTCTTTTAAGACAAATATGGGTATTCTTGGTCTCTCCTTGTGTCCCAGCATAGGAGTAAAGTGGCGAAAACAAGGAACATTTTCTGCATGGAGGCAGACCAGGATCTGCTGAAGAAAAACCATCCCTGGGCTCTGAACACAGAACTATTGCTTGTGATTTTCTCTCTCTCTCAGGATGATTTTATGATCAACCTAGCTCTGACAGGTTCAGGCTGTGAAAGACAAGGTGCACTGTTACAAACGTACTACCAGTGCAGAGGCTGAAATAAACGATTTGCATCAACTGTACTGATGTTGCATCAAAAATTATTGCAGAGATTAGGAAAATAATGTTTCTGAAACTTTCAGCCCACCATGTGTGTGGGAAAGTGGAAAATTTGCACCTTTCCCATTAGCAGCCTAATGATGTTTTTATGAAAGCAAATGAAAGAAGCAGAGCTATGTGAAGGTAATGGTTCCAGACTCATTATTCAGGCTTTGTTCTGTAACCTTTTTGTAACCTTTCTAGACTGACTCTGACTTCCTCTTCCCTCCCCCCCCCCCCCCCCCCCCCCCCACTCTTCCCCTCCTCTTTCTTGCTTTTGAGCATAAGATTCTCTTCAGCTTTTTAGTGTTTGTGGATTTGTGGCTTGCTTAGCCCATCCCTCAAGAACTCAGGAACTTTTATGAGTCTCCAGAAGTTTCATGGGGAGCACAGCTGCTGGTGATTGAGATTCTTTAACAGCTTGGAGGAGAGTAATTTCTGACATCAGTCCAAACTATCCAACTCTTTTTGGGGATGTTGGCAGTGATGAACCATGCCCTTTTCTGATAATAATATTGATTGTAACCCATTAAAGAGCTAATCATGCAGGGAAATAGAGGTACCTCCTACTATTTCTTGGTGTGCTGCAGCACAGAATAGGATCGCTCACAGAAAGGTAGAACCATACAAGGAGGATTATCTGGGAGTTTCTCACATTTGTGACTCCAGGGGTCGTGTTCCAAACATGATGCATGCAGTACATTAATCCTGCTGACAGTTTTCTCAATTTCTCGGTGACAAAACTGATGGCAAATCAGGCTCAGAACCATGAACTATATGACAACTACACCATGTTACTGATCTGGTGAAATCAGCACAGCTCCTCTGTCACTTCAGACCAGCCAAGGCACTGCATGTAACAGATTTTGTGCATTGGGTGGGGAAACCAGCACAACACAGGAATAAGGAGTAAAATAAACGATATCCTGGGGATGTATTTGCATAATCTCTTAGGTATTCCAATTTTTTTTTTTTTTTTTTAAATAGTGTAGCTGCCAATTAATCCTTTCAGTAGAGCTGACTTCTTATTTATGACTTGTTGAAAGCCTGAGCTGATGGAGCAGAAGTTATGATCTGGTACAGGGAGAATTTCCATGAGCATAGGGTTTGATTTTTCTGCCACTTACTCATCGCTTTCCATCAACAGATCTCCTCACTAAAATAGAAGAGAGGTGGAACATAATTTTAATTGGTTCCTAAAATACACAATACATGTGATTCTCACAACAGGAGGACTGTTCCATATGGGCTATCTAACTACAGAGGCAACTTTAGAGGCAAAAGGTCTACAGGCCAGACTCAAAGCACTTCCGAGCTGTCACTCCGATGTTCCTGTTCGGATGCTCGTGACAAGCAGTGTTTGCAGTTTTGCAGAAGAATGCAGGATAGAAGAAGGTGAGTGTCTGTCCCTACCACTGCAGCCTGGCCACATGATGAGGCCATTTCATGGAGATAAACGAATCAAGTTGCATTTTTCGTGTGGAACTGATTGAAAGGTATTGTTTTGAAATAAAACTCCCCTCTGCAGTTGTGGTGGGTGAGCCCTGGCCAGCAGCCAAGCACTTACACTGATGCTTGTTCACTTCCTCTTCAGTGGGATGGGGGAGTGAACAGGAAGAAAAAAGCAAGAAAACTCCTGTGTCACATCAGAGTTTAATAAGTGAAGGAAGGAGGCCAGAGCCAGCCAGTAGTGCTTGGAATTTTCTTTTTTCTGTTTCTTTTATGATGTGTTTGAAACAG
This sequence comes from Hirundo rustica, assembly GCF_015227805.2. Lineage (NCBI taxonomy): Eukaryota > Metazoa > Chordata > Aves > Passeriformes > Hirundinidae > Hirundo > Hirundo rustica. Next base: position 3,647,170 of record NC_053465.1, read on the forward strand.
CAGATCTGTCCGGTTATGGGCATGCTGAACTTGCACTGTTCTAGAATGTTTTATGCCGTGTAACAAAGAGCATGAAATTGTCATTTTATCTATGGCAATATTGATGAGAACACAGTGACAAATTTAGGCAATCTCTATTCTACAGAAATCATGGATCTGTGAAAAAGACAGAGGAGAAAGACCAGTGTAGGGAAGAGGAACACAATTTCATTCAGTAGCACGGAGAGTCTGGAGGATTCTGAACAATCAGGTATGTTACAGATGCTTACTGTTAAAAAGAAATATTCACTTTCCATAAATGTTCTTTGTACTTGCAGAACCCTTAATCCTTTCAACTGAATATTATCACTCCTTCCTAAATAAGGTCAGAGTTTGGCCCATGAATTGTTTGGTCTTTTTTTTCCTAATTTAATTTTTAAAATAAACTTTACTGTACACAGAATTGCTACAACCTTACTTGTGCTGATGTAACTGCTTCAAAAGTTGGATTATTTGGCTATAAGCCAATACATATTTTGGCTTTTTTTTTAGGACAAGGGCTGTTCCTGTCTATCATGTTTTTCCTTGTTTAGCACTGCAGCAAATTAAGCTACACATCCTAGTGCAGTGCTCCAGTAAAAGTTGAAGTGTTAAGGTAAAGAAACAGGAAAAACTTTGTGGAAAAAGTATCTGGAAGGAAAATAAAGCTGCTTTTGATGTCAGGTATAAGGAGGTTACTGTGACCCTGTAGCCAGTTTCAAATATTTCACTTCTAAAATAGTCACATCAATACTCCATTTTTTTTTTTTTTTTTTTTTGCTGTGGAGGGGAGCACTTGGATTAGAAGTCTCCAAACTTAATTTATTGCTGTGATTATTTGAGCAGAGCTAATTAGAGAACTGTGTAGAGCTCGCTCTGTGTACACATAACTAAGGCGGGCAACCACAATTATCTCAGGTAACGGGGACTTAGTGCTGAATCCTCAACAGTTTGGCTGTATTTGTTTGTTTGTTTCTTTTAAAGCTTTAACATTTATTTGCTGGAGCTCAGAAACAAGAACTTAAACTACACCTCTCCCTTGAGATGGACAAACTTGATGCTTCAGTGTGATGCCAGTGGAGAATTCAGCAGTAGGCAACACTTCCACTTCAGCAGTGCCACTCTGAGAGCATGGGAACCCGTATGAAGAAGCTTTTCTCCCCTCGAGAGAGCCTCAGAAAAGGATAATTTTTATCATGTAACCTGGCAGGGAACGTATCACTATTGAGGAAAACTTCAAAGGCAGACCCAAACTTCAGCAATGCAAAGCTTCAGGAAACGTTTTTCTCTGTGATTTAAACAAGTACAATAGAAACTGTTCCACTCACTGCTTGCTCTGTGTCTGAAGAATCCATCCACTGATCTGTGCAGGCAGCTGCAAGTGGAGAATGTGGAGAGTTAGAGGGAGATTGCCTCTACATGAGTTCTCATTAAGAATAAACAGATACAAAATATTTCTCTTGTTAATGTATGCAAGCCTGAATCATCATATTGTAACTTTGAGGCAGATGTTTAAATGACAGTATCTATGCAGAATAAATATGAATGGCTAATATAAATATTATTATAAACTATAGCAAGTTAAGAGTATACACTGAGCATTCAATAGGTTACCTAATTTAGGCACAAATTATTCCTGCACTTGGAAGTTCCATTCAAACACACTTACAGTGATTATTTGGGGATGCACTGTAGCTGGTGAACAGAACTTCAGTGATTCATCCCAAAGAATTTTCCTACAGATGCAAGGGTAGGAGTGTGGAACTTGATGCCATCAGAGTAATTTCTGTGCTAGCCATTTGCTGTCCCTCCAAGTCACACCCACAGCACATCCCCTGGGCTTTGCCAGTGCTACAAATCCCGCCTTTATCTCTCCATTGAAACACCAGCACCAAATAACCTGGAAACTTGGCAATAAGGATTAAATCCAACCCTGGACATTTTTCAGTGTAAACATTTTCTTCAGAAATTACGGACTTCTTTTTGCTACAAGATGCAAGAGTCAGCAAAGGAAAAAGAGTAACTTTTGCAAATCCTGTTCTATATTATTTAAAAAGAGAGGAAGTCCCTTACTTGTGATGTTACAAAATTTTTTGGGGGTTGACTGGCCTTCATGCTGCCTTTCCCCAGGGCACATAGGTTAAACTATAACCCCATGTTGTTAAATTATATTTTCTAAGAAGACATGGAGACCAAAAGAAAAGTGAAAAGAAATCAACAGTAAAAATGTCTTTATAAGGCTTAAACCAGTGGTAATAGTTTTTGTTTGAAACAAGAAAGGGAGGTCTTTGCCAAAACATATGATATATTTTATATATATGTGGATATATTTCATAAATAAATTATTACAGTTATAAAATTAAATATATCTTTCAGTTATTGCATTTGTATCAGTTTCTTACTTGCTGTATAACTAATTTTGTACATTTATAGAAAATAGATTATTTATTGCATAAAACCACTTCACATACTATTTTCCCGTATTCTTTTTTAAAAACACGTTATGTAGTTTTGGGGTCTTTAAAAAAGAATCAAGTTTTGTTATGAAGAATGCTTAATGTTCCTAATGTTCCTTTATGACCAAAACCTGGAAATTTCTTCCCCTGCCGAATCCCTACACCCAGGTCACACAAACTTCTGCCTTCAAGAGGTTGATAATTCTCCTGACAGTCTGGGAATTGAGTTGGAAAACAGGATAACAAATTCTGTGGTAATAATTATGCAAAAAAAGTGATGTTTCAATTTTGTGTCCCTGTTGCTGCAAATGTAACCCTCGTCGGTCTCCTAATCCTGGGACAGACAAGGCAATATTTATTTGTCCTGAAAGGTCTTTTTGTGGACAATGTCCACGAGTTCAGCTCCTGTCCCAAACACATCCCAGTGCTGAGTGAGCCTCCAGAGCCTCCTCAACTCAGTTTTACATGAACTGCTCACTCTGTGTTTCGCATTCTCCTGTCTTCCCCCCTGTGAATTCAATTTAATGTTGCAATTGAAGATAGATTCTCACCTTCCCCAGTTCCAAATGCTTTAATTTAATTTTAAACAATCAAAACAAACAAACAAACAAAAAATATCAAACTGGGTTCTTTCTTTGACATGGAGGCAGATTTAGCCCTTGAGTGATGGGCTAAAGGTGTTACTGTTGTGTTTTTTCCTCAGGAAGGAGAATCCCATTTCCTTCTACATGAATTCCATATTCAAGTGGTTTGGTTTTGGGACTCTGGCGCCAATGTACCAGTTAATGTAAAAATCAGTCCATGGTGAATACAGAAAAAGAACGAAAACGAGAAATAATGTTGTATCAAGGTCAGAAGAGGGAAAAGTTAACTGTAGATATTTCCAAATAAACCTGTAAACCACAGAATTACCTGTAAGTTGTGCATGCTGGATTCTGGCTTTGAACTACCTTTGTTCCATCTGGGAAGAGTTAACGACCACGAGACAGTTTTTACCTAATTTCATGTTTATAGAAAATGTCACCAGTAACATTCCTCATTGACTCAGCTGACCTAATTTTTCATTTGTACTAGAAGGTGTTAAGCGAATTTAAAGTACAACTCTTAAAAAGTTATACTTAGAAATAAACTCATATACAACTAATATATGTTTTTAATAAAGAAACAACTCTTAAAATCTGATAAATCATAAAAAGATTATTTGCTGGTGTTGGAATTAAAGGCTCTTTCATCTTTCAACATGTAACGTTAGCATAGTGAGGTGCCCTCAGAATCACTCTTGTTCTGGGATATTGTTTTGAGGACATTTGTACTTTTACTTATGTAACAACAAATTAGTTCCAGTTCTTACGCTATTCAGTGTAAAACCATATATGTACAGATCTGCTAAAATTCTGTCTGAGTTCCATAGCATTCATTCTAATTCCCAGTACTAAAAGTTGTGTTGTTAATAGCAATAAAAACAATAAATTATGAAAAGCAAAGGAAACAATGTAGAAAGGAGCCTCAGAAGAATTTAAGTTTTTATCTTCAATAAAGAGGGAAGAGAAGAGATCTGAATGCAGCCCTCATACAAAGGGCTGTGAGGGAGAGCAGAGCCCCGTTTTGTTCCCTGTTTTCCCAGAAGGAATTAAAGGAGCTCAGGGGTCACAGCAAAGCCCTTCAGGTGAACTCATCAGCAGGAGAGGGGAAGTGCCATGGAACAAGGTCTCCATCACCACCCGCACCTCCCCTCCTTGGCTGTGCCTTGTGACAGCCCCAGCCAGTGTGGCGGTGAGAGCCCGAGAGGGCACCGAAGCTGGAAGGGGCAGTGTCCTCCTCCGTTGCTGGGTGACTGTTCCCATTCCCAGAGCAGAGCTCATCCCATTCCCTGTCCTTTACAATAAATGGCTCCTTGTTGCTGCACCTGCTTTTGGGGACACCATTCTGGTGATTCTGATTCTCCTTACATCCAAAATTCTTGCAATGCCTGGAAGCCAACTTCATCTCTAGATCCTTCTCTTTTATGTCATCCCCACATTGATCCCCCACTGGCACCATCCAACATCTTTCACACGCACTCAGATGCTGTTTTTAGGAGCTGGCTGTCAGAACAGCCAGACAAAAATAACGCTGCTGTGACAGATTGCTGAGGACAACCATGACAATTTGATTTAAGACAACAAAACTGTATCTTGACAAAATTGCAGGCTGACTTAAGACTGAGTAATGTAACTTAAAGTTATCATTAGAAAAGGAACAAATTCTATCCATATGAATATTAAATCTTTCAATCCACAGCTTGAAATCTATTGAAAGAGTAATCAAGGAAAATTGCAAACAGATGACTCTGGAAACAATGTTTGTTTTCACTGCTAGAGTTTTACAATGCATAATATATAACCTGATCTGGAGAGCTTTATGCTACAAAGAAATGTCAGGATTGAGAGATTTAAAATGCTAGGCAAGTTAAACAAAGCATATTGCACCCTCTGTTTACCTTGCAATATTATCTTCCAAACTTTGCTTAAAAGTACATTTTAAAAAGTAGTTTGACTTCCAAAGTTTTCAGCAGCGCTTTAGAGAACAGATGTGCCTTGATGTGCACTTGAAAGCTATCTCTGCAGAGGAGGGATCCATGCAGACGGTTGGTAGCACAGCTGAGCTTTGAGAGATGTTTGGGATGAGCTTCAAGCCTTGGCTCCTGTTTTGCCAATGGAAACACCTCTCTGAAGTCTTGGGCTCTTACCACTAGCCTAGAGTGGCCCAGTGTCCACATCAAACACCCCTCCCCTTATCTAAGTCTTCTGGATTAGTTCCCTCCTTTTATTTCAGTAGCATCTATTTTATAACAGACCAGGTCCTGGTCCTTTCCTGAACCCACCACTTTCAGAAATTAGGTAGATGTGTAGGTCTAAAAACTCCTTGTGCAGCTCTGTGCTTCTTTAGGGATCTGAACACCTTTACCATGTGCTGTCATTGGTAAAAGTGGATACCTTGGCTCACACTTCCTGCAATGTCTCCAGTAACTTAAATGGAACCGACTGAAGTTCGAGCCCTTTAACAATAAAGATTAGAAGTTTTTGACATTCAGACTCCGTTTCCCCCATAAATATTTTTTAAAAAATCATATATGGACAAGCTAATGTAGATACTAAAGGGCCAGCATGTTAAACAAAGAAATAATCTTCGAGAAGGTGAGTTTCCCTTTTATCTGTTACAATGGATATTGCATTAGACTACAAGTCACATTTCTGAACTAATCATTTCTGCTAAAGCTGTTTCTCAGTGTGAACCAGCTCTCCCCTTAGGTTACTGAGTATTTATGTGTTTTATTAATGGTGCTTTTGCCACAACTTTCCAGGAAATCTTTGCTGCATGGCAACAAATTATAATAATTGTAATTTTTTTAATACTTCATTTTGATTTAGCTGTCTTGTTTTTACAATTGCTCTGTTCACACCCACCACAAAGAACTGACTGAATTTGGAAATGTTTTAGTGCCTCACTGCTTCTCTTTGGTGTTCCCTGGCAATCTATTGCTCTAGAGATCTGCCTTCACTTACCACTGCAGGCCCTCAGTTATGCAAATACTTCCAATACAGATGTGAAGAGGGTGGGAGCTTTTTGTCATTAAAAATAAACGTGCAAACTATTTTAGCAATATAAAATATATATTGAAGGGCTAGTGCATGAGGTGAGCAACAAAACCACAGAAAAGCAGATGTAAAATCAAAGCCCAGAGGCTCTATTAGAAGATTCCTGGAACTCTGCATATATTTATTCAATTCTGATATCATTAAGATGCAGTTCCCAAAGAGATGGTTTTTAAGTCTGTAGTTTGTTTCCCCATATCTATCACAGAAGAGGAATCCATTAATTTCACAATGAAGCCAGTTTGCAGCTGCTTCTGGTGTCAATTTGGATAGTCATGGGTCAGCTAAAGGTCACATTTTCAGTGGTTCTAAAATACTACTAAGATACTTCAACTGAGAACCGGATTGAACCTAAGTATTTGAATTCTTAAATGTAAAAATTTTCTTTGTACAAATCTGCTCATGAATGAATGCATTCAAAACACCTGTACCAGGTCCCAAGGGTTGTCTTTGATTAACGTCCTTCCTTTAAGCAAAGTTCCAAGGAGATTGGATACTCTGTATTTGCAGGAACAGAGAAGAAAAATGAAAACTGGAGGAGAGGAAATCCTGCACCAGAGTTCAATAACCCCCCAATCATAGTTCTGATTCTTCTATCTCGTTATGGGATCTCGGGCAAATTACTCAGGCTCTTATTGCAAACACTGACACAAGGGCAAGACCCAAGGCTGTGTTTGTGTTAAGATCCCTACAGAGCCAGTCCTAAGCCATGCTTCTAAGTAACATTTTTACTTATAAATGCTTCTGGTCATCTTCAAGAACACGTGAAGGATCAATGTCTTTTGCTGGAACTGTCTCTGCATCTCTAACTATGTTCAAAGAATTGGTTAGCTACTGCCTAGCAGAAAAACAAAAAGTTCATAAAATACTATTGTAAAGTACACAGAGGGGCATGCACACTGCAAGTAGAGTGTTTGGTTCTGGTGGTGACTCAGAGCAGAACTAAGGCATTACAAAGGTCTGAGTTACTTATGGCTGCCTGCGCATTCAGGCACACATTGGCTGTCTTGAGACAAGCCAGTATTGCTTTGGCTGGTTGGTTCCAGTCCCCTGCCTGCCTTTGAGCAGAAGGGTCAGAAACATTTTTAAAACAACACTGACATGTTATTATTAAACTGAGGAACTATAGCATTTGGGGAAAACCTGAAGAAAACTAAGTAAGGGGCATGAAAAACTCACTGGCAATACACATTCCCTGCAAAAACCCCCAAAATCAAACAAATCTCCATGTAGTTCTGAGCCCACATGCTCAGAAATGTTTCAGTATTGCTGCTGATACTGGGACCAGTCATAGTCAAATGCACATCCCACTTGCTCGCATTCATTCTCTGAGGTACCCCTTGGCGCAGGATCCTGCACATCTCCTTAGGGGAAGCCCAGGACGTGGCACCAGCCAGCCTGTCCCACCCTGTGCTTGCCAGGGAAGGGGACAGAGTGGGCACCAGGCCCTGTCTCAGGACATGAACTTCCAGCACTGTGCTACCCAAGCCAAGGATTCCTGTCAAGGGCGTTTTACTGCAGCAGTATTTATTTCATTGATGTGGCAAATGTGTACTCCCAAATATCACAGAGCAAACGGAGTACACATGTTTTACCAGTCGCATGCACTGCCTTCATAACAATCCTCAAAGCCTTTATTTCCACATATGCAGCACTATGATTTATTTTATTTAAAAAGGCAATGTTGGTTGCCAAAGTCCTTTTACTGTGCCTGTCTCACTGTGTGAAAAACACCAGTTTCAAAACAAACACTGCCTGTTGGAAGAGACATGAGTTCCAAACTCCTCTTCCCTAAGTTGCAAGAAATGCTAGTAAAGAAAGAAGATAGCACAGTGTCCGAAGCGAGAGGCCTCCAGCATCTGTCATCTCTGCTTCAGCAAGAGGAGCTTCAATACAATCTTTCAGCAGCTCCTTCTTTTTCCCTTTTTCTGCACAACTGCCAGCATTCTTGATAAGAGTGCCTTTTCTCAACTGGCCTGAATAAGGTATGACTTTTTTTTCAGTGGAACTTTTATAATAGGGTTGCCTAAAAGTCTGACTTGGAACATCAGCCATCCAGAACGTTCCTAAGTAGCCAGCTCCTGTTTCCCAAGTGTTCCTCTGTTTGTAAACAGTGAGTAGTTTACACACCAGTTTTTGTGCTTCATCTGTTTCCCCTACTGCAGATTCCATTGTCTGCAGATCTCACTTCTGGAAAACAGTCTTAAGATGTTTATCAGCTATGATTTTCACTCAAAAGCCCCAGGAACATTTCATGTTGTACAAAATGCCACAAGACTGAATTCTTGAAAAATTCTAGAAATTTTTCATTTTTCTGTAAAACTTGTGCATATCAGTTCAATCCCTTGATTAGTTACCCTAGCAAGGAATATGAACACTAGATATAGTGTTAACACTTAAAATATGCATTTAAATAATCAGCTAGTTTAGACTTAAACCCATTAGAAAGACATAATTCCTATTATTTATTCACATTTTCTGCTACCAGAATCACATTAATGTTATTGAAACTGAGTCTTTGTTCCAGTTTCTCAAATACAAAACAATCTTCTTGAAAATACACAGGCAAACCCAGTTCTGCCGTCCATTGCTGTACTGTGCCTCTTCTGTACAGAGTGGCTTTGCTCAAAGCAAGCCCTAACATGAATAAAAAACTGCCTTTTAGATAATTAAGGAGAGGAAATCCTATGTGACATCACTCAAAATTTATATATTACAGCAATAGGAACACCAAGCCATTAATTCTTTGAAAAGAGGTTTAAAGGAGTCTGACATGTATTAGTCTTCTTTTAAATGAACCTTTTATTCAATTATTTTTTTTTTTTCCTGTTAATTCCTTACATATTTACACAATTCCTTCATTTTCCCTCCTTAGAAAAATCCTGGTTCTTCAGAGGATTTTGGTAGAAACAGAGAGGCTGCCTTGAGTCATGACAAACATTGGTGGATGGGTCATTTTAGACAAACCTGTAAAGGAACTTTCTATTGCCTGATCTGCTTGTACTGAACCAGGCAATCAAGGATATCCAAAATTATTAACTCAGCCAGACATCTGCCAAAAGTGGTCATAAGCAGAAGAAAGTTTAAAAAGTTCAAACACTCACAGCACTTGCCTAAAAGGCAGAAGTTTGCTTTCTACAGGAAGCCAAAAATGCCTGGAATTTCAGAAATGGGCCAGACTAAAATAAAAATATAATGTTACCTAATGAAACAGTGTTATATGCAGGCTTTCCCTCCTAAAAATAGTAAGTCCACTTCAAAAGTATAATAAAATAAATTCAGTTCTGTTACAATTTCATAGAAAATGGCAGTTCAGTCAATGTAAAGGAAGAAGTTTATGGTTGAGATGCACTGCCAAAAGTATCCAAGCTTGGTGTTTTTTCCTGTAGTTGTCTTGAAGCAGCCACAGACTTCACTCTTGTCATTGCCCATAAATACAAAATGCCACGTTACTGTCTGACCATCTATGTCTCAGCATTTTCACACTCTACCTTCCCACAGGTAAAGCATTCACACTCTGGCACTCTCTCTCTTGGAAGACAGGCAAAGTCCCCCCCCTCCAGGCTGAAATGAAGTCCCATGGAAGACTTGACTCCTCATTGACAACAAAAATCACTCTACATGGCAGCAGCAGTAGCAATACTGCAGGGAGCCTTTGCTGTCCCAAAGTGTTTCATCTGAAAGAACAATTCATGTGAATAAGATTTAATTTCTGTGCTCCTTTGTCCCTTCCCTCTGACACCACCACTGCGGGCAAGTGGCAGTCCTGTGTTTGATTATGGAGATTTATTTATCACACTTGTGGAGAAGTCCTCATATGGGAACGATTTGTGATTCATGAATGACCGGATCTGGATTTAAACAGATTTAGAGGTTGGTCCAAGAATATCTGCACAACTATCGAAATGCTTGTGTAAGTTACTTTCACACATTGTTACATACCACTTCACACGTTCTGCTGCAGATTTTGCATGTAAAACCACCCCCCAAAATCACTGAAGACAATGCAAAATCACTTAGATTTAAACTATAATACCTGATCGGCAGGTCACGGTCTGTAGCTGTCTAGTAATAAAAGCTTCTCAGTAATCTGAGGTCTTGATTTTATATATAAAAAAATTGATACACTGAAGTTTCTGGCTATGTTGCTTTCCACAATTGTATCTTTCGACATTAGTTTAAAATTTGTGACCTTTTTTTTTTTTTTCCCCCAGAAAATTCAACTGTTGAAATTCTCGAAGTTTTAAGTGAAAATTCGAAAGCCTGGGGTGGGATGTTCAATAACCAAATTACCTTTATCATGAGTACTTTAATTCTGTAGAACAGGACAAAAGTCATGACTGCATTTCATTTTTCTATTAAAAGCAATTATCTTCAGTTACAGTTGTATGCTCCGTCCAGCCCTTAAGGCTTCACCCGGTAGTTTTTGTAATACACCTCACTCTCAGAATAGTCAGCGCTAGTCATAACATCTATTGGAAACAATGGCACTCCTCCAGTACTTAAATACTATTGCTAGCAGACAAAAATACACAGAGGAAAGCAGAAATGGCTTTTCACTTTTGAAATGCTGCCAGGAGTGAACCTATTAACTCCCTTGGGAACTGCAGAGATTCTACTGTACAGCCTGGAAGAACAGGATTATCTCACTCTTACATCCCAGAGTTTATCCACAGCTCCCAAAGCAATGCACAGAAATCAGTGTCATCACTTCTGTTTCACCAACAACCAACAGAATTCAGGCTGTGAAACAGACAAAGCTTTCCTCAGGTTCATCAACTGGAAACCTGCCCCTTTCTCCACAAAACTATTCTATCTCTGAGGCAATTGCAGCGTTCTGGGGATCAGATTTATCTTTCTAATTTGTTGTTGTGTGTGTGTGTGTGTATGTTTATTATGTAATAATTCAAGTTCAGCTTGCAGCACTTGTGTGTGTATCCAGACTCTCTTGAATGCAGTTAGGAAAGACCCACAAACACTGTCAAGGCATGGGAAAAATGCTGCTCTCGAGAAGTGCACGTTCAGAAGAGTAAACAAGAGCCTGTCATTACTCATCTGCAGAAGCAGTGGACAAAGGGAAGTAGCTGTCCTGAGGAGCTTTGTTAGCTTCCAGAGCAGAGTTTTATGCCTGTAAATGTCCCTTAGGCACAGAGCTGGTGGCTTCTGTACCGACAGCACTTCCACAGGAATGGGGTTACACGGGGGCTCAGCAGGAAGAGCAAACCTGAGCAAAGCAGGAATTTACCCTGGGTCAGTGCCATCAGTAACTTCTATTCATGTTGTTCAGGCAAATTTCACCTTATTGGTGATTTCTGTGAAATAATCTTTCTCACTCCAGGAAATATCACCCTACATCTACCATAAGCAGTGCCCTGAATCTTAAAAAACAATTTCTAAGGCCAAACACAGAACTTTGTAGTGTTTTCACTGAACACGGTAACATTTAGACATCACTAGTTAACTAATTTCCTGAGCAACCTCAACTGGAAGGGAAGACCTGTGTTTATAAGCACTCTCGATAAAACAAATAAATCTCTGAAATTACGTAGGAGTGAGATGACCTTTCTGGAAGAATATGTCTGAAATTAAGCAGCTGAAATTGCTTACACCCCTTACACATTTGAGTACCAAAATTTATGCTTTGGTTCAGTACAGACTTGGGACTTACCAGGCAAAATAGAAATGCAATTATAATTAGGTTAAAGGAGAAAAAACCCACCCAAAACTCCGTAACCTGGCAAGGACTGCAAATTAGGCATTTCCCAAAAAATGGATTAACAAAGCCCAGCCCTTCCATTTCTTCCTCTTTTTCTACCTAGGAAGCTGAGAGAATACAAATACAGTTTTTATATAGTATTGCTATCTACTAGTCTGGGGTTTTTTTAGGAATGTGAAAGGAAGCCAGCATTTCTATTCCAGCTTTATGTCAAAAAACCCCAAACAAACAAGTGTTGGCTTTGTTACTAACATGGAAATGGGAAAGGGGAAAAGGGCGCATCACCCCATTTACAATCACGTTACAAGAGCATCCAGGCTGTTCCCAAGACACACACACATATTCTGAGAAAATCTTTGGTGTTTAGTATCCAATAAACAAGAGAGCGGAGCAGGAAAGACACACAGAGGGATGGGCCCAACCAGGAGTCCAGAGCATGAATTACCGGAAACAAAACTACTACAGCCAAAAGCAAATTCCTATTTGCATCCTGCAACTTGGTAGTGACATTCCCTCCTCCTTCAGCTGCCCAACCTTCCCTGTGCCCTCTGGAAGCAGCAGAGACTTCAGTTGCTGTGTCAGTCATGTGGGGGACAGACCGCAAGCAAAGTTTAACAGAGGAGAGCACACGCCCGTCACGCCCCTGCTTTGTCATGCCTGTTCCCATCTACTCATCCTCTTCCTGTCTGCTTTGGGGGAAGAATAAGGAATTATCTACCTTCGACAGTACGTGAATATAAATAACCCTTTAGTTGCATTTTCTAGCCATTACTTTGTCAATTACAGAATTCCTGGCTGAATCCCTGTAAGCATCACCCCTTGTAAAACTAATTCTAGGGACAGCATCGACCCCCAAAGTCGCAGATCACAGCAAGTCCACAACAGTTTTGTTCTAGTGCAGCAAAACAGCTCTTCCACTCAAAAGTGTAATGCTCCCAGGCCTTGCACTGCCAGTATTCTGAGGGTTTGGGTTTTTTTCAAAATAGAAAAAAATCCCTCAGGAAACAGCTACTTCATCTGCTCTTCTGAGCCACTCTCTTTTTGGCTTTTCTTTAACAGTGAAGATGAGAACGATCAGAAAAACGGGGAACAGGAAGAGAAAATAAATGTACATCATACACTTTTAAACTACTATAAAATGTTTCAATTAAGGAAAAAATATAGTTTTAATAGTAAGGCCAGGAGAAATCTTGCTTTCCTCCCTAAGGTGCAGCAGTGGAGCAGACATAGTCCAGATGCAAACAGTTGCTCCCAGAGCAGACGAATGCACAGGCAGACAACATCCCAGTATTGGTTTGTGCTCATACCAGTAAAGACATCTGGACTAGAATAGTTCAGAAAATGTGATTTTCAGTCACTGTGTAGGCTTTTTAGTGAGCCCTATTACTACATACAAGAATAATCCATAGATCCTGCTTTGAACCTGAGCTTATTAAAGTCCAAGAAAAACCTAAACATAGAACATACACCCTTGATTTATTGCCTTAAACTAAAATTAATTAAGATTCATATTGGGAAATGCTAGGTTTTAGTATTTACAACACTTTTTTTTTTTTTTTTTTTTTTTTTTTTTTACCCGGTATTGCCTTATTTCTCCAGGATTCTCAATATGCCTCCCCACATACTTACCTACATGTGCATTCCATATGTGCTTCCTTCCCTTCTTCAATGTGATTAGCGCAGTATTTTTTCTCTTTCTGTCTTTCAAATACAGAGCTATAGGATTACACATTGCTGGGATTTAATTAAGATGTAAGAACTGGTATAATGGCTAGAGCCATGACAAGGAAACATTTATCAGAAGCTAGAATTAAGATTTTGATTTTTTTTGTACCAAAGCTGGGATGTGGAGTTTTGATGTTGATCCACCCTGGTCTTTGTACATAGCATGGATCTATGACATCATTCCTGACTTCCCATACAGAGCTCCCAGTCCTTGGCAGATTTAAGCAATTACTGGTGCAGAGCATGATCTTGGTGTGATCCCCTGTTCCTGTATGGTGCCCATGAGGAAAGTGATCCACACACTCTTAGTGCTGTGATGGTGCTCTGGGCACAAAGCAAAAGTCAAAGACAAACACCAGGAGTGCCTGGGGTCACGCCTCCATTTTCCATAAGTCAGCACCCAAGCCAACCCAGGAGGATTCCTTTGGCTGCTGCTGTTTTCTCTTTCCATATTATTATTTTTCATGCCACAGTTCTGTCCACACCTGTGCTTAAACAGTCATTTCTGGGACTACATGGTGAACCAGGCAGGTAAAAGGGGAAAAAAAAAAAAAAAAAATCTTTCTAACAATGCTGCATCATGTTTGAATTATAAAATAAGTAAGATTTTAGAGGAAACCTTTGAAAACCATCTGGCCCAATTTCACAGCTATCTTCAAAGCTAGAGAACATTTCAAGTTGTGATCAGGTTGCTCAGGATCTTGAAAAATTCCACAGCTCCTCTCAGGTGCTAAGTCCTGTGATGGACCATCCTCACTTGAAACAATGTTCCCTGCTGTGACCTGTCTGTCACTGGCCATCCATGGGCCTCCAAGAGCCACCCCAGCCCCTGCCTGCATGGCCAGGCTTGAGGCCTCCGGACGGTCCCTGCAGCCTCTGCCTCAGGCTGGACAAACCCGGCGCTCTCAGGCTCTGCCGCAGGTTTGTTCAGCACCTCAGGGCTCTGAGCAGGACCTGGCACTCTGTATGGGTTCAGCTGTATCTTTCTCGAGCTTGGCTCCATCTCAAGCCCCAAAACATGATCTCACATGTGAACGCAGGCTACAACCACTTCCTTGGCCCACTGGCAGCTTTCTCCATGCAGAGAGCATTTCGCTCCATTGACAGAAAGGAACGAGCAGCCAAATTCACAAGCGTAGGGATGCCTAGAACGTAAGTTTCCACTGAGACTTTATTCAAAACTTAGCAAAAAATAAGAGGATTTCTTCTGGCTTTACCCAGTGTTCACTGAGATCCTCACTAGGGCCAAATCCTTCATGCCTGGGGCTTATCTGCATGAACACCTTTAACTCAGAACAAGGTGCATCAAAGCAAAAAAAGTACTTTATAAGTGCTTTGATCAAAATGTGTCAAAATGAACTATCAATCTTCTCTTAACCACAAATCCTACTTCCCCAAAAGGGGGTGGATTTTTCCCTAGGGATATGAAAGCCCTGTAGAAGGGATAGGATGGATTTCTGCAGTTCTTTGTGTTGCTGCCATCTCATAAGGTGGGAAATAACTGGGCACGTTGGCATAACTACAGTGCAGAGGCTGGGACAGTGCCTGGCCACAAACTGAACCTGGGACACACAACACCACAGCAGCGCCAGAATAGCAGCAAGAGCATTGATGAGTTTGGGGAACAGTATTGCTTGAAAGATTTGTGAAGTAATCCCTCTTTTTCTGCTGTACCATGTCTAAAAAGAATGCTCAGCAAATAAAGAAAGAGCCCAGAAGAGCAATAAACATGGTGAAACATCTTGCAAATGTACTTGCGAGAGCAAGGTCAAAATATGAAGTTTTTCCGCCCATGGTTTTCCACGTTTTCCAGTCCTTATGCAGATTTTTTTTGGATTTATTATGCAATGCTCCCATGGCAGTCTCTTCTTTCAATCAAACAAAAATTAGACTAACCTTAAATTAATTTAAAGTTAATAAACACTGCTCACTCCTCTTTGCTGTGCTTGCATGAATATGTGCATATCTGGTTTAAGAAAGGATTGTCTACACAATTATTTCAAACACTTCTGCAGGCAGAGAAAAGCTGTTTTAATGTAAAGAACAGACAATGGGGGAGGACATGCAGGGCAACTGTTGTCAGCTGTGTTTAAAGTGCAGAAAGAAAGGCAGTAATTGTTTTCTCTTTTGGCTCCTTGAAGAGCCCTAAATCACAACAAAAGTTACTCATGCCAAATATTGTTTCAAGGTTTTCTTCTGATGAACTTTATGTCCATAAGAAAGTGAGCAAGGAAGAAGAATCTTAGGAGGATGAAGACGGCAGAATCCCAGTGATGCTGTAAGAAATACTCCTCCTGATACAGCTTTACTCTGCATTCTGCTCCTTCTGGGTCTAAAAAACAAACGTGGCCACCATATGTCAGAATGCTTCTCACACCCACAAGTTTACAAACAGCTTTTGATTCACAGGATTTCTCAAATGGATTAGGAAATCTGGAGGTATCCATGTGTTGTGCTTCCCTCTTGCACGAAGCCTTTTCATCCACAAGTGGAAAAGGAACAAAGATTTCAGATTTTGGCTGATCACAGTAGGCTCGTTAATCACGGAGCAGCCTAAATTAGGAGCATTTAAACCACCAGAACTTTAGAGACATCTCAATAGTCTGCCATAAGAAGTCAGATGATTTAGGAATGAGCCATTCAGTGCTAAGTCTACCTGTTGTAGAAGATTGGATGGCAGACCGAAGAGCTAATTAGACCTGCCGTGAAAAAGGGACTTTGTTTATGCTCCTGGCTCACATCAGCTGCAGGGTGACTCTCATGTGACAGTGGGGGACGAAAAGGGGAGATGCAGAGGCCTGGTGGGATACCTGAAATAATGGGGCAGTGTTTGCTGTGCATCTTAAGGATGTGTTTTGCAGAACACGTTTCAGAATTAGTTTGTTCAAACAAAAATCCTTTCCCTCCCCGCAACACCAAGATGTGTCTAAATTTCAAATATTTCTGTGAGCTTCGTGGAAAGCTGCTGTTCTCAGCAAACCCCAGTATTGCACAGGTAAACCCCATAAGCCCATTATTTCCTTGGCAAACAACTCAAAGACAAGATAGGACTTATTTCTTTTTGTCAAGTCTGTTTCAGCTTTCATCTTGAAGAGAGATGGAGAAACTGATAAATGCAATCTTCTGAAGAAAACATTTGTGAATTTATTCTTCTCTAAAGCCACTGGGAAGTTGGTTTTAGAGGTTGGAGGTTAATTTCAGAAGATCATCATTTAACTTTTCAGGAAAAAAAGATCATAAAGTAATGAGCCCTTAACAGGTTCTTAAAGCAAAACCTCTGCTTGCAGTTCTGGTATTTTGTTCTTATGCCATGCAGCCTTTTTTTTTTTTTTTTTTTTTCCATTAGGAGAAATAATTATTATATAATATAATATAATATATTATTATAATGTTAATATAAAACATTAAATAATAACTATTATTTATTATATATGATATATTAACTCACTTCAGCATTCATATAAATTTTCAAAAGCATAATAAAGGACACTTAAAAACAAGCTGTTAACATGTCTTTAGCAAAGCAAAGAACCATGTAAAAATAAATGCAAGCTTTTAAAATGGCTAACAGAAGAAACAGTGTTCATAACGAGCTTCAAAGTAAATAGAAATTATTTATGAGACCATAATTTATCGAGAAATTCAGAACCAATCAACAGGTCACATTATCTGTTCATTCCTAAATATTGGAAGACATTCGTTGAAAAATTATGTGAGAGAGAGAGCTAAACCTCACACAACTTCAAATAAATTAGCAATGCAGAGTCTATTGATCTTTTGTTAGTATATTTTCTCTCTCTTTTTAAATTTGTTCTAAGCGTACAAATGCATTAGCATCTTGAATAATGAAGTACCTTCCTGATCTCTGCATGAAATAAATTAAATTGGAGGGCATAGGAAGACCTTAGAGCCACATCTCTCCCCTCAGGATGTTTCCAAGAATGATACAGGAACATGTATTGTATTTCTGTTTCCCAAACAGGTAAAGAAAGGCTTCTTCAGGAAAAGAAGAAATTCAATATATTTAAAGCATGGTGATAACAACAAAAGAGGAGTCCAGTCTTTCAGTATTTCATCCCCAATCAGCAGAGTTGAAGGAGGGATTTAACTTTGTTCAAAACACCTGACATAGCCCAGGACTGCAAATTTACACAGGGACAACCCTGACACCAGAAAGGTGGATGTGGAAACACATAAGGCTGATGGTGTTTTAAATATTGCTTTCTCTGAAGCGTTTAATTTTCAATAGTATCTTGTTTTAAAAGCCAAAATGTGGACTCTGACACTGCAGGTGCTGACCTGACCTGTGGCAGGTGATGGCAGGGAACAGAGGTTTAGTGCCTGAGGGCTCGGATGGGAATGTGCTGGGAATGCTGAACCACAGAAAGGGATGGCTGGAGGCCTAAATGGGGTACCCCAAAGAAGCCCAGGAGCAGGATCAGTGAGGCAATTTGTTTAGGAATTGTCACATTGCTGACCAGTGTTTGTAAGGGGGTAGAGTGGAATCACCACTAGTTTGGTAATTCAAAATCCCTCAAGCAGAACAACAAACATTTGGAGATGCTCTTCCCTGCACAGTCTGTAGGGTCCACAAAAAGCAGTTATATGGAAAAATCAAATAAGGACTTTCCACACTTGTATTGGCATTATATCAATTTTAAGCTATCATTCTCAGGGGAACCTCTCCACAGGAGAACCCCTTTACTCTCATCAGAATGTTCCTTTCAGGCCTTGGTTGCCACTCAACTCCAAAATGTTGATGAGGTTTCAAGGTACAGATGCACTTCCCACCCATATATCTAGGACAAACAACTCTTACCATAAAGCAGATTTAAATATATATAAAATGGTAAATGCAGCTGCCAACAGTTAATAGGTTTAACTTTGGAAACCAAAATCATCTGTGTTTGTAACAGTACCTGCCCCTCCTAAAACCAGAAGGCAAAGCCCAGCTTAGAACTGAGAAGGGTGTTCATTAAAAAAGCAATAAGCAAGAACACTTACAGAAGATTAGCTGTAATGTAGTGTAATGATGGAAGAGTACCAATTTATATAACAATTTTACAAGTCTCTTGAAATTTTTTTGTTGTTTTTCCAATGCCTGACAAGGTCTTGCTCTTTCATACTTAGAGCCTGATTTCAGATTATTTTACGGAGAATCACTAACAAAAACAGGCACTGGGAAAAGCGCTCATGTGTGGATGAATACAAAACGAAATATATTTTCCAACACTTGGTTCTGACACATTTTGACTTGCTTTGACTAATTTTGCAGGAACAGACACTCAGAAAATTCCCTGCAGATCATATCCAAGCCCTCTCTGGGCAGCCTGCTCAGTGCTCAGTCACCTGCACAGGACAGAAATTCTTCCTCATGTTCAGGTGGAATTTCCTGGGCCTCACTTCCTACCAATTGCCTCTTGTGTTATAACTTGGCACCATGGAGAAGAAAATTTAGTTTACTTTGTCAGGATGTTTTTCATTAGTGTATCCCTAGAGGCACTAAATGACTAATTTTACAGACTTCATTGAAACTCCTTGAGTTATTCAGTGAAAGGAAGGCTCTCAGAAACAACTCCAAACATTTCACTCTGCCGAGTCAAAGTTCTTCTATTTCACTGGGCTTCAGATCAGAATCTGAAAACTAAATTCTCTTCAAGAAAACTCACAGTTCAATAACCACATTTACTGAGTTTGCCAAGGAATCTCCACCCAGATCCAAAAAACCTTCCCTCTTGGGATATCCATCTATATTAGCAGATCTTAGTCAATGCTTTTAATTTAATTCCAGAAATTTTCTGTATTTTATTTTTCTCTTCTGCACTAAGACATCCATTTAATCCTAATGTAGCCCAAGCAAGTATCTATCCTTACAAATAGGCTGATCCATATGATGGGGTTTTCAAAAGAAGTTGGTAAAGCTTGGGAGCACACATTCCTTGTGCTGTTAAGCAGCTGGGAGCTTTGAAAAGACCCTCCCCTGAAGCCAGTGTTCCTACAGTATTAACATCATAAACAAGGCATTGCCTGATTCCCCAGCACTGCTTCTGAAGTAGCCTTAAAAAACTGCTGTGCCACAAAAGCAGCTGCAGTTAGATTTTTTTCCTAATATTTACAGTATCTGTTCACTCAGTAAACATAGCGTATGTCAAGAAGCGTGGACATGCATTGTCCAACATAACTACTGCTGGTTTCAGAGCAAAGGAGTCAAATCAGAATTTGAAGGCAATTTAAAATGTCATTTAGTCATAATCTTCAAAAAGCTGCAAACTGAAAAACTTTTTAAAAACATTGTGAAGGATTTCAGAAAGCTAAAATGTGAATGAAATTAAAATAGTGGATTTGGGAAGAACATGCTCTTATTGCTGGAAATGGCAAACTCTTTAGTCTAATGAGGGAAAAAAAAATCAAAATAAATTCAAACCCTCAGAAGAAAATGTTACAGAATACCAGCAAGTACAGCCAATAGTACCAGTGACAGCCTGAATGGATCCTACCAAGTCACATCTGTCCTGAATCCAGCACCTCTGAGTCTCTCTGTGAGGAACAGCAATTCAAGACCCAGACTAATATGTTTTATAATATCTAAATATATTTATTTAATACCATGTCTGAACCATTCATGGTGTGTCACAGTTATTCAGAGCTGCAGTTAAAGCTCAGTCATGCCAGTAATACAAGTCCTTAATGTGCTACGTGCACACGGTTTTTACATTTTCGCCAAAGGAAAAAGAGAAAATGGATGAGCTGAAATTGCACTGTGGGATTAACTGAAAAATGAACAATAATGAAATAAAAGTTTCAAACTTGCTGCCACCGGCCAAAGTAGCTTCCAAATCCATAGTTGTCTTATAATAGTTTATTATTCCAATTCACAGAACAAATATCTACAAAGAATTCTCCCACACACAGAACTTATGCCTTATGGGGAAGGTTTTTCTCATGACCAGTCCAATTCAAACCAAATGACAAAGCAGGAAATTAGGGTCAGAAAATTATAATAGAACAGTAAAAGACAATGCTGTCCTGTAAACTCCATCCCAATTAAGTTATTTTTACAGATGGGACCTAACAAACACTCAAGGAGCTTATCAGTGAATTTACTGGGAGATCAAAACCAAGAAGTCCTTTTATGCGGCTACCACGCTTAAACAGAACTTCCATCCTTATGGAGATCCTGAGTCACGCTGCTCTTGGAACCTGCTCTGTAACTGCTTTCAGAGTCCTAATTTTGCCAAAGATTTGGGAGCCGCTTCTCAGAGAGCTGCTGTTCCCACTGCTACAAGAAAATAATTTGCTTAGCCAACTGCAGAACTTTTAGTTTCTTAATTCTGATACTTTTGGCTGTGTCTGCAGCTGCCTCCTTCTCCGTGACTACTGAAGGTAACGTTACCCACTGCAGCTTAGCAGCAGCGCAGGGAAGGAGGCTCTGGCTGACAGCATAGTGGGGCCTTTTGTTCACAAGTTATTTATTTTGTAGAGAAACCAGGGCTCAGTCCCATAACCTTTGTATAGTGGGATATTGTGGAGGCTTACGTTAGAGTACAGATAATCTCTTCCACTTCAGACAAACAACAACAACAAAAAGAGTATAATAACAAAAAGAAACATTAGATGGGAATATTAAAAGCTTGGAATATATTACAGTCACTTTCAAAGACTACACACAACCTCAAGGCAAAATCTGTTACGTAACGAAATCCAGTGACTTATTTGCATTTAAACAAAATAGGTTGGGTTCATGCTGTGGGAATATTTAGGAATAATGGACTCGATGCAGGCATGGGGATCGAAGGAGAAACAACTAGCCAGAGAAATCTGATTAAAACTGAAGATTCAGAATCAGTGCTAGAGAATTCAACTAGTTTTTCAATCTCTCTGAGAAGCCTTGGACAGACTCCCCTCACCTTAACCAAAAATGATGTCCATACAACATTCAGCAGAATTTTCTACAGCATCTGGACCATGATACAAAAACTGGACAATCTACAATTTTTTTTTTTCTTTTGAGAATATGAAATGAGTGCCTCACCCAAAAAAATCCTTCAGTAGATTATAATGGTAGAGAGGAAGGGGAAATTATTTGGTGTTTATTATGTTTAGCTTCAATCAATTTTATTAAAAAATATCCATGCTTCAATCTTTTGTGAGGATAGCAACTAGAAAGATTTAAAAAAAGCAAAAATGTCAGCTATCATTCCAACCAAGTCCTAACAGTTTCTTCTCCATTCTTGGGTCTTGTATCTGGCTTTCAGGGAAAATTTCTCTCTCTCTCTTTTTTATTTTTTTTTTTTTTTTGTGGTGGGGCAAGTCTGGAAAAGGAATTACTTGCAAGTTTAATATCTATAATTCAGCCTTCTTTTGGCCAAGCCTGTTAATTGTATTATCTTTTCTCATCATTTCTCATCCTGTATTTCCTCACCTATTTCTTTAAAAAGTCCTAAGAAAAATTCTTCATGACTAATGAAATATTCGCAGTTCATTAGCCTGAATTTTTTTTCCTCCCCCCACCCCCATTCTGCTCAGATAATGAGATTTATGACATCTGAATAAAATATTTTCTTTGAAGGTAAATGCTCTAAATTATGCCAGTGCTGGGAATATCCCTGCTGTTTTACCTTTGGCAATCCATACCTGTAAGAAATCTGCCTAGGGAGGATGGGGTTTGCAGCACAGAAACAGTAGCTGGGGGCAGGGGCTTGTACAAGTTGCCCTACAAAGGTTGTTGCTCTGGGAAATGTGTTTCCAGAGCATTCTGATATTTATTTTTAAATCCTCTTCCCTTAATTTTAATAACAAACCCTCTTGTTTACCTTCTTCATGCCCAACTCTTTCCTGGAACATCATTCCTCTCGCTCTGATGGATTTCTGCTGTGAATAGATGTGGCCATATCACAAAGGCTGGACGAGCAGCCTCTGTGGCAAATAAAAGCTGCAAGCTGTGAGTGATTTCACACCCTCCTCTTGTGCATTGTGTTGGTCTGGGCAGACGCCCCATGTCTGCAACCTAGGCCAAAGGTACCGTGTGTGTGCAGTGCTTTTCGCACACAAAATTCATTATTCATTAAAGGAGTTCCCACCTTTCTGAATACCTGGCTGCCAGGTGTCCAGGAAAGAAGCCAGTTGGTTTTTTCCCATATTTTTATGATGTTACATGGAGTTTCTGCAATAAGCACGTGCCCTCTGGGTATCCTCATTGGATGCGTGCCTTCCTAATTCTGGCCTTCTGTAAAATCCAGGAATTCCCAGGCTGGATTGCTCACTCTGGCTGATGGGTCACAACACCTCTTTGAAATGTAGGCTGCGGGCCAGGCCCTGTTTGCTTATTGAGTTTTGTAACTTTTGCAGTTCTTCAGAGTCAGCTCATCCCTTCAGGCAGTTCAAACATGTTAAACTCTGCCTGTCACCCAGCAATTACCTCCAGAGCCATGAAACAGCTCCAGCTGCTCCGTGGCCGTGGGAAGAACTCTGAAGAAAGTCATCAGTGTCTCCTGAAAATGACCTCCTGCTGGCCAAGAAGGGGCACTGAGGCAGAAATCAAGGGAGACTGAAAATAGAAATTGAATTCAGAATTCGATTGAGAATTCGAATTGAAAATATTCCACTGGCTGACTGTTCCCCTTGTGGAAAATTGTACTCTTGTTTCTAGCTGAAATCTCCCCAGAATGCACTCGTAGTCATTACCCCTCATCTTCTCCATATGACTCTTGGTAAAAAGGGAGTCTCCATCATCTTTTTAGCCACCCTTTCAATCCTCTACCATGATAAGGTCTGCCATCAGCCTTTCCAACCCCAGTTCTCAGCCTTTCCTCCTACAGGAGGCTCCCCAGCCCTTGGAAGCATCATTGTGGCCACAGCCGCCACGTCATTAAGGAACTGCCCAAACTCAATTAAATCGACGGGTGACTCGACAAGAGTTTATACCAGGATTTACATTTTAAAGTGTGAGTTTAGCATTCACAGAGGTGACTTTGCCATTGAAGGTGACCTGACCTCAAACAGCTTGGCAGCTCTTCAGGTCCTGAGCGCTCAGAACACACGGGGACACGTCCGCAGGCCCAGTAAAAGAAAGATGCCCCTCAGGGCGAGGTGGAAATCTGTCAGTACTGGAACGGCAGAAACATTTTTAAAATCTACTTATTAAGGACAGAAGGGCTTTAATCCATCCCGGGATCCCGAACCGTTCCCACACGCCATTCCTCTGTGGGAGCACGCGACCCCACAGCGCCACCTGGCGGCGCGGGGCCGCCCCTGAGGGACCCGAACCGCGCCCGGAGCCGGGGGGACAATTCCCAGAGCCCGGGGGGACAATTCCCAGAGCCCGGGGGGACAATTCCCAGAGCCCGGGGGGACAATTCCCAGAGCCCGGGGGGAACAATTCCCAGAGACAACCCCGGAGCCGGGGCGACAATTCCCAGAGACAACCCCGGAGCCGGGGGGACAATTCCCAGAGCCCGGGGGGACAATTCCCAGAGACAACCCCGGAGCCGGGGGGACAATTCCCAGAGCCCGGGGGGACAATTCCCAGAGACAACCCCGGAGCCGGGGAGGACAATTCCCAGAGACAACCCCGGAGCCTGGGGGGGACAATTCCTAGAGACAACCCTGGAGCCTGGGGGGACAATTCCCAGAGCCCGGGGGGACAATTCCCAGAGACAACCCCGGAGCCGGGGAGGACAATTCCCAGAGACAACCCCGGAGCCCGGGGGGACAATTCCCCAGAGCCTGGGGGGGGACAATTCCCAGAGACAACCTCAGAGCCTGGGGGGGACAATTCCTAGAGACAACCTCAGAGCCTGAGGGGGACAATTCCCCGGAGCCCGGGGGGACAATTCCCAGAGACAACCCCGGAGCCTGGGGGGACAGTTCCCAGACCCAGGGGGACAACGCCCGGGAAAGGGACAGCGGCTCTTCCATGGGATGTCTGCCCTGAATAAAGGAAACCCGGCTTTCTCTTCACATGCGAGCGCGCAATTCCCACAGAAGCCTCCCTGAGCTGGGTGGTCGAGTCAGGCTTTACTGGGGTGGGAAATCTGCTGGCGGGGAGCAGGAGATCAGGGATTGTTCCCTTTCCGTTCTGCAGCAACACTTGGAAGGGCACTTGTTATATGTGTTACAAAATCTCGATGAAGAAGGCAGAAATTCTCGGAACCAAAACGTTTGAGCTCCATTTCCTCCCCTATAATCACTGCACAGAAACGAGACGTTCTGCAGCCCAGAGAAACCACGAAGACTGCTCAGAATGGCTCTGATTACCAAAACTACTCAACATTTTTACCAGAGTTCCACCAGAACCTCTCCAATGTGCCCATACAGTTACTTCACTCAGCCTGTTCCCACAGGTGACACAATAACTTTGATTCAGACAAAGATCCATGATTCTATGGTTCACTGTCAATGCCTTTGATGCAATTAATTCAGCTCATTAGCTGTAAGATCTTAAATGGGTTGACAAGGATATCTCCATCAACGTTCTATTGAAAATGGGTAAAATGCTACAGAGCCAACCTGCATTGGTTACAAATATCTGACTCAATATTTAGTTTGGTGTGTGACAAAGACTAAAATTGGAAGACTTAAAGACAGCTTCCGTTCCACAAATCAGCATTTCTACTTGGAGATCTTTAAAGAGAGGCTTTATAATGATTAATCCCAATGTGATAAAGGTATCAGTCTCATCCATCTGTGGAACAAACTTATCATGGACCAGGAAGAGATACAGGTCACATCTTAAGTGCAAGGGAATTATCTGGATGCACTTTCCCCCGCCCGGATGCAGCATTTTATAACTTAAAAAACTTTTTTTTCTTTTTAAGTTTGTTACATTTTATTAGAATTCTGAATTCTAGAACTTTGATATAATGTGCTCAAGTGAAAAACACTCCAAATTCTCTATATTGCCTACAATAAAGTATTCTGGACTACTGCATAGTTTAGGATCATTTAAAAATAAACTACTCCAAATGCCACAGATTAATAGCACAAACAATAGGCACTACTTGGTCCGCAGGACAAGAACTGACCAAACCTCTCACAATTCTTTCACAGCAAAGATTAAAAACCAAATTAAACAATACCACCCCCCCCCAAATTCCCAACAAGATCTCCAACACAGAACTGTTCAAACATCACTGAACAAACCCCATGGGAGGGGAAAACCACAAAAAATGCTTTTTATTTTGTCCTCTAATTTAAGCCTCAATCAGAAACAAGCATTTTATACTGGACTGGGTGAACAAAACACTGAGTAAAATGACTATACAAATCATTATTTAATGTCATGACTATACAAATGATTTAATTTTATTAAATTGTTTAAATGAAGCTTGGATTTTGGTTTTTGAAGCAGCTTGAGAAAAATACTTTACACAACTAAATATGAAAAGTCAGAGTTTGAAAAGTGTGGAAAACATCAGAACGTGTTTTCTGATCACTGGCACAAAACAATAAAACTGTATAAAATTTGCAATAATAATAGTAGGATGGGAAGAAGGCAGAACACTTCTTGTGCCTCTTCAGAAAACAAACTTTATCTAAATCCTCTGTGAAGTTTCATACAGAATGTGAAGAGGCAATTCTGGAAAAAGGAAAACTATGCTTAAAAATTCACAATTTTTCCCCCACGCCAATTTCATTTCTGTTGATTAAATTATTTCAAAACTGTCTTGCTGCTTTTGAGTAGCAAGAGCAAAATACATTATAAATATTATATATTTCATACTTACAGAATGTAACTCTTACTGTGCTTTATTCCTAGACGTGAATATTACCTGCCTGGTTTTACTATCAATGCTGTATTTTGTGTGTGATAACTCCATTGAACAAAGATTCTTTCAGGCTTACTGCAGATGCAACTGGTTACAATTTTAGATCTTTATCTTTTGTCCAAAGGAGCTTTATCACACAGTCCTGTCTATATTTAAAAATCTGAAATATATCAGCCACCTTCCTAACACCACATGAATGCTCCTTGCCAGATTATGTGCTGCTTTCGAGAATAGAATATAAGATCTTTTCATTTCTTCAGAACTGGTTCCAGTGCAGAAGCTAAAAAGATTTTTATTTTTGTTCTTGAGTCTTTTGCTCCAAGGGTCACAAAACAATCAGATAGCAAAGTATAATTACCAGATGAGAAAAAATAAACAACAAATAATTTCATTATGACTGGATTCATACCATTGACTTCAGAGAGATTACTCATGAGCACAAGTAAATGTAAATAAGATTACAAAACCAGATTAGAAACACGCAGTCTTCTGACTGGGCTGTAATTTTGGCATAGTAAAATTCTAATACAAGATCCCAAATTCATCACGTAGTCCAGCACAAAATTCATACCACTGCATGTCAGCAAATCTGTGCAGTGCAAGACATGCACTTTCCTTCCCTGAGAAGGAAACCTACTTCAAGTCACATTTTCATTACTGCAGCCAGGGAGAATGGACAGAGCAAAGGGAGATTTCTGAGCCTCCTGAAACTAAGCTGATGTAAAATGAATGGGAAACAGAAAATCCAAGTTGGACAAAACTATAATATATATACATTTATATTTTGGAGCTCCAGGCTCCTTTTCTGAGATCTCAGCTCTCCCTTGACCCCTCATTTTCATTTCCAAACATTAAAAAGCAGAAGAACACCTTGCTTGACACAGAAAGCTTTTCAGCTCTGTAAGTAAATTTCAGTATAAGATTTTCTTCAGCTTGTAAAAGAATGGAGAAAAGAGAAGAGCCCCACCTATAACAAATCACTCCCTCAGCCATTACCTTGATTACCAAAGTCTGGATTAATTTGGGAATTTAGTGGAGCAAGAAGAACTTGGAGTATTCTCAGTTAAGCCTGAGAGAAACTGAATGCCAATAACAACAGCTCATGATAGCCCTTCTTTGGCTTAGACTGGCTTTTCCTCTGTGTGTTACAGACTGTAACTGCTGACTTTTTCACAGTAAGGCCACCACTGATCCTTATTTTTCAGCATTCCTGGAACTGTGTATTAGCACACTGAAGACTTCTGCAAGCTTGGGTGTTACAGTCAAGAATGTTTGCTAATGGATTTCCATTTATTCACTGTTTTTAAGCCCATAAGGTACATCTAATCAAGAACTTCATAGTCTTTTCTCTTCTCTGAATACAACTCTCCGTTCTCCATATATGGAGTTTAAATATCATTCCTAGAAACATTTTTAATGGGAAGCCCAATAGCCTTGCACGACTGTGAGGTCCTTCCTATTTCTTTACCATTTTACCACTGTAACACGCAGAAGTTGTGCAGAATGTTTAAAAACATTTTTTTTTAAATGCCAACTTAATATAAGATGCATAGGAAGTTGTTGCCCATTAATGTGTATGATTTCAAGTATTTAACCTCCTTAAAACCAAGCCCAAATCTAATACCATTCCCTTCCTTCTGCATAGATTGGTACTTTGTTAAATTTAGTGACTGGATGGTTTATGTGCTGAGTGGCGCAGGAACAGTTGTGTAATACAACATTCTTGGCACATGTATATAGTAATTTACATATGAAATAATGTCTATTCACTATATCTTATTGTTGCCTTTGTCTCTAAAGGATTTACTCATGAAAATGGCATAAAATAACCATGCAGTTTACCAAAATTATGAAAGGATTTCTTATTAAATTCTCAACAATTCTTATGAAAGATTTTCATGCTGGCTAAGGAATAAATAAATGCATCTCTCTTTTTGGGCAGTGAGCCCACAGTGGTCAAGTCCCCCAAATAACTCAGTGCACTCATTGCAGTTATTCACATCTGTATGGCCTCAGAATGGAGGGCTTAACACTAAAGATGACTAATACATCAAAGTTCACACGGGCTTTGGACAAATGTGTACCAGGGTGCTTAAAATTGCATGCAAGCAGCCCCTTCTCTTCCTGGCTTGCTTTGTCCAGTTATGAAATGCATTTTGTTCCACAAAGTCTGGAATTCTCATCACTGCCGGGATCACCCCAAGGATAAACATGCATAAAACAAATATAAATAAACTCAGTCCAAAACCAGCAAAGGATTTTTGCTGAGGACTGAACTTCTTACCAGACAGAGAGCTCCATTTTGGGAGTAAATGGAAAAATTAGAGGGGTTTTATTTTGTAGGGTGTTTTCTTTTTTTTTTTTTTTTTTTTTAAGGATGAAACACATGGACAAAGGGTTTCAGCCCCTATAAATATTCTGCTGGGTCATATTTAAAATCACTATTTTTTCATGGCATTGTCACTGTTCTTACCTTAGGATCCTAATTGCTTCAGATGCATTGGTTTATGTCAATTTCTAAATAGATGAAGAGTGGATGCAATTAACACTTAGCAATTTTATCTAATTAACATCAACTACATTACAATACTACTCAAGATTGCATATTTTGTAATCATTATTTTCCTGATGGAGAACATTGGGAAGGTTATTTCATAGTTATTCCAGCCAAAATGGGGATGCTGATATGACAACATGACAAAACACTTTGAGACGTATGTAGGACATAATGTCTAATTGGTGGGTGCTTTTATTAATTAAGGATGGATTGAAATTTATCACCTAAAGCTATTTACCACCTAAAAGATAATTATGCTTAAAGCCCTCATTTCTTGTGTGTGTTCTTTAAAGTGATGGCCTTGCTGTTTAAATGTCAAATGACTTTTAAAATACTTAAAGCACAGAGTCTGAAGTCCATCTGTTAATAAAAAGATTAGAGTTTCAGTTGTTAGAGCTAATAGGATAATTAACATTTGCTTTTATTTTACTGTTATTCTTAATACAGCACATAAAATGAAGAAAACTAAACACACACTAAACTTTGTGTCCTTTGCACTAAAAACCCACATCCATTAGAAAAAGCCTCTTTTACTGTGTTTGAAAAAAGCCATAACTCTAAAGATGATTTTGATTAATCAGAGACTTGAAAGTAAAACCACAGTCTCGGCGCTTGCACGTTTTCTTGGCACAGACTATAACATCAGAGCTGAAATCCACAGGCTGGGCAGGGAAGGAAGAAAATCATTGTGCACACGGCAAACTCCGGTTTTGCTGCTCCACCACCAGTGGCACCCCCTGCTCAATGAATATTTGGCCCCAATTGCAGGGAATATCTTTTTCCAGCAGCCTTTTTCAAAAAGCTGACCTGCACCCCTCAACGCCGATTTCAGTGAGATGCAAGAGTGCTGAGAAGGGACTGAGAGGGGATTTCGGAACTGCAGGAACAGCTTAAGGACAGGCTGGGCACTGAAGGGCCCAGCAGCAGCTCTGCACAGGAGTTTTGGGTCCCAGTGGAACTGGAGGCAGCAGGGAGCCCTTGCACAGGGGCAAAGGACAGCAGCACCAGTGCACACAGTGCAGCAGCTGCAGGGGAAGCGCTGCTCCCCTCTGCTTGGCACACGGGAGGCTCCTCTGGTTCTGGAATAGCGTGTCCAGGCTTGGAGCACCCAGGAGGAGCCAGAGATCCTGAACCCAGCCAGGGCAGCAGAGGCCCCATGGTGAGGGGAATGGAGCACACCAAGGCCATGGAAGTGGCTTCAGTCAGCCTGGGATAAGGGAGGAACAATTGGCATCTTTCCCTGCTTGAAGTGGGATACAGAGAAGCTGGAGCTAAACCCTTTTTATATAGGTCCATGGGGAAAGGATAGGACAAGGGTCACAGAAAGGGAAATTTTGATTGGTTATACAGAAAAAAAAAAAGTTCAGAAGTAAATTGATTAAGCACTGAAGCAAGTTGCCCAGGAGACTGGAATCTCCATCTTCAGAGATTTTCAAAACATGCCTGGACACAGTCCCGAGTAACCTGATTTAACTTACAAGAGGGCCCTGCTTTGAGCAGGAAGATCAAGGCCTGGATAACCTCCTCAATTCCCTTCCAGCCTAAATGCTTTTTAGGCTTCTGTGATTTCTAAAGAGATATTTGATTTAAATTCAAAAAATATATACAAGAGATCCTTGAAACATACTCACAACATTGCTGCTTTTACGTTTCAGAGAACTGATGTGAGCCAATTAAAACACAGAGCTGTGTGTGAACTTAGACTGACCAAGCATACTTCTTTATAGGTAAATAATCACCAAAATGCTTTCAAAACACAGCATATTTTAAGAATAAGAAATGACAGGTCACCCTTTTAACCTTTCCTTTACGTAACTGATCGTATTGTTTCAAAGCACTGGCTTATTGTCATTTTAGGGATGGAGGTGACAGCATTGTTTCAGCACAACAGATCCTGCCAGGGTGGGCAAACACTGAAGTTCTTGGCCACATGCAAACAGTGATTTATAATCTGGGCATCGAGAGAAGAGTATATTCCCTTTCTTATCATCAGGACAAGGGAGCTACTGCAAACACCAGGCAAGAAGATTCTGTTGTGCATTCACTCTCCCTCTTCTCTTTTGCACTAACAGTGGAAAAATTGTATTGCAATTACGTGTAGAAAACTTGCAGAGTATTTATTTTCTTTACTCTTCCACATGAGTTTTCAGGGCAAAAGAGCACAATGTGTAAGTAGAGAAAGGCATTAGATGAAAGCAGAAGGCATCTAGTGTTCTAGATTTCTTCATAACTAAAACCGACCTAAGCTCAGTTTCTGAGACCAAATTTAAAGGATATTTATTAATGTGCTAACGTGTCGCTGTTTTCCACACAAACTCTAATTTGTCCAAAAGCCAAACTTGTTACTCATCAGTCCATCTACAATGTTTACATTCATCAGGTCAACGACTTGCTGAGACTGAGCTACACAAAGCTCATTAGTTTAACAGGTTTATTTTCATTACACTTTGGTTCCTAAACTCAAGTGTTTTCTCTGCATGAGGTAAGTAACTGTGGTTAGGTAATCAGGGCTTAAAGGGTTATTGCTGGTATGTAACACAGGAAATCAGTAAGATTTGCATGGTTACTGTGCCAAAAAACTGCTAAAAGCACTGCTAATACAGATGTTTCTCCATTCTGGGACATGACAGTAACATGGTAATTTAGCACCATGGTGAAGCACATACATAACACTGGCAGATTTCTGTACCCTTTGTCATAACAAAAGACTAAAACAAAAAACTCCTATTAAAAAAAATAAATTAGCTCAGCTTCACAGATAAACTTTTCCAGATAATTGTTCTGCAGGAAATATAAACATGGCTAAGTGTCCCAGGCTTTGAGAGAGTCACTAGATGTTAGTGTCACTTTATTCCTGGGACTGCTTTCTTACTGCCCAGATGGAACCAATGGAACAGCGTAGAAAGGAGCACTGGGATGCACCTCACAAAGCCACTGCCACCTCTCACCTGACAAAAGCCTCCAGGCAGGCCAAACAAACCGGGGAAATCCCACTGTGTGAGCAGAGAAGGGAATAAACACTCAATAGTCGAGAACACAGCAGGGAATGTCAGAGCTAAAAGATGGAGCATTGGGAAGGCAAAGGAAGACAGATCATATTGTTAACTCAAAACAACCACAACACTGATAACATTCTTTATTAGAGGGAACTCATTGCCAGCCACTGTTGTAAAGCTTAAATATAAAAGAATGAAACAAACTTGAGGATGCTTTTCAAAAAGTTACCAAATCCTGCTGTCCGTATGCATCACGAACGACCTTCAGATTTTCTGGGCAATTCAGTCAAATGAATAAAGTGCTAGAGAATTATATATTTTTAATCTTTATTTCTAAAGGTTTGCAGAACTGATCGTAGGTGCCAGAAACTGGTACTATATCTTGGCCTGAAGGGGAACACTTCAGTATCTGCAGCTCAGTCAGACTAAAAGCAGTGTGGGAATGCAACAGAGCAGTGAGTGCCTATTGCCCAACTGTTGGTTTGGGAATTCGAGAGGGAGCTGTGGATAGAGTGGGGATATTTTGTGGGTAAGCAAAGAAAACAAGAGGGGTTTGGTCACTGAAGCGAAAAGTATTTGATAATGAGAGGCCAGAGCCTGGGTAATGCCAAGAGTGCAGTTATGGAAATGGAATGAAATTCTGCAGGACACTGGGCTGTAGCAATGCTGCTGTTCTGGGAGCAATTCACTGCTCGTGTTCACCCTCTGTGATCTGAGCTGAAACTGGGCAAAGGCCACCAGAGCAAGGAAAATCAGTTCTGCAGGCAGGAGGTCTAATGCACAGAACTGGAGATGTGATAGAGAAATGAAGGTCACTGACTGACAACACCTTCCAGACCTCAGAATACAACTTTAGTAAAGAAATTCTGAGTTTTACAAAGCAAGTTTATTACCTGTGCATAGCTCATTAATTTAAACCTTACCTTTTCAAACTCAGGTAAGACATCAGTATTGTCATGCTTTTTATTATGCAGGTTTGTAATCTTTGGGTTGTTTTTGGTTGGTGTTATTGTTTTGCTTTTTTAAACAGACACTAAGGCAAGGCCTAGGCATTGACAACAGAGATCCAAACAGTTCTGCATTTACCAGTAAACAAAATATAATTGTGTTGGATGGCCAATTTAGACAATGAAACACCAACACTGAAAAGTAAGCAGAGTAATTGATATGCTGTCATATCATTCATCACAAGAACATTAACCTTTCAACTGTGGCTAAAGCAATTCCAATTTCATTACTCCCTAAAGGATTCACCTTGGCAATACTCTGCAGCCCCTCCAGGCATGTCTGTGTAGATGCAGGGGGTCTTTCTTTGATCTTTTTCTCAGTTCTACAGGAATGGCAATAGCCAACCAGTATTTTATGACTGAGTCAGGCCATTAAACCCAAGATAATGCTAGCAATACATTCCCCTTGCATTATTGTTTTTAATCCTATTTCTCATCTCTGCCTTCTCTGATTCACTTCTATCATTCATCTTGGCCTCCCCAGAGGAAAGCGAACTGCATTTTACCAGTGAAGAAAATGAGGTTTTTGGGAAATTCTTACATTGATGAGATCTCTAGAAGGCAAAGCAATATTAAGATAGAATCAAGAAGAGTTCTTTGGCCATGAGAGATAACAGCAGAAAATGCAGAAACCTTTGATTTACAGGGAAAGGATGAGTGGCCCCAGTCAGCCTCTGTGTAAGCTGCATTGAGGGAAATGGCTCCAGACAACTTCAATCCAGTGTCCAAACATGCTGCAGCTCATTTGGCACCAAGGTTGCTTAACTGCCTTCAACAATTTGGGGTCTTAATTTGTGTTCATGATCAGATCCATCACATATCCATCTGATTTCCTAGTGCACATGTTTGCTTAGGAACAAGCTTTTCTAAATATTTTGTCAGCTTATAATGCAGACGGCATGGGGACAGTTTGGCTTTTCATTTCTCCTGTCTTTGATAGTCTTAAGAGGGAGGAGAGACTGGACATGTCAGTAGATGTTTGCATTTTTTTCCTAACAGCATTTCTGTATTGAACCACAATTAGTTTACTCTGCAATTGTATTTTATCTATTTTATCCAAAACAACTACCACAAATGAAGCTTGGACTGTGGAAAGATGCCATTGCATGTAAAGCCTTAATAAATAAGGAATTATATATTATTGTACAGGACAAAAAGCATGAACCAAATATAAAGGCAGCAACCCAGCCCCAACTATAAGAGCTAGGGGAAAAAAAAAAAAAAAAAAAAAAAAAAATCACAATATATTACACTTACATAACTACATTTTTCAGAGCAATTCACAAGCCAAAATATTGTTGTATTGTGATTTTTCCAGAAGTCATTGGATTAACAACCTCAGTTGTATACAAGGGTATAAAAGAAGAGTTGCTCAATTTAATGGTTTAAAGTTGACCCTCCTGTATTTCTGCTGTATGGGACCTGAACCCAAAACCCCTCTCTGTTTGCATTTTTACATCCTGTGACTGTGCCACAAAAATCAAGTAAGCCAACATTACTTACCAAGATATCATTGTCCCAAATAAAACATGTAGTTACATAAGTACAGGATTTATGAGAAACTGATGCAAGGCAAAGATGTTTATTTAAATATCATAGCATGAGGTCTCAGCCTGTCAGCTACACATGGAAAAGGACTAATGCCATCCAAAGAACAGCTCAAAGGGTTTCACTGCTTTCTAAAAAGGAGCAGAGTTGCAGATGATTGAGCAGATATTTTAAACAAGTCAAAAGCAGCAACTGGAAAACAACATAATTGATAAAACAGGTAAGAGCACACACTGTTCTGGTGAAGCACCAGTAATCGCAGCACAGACTGCACCAGGTTCTGCCATAACAAAAAGCAGCTTCTGCTGGGATGTATTTAGCAACATTTTTGCACTTGTCCTTACATTATTACCGAGTAACCAAGGAGTGCTAGAAAGCAGCAGTGGTTGTCTGGTGTCTTGAGGAAACCCCATCAAATTTAGCTGCACAGCTCTATCTTAATAGCCAGGAATGTTGAGTAAACTTGTGACTTCCATTATGAAAGAAGTTTGAATCAGCAGCATCATCCCTCTCTGAGACAGGACACCCCACAAACCCACATTCAATTAAAAAAAAAAACAAAAAAAACCCCCAAACCCAAACAAATCCAGTATGAGAAATACAGTTAAAGCAAAAAACAAACAACAACCACCCTTCCCCCCCCAATATTTTAAATAACTTTTTTTTTTTTTTCTACCCCCCAAAATAAAAGCAGACAGAAACTGCTCTGGCTCCAAGCAACTGCAAGTGCCAGTCCTAATTCTGGCAACAGCCTCGGCTGCTCCAGGAAAGATAAGGACATTCCATAAAGTCCTCTTAAAGGTAGGGCAAGTGCTATCAGGGAGCACAAAACCCGAGCATCCCCATCCTGAAGGTGCCAGGCCAAGCAAACTTATCAGTGCCTGGAATGCCTGGCAGGGCAGCAGCAGGGCCTTCACTTAGGATGGGTTATTTGCTCTCTCATTTCCATTTCAGAAGCAGGATTATGGAATAGTTGCACTACTCTGGTTAAGAAGCTGAAAATACTGAAAAACTATGATTTTTAGCACCCTATGAGCCAGCCACAGGTTCCACTAATGATCAGTCACATATCTGTCAGTCACACATCAGTGTGCTGGAATTGGTACAATTTTTGCTTCACCAAGGCAGATTTTTTCAAATAAAATCCCAGTCTTTGATTTAAAGATTTCCAAGCTACCTACTCAGAATATCACAATCCTGCTGTATCACAAGTGTCTTTGCTCCCAACTCTCCCACAGAAAGATTTCTGTAGTTTCACACCAGCTCCCACTGAGCTGGATTCCCAGAGAGAACTCAGCTGGCCCAGGTATTTTCCAAAGAAACAGCGCTGATACAGTCACACATTACAAATCTAAATCCAAATGTTACTTACAGGCAGGAAGTGTTTTCTCCAAGTGTCACGAAACAGACGATGGCACCTCCTCACAAATGGGAAGAGAAACTGAGCAGAGGCTCAGAGGAATTCCCCAGTGGTCACCCTCAGCCTGTCTGTAATTTTGCCCACTTTGACTGCTGTGCTCTGCCAGATGTTTGCTGCCTCCCTCACCTGTGAGGCTTCACTTGCATTTTATAGACACCTTCCACCTGGAAGAGGAACCCTCCAAAATTCCCAGCAGCCTTGCTCTCCATATTCCAGTCTGTCCTAAGGCTCTCATCTTCTATTCTCCAAATCTAAACCCATCTCACAAGAGAAGATACCTGGCATAATTATATAAATTCCCTTGCCAATTCAGAAGCAATCTTTTTTTGGTTTACCATTCTCTACCCGGCAGCTTCTTAATTTTTATATTTGTTTGTTTGTTTTGAGGGTGTTTCTTTGCTTTTATTTTCCCACTCTTTAGCCAAATTGGTAAGACTTGATTTAAAAGGTCACTCTGAAAGAATAAAACACCTAAATAAAACACAATAAAAACTAAATCAAGTAAGTTTTTAAAGAGTACAGTACAGTCCTTCATTTCTAGGGGTGACAGTTGAGAAATTCTTAAGGCGAGTTCCTGATATCCACTATAAATTTGAATCTTCAAGTGCTCAAATATTACTTTTGCCTGTCTTCTGAATCCGAAGTCTGCAATCGTGGCCCAGCATTTACATGTACTCACTTCTTACAGATAAATGTTGCTACTGATTTTAAGATAGGACAGATTCTGGCAAACCCAGAGAGGACAAAACTTGGCTTTATAATCTTTAGAGTTGAATAACTGTTCTTGGATGCTCCCTACAAGAGAGGAATGCATGTTATAAAACCAATATTCTTGCACAAGGGGTCCATCCTGGTCCTCAGTGATGTAGCTACGATTTTATCACCAGCCTTAAAGCCAGAGGAAAAACCTCCCAAATTGTGGCTCAGGTCTGCTACTCCCCGTTCATGGTTTTCTTCACCTTTATACAGGTTTGGTTGTCAGAGGGAGCAGTATCAGGAAGGAGCTATTAAGGCACAAGAAGCAGCATGTTGGGCACGAAGCCTTTTCTCAGCTCGTTAAGGCGCTGCTGACATTGGCCTTTCAGCCCCGCTTGCCTACGGGCTCCCCCATCAGCCTCTGCCCCCATCTCTAACTGGTCACACCAGTAACAGCATGTTTGAACCACTCTGCTGAGGTTTAATTAGTGCATCTGATGACACCTGCATGATACAATTTCACACTGTTATGAAATATTAATTGCTTTCTGTACTGTAGCAGGTAACGTATTCAAGAGTGAAAAATAACGCTGTTACCGTCTTTGTAATTTTTTTTAACGAAAGATTTGAGGTTGTTTTCCCCATTATCACTAAGCCTGTCTAAAAGATTCTGTGTTTCTCCTGAAAAACCGTGCAAATTACCCATAGCCCTCTTTCCTCTTTGACTAAAAGGAAGATCCATTATTACTTGAACAGTATTTCTCTTTCACTGTCACCTTCTGCTACTCAAGGCAAAACGACAGAACTTCTGCTATTGTCTCACACAGAGAAAAATCATTTTTCTCTTAAATAATTCCTTTACCCCACATGCTCTGCCCATTCTCTCCAGAATGATTATCTTATGTCCTTTCCCTGGAGAGCTGAGAAATCATAAGAGATAGAGTTTGACTTCATGGAAGAATATGGGAAATATAGTTTTCATTATGTAAAAAAATATCGACACGAAAGTCTATGGTCCTAAGAGGAGAATATATTCTTTAGATGATTTCAGTCGGCATCACTCTTGGCAAATATTTAAATGAGTATTACAGGAGATTTGTTGTATGAATACAACACACATTTCGAGGCTAACTTTTAAGCTCAGCTGTTTAAATTTCCTAGATTACTTTAATTAGGGACAGCTAACATGTCGGGGCTCAGCTACAGAGAGTGAACATTGCAGAACATGTAACATGCAAAGTGCTCCCTCAGGACATGGGGAAATCAGGATGAACTTCAGGCAGTGGCTCCAGCAGGGCCAGAACTTCAGTGCTCTGAAATTTTCAGCAGCTCAGCCTTTACTTCTTTCTCATTCACGAAGATCCAGCATCACATCAAACCATGGGGATCCTGATTTATTATCTTCCCTCTACAAACCCTAAGGAAGAAAATCCAAGAAGCAGTGTGCCCTCTTTGGTGGGAGGAGCAGGAAAGCACAAACGGAGCCTCCTGGGAGAGTCTGCACAATTCTGAACCTCAGTGGTTCATGGAAATAATCTCAAAAAGTAATTAAGACCAATCTGTAAATAAAGAGATTGCCACCTCTACCTAAACCTGAAGAGGGAACATTCTTTTGAAAAATTTAACTACTAATACTATGAAGAAGTATTTTTCAGTGTACTCATACGTATATACACTTAAATAAGAAGAATATGCAGCAATTGCCCCAAAATAAAGCAAGTTTAATGTTCCAAGACTGAAAGGGAAAGAGCAGACCCACCCCACACATTTGGGGATGGATGATTAGCCAATACAGATCACCGCAGGGTCACAATTCAAGAAATTATTTTGATGCATTTTTTTCTCCTCCAAGGCAGTTATGTCTAAGATAAAGCAGATGAGCTACTGACAGGTATACCTGGGAGGAAGTATCTGGATCTTTAACCTCAAGGAAAATACTCCAATCTATAAGGCTTTCATGCCAGAAAATATAGGGAAATGATAAAAAAACCCCAACAAACAAACAAAAAGAGAAGACTGTTTCTCCGCCAAGCAGAAAAAGCTAAAAAATTTAGTCACACCAGAGCCCACATGAAAAATGTTGTGCTTTGAACAAAAGATGTAATGAAATGGCTTAGAGTGGGCTGGAATGAAGTAGAATAACATTGCAAGTATATAACTGGATAATAAATGCGAAAAAAGGGTTGGGTAACCAAACCGAGGTTAAATAACCCACTTGGACTAATTCTTCAGTAATTCCTGTAATTTTGCTAACTTTAATAGACAAAATGTTACTCACTTCTTTCATCTCACTTTTCCAAGTGGGGAAAACATAATCCTACTACTAATTCCATAACTATTAAAAAAAAAATCTTGTTTTATTCAAAAATAATTAAGAATATCACCATTAATCTTGATATGGATTTTATTGTGTAGTTTTTTCCCTATAAGAGTGAAAAACAAAAATATTTTCTTTCAAGAAAAGAATTTAAATTTGGAAGGAGTGGACTCATTTTGAAACAAAAGCGGTTTAAACGACTTAAAACCTTTGTAAAACAGATTTTTCCATTCTTTTCCAAAGTGGATTAGTAATATCCTTGGAGACATGCAGGAACCCCAGCCAGAGGCAAGCCATGTTGGAACACAGAGAGCAGACATTAAAAATGAATATTGCCTTCCCACTTCAAAAAGGACATTTTGCACAGTGAGAATTTTATTGTTTTCAGAAGAACATATAGAGACAGATGAGAACACTGCAGGACTAGACCTTACCAGCTGGGTAAGGGAATCTCACAGAACAAGCCAGAAAATACGATTTAAAGAAAAAAATACAGAGAAGGAAATATACACCAAATAATTCTGGACACCAAGGGAAGAAAGAACTTTCATAAACATTCCTTCTAAAAAATTCCCATCCAAACTAAGGGTGGTAACCAAGTTCATAACCTTGAAAATAGCAATTCAACAAACAAGCTAAAATGCCAGTTTTGCTGTACAGTAGAATCAAATTTAAAAGTGATGAACAGAAGCCCTCCTCAGACAGTAATCTAAACAGTTTGTGGAGCTAAATGAAATGCCATGGTTATGTTGTCTAGACCAATAACCCCTTGCTGGCTTGTAACTCCATTACATTTGAGACATTTTCAAACATTTTCCAAATTAGTATATTTTTTCAAACTTAGTAATTACTTCTATTGCCTATAAACAGCACAGGCTGCAGGAGATTTAATTATTAGTTGCCCTCAAAAGACAATCCAGTTTAGGGATAATTTCTG
The DNA here is from genome assembly GCF_015227805.2 of Hirundo rustica. Classification (NCBI taxonomy): domain Eukaryota; kingdom Metazoa; phylum Chordata; class Aves; order Passeriformes; family Hirundinidae; genus Hirundo; species Hirundo rustica. Next base: position 3,686,965 of record NC_053465.1, read on the forward strand.
CTGCTGTCTCAGTCATAGAAATGAAAACTTGATAATATAGACAGGAACAAACACTACAAGGCTGGATTGAACAAACAAACAAAAAAACCCCCCGACAAAATACCCAGGTTTTTTTTCTTCCTTTTAACTCTAAGAGAAATGACCACAGTTTCTTTGGCAAAGATACATCTTTTAACAGTAAATGGAAACTACAGATTCTGCCAAACTCTGCTTCTGCATAGGCAGGTTGATTTCTGGGCAATCAACCCTATTAAGTCAGAGCTTCCAAGTTACAAAAAAAGTACTGAGAATTTATAATAGAAAATAATTTTTCCTAAAGGAGTTGGATACATGGAAGCAGAAAGAAAAAAACCTCCCCTTTTTTTGGTTTTAAATCTCACCTCAGTTATTTACGAGCGCATAATTATTAATTTTCATTTGGTACAAATGGAACCAAACCCAAACAAACAAAATAAACTTCAAATGGAACAAACAACCCGCAAAGACAGCGGGCATTTAGGTGCTTAATCATGCAGAGAATCAAAAGGCGAGCGCAAAAACACCAACCACAACGAAGTGAAAACATATTAAAAAAAATAACAATACCTCAGATTCTTTTCCAGGCTCTGTGTGGAGTTTAGCTGGGCTCCACACCAACTCACCCTGGAGCTGGGTTGGAGGGAAACGCTCGATGGCACGCACCAGCCACGCCTGGAGCCAGTAAAGCCACCTCTGCTGCTCAGGTAGGTGCTCGTTTTAGGTTTGTCATTAAATCTTTCAGAGCTCTATTCCAAGGCATTTTCAGGCTGGCTTTGCAGTGACACTCTCCCCATTTCCTCCTCCCCTGTTTTACACGTGTGCCGTGTGCCCAGGGGCTTGGTGTGAAGGGTTAATTGCTGGCTCCAGGTGCCACTGGAACCAAATCCCTGAGCTGATCACGAGAAGAAAGACAGCTGGTCCCATTCACAGTGGAGTTAGCAAGCACTGGGATGGATCCTCATTTAAAGTCACACTGACAAATAATGTTAACCCTGCCTTAAATTCAAGACTTTAGAACTTTTAGCACTTGGTGAAGCATTTAGATGGAATGATGGCATTCATACGTCTGTTTTCACATGGATCACCCCAAACCCTTCACACTGTGACAGCAGTTTCTAGCTCGGTGTGGAATCACTGCTGTAAGATTATGATAAAGAAACTGCTTGCTCTCCCTCTCCCTGCCTCAAGAATTAGGAGCAGCCATGCCATGGCAGGCTCAAGCAAAACCTCTCCCTGCCAGCTTGATTTGCCGAGCTCCCCACCATTTACATGTCCACAACCCTCTGGCCAGGAAGGGCTCTCAGTACAGGAGCAGCATCTCCCACCTGAGACACCCAAACGCCCTGGAAGGGACTGTCCCAACTCCCTTGGACCAGATTCCTGCCGAATTTGCCTGGAGGGCAACTTCTGTCACTGAAGAAGGGCTCCAAGCACAGCAAGGGCAATGGCCAGGAGCAAGAAAAAAAGTGAAGCAACCTCATCTTTCCCCCCAATTTCTTTCAGCACCCCAATTACTCAGACTGCCCCAGCAAGCCCCACCCCCAGGGTAATTAGTCGAGCCCTCAGGTTTTGTGTTGCACAGTTCACCTTTGCCTGCACAGGTGAAATTGTTTTCTTGCTGCTCCACTTGAATGAGCACAAACAACAAAGCCACTGTTTGTCCATGATACCCTTGAAGAATATCCATAAATCTACTCTGTACATAGGATGTGGATGAAAAACTAGGAGGAAAAAGAAACTTCAGGAACTAGGTTTTTGTGAGATCCTTGAGTAAGCTGAAAATTTACATGTCTTTAAAACCAAGCCAGGCAATCAAGGAAGATTTATGCTTGCAGAAAAGTCTTAGAAGTTTCCACTGATTTTCTGCTTAGCAGCTTCTCCCTTTTGCAGAAAATAACCAATTAAGATCAGTTCAGAGCAGAGTTCAGGCCCTGCCACTGGTCTCCTCAGGAATACAACCTTCTTTTCCCTGGAAAACACAGGGAGAAAGCTGTGAAAACGCAGCAGGCTAAAATACGTTAGGCCAAGCGATCAGTGGTCAGGTGTAACATGAAATCTGAGCTGGTTAACAACTTTACCCTGCTGAAAACATATTTTCCTCCATATTTATGTAGACTGAAAGGGTTAAAATGATTAGACACATTATTTCACACAGAGGAAAAGATAACTGTGCTGGTTCCGTGCAGCATTTCCGTGATATCCAAACCGTACCAGATTACTTTAGATTTTATCTTCATTTACATATCTGCATAATGTGTACTTGGTGCAGAAGAGAGTTTTAATGTAGCAGCAAATTTTGAAAGGGCCAGGCGTGGAATTAGTGCCCAAAAGATACATTTCCATGGAGCAGACATGGGAATTCTGCTCTTGCTAATCCTCAGACCTCAAGGCTCTAGAGCCCTGCCAGGCTCCCGCCCAGGGCCACTGAAGGGCAACGGATTCCCCCTTATATAAACAGGGGTGACTTCTGGCATCTTTCATTAACATTTTGTCCAGAAATTCACCCAAATGGCAGCAACAAACCAACAAAGGCTCTCTGAGAACACGAATAAAGCAAGTATCAATAAAGGCACAGAGGTTGTTGGATGGATGTGGCTGCACCAATTCCTGCACCAGGATGTTTTGCAAGCCTGCCTGGCATTTTAGCAGTTGGAGAAACAAGCACCAAATTCTATACAAAGCCTTTAATATTCAGCTTTCATACAGAATTTGAACCTCAAATGCTCAGGTCACAGTTTACATCTGTACTTACCTGTACAGAGTGTCCGTGCCTGGGTTAGAATGAGCAGAATATTCAGTCTACAAATACGGTTCATAAAGGAATCGCAGACTTTAAATAATGCATTTTTTCTCTCAGATGGAGAAACTGAAGGTGTAGTTCCATGACACCGCCACATCAATTAACACCTAGTTTCAGCCGAATGAGCTAATCTTCACCTTCTGGAATAGAACAGAATGAGATCACAAAGCTCAGTTCACTGAATTATTGAAGAATCTGCACTCATCTGGGGAAATTATGTGAGGGAAAAATTATTTTTCGAAGTGCTATTGAAACTAGTTTTTAGAAAAATTACCTTCAGGAGTAAATTTGCACAGCATTTTATGGAAAAAAATGTAAGGTCATTTAATGTAAGCAAACTGGAAAAAGGGTACTTTTGATTTCTGATCTTCCCATTTCCACAACCTTAGTTAAAAAGACCCCAAGCCTATAAATAAGCCAGCCTACTGTGCTGCTTTGATTCCTAATCCTTGGTCAAATAATTTATATCATACGAAATACAGGAAGTATTACACTTTTGTCTGGAGATCTTACACTGCTCAGCAAGACTATTAAAAACATTATTTCTCCTTTATGCTCAAAAAAAAAAAAAAAAAAAAAAGGAGTATGCAGAGGTGCAGAGGATTGGAATACACAAAGAAGTTTCTGCAGGGCAAGCAAGGGGATAAACCTGAAGAGCTCCAGTTATTCCATGAGAAATAGATACATGCACATCCTTACCCTAAAAAGCAGTTATTTCAAAAGGGGATAAATTCTTGTCTCACCTCAGGAGGCAAATGGGAGGTGGATTATCTTGTCCTGGGGTAAGAAGGTCTGTTTGGCAACCCTGCCAAGAAGCTGCTGCATTTCAAGTTCACACAATGGTTTGAACTATTTATGCCCTGCAATAACTTGTTTAGTGCCCCTGACCAAAGGGAGTTATCCCAGCGCAGTGACAACGCCAGGACAGATCTGTGCATCCACGTGCAGCCAGGCTGGGAGAGCTGGAGGTGCTCACCTGGAGAGGAAAAGGCTCCAGAGAGATCTCAGAGCCCCTTCCAGTGCCTAGAGGGGCTCCAGGAGAGCTGGAGAGGGACTGGGGGACTGGGGACAAGGGATGGAGGGACAGGACACAGGGAATGGATTCCCACTGCCAGGGGACAGGGATGGATGGGAGATTGGGAAGGAATTCCTCCCTCAGAGCGGGGTGAGGCCCTGGGACAGGCTGCCCAGAGAAGCAAAGTTCTGAGCACAATTTTTATTCCTTTGTTGTGCAGGCACCTCATACCTGAGAGAGAACAAAAAGTGCAACTCACAGCAAAACCCTTGTTCCAGGCACTGGGAAAAGTGAACGTAGCCATTGGTCATTCCTAAGTGAAAAACTCTGTCCCGAAGAGTGTTTTCCCAAGTGCATTATGGAAACCATCTGTGCCAGCTTCAAAGGTGAGAAATTCAATAGTTGCAAGGAAAGTGATGCTGGACCAGCCGCTGCAGAGCTGAAGGTAACAGCTGGATTCCTCAGCTCCAGGCAGTTGCAGTATGGAATTCCCAGCACCGCTAGTGTTTGCTTAAAAATTCCACATCAAAAAGGGGAGAGGACTACCCGGTTTTAATATTTCCACCCTTTTTAATATATATGGGCAGATAACTTTCTGTAGCCTTTCTTTTAGAGGTTTTGCTCGGCCTCTTAGTTTTACTTGTTTACTTCAGGACGTGTCCAAACAGCTCATGTAAAGCAAGAATGAGAGTTCTAAAATCTTAATTGCCATTTTGCTGGTAGATATTGCCTGATTGCAACAAGCAAATGAGAAAACTAGATGAAAAAATGGGGAGAGAAAAAGAAAGAAAAAGATCTGGTTTTTAAATGTATTGTAACTTTCACATCTTAACTCAAAAGTTGCAAAAAGCTCCCACTTGAAAAACCTATTTCAGCTAACACACGCTTTTCAGGGGGAAAAATAAATACAAAAAATTTAAATGAGATATCTGAGCTAAGGGAAATAGATTGCTGACCCATGTCTTGGGGCTTTTTTTTTTTTTTTTTTTTCCCCAGTATAGATGCTATTTTAAGGTTATAATTAGAGCTTGTTTGAAAGAAGCAGTGAAAAGAAATATGTTGGTAATTTGACCAAATTAACTCCAGTTTTGATGAAAGCCACCTACTTTGAGTAACATCATTTCCAGGCATTATAAAGTCAGTGTCATTTGGTTCTTCATTTTAAATTCTTCATGTTTCTGATTGTAGTAATTCTCTTGACACAGCAGCCATTCCGTGTAACGTTACACCAGGAGGCACAGAAAAGTGGTTTCTCTAACTTGTCATGCCAGTTTTGCAGTTCGAGCTCTTCTCAAACGCTGCTTGTTGGCAACTCATATTGTGCAATGATTATGAAAGAGGCATTTTGGAGTTTCTAAAGGGTGCTCTACAAAGGCAGCTGACTCCCTCATTCCTACAGCGCCTCAGTAATTATTTCTCATCCTACAGGGCTTCCAGTATGTAATTTTATTATCAGGATTAATCAAGGGGGGTGATTCGTGCTTAGTGGAAAGCAAGGTAAGTTCAACACAACATTAGGACTGAAAAATGCACGACTCAAACTGAACTCACAACAGGATGAAGCTTTAACCACTGGCTCATGTAGACTGCTCTCTCTGCTGTCACTTCCAAAAATACAAGTTCTGTTCCAAGAGTGACAAAATAACGAATGGCTCCACACCTGCTTCATTTCAGTGATGGTACAGAAATGGGTGCTTTGGCTCATTTTCCTAAACTGATATAAAACAAAGGGATGTGAAACAACTGAAGGGAGTGGAAAAATTACAACCTTTGATTTTGTTTCTGAATGCACAAAAATTCAAGCCCCAGTCCATCTCTCTTTTGGGACATAAGATTATCTGTATTACTCTTTCCTTATAGCGCCAGCTCTAATAAATATAATTTCAAGTGACACTTTAGAGCAGCTCTGTGCCTTTTTTACTGGGCTCATAAGGGACTGGCACCTCCTGGTGCTGAACATGTGTAGCTGGAGATCACACCTTGCTTAGGAAAAGACTTGCAAGGAAGCATCTGCATATTTATGAATTCTCTCTTTTTTTTTTTTTTCCTTGTTGTGCTAAAAGAAAGCCAGCAAGATTAGAAATTTTCATGAAGCTCTGACAGATCAGAGTTCCTTGATCAGACATCATCACACTGTCCCTGTGTTTCTTCACCTCAGAAAAAAAAATTACCTTTGCAACGGACCGTTCTGGGAAGACAGGATTTACTTTCACCCAGACCGTGAAAGTTAACTCAGAATTGAGGACAACAGCCAGACAGCAGTTTAAAACTCCAGTGCCCTAAAGGAAAATATATAAGCATATTTTTCAAGTCCAATTAAGGCTTTGGCTCCGAGCATTTGGCAGAAGGAGAAGAGTAAACATTTTATGACTTGCCTTTGCATGGATGGTGCTATGAGGAGTTAATGCATTAACTAACAAGGTCCCTGCAAGAAATTTTTGACTTTGTGAGAGGGACAGGGGAATCAGAGAATGGAGGGAATGTAGATTGCACTCAAAGCTGTTTTATCATCACTCCTGGAGGCAGTGTGTTCAGCGGTGCGTTTTCAGAGAGAGAGAGAAAAAAAAAAAAAATCCCTTTTGTGGTAACTGATTTTAAAGCAGGAATTCAAACAGTTTCCATGCAGGATGCCTCCAGCTCCTCAGCTCTGCACAGACTGATGCTTATCTCTGACAGCAAAAAATGGTAACAGCTATTTCCAGACCTTGAAACAAAATCAGGGCATATGGGATGAGAGGAGCTACTGCGGTTCCTGTAAGGACTTTTGAAGACAATTCCTGGGAAGAGTTTAGATCCAAGATTTCCTAGAAAACCTGGGAAAATTCTCAGGAAGAGTCTAAATCCAGGATGGGAAATTCCTTGAACAGCACAGGAACTACTTCAGGTTCTAGATCCAGGAATCCCTATAAAAAGTGAGAAAATGCCAAGAAAGGTTCTAGGTCCAGAAACTCTAAAAAAGGCCTCTGTCTAGGAATTCCTGGAAAGATCACACATTCAGGAACACTTGCAAAGCCCAGGAAACGTACAAAAGATTTAGATCTACTAATTCCCAAAAAGTGATAGGAAATTCTTTGAAAATTTCTCAGTACAGTAAATCATATCAGAGGTCTCAATCTTGGTATTCCTGGGAAGGCTCTTGGTCCAGGATGTCCAGGAAAACTCCTAAAAAGCCCCAAATATTCCTAAAAATTTTATAGCTGTCAGAATTTTTAAAAATACCATATCCTGAATGTTGTTTATTCTAAGTTGTTTAAACAAATTGTTTGAGTAACTTTTACATTTCATCACTTGATTTAAAGCCAGTAACACTTTCCATATGGTCAAATCACTTCCCAGCTGAGCATTCTGGTACTGGAAAGGTGAATAGAATTGGAGTCTCTCTGATGAAGTTTCTTCATTACTTGTGAAGAAGAACTACAAAAAAAGCCCCAAATAACCCAACAAATGTACAGGGACACCTGTGAGTTATTATTTTAAGCAGTTTGGTTCAACTGTCAGAGAAGCAACGTGGGCTTTGTCACCAAGTGCTTCAAACCAGTCCTGCTAATTAGGATTTCGAGTTTAACACGGACATAAACAGATTGGCAAACTAATTTTGGGATCTGCAGCTCGGGGGGGTGTTTCTATGTCTGGCCTATTTAGGATGATGTGATGCATACCATCGTTATGAGAGGGGTCTTTCACATCACCACGTATTCCATTTACACAGCTGGCCCCAACATTTAATCTCTGCAGAATCCAGTTTATTCCCCTCCAGCTGCTCTGACTCAATAATGCTGACAGAAAAAAATTCACTTCAGTGGAACAAGTGGCTCTGCCCCTCAGCACCAATTTCTGAAGGAAGGAAGGAAACTCCATTCTGTGACAATGCCTTTGCTGCACTCACCACTCCCTGGAAGCAGAGCTGCAGACCTGGGGAGGAGAATTTTGGACTTCTGGGCTCCTCGTTATCTTCTGAGAATTTTTTTTTCTTCCACAGGCACAAGTTTTAAGCTATAACCTTCTGCTCATAAAATAGGTTAAAAGATACCAAAGATTTCAATGAGAAAGTCCTCCCAAAAAGCACACAGGAGCTTTAAAAGGGCAAAGTGAATCCAGCTGATTTCAGAAGGATGCATGAAAAGAGAAAAAAAACCCAAAAACTCAAGGCACAGGTACTTCTAATGAAAATAACACTTTTTTTTTTTTTTTTTTTTTTTTTTTTTTTTTTTTTTTTTCCTTCCCTGGGGGTATATGGAAGATAGGCCAGAGATCTAAAAAAAATGCAGCCAGTCAGATAAGGAAACATCAAATACTTGGATCAGGAGAGACTAACAAGTTAATTCACACAGCATTTAATTCCCTTTAAATCACCGTTTCTCTGAGCTTACCTATTTTACATAGATACACTCCATTCATTGTTTGCTGATTTGAGAATGATTTGAGGCAGAAGTTTTTTTCTAAGGATAAGCTAAAGCAGAGCAGGATTCTCCCAAGGTTATCTGTGCAGCAAAGCATCATCATTCAGCCTTACTGTAAAAATAGCCTGTACATCAATTACTACAGAGGACTCATTGAAACTCCGCTGAGTGAGAATTACACCTTGATGAAGGCAACCACCATGAATAATAATTGTATAAAGCAAAATGCCAGAGGTGCTAAAATCTTGGTTCAATATCTTCTGTTTTGTTCAGAGCACAACAGGAGCCTCAGAAACGTGGAAAAAGGCTGTAGCTCACCACACCCCGCTTTGGAAAAGAGACAATCCCGTAGTGCTCTCTAGTGGCTGCCAGTCAAAAATCCCCGGCAGGCTGCGCTGCCGGGTCTAAAAATACACAGAATTATCGAAATACTCGGTTTCCCCTGCACGCAGTCACGGCTGAAGAGAGAAGAGGAGAGCAGGCGCTTGTGTTTGCATCAATGCTCTGCACCGCCCGGGTCTTGTTCTTCCTTCAGGACTGCAAATATTGATGTGTCTGAAATGACACAGAACAAATTAACACATTTCATGATGATGATGATGAAGAATAGGAGGTGTCTCACAAGCTGGTATCAAAACGTGGCACCTTTTGACTCTCTAAAAACCTCCAGCTGTGCCAGATTTCTTCCTGATCCTACAAATGGAGAAGGGAAAACCATTCCCTTCTGCTTGGTCTGGACTTTGCAGTTGAGAACAGCCACGTTGCAAAATGGGTGCCTATTCAGGGCTATTAAAACCCTCTTAATTGTGCTTAAAACACAATTCATAAACCGAGCCTGAGGCCATCAGTCCTGTACAAAGCCCTCTGAGCAGAGACAATTGTCCTCTGCCCACAGTTAGTGACACGTTTCATAAGCACTGTCAGGTTACACTGCTCTCGTAAATTGTCTTATTACTAATAAATTATACATTGATATTTATTACTTCAGATGCATAAATAAAGCCTAGATGGCAAAATTACTCTTTAAGACAGTAAATGAATACCTAGGGTTGGTACACCAAGAATTTCCTGTCCAACAGCGTTTCCTCAGTGGATTCTCTCAGCTCCTTCAAACATTTATTCTGCTAAATAAAGAACAAATTGCTGAGTGTAAAACAACTACCAAGGGTTTGCAGTTTCATCCATTAGCTCCAGGATTTCCTTGACAGCACAAAGGATTGCAGGCTGCCAATTATAATTAAATAGCCCTCCCTATGAGCTTTAGCAGCGCTCCTCATTGCCCTGGATAGGAAAAAGCAGGTTAAAACACAGGAGTAACAGAAAACCTGGTCCCAGTGGCTGCATTTTCCAGAACTGGAAATATCTCTGTAAACAGCATGTAGATGACACTTGCCCTGGGTAGAATGCACAGGCTGTGACATTCCTGTGGTGTCAGCTGATCTTCTACTCAGGAAATCCGGTCCGAGCCCACATGAAAATTTCAGAGGTACATACTGTACCGTTCAGCTGCACGTATAGAACATCCTTACAAATGGAGACAGAGATGGATTTTGACAGCTTCGGTTCGTAATGCATTAATAAACAGAATTTTTGTAACAGCCACCAAGCCAAGGGAGAAAGAAAACTAAATGTTAAAATAATTCATGACTTCTGAATGATTTGGAGGAAGCAAACCTACTGGCATCTTCCTTGACTGATATAATTGGATTTATTTCCACTTTCCAGGAGAGGGGGAAAAGCAATATCAGCAAAAACCCCATTTCCTAGTTCATTAAGCAAGGGTATAATTACCTAATTATAAAAATCACGGGTCATACAATCCTTAGCTGCATGAACCTCCATCTCCATACAACACACAGGCTTACAAATGACAAGCAAGATTTCTAAGCAGTCATTCATGTACACAATTAATTACATATTTAGCAAAAATTTGTGTTCCAATCTCTGTATTTCACAATGGGTTAGAATAAAACATTCTTAGACTACATGTTAATAATAATAATAATAATAAAAAAAAAATCTAGCTTTGCCACTGAATGTTAAAGCTTGAAGGACCTGGTCTTGCAGAATTAATTTGTAGGAGAGAGAGATTTAAAGTATCTGTGTGGTTCACATATTATATTAAACTGATGTTGGGAATTCCTTTGCAAAGGTTTTTTTTTTTTTTTTTTTTTTTTTAAATTTTTTTTATTTTTTTTTTTTTTTTAATCTAGACCTAAAAGAACATATTTGTGTAACAATGAGAGGCACATATTAGGAACAGGTGAAAACAGAGGGACTCGATTTTTGACTTGACTGGAAGAATTTATCAGGCAAAGCCTGCACTTTACTTATTGGACAAAAATGTTAAAAGGATTTATTTCTGAAATACTCGGGATCCCAGCTGCAGGATCTGGAGGTGATCCTCTCATTACAGTCTAGGCTGGTTGGAAGCAAGGTTGGCAGGTTTTTTCACAATAGAACAGCACAGAAAATTCCATATTTACGTTGTTCTGACTTTGCTCATGACAACATCCACCTCCAGCCTGGAAGTCATGGAACAGAAGATCCATCTAATTCTGTCCTGGGTTAACTTTGCAGGTTAAGTTTGCTGCGAGGGCTGATCCTAGAGAAACAACCACTGCCTCTGTCCACGAAGGGAGTTGTGATGGAGCTGCTGAGCAGCCTGGCCTTCCAAAGCTCGCAGCAAGATGGCATTAAAACAGCACACTGAGCTGCAGCCCAGAGGGGAGGGGACGGCCCACCATCCCCTGCTGCCATGGCAACGGCCACAACTGTCCAAAAAAACCCGGGATTTAGAAAGTAAACCGAGTTAGCTGGGTTTTGCTGAGGAATGGTTTCTCAGATGACATCTGCAAACCAGCCAAGCACAACCTCCCCAGCAGTGACCCACGTTCTGCACATCCCCAGCTGCACAGCCACGTTCTGCCTACATGAGGAAGCAAACTACTGCCTGAACCCTTCAGCTCTGAGGAAGCAGTAACTTTACCGTGTAGGAATGGTATGAAATCCTAGTTTTCCTTAAATTTATTAAATTAAACTAGAAATTCCAGAAATTTATTGGTAGCTGTTCTGCTCCCCTTCCCAAGTCTAGCTTCAGGAGATGGTGAGCAGGAAATTGAATAGATGGAACCAGCCCGGAGATTATCTCAGACAGATATAAACCCAATAAACAGAGAATGAGGGTGTAGCACAAAGTCACCACAGCGCTTCTGCCTGGGAAACTCAAAGCTCAAGCTTTAAATCACTTCTCACACTGCAGCTCCCTGAGTGTGAGACCTGGCCATGACTTCTGGGCTGGCATGCAATGCACAGCTTCAGTCTCAGAACAGAAACTGCTCTGCTAACCTGGACCTTGCTCCTTGGGAGTTCCAATCAACTTGACCTTTCATTCTCTCATCTTCAGCTCTAGACTTCCTATATTTCCTTCCATGAATTGAAGCCCAACTGAGGTTGTATTTTCTGAGAGACACTCATAAATCCTGATTATTATGGTCTTCACTGGATTTCAGGTCCCAAAGAACTGCAAAGTGTGACCTACTGAAGGAAGCTCTGTCATTTGTTTCATGTGTCGCTGGCCCTAAAGTATTTTAACTCTCCAACAGCTGAATTTGTGTATTGTGGTCAGAGCGTGAATACCACCAGAAGTCCTGCATTACACACGAAATGAAGTGACAATAACAAAATGCCATCGAAGTAAATGTTGAAAGAGGTACTAACATGAGTGGAATCAGGATTTTGTCCCGCAACTCTACATCAAAGACTCGTCAGCTCTCATCTAATTAGCACAGAGGGCCACTTTTCCCTTCCCACTTCTGCTGACAACTGAGTGAACTTCAAGGTTCGAATTAATTTGAAAAATGTATACGTCAAAATTATTCCAGATTTGGCAACAAGATGAGATCTGAATCAGAATGTACTGTCTGAATGCAATACATAATAAGAAGAAATGACATCTCTGATCAGGCTACAAGTTATCCAAACTTACCTCTGAGGCAAAAACGATGCAATGCTTCTAAAATACAAAGACTTGCAAAGCACAAGCAAATCAGAGGTTTTTCTTTTTCAGAAGTATTTTGTTTCCAAATGGAATTTAAATGCTCCAAATAGTTATTTAAAAAGTCTTGGATCTTACACTGTATTCTTTTATATTTACAACCAACACCAGTTTCTTGGAGCTGTTTCTACTATCCTGAATTGTAGAACCTGCAGGACCGTTGTTACAAAAGGAATAAGAAACAGTTCACTGGGGTTTTCCGTATTAATTAATAAAGCTTGCAGAATTCCACTTACACTGAAAATGGCTTTCAGAGCTCCCACATATCTGCAGCTTTTTTGTAGTTTGGGGTATTTGAGATTGTGGAATACTTGGAGGATGCAAGTGAGAATAAGGAACTTCCAGCCATGTGCCTTCTTAAGAACACAGTGCCTGCAAAAACCCAAGATATTCCATATACAAGAATATTAATTCCCCAAAATGTGGAAAGGAGGGAGATTTGGACCTGCAATGGAATTTATACGTGCATCCCTTCTCCTCAGGCATCCTGAGGTCTAAGGAGAACAAAAAACCAGAGAGGAAAGTGAGATCCATCCCTTCAAACTGGCACAAACAGCATTTCTGTGGCACATCACCTGGAGCCTCGCTGGCTTTGACAGCACCTCAGGAGTCCTCCAGGGCTCCCCAGAGCGCTGCCTTCTCCCTGCTCCTCATGCACGACGACAGTGGCCGCATCCTGGAGCTCTCTGCTGGCCTTGGCGTGTTGCAGATACGACTTCACTCCCCACACGTGGGGCTGTCACTATTATAAGCTGCATAATATAAAATAAGAGTTGAGGTTCCCCTTCTCATCATCACAGCACAGAAGGATGTGAGTAGAGCTGTGTGTCAGGGCAGGAGTTGAGCTGAGGGTTCTCCTTTACATTCTTCCCAGCCTCTTTTCCTGTGCCTTCGCCTGTAAACTGGGAGCGAGCACTGGAGCTACTGTGAGGGAAAGCAAAGGTGAAAATCAGATGGGCCATTTCCAGAACAGCTCCTGAGTACCAGAGATTCTCAACGTGCACATGAGGCTCCCAATAAACAAGCCCCTGATGCTTATTCATTTTTTATTTGCTTTTTGTAGTAGCACTTTGGAGAAGACGTGTTACAAGTCTTTGTACTTACGAAGTTGTGACTGCTGGGTGATATTTTATCTCTTCCTGGTGACATTCATTTATGGTCTTGACAAACAAAGGCTCAAAATAGGCTCAGTGTCCTCTTTACAAAGAAAGCATCTAAGGGGAAAAACCCCCAGCAAAGTAAATAGAGACAAGAGCTGTCTGAGAATGGGAATGCTCATCTCTGTTAGGGTGGGCACGCTGAGCTACAACAAACTGGCATAAACATCTCCAAAACTAGGTTAAGACTCACAGGCAGCAGAACAAATGCTTTCTGTTGCTGCATCTAAGAAACTGCTCCTAGCAAGGCTATCTGTGCCTTGGTCATCAGAACGATTCGAACATGAAAGCTGATACTGTCAATCCAAATGAACCCTGAATTCATTTTTCTAAATAATGACACAAATCCCTCCCATCAGTGGTGCTCAGAGATCACGTGTAGGCTTCAGATTAAGGAAAATGAGGTTGTTTAATATTCTGCTGATTCGAGAAAAACAGCACTGACATGACTCACACCTCTTTTCTTTCTCCCCAGAGAATCATTCCTTTCTAACACGAGTTTGGATTTCTCTTTATATAACCAGCTCATACAACAGGCATTCAGCTGTCTGCCAGAGAGAAAAAAAAAGTAATCAAATCATCTATACAATTTATACACACACACACACATATATATATATTTATGTTTGTATATTTACATTAAAAAAAAAGAATTATCAAGGAAAGTCATATCAAATAGACATGTATTGGTTTGGCTGTGGACTATGCATCAAAATAAAATTATAAAAAACCTTATTTTCTCTTCTGTGTTCCTTGTGTGGATATTTCATTTCAAGAAGTATTTTCCTGAAACTGAATGGATGCCAGTTGCAGAGATATTTGCCATTAAGCTAGAAAAATTGCATTATAACTTTTAATCATAAATATAAAAGACTATAAATCCTCTGAGAGATAACTAGACAGATCAGATCATTGGACTTTCTGGGTAAATGCTGAAAACTTGTTTACCACAAGACTCCTATAGTGAAAAATTAAACCAAACAGAAGGAGGGTCATGTTTCTACTAACAGCCATTCTGATCCTGCAAATAGTTCTTTTGGTGACACTTACAGAATCATATGAAGTAGTAAATGGAAACTTGAGGACAATTTTTCAGGGTACTTTGTACTACTAGGTAGAACTAGGCTTAGTTTCATTCCAATTTCAGAGAGATTTACAAATCAATATACTTGGAATATATTAGTTAGTGCCTGCCTCCATCAGCTTCTACTTACTTCTGTGAAAAGGCTGCATTCCTCTTTGGTGTTGGTCTTTCAACATGAAGACAAGACTTTGCCACACATTTATTTTTCCCTCCCTAAAGTCCTGCCCCAGAAGGAATGCTGAGCCTGCTTTAAGGTAAGGAAGTACAAAGTGCCACAGATATATCATCATCACCTCTGAAATGTGAAAGCAGAAGATGCAGACAATTCTTACTTTTAACACAACAGACATTATTTGGCAACGTAAGTTTGAATAATTTTTTTTTTTTTGGTACCTCCTCTCCCAAAGATGATGACAGTTCATTTTGGAAAGAACAAAGTCCAGGGGCAGCTCCATCAGCTGGCACAAACCACACCAGGGATTGATCCCTAGACTGGGCCTCTTGATGCTTGGTTTGTCAGGGCTGAGAGAAAATGCTCTTTAACTAAGTGAAAACAGCAAGGCAGATTCCAGCCCTGTTTGACTGCTTTGTACCAGACAATATTTTAAATCCAAAGGAATCCTATAAAGTGTCATCTACAGAGGCAACCAGTATGGGAGCCGGTTAAAAAACATCTCTCTCATCCTCTGTGCTTCTATAGATGCTACTAAAGATGTCTTGGAGATATTTTCTTGGGTTGAAAATATTTTAATAGATTCAGTCTCATACAATGCTTAAACCTGATATGAAACTTCTCAACCCTGATTTTAAACACAAAATCAGTATCACTCTTCATCTCGGAAGGCAGCTATTGATTAGTGCAAACAGACTTTCACAGAATTCACTAGAAACCATCAGCATTTTCTAGCATGACCTAAAAGCTATACAGAGAAAACCCATTTAAAACTTGCTACTTCCTCTCCTTTTAGGACTAAAAATAGATTTGGCTCATTATCTCACTTGGCACCTTAATGTATTCCACAGCATGATGACACAGCTTAGATTAAACCTCCACACACTTCTTTTTCCTCAGGACCTACCTTACACACAGCAAGAAGGGACAGTGCTCATTGAACCAGGAACTCTTTGATATTTTACTTTAAACCTTCTTTTGGGTTCTGTTCTCAGGACAATATTCTCACTTGCTGCTGGATGCAGCAGCTCACCCCGGCCACGGGCAGATGTCACCCCAACAGCCACACTCAGGCCTCCCTCAAATGGAATCCTGGATGAATTTTCTTATCAATCTCCACCATTAAATCCACACCCACAGACTTTTTTCTTTACCCCAAAAGGTAAGTTAACTGAATCTCAGGGACACACAGCCCAAAAGTGACTCCCAAGCCAGATGTATGCACATTTAACTTAGAAATTCCTGCTTAAAGAAAGACTGCAAGCACACGTCTCAGTGTGATAGATGAGATAAATTTGGGTTAAATCCCCACAAAACACAATAAAGACATAACCCCAAATAACCCCCTTTTTTTTTTTTTTTTTTTTTTTTTTTTTTTTTTTTTTTTTTCCTTTTTTTTTTGCCCCTGCTTTCAGAAATGGCCAAACCCCAGTTTCTTTAAGAGTAGCAAAATGTTTTCCACATATTTATGTAAAAACAGAGCCAGGCTCCTCTCAGTGGTGCCAAGAATAGACCAAGAGGCAGTGGTGAAAAGCTGATGCTCAGAAAGTTCCACCTAAACATGAGGAAGAACTTCTTTGCTGTGCAGGTGAGGCTGTGGAGTTTCTCTCCACTGGAAATATTCCAGACCTGTCTGGACACGATCCTGTTCCCCTGCTCTGGGATGACCTTGCCTGAGCAGGGAGCTTGGACCAGGTGACCCCACTGTGGTTCTTTCCAACCTCAACCTGTGCTTCTGTGAGCAGGGAAGAATGCCCCACCCACTGCATTGATGGACAATTCTCTGGGACAAAGGTTCAGCCCGAAAAGTTTGCAAACTTGCACCTGTCTCACATCTGGAACTTGGTCAGCTGCACGTACAACCACTGCTCTTGAGTCAGCCCAAGAAATCTCCTTGTAGGTGAGTGTATTCCTCAGCATCAGTTCTACAGAGACAAAAGCAGAGTTTAGGTCAGACACGAGATGAGAACCCCCACAATCCCAGCGAGTACTGACCGAGCGTTCCACAGGACTTTACTGGGAGGTCGATTAGAAAGCATCCCTGGTTTTCACAGGGCAAAACTTTAAGAAGACCTGACCCGCATCACGGTCTGCAGACCAGCAGCCCCTCTGCCGGCACCCTGCGCAGGGCGGGAAGGAGAAATAAACTATCCGTATAAGCAGTTTTCCTCTTTAAACAAATTCCCCAACCAAGCTATTCAGCCTGAGTCGGAGCATCCCGTTTCTGCGGGATTCCCGGTGCGACGCCTTTGTCGCGATGCCCCCGCCCCAGCCCGGCCCCGCGGGAGCTCCGGCCGAGCTGTGCGGGGTCCCGGCGGGGGCGCAGCGATTCCCCGCCCGCCGTGCCGAGGGGAACCCCCGCGGGACATCCTTTCTCTCGGGACAGCCTTCCCTTCGGGACACCCTTCCCATCGGAACATCCTTCCTCTCGGGACATCCTTCCCCTAGGGACATCCTTCCCCGCGGGACATCCTTCCCCTAGGGACATCCTCCCCTTCGGGACATCCTTCCCCTCGGGACATCCTTTCCCTCGGGACATCCTTCCCCGCCAGCCCCGGGGGAGGCGAGCGGCGGACACGGAGCCCCTGTGCCGGGGGGTCACGCCGGACCCTCCCGCGGGTCAGAGCTCCCGGCCGGCCGGGCCGGGCCGGGACGAGCACCGGGAGGGCTCGGGGAACACGGGTGGGTCCCGCACAGCGGGAGGGGAGGGCCGGCCCCTCCCCGCGGCCCGTGACGCTCTGGGCGGGGCCGGGCGGGACCCCGCGCACCTGCGGAGCCCCCGCCTTTGTGCAGTGCAGGTGCGGCGCCCACCCCACCCCACCCCACCCCACATCCCCCCCCGCCGTGACGTCAGGCGGGCGCTCGCGGGGCACGATGGGAGAATCCCAATGTTTTCCGACGGATGCGCTCAGCAGCGCGGCGGCTTGAGGCGACTCCGGCAGCGGCGCTCGGGGGGGGGGCGTCCCGGGAGGGGGCGGCGGCGGCGGCGGCGGGGGGCCGGGCCGGCGGCCCGCTCCCCGGCTCTTCCCCACCCCGCCAGGAGGCATGGCCCACCCCCCTGAGGCGCCCGGAGCTGCCCCCTGAGCCCGGAGCCGGCGGAGCGCCGCGCCGCAGCCGTGCCCAGGGCGCCGGCGAAGATGCTGCCGCGGCTGGTCCTGCCCGGCTGACGCCCCGCCGCCGCCGCACCCCCGTCCCCATTGTCCCCCGGCCGCCTCCGGCTCCATGAGCGCCTCCTCCTCCTCCCTCCTCCTCTGAGCTTCCCGCCCTCCACCTCATGGCTGCATCGGAAGAAGGGACCGGCTGCTTTCTCCCGAGAGGCAGGTCGCAGAGTGACCCCAGCATCCTCACGGACCCCGCGGGCCCCGGGGAGCACCCAGGTAACGGCCGCACTCTCGCCGGGAGCATCGGCCAATCCGTAGGGAGCCCGTCCGCCTCGGGCGGGCGGGAACTGGGAAGGTATTCCCTGCAGTAAGTGCCGAAATGGTGCGGCGGCTGAGCTCCGAAAGGCATCGGAGCGAGCGCGTCCCGCGGCTTTGGCACCGCGGCGCCCGCCCGGGGAGCGCGGGGGGCGCGGCCGGAGCCCGGTGCCGGCCGGGGGTCCCCGGGGCAGCGCTCGACCCCGGCTCCAGCAGAGCTAATTTATGACCTTGGTGGGGAGGGGGAAATGAGCGCTAATAAAGCAGGCTGTTTGCATGGGATCGCCATGGAGACAAGGCAAGCGGAGTCATAATTAAACGCTTTCTGCCCACAAGAAGGTAATTTTCACTTCATAGGGAGAAGCGTAATCTCCTTACGAAGTGTGGGCACAGAGGGTGGTGCTGAGGGGACACAGCCCAATCGTTAGAGTATAAATAGGATATTGTGATTAGGTTCGGTTTTTTTTAAACAATGGTTAATGGTGTTTTCATCTTCACTTTGAGGAGTAATTCTAAATGTCTGTTGGTGGTGACTCAGTAATTTCAGATCGTCAGAATCAAAGCAGTGTTGAGACATTTAGGGGAAAAAAAAAAAAAAAAAAAAAAAAAAAAAAAAAAAAAAAAAAAAAAAAAAAAAAAAAGAGAGAGAGAGAGAGAGAGAAACAAATAGCTACATCACTTTGATGTGATGTGATTGACCGGAAAGGCACAACAACGAGCTGGAAGCAAAGGGTAAGAGCCAGTTTACTCTCAGTTTCCCTGAATAGATGGTGGTCACACAAGAGCTGTCAGGTTTCTTTACGAGAAGAGAAGTAATCAAAACAGCGTAAAGACAATGAATGGGGTGTTGAGCATCACTACCCGCTCCTGGTTTCTGAGCCTAGAAATGGGTTTAGGGTTCGGGTCAGGCACTATCAGCCTGCAGGAGACAATCCCTGGATGCAATTTCGGGTTGAACTTTGCTCTTCTTCCTCAGATTACTGAGTAAATAAAATATTCCAGGCTCTATTCATACACCTGCTGTATTGCTTCCTTCTGAGCCAATGAGGATATTAATATTTGTGTCTAATTTAAGTTCTTCTATTTATTTGCCTTATCAAGCAGTTGTGAGCACATTGGTCTGGAGTGAAATACAAATTGAATTAAGGCAAACAGTGGATGATTTATCCCTGATTACCAACTGTTCCCATACCCTAAGTGAAGGGAACAAAGGACTCTTCTAACATGAACTGCTCGACTCACTCCCAAAGGGGCAATCTTGACTGAAAGAGGAATGTATGCTCCTGCCATTTGATTTCTGCAAGCAGAAGTGACTAATGAAAGGAAGGCGTGTGCAACCTCAGTTTTAATTCCTCTAGATTGTTTTCCGATTATTAATCCTTTTGGCCTTTGTGAGATACACAACAAAGAAAGTATGCAACATGTCTGACAAACAGACAAAGATATAAACATTATTGTGCTTTTTGTGAGGAGAAGGAACTGTCAATACCAAGGAGCGTTTTTTCCCCCTATACAGATCCATCAGATAAACCAGTGTCCCACTGCATGGCAGAAGCTCTGCTAAAATGCAAGAGAAGGTGTCTTGTGTGTGTTCTGTTATTTGTGCAATACGTGGAGAGAAAAAAACCAGAGGTATTAAATACATATGGTTTTTGTCCAGGTAGGTATGAATAGTCACTGATAGGGTTAGCATATTTGGTAAGATTTTCAGGTTTTAAATTTGTTCATCAAATAGTATTCAACATCAATATGCTTCCAGATGATAATAAAATGAACCTAAATTGCTTAATTTAAATAAAATTTTACCCTGCAGTGTTGTGAGTAATCATTATGAGCAATTTCATACATCTGGCTACGTAAAACCCTAGAATACAATTTATATTAAGAATTATGAATGCTAGATGACATAATTGCAGTTTGTCTTATTTTACTGTCCCGGAAAATAATTTTATCATTATACCAACATAATCATCTATGGACTCTAAGTCAAAAGACAGTGTTAGGAATAGGAAATGATATGTCCAAAGTTTGTGTTTACATCCCAACCCTGCTCCCAGACACACCATGTAGAGAAGTGTGAACATGTAAGATGCTTCATTAATCTAAAAACGAAATTAATTTTATTAACATTTAAGTTATGTGTTTAAATTACAAACAGACCAAAATTATACCAAAATATGGGTATAACTGTAAGATCCCTCCCAAAACTATTCCTACTTTTACCTGGCCTTTGAGTGATGCCATATCCCTGCTGGAGATGCACTTTTGTTTTGGAAGAGTTTTTTGGCTCTATGTTGTGCTCAGGGATTGTTCTGCACCGACTCATTTGGCTGTGCCTGCTGAGGAAAGTATATAGAGGTAGGAAATGTGAAGTCATGTTTATATTCATCTTCTTGACCTGTACCATTACAGTATTTTTTGTTGTTGTTTGTTTAGCCCAGCTTTACGCAGGAAGTTTCAGTGCCATAGCTGAGAGTGTAGAGCCGGCAGCATAAAGAATTTCATGTATTTCCCAAAGGAAATCCTGTGATGCAATGCTTCGTTTTCCTCTTCCTCCTGAAACACCAGTTTAACCAGTAGAACTGACCCATCACAGCGGGGTTTGAGCCTCACTGGCAGTCTCAGAATCTGCTCTCACTGGACCAAATAATCCCTAATTGTCTCGCCCTGAGCAATGTAAACGTCAGATCCGAGGAACTCGGGATGAGCACTCTGCAGATGGCGAGGGTTGGTTCACCTCCCCAGTGCTTCATTTGCAATTCTTGATGAACCATTGCTTGGGTGAAATGTCAAAGGCAGTTTCCCCAAGTGAGAGCAGAGCTGAAGGTTGTTTGTTTGTTTGTGAGGTTTTTGTTGTGCTTTGTTCATTTTTAAAGAGGGCTCTCTTTTCAGCCAGCAAGAGTGTGGAAGATCTCAGTAACTGGCTGGTTCAAATAGCCTTAAATGCTGATTTTTGAGAAGTCCTGCACACTCACAGTCCGGACTAATGCCAGCAGAAGCTGCAATTACCCCAAGCCTTGAACAATAAAGTCTTCATGATAAAGCCTCTTATCTAGTGTGCTTTTCCTCACAAAGCATTCACTGTAGAAATGAAAAGCTATTTTATAACCTTGATTTAGAAGAGCTGTAATCTTTACAGACTACAGTGAATTTCATCACATGTAAAAAACTTACAAAATTACCACATGCCACTACAATCTTACAAATATTCCTGTAATAAGTCAGATAAACAAAGTGTTCAGTAAACTAGACTGGGGCAGTTAATAGCTATTTATTCCAAAGCAGAGATATGAATTCACTGATTTAGATTCTTCATGTGCAACTTTAATTGAACAGCAGCTCCTCACAGTGATCAGTAAAGACATCACAGTCATGGTCTAAGAAGAAAAGATGGACTTCAGTTCAGGCTCTACTGACAAAAAAGATGATTTCCTCCAGCATTTAAATGGTTCATAGAGGTCTGATTGGTAATGCAGAGAATACTGGAAATAGTATAAGAAAGATAAGAAGCAATGAGTGGTTCTTTTCTTTAATTGGATCACTTATTTATTTTCTCCTTTAAGATAAAATCATGCATTTCAGCCTCTATTTAAGTGAACTATTTAATGGCCACTGAGCAGGATTTTATGAGAATTACTGTAGTACAACAAACACTGGGCTTCATGCTTGAGTCTGTTTAAGCTCCCTGTCACACTGAGGGAGCAAGCCTTGAAAAAGGGAAACAGACGTCAAAATACTCATGTCTTGCTTAACTCCAGACTGTCTCTAGGCCAGGCTGTTATTAAGAAAGTGAATTTCTTCGTATTCATAGAATCATAGGATGATTTGGGCTGGAAGGGCCCTTACAGATCATCTGGTTCCAACTCCCTGCCACAGGCATGGGCACCTTCCTAACCTGGTTAGATCAGGTTGCTCCAAGCCCCATCCAACCTGGCCTTGAACACTTCCAGGGATGTCAAGAATTTCCTTATCTTGTCTTTCCCCTCCTCCACCTTTCCAGATAAGGATCAAGAGAGAAAGGAGAGTCTAAAGAGAACAGATTTCAGTATCACAATCTAATTGAGAGACAGTTGCAGGAAGCCAAAATATTGCTCTCATGATATCCTTCCAGCAGTCACAGGGCAGAGGGAAGATTGACAATCTCATTTGATTTGTCTCATGAAAGGGAGGGGTGCACAGACTGAAGAAGAACACCCCATGTCAAAACTCTGTATTACTTGAGGAGATATAGACAACCATGACAATGTGTGAAAATGTCATCCCCCTCCCCCCCCTTAATTTTGGGATAATCCATTTGAATTTGTACAAGTGCACATTGATGCCATCACGTTTTGCTCTCTGTGCTGCCGCCTTTCCTTCCTGGCACCACACAATTAAAGAAATTCTCCAGCATGGGCATTACTGAGCTCTGCAGCAGACCTTGCCAGTGGTCCACCATGTGTTCCCTGTCCTCCAGTGCAGGATGTCCATCGAGGCAAGGAGTTGTTGTGGTGTTAGATGTTGTTAACAGCTCTGTCATCATGATTTCTTACTGCCTGGTGAAGGGGGGCTCCTCAGCCTCTCCTCTGGTGTGGTGTGCTTCAAGACCTGACAAGCTAATGCTGCTGCAAAGTAGCTCTACCAGAGATACATGATTATGTCTATGCCAGACACTAATTCCCTTTTCATTTCTATTGATACCACGTGTAATCAGCAGACTGTGCTCTGAATTAACTCCAGGGAAGACTATATAAGACTTAAAAGGTCCTCCACCACTGTTTCTAGTTTGCATAATTCAAAAGTTCTGTAGCAAACAGCATTCTTGTAAGTATTCTTCTAGGATGTTAAAAAGAGATGCTGAGATGAGAATTCAAGTTTATGTTCCTTAAATTTACATCATCTTTCTTTGGGCTGGAGGCTGACCTGAAACCTGAAATTTTCAAATTTGGTCCTAATGCTTGAGCCAGGCCACTTGTAAAAAGTTGTTTGGATTTTTTTTTTTTTTTTCTTCCACCAGAAAGATTTTGGTTTCCATTTCATCTTTCTCTATCAACAAGTCTGTTCTGTTAACAGAGTTTGTTTTGCCTGCATTATATTTCTTCTGAAACAGAATTTTACTGTCTCCTACTTCCTTTCCTTTATTAATTTATGGGCAAAATTAGCTAAGCAGTTCTGCTCCAGTTTATAACTGAACAATATGTTTTATATATATATGAAACTTAGTGATATTCTCTCACTCAGACTTTCCTATTCCTAAGAAAAGGGCTCCCTGCAGAAAGTTATATTCCACACGTAATGGGGGATCTACCAGGAATTCTCCATATTCTCCAATACCAGAAACATGCAGGCTATTAGTTAATATTCCATTTTCCTTTCCATTGAAATCCAAATTGAGTCCTATAAAGCTTCCCCAAACATTTGCTGTTTGTGTGAATGTAGAGTTAGAGGTTTTGTTTTTTTTTTTCTGACATAGCACCTGAAAATCACCATCACATTACCAAGTACTACACTGGGAGTTATATTTTAAGAAATGATCCACTGTGCTTTTGAGAAGGCCTTTTTTTTTTTCTTTCCAAATTCCCAGTCCCTTCTTGGTCAGATCTAACTGGACCCCGAGAAACTTGACTGGAAGCACAGAACTCCCTTTTTTTCCTGCGTCCTGCAGTAGAGAATCTCCTCTTTCCAGCAGCCCTTGTCCCTGGCACGACTCATCCCACACATGGCAGCTCTGCTCCAGTGTTTCCAGGAGGGGAGAATGATCTCTCCATCTCTGGAGAGGAGGATGGGCACAGTGTGCTCGGGAAGCTGCAGAGGATCCCTTCCTGGGTGTGGATCCTCTTGCTCCAAATGCATAATTTTGGTCCTGCACATATAATTTGTGTCAGTGGTGGGGCATCGTTAAACTGCTCAACATGATGCACACGTAACACAAACTGCTTTCTGCTGTTGCCTGAGTATTTTACTTATTGGTACTCAGTTTATTTTTTGGGAATCAAGAGAGAGCTCGGTGAAGTTATGTTTTAATGCTACTTTTTCAGAAATTAAATGAGGTCAGTTAATAAGTATGCTATTCATGCCAAGGGTAGGTTTTAGGCTCTTTCCAGGGTTTGAGTGTTCCCAGTGTTTGGAGATTTGTATTTAGCCAAACTTTAGAGTTCTGTAAAGGAAACACAGAGCTTTAGTGGAGAAAAGCGTGTTTTAAAGTTGTCTTTTCTTCTAAATCCCGAGTTGGCAGGTAGTCTGAATGTTGCTGAAAAGACACTTAAACCGTTAAAGCCTCTTTATCCAAGAAGTGGAAATACTGATTATACACCATCAAAACCTAGACTGGATTTGTGAGAGTGAGGTCATCATATTGGAAATACCTGATGTTTTTTATATTTACCTTTGTCTCTTTAATTCAAGCTTTCTTTTAAATAAAAGTAAACCCCAAATTTGATTGCATTCCTTTAAGTAAAGGAACTCAGACCTAATTCACACACCTAATAACTTGTTCACACAAGCAGTTGCATCTCTGTGCAAATAAGAGGAACTCGTGTCTGCTAAATAATAGAAGATCTTCACACTTTAGCTATGAATGAAGGTGGTTTAAGATTATTCATTCAGTTAATGTTTGCACCACACTTTGAGAATGGAATGAGTTACATAATGCTGGGAGTCATGTTTATCTGGAAATGTAACTGGATATTTTAGTGAGCTGTTAAGTAACAGTGTTAATTTTCCCCAAAATCTTTAATTTGGGAATTTTCCTTCAAGACTGCCCAAGTTGTGCTGTAGTAAATGTGCTACACCATTTCTTTATTTATAAAATGGTGTTTTAAAACCAGATGTATGGCTTTGTATTTTTAAAATCAAATTTAATATGAAGAATTAATTGCCCTTGCTTCTCTAAGCAGGTCAAGTCTATAAATACTGAGAGTAAGTAAAACTAAATATACCTTGATTATGCTTCAAAATGTAGTTTGGATGCTAATACAATAGATTCTTTGTGCCCATTAAATCCCATGCTTTTGTTTGAAATTCAAGTTGATTTATGGCCTAACAAATACACGATTTATACGTGCCCCAGAGAAAACCTCATATAGAGACTTGACGCAGGTCAATAGCTCCGTGCTTGAGCCTGCATAAATATTTCAGTAAGATGATCTGAATCAAAGGGGATCTTATCTTGTTTTCTGTAGTACAGTGATACTCTGGGTCAGGAATGTGGACCTGTGGTTACAGCTGAAGGAAAGCTTGTCCTGATCCATAAAGCACTTCAGAATTGTTCATGTAATGAAGAGACAGTTTGTGTGTTAATTTCCTTCATCTTTTTTTTTTTTTTTTTTTAACATCCTCAAACTGTTCAGCCGCTGCATAACCAGCAAGTGGGCACAGATCACTGCATTACATCAAACCAGTGAAGCCTTCACTGTTTTCTGGGGGCTGCTCCTTCCCTCGGGCCATGCAGTCTTCCCTGTGCCTTGTCCATATTGATCTGCTGGGAATGGCTGTCACTTTTCATTCAGTTGCTCTCAGAACTCTGAATCTCATCTCTCAACTAAACAGCCTGAGCCAAGACTTGGGGTTTTATCCTTTAAAGAACACAAGAAATGCTGCACTGAGTCAGGACCGAGGTGTGTCCAGCCTAGGACAGTGTTTTTGACAGGGGCTGGAATCCTGGGACAGGCTGGGAGCAAAGGGAAGGGTGCCTGAAGGAACACAAGAATTCCACATGAAATCAGCAGGCTCAGTCTCCTGGGCTGCCTTCAAATAACAGCCACAGGGGCTGATGCTTTGCGCAGGTTTGCTCAGCATCTCAAACCAGTCCTGCTGTCTTGGGGAGCTCAGACAGAACCTGAGTGGAAATCAGCCTCCAAGAGAGTTCCTTGGCTCCTGCAAGTTCATTTGTAATTGTTCCATCATGAATGAGATGAATCTGTGTGGAATATTTAAGTGGAACGAACATGAAAGTGTATGCAACACTGACTTAATTGGGTTTCTCTGAAGTTTATGCTTTGCAGATGGGACTTCTGTAATTTTGTAAGCTCTGCATTTAGGATAGAAGAATTTTTTTTTTTTTTTAAATTATAGCAGCTCTGTAGACTGGGTAGCAGCTTTCTGGAACTGCAGAGGTTTCAAGGAGAAAAACATCCTATTTTCAGATACAGCACTTCAACTTCAGCTTAAATGTTTCCTCCCATGACAGTTGGTCATTTGACTTTGCTCCATGTTACAGTGCCTCAAAGGAGAGAATATGTACTCACATTAGGCTACCAACTATGCAGAGAAAGCTGTAGAAAAAAGAAAATGGAGTCTTGGATTCATCCAAATTCTCCACTTGTCCAACATAAGTTTTAAATGCCTTGTTTCTTGTTTAACTCAAGAAAATAAATGGAAAAATCAGATCTGAGATAAACTGTATCACTTCAGATTTCGCAGGAGATACTTAACTGCAGACGACTTAATAACACATCTTCCTGCAAGCGAGAGACACAAGTGAACTCCTGCCACCTGGGAATCCCCTACACTTAGGAACTCACCAGAGGTTCCTGAGAATGTGCTATTTTACTGTAAATTCCTGATGCCAATTCAGGACGGAATGGCGTGATACAAAACCTGTGTATCCTCACTAAAGCCTTGATTCTGTTTGATCTGTGGTGGGAGCAAATATCAGCCACTGCCCGAGGCTGCTGCCTTGAACCCTTGCAGCAGTGGTGAATTTAGCAGATGACATGATCAGATGTGGATTTTCTTAAGGCAAACATAGGGAATGTGAACTACAGCTGTCAAGATGGATAGCAGAGAGACTTCTTAGTGTTATGGTGTACATTTGCTGCTGTAATTCAACCAGAAGAATAAACTGAAAGGAAGCCAAGTAAAAGATAATTTTAACATGTACAAAGGAATGTCCTTTGTGCATGAATGAAAATGTTTTGAAAAGGAACCCTAACTAATAGAAATTTCTCTCTCTTCTTTACTCCAAGGAAGTATCACTGAAGGCAACACAGGCTGGTCTGAAGACTGGCATTCCTTCTGTCTCACTGGGTTGGTGCTTTCTTACATTCTCTTGTTCTTATGTGACAGGGTAGAGCTTGTTGCAGCTCTTTTTACTTCTCAGTCTGTTTCTTTGCAGTTTTTTGACTTTTCCGCCATCCAGTCTGAGTTCATTCTAGTTGCTAGCTCTTCTGCCTTAGCAAATTCAGCAGCTCCTTCTCCAGAGGCCTTTCTCCCAAATGATTCTTGTGGAAATAGAGTGAGTGTTACTGCTGTAACAACAGAGAAGCCAACAAAGCCTGCCTCCCTCCAGATCCAGCATTTCAGTCCTCAGTTTGATCTTAAACTGCTAAAAATCTCATTTATGACTCAGGATTTCAGATTGGCTCCTCTGTTGTCTAATGAAGAGTCAGACTGAGTGAACCCTCTTCCCTTTAGGGCCTCACAGCAGCAGCTCTCCTGTGGGTGCTTTGGTGGAACCAAACCTGACCTCACACCCAGGCTCTTCCTACAGGCAGCACTTCAGAGGGACACTGGTGTCATTTTTCATCAACTCTATCCTTCGTTGAAAGCTGCCTGTGAGCTCCAAAGTTATTGTAGGTGACAGGGGATGAAGGGGTTAAACAACCCTTGTTTGTGAAAGAGGAACCCAGGAACCAAAAACCAGGAGAAGCTGTTTTCAATAACTTGTTCCATTTATGTTTTTCTCACTCTTGCTCTCACAACACAACTTCTAGGCTTTATTCCAACACATCAAGGGTCTCTAGTTCTACCAACTTTTTCTAAAAAAGCTGCTCTATGACCTGGGGCATTACTCATCTCTCTTATTTGGGAGATATTTTATATAATCAGCTATTTGTGTCCTGCACCTGCAGAAAATCTATTCTGCTTTGCACCCTGGAATTTAATATTCATTGATTCACCTATTTTTTTTAGGATTTTAGACGTATTTTGCAATAATGTTTTTTAAAAAACTCAGCAGTTAGAAAACCCCAACCTCTCCAACCCAAACACTTGGCACTGCCATGAGCTTATGCATTTTGAGGTCATGATTTGCTTGGCTGCTCAAATGAAATAATTATAAAAGAGTTAAGTTACTGAATATACTTTTAGTGGCTTAGACATCATAAAGTACCAGCAGAGAAATAACCCAAACTTTCTGAATAGACAATATGGAATGATATTTTCACTCTATCCAAAAGTACAGATCTCTCAGAAGGAGGATAAACTTCATATATGTTTTAAAATTTATTTTCTCATCCTATTAAAAGGAATGGAAAGCTAATTCTGGTGGGTTTAATTAATTAGTTTTTAGTTCAAATTCCCCTCCCTATCTCAAGAAATTCCCCTGCAATTTGCCAGCAGAGTGTTGCAGAAATCTTTTTTAGATGCTGGTAGTTGCTGTAAAGTTGTCTGGGAACAAAATCTACTTTTAAACAGATTAAACTAAATTTACATATCCAAGTAGGGGAAAAGTGGCAGTAACTTCAAAACTAACTTTAATTTTAAGTCATTTTTTGAAGAAAGAGGAGAACTTTGGATATTGCATCATGTTTTTTCAGGAATATTCACTTTTTAAACACAAGGAAACTGCTTGTTCCTGCTTTACATTAATAATCTGATTTCTAACTAGATATTGTATGTTAAAATGAAATCACAGAGACTTAGAAATATCTTTTCTGACAGAAAGGGACAAGACTAAGCATATCAGAGCCGACGGGAATCGTGCCGTTTAGAGATTTTGTTGTTATAGATCACAATATTCTCATAATACAAGAGAGATTACAGAAATATGGCATAGTCTTACTTTGTCTGACACTGTAAAGAAAGAAAGACTTAAAGGATTAGTCTTGGTAACTTAGCTGTTCCTTTGCAACGTGATGTGATATAATAGGAAATAATGCAGGGCAGATCCTGAACGTGAAATAAAGCCTCTGGTCAGAATCTCGTTAATGTCAGAAATGATTTAAACCCAGCCAACAGCCCCAGTTTTCTGTCCCAGAAATGACAACACAAGATGTGACGCCTCTAACTCTAATGCTGCATAAGAGCATATAATGCATGTGGTTAAGATATGATTCAACACGACTAATTCCTCAAGATTCACTTCATTGTTAGAAAACCAAGGACAGCACAAGAGTCCTGGGTTAGATTTTAGATGGAAGCTGCTACTTCGACAAGGACTCAAACTACTTCCTTTTCCAGTGTCTGTCGAAAGAGATGGGCCAGGGAGGCAAAGTTAAACGTTTTTTCACTCAAGTAAGCTAAGCGCCTAATTTACACATTCATCAGACACAAAGCATCGCTCACTGTGCTAACAAATCACCGTAATGAGGCATTTGCACACCCACACACATTTATACTCATGCTGTTGCTCAGCTTGCACCTGCAATGGTGGTGAATAGATGTGTAATTACATCTCGAGTTGTTGAAAGCAGGGCTGCAGGCAAGGTCTATATAGCTGGAGTGAGTGGCTGCCTCTTCGTTTCACTTTGCTGTGGTCGGCAGCTTTTTTGGAAGCTGTTTTACCACATCAGTCCTGCTTTCCTGTTGTAACAGCTCTGGAAAGCTTTTCCAAGGAGCCCTACAGGTGTTGGCTTCGAGTGATGAACGTGTTGGGTGACTGCTCCAAGGGCTCATGTCTCTTGCAGCGTCGGAGCGCTGGGAGTCCTTCAGCTGATAACACAGGCAGACTGATAAGCTCAGAGCAAGGGCAAGGGCAAGGTTCAGGGATGTACAGGTCTTGCAGATAGAGGAATTTGTGAAGAAGTGGCCAAAAAACCTGGTGCTGCAGGATTCTCCTGAGAATACCAACAGTTACATACTGAAATCTGCAAAATTTGTCATGGCAGTGCTGATTCCTGCTGTACAGCCTCAAGCCAGACCTTACAGTCCCTCAACACCAGAAATCAGCAATCCCATCTTCAGGGGGACCACAAAAATGAAGTCCTTCAGCTTCATTAAACATCCAAGACATGTTCCAAACTTTAGATTCATGACTGTTGCTGTGAAATTTTTAATTACACCTTCTAAAGCCCAGATTTTTGTTCCCTCATTTCCCTTGGAACCTCCACCTGTGCACAAACCAAAATTTTACCATTGCAGCAAGCCTGGCTGACCCAGTGCTCCTGCTCTCATCTGGGTGGCTTTCAGAAGGTATGACTTCAAAGTCAAAATAGTGGGCCTGGAATGGTTTTAAGAAACTGTTTTATTTCATCCATTTTCTACCTTCTGAGATCTATTCCACTTCCAGCTAAGTTTGCTTGAGGTGGCAGCCTGGTTATTTAGGATGTTTCCTGTGACAGATGGATTATTTACAGCTATTGTATCCCAAAGATGTAGAAAGTATCATTTTCATCAATTGTTGGCAGCTTTGGGGTCCCAAATATCACATTCAAATCAGCAAATTCCAAGTGGCTCAAGCATCAGATTCCAATAACACTGACGTTTGAATAGTAATTATGTATATTTTTAGAGTTTTGTTTGAAATTTAACAGTTTTAATGCATTTTTACTGGGTATTTCACATCTGTGTCTGATACCACTGACCATCAGTTTGCTGGACTGAGGATAATGGGAACTCACAGTTGCACATCTAAACCAGTGCATCACTGTAAAACTATTTGCACAATTTAAATGCCTGGACACTAAACTGTGATTCCGTTTCAGGTCCTGTGCTATGATATAATCCATACCCATTGAAAATTGATTTGACATGCATAATCACTGTTGAATTGTCATATCTCCTAAGGAGGCTGTTTTATAGAAGTGAAAATAATAGCGTAGGACAAGTATATGGTTTTCTCTAATAAGCAAGTTATTCTGATTACCCTGCCCTAATAGCATAATTGCATTCTGGATGTTCTCTCCTCAGCAATAACTCTGATAATTACAGTCTATGTGTGGTCCAGGTCCTGGCAGGGGCCAAGGGGGTGGGGTTTGGGGATTTGCTGTCGTTGATGTTGTTGCTCAAATCTGAATTTTAAAAATATGTGCCCAGATTTTTCTGCACTGCAGCTATGGTCAGGCTCTAGGATAATCTCCAGGATGAGAGAGAGTAGCTGTCAGGTTTTGATTTTTCATTTTTCACCATAGTTGATGGAAAAAAAACCAAACCAACAAAACCCTTAAAATTGCAGCTTTCAATGGTGGAGGGGAGTGGGAAAAGGAGAAGAAAGGAGGGGATGGCAGCTATCACATGTTTACCTTTGTATTTTGTGTGTTTTCTTTCCTGTGAACATATTGTGTGAAAAGCACAACCCGAGGGTATCTGGATTTCTGACATTTTCTTTCTGCATGGCTCATGCCACTCCAAATCCATCAGGCCTGCAGTCACATCCTCACAGTAGCCTGCAGTGAGCTTACAAGAGGCCAACCTCAAGCACCAATTCTGCCCCTAATATCCATACAGAAGAGGTTGCTCAAACTTCAGCTATATTTAGGACTGAATTTCAGCTGATGAAATACCACTCTAAGAGCTCTTCCTCCCAGAAAATATAGAGCCAAATATTAAGGCATTTAGTCATCAAAAGAAATGAGAACAAAGCTTTTAGATCCAAGAGGATTTGAGTGTGGAACAGTCCTGTAGGAGTGCTTGGACAAATCTACTCTGATAGTCCTTAAGAAGTACTAGAGAACCATCCTCATTTTCCAAATTTTTCCCACCAAAAATTACATCTACAGCTGTAATATTCCAGTCCTCCTCTCCTTGAAAAAGACTCCAGAAAACCCAACCCCACCCAAAGTTTGGTCACCAAAAAAAGAGAGAAGCCAGGCAATTATGCATGTCTGTAACTACGTTATTGCTAATGGGTTTATGCAGAAAGTGTTCAAATACTCAGATCACAGCATAAAAGAAGTGTTTAACAGCCTTAGCAGAACAGCCAAGGTTTGACAGGGCCCAAATAACCCATCCTGATGATGTGGCTGAGTCCTGTGATAGGAAGAACAATTTCACTGCTGTTGCATGGGGAATTCTTGTTCCATAAACAACAACTTCAGCTCTCCTGGGAATACTGCAGTCACTTCAGGAAATAATACAGCTTGCAATTTGTTAGTTCGTGATATGCACTTTGTATACTACACAAGAAGAGATTTAATGAAATGGCTTGGGGTTTGAAACAGGATTTTTCAGCTATTCATAATTTTGAAGCTGATTTAACCATTCACCTGGAATTGTGATGCAGAGCAAGTAATTGCACAAGTTAATGGCAATTACAATAGCTAACAGGAATAATGAAGTGTTTTGCATATGCACTCATGGGATTTTTGTGCATGCAAATCATCTGTATATTTTGTACAAATTTTCTTCATTGTATGTAAAAGAACTCTTTTATACGTTGTTGCCATGCCTATTTTATTTTGCACAGGATATTGAACTAAACATTTGAAGAATTCAAGCACACAGCTACCACTGACACGTGTGTTATAACTGATTGACTGCTTAACCAGATTACATGAATAATGCTTCTTTTTTAATCAAAAGTTGATTCCTATGTGTTTGACTAGTTCTCTGGTAGATCAAGGGCTGTATTTTTTTCCCAGAAATACAAAAGTTTTAACTGAACTTTGAGAAAATTCCCAAAGGGATTTTCTTAAGAATCTACCAGTGGAAGAACATTACAAGAGTTGGTAGCACAGAGACCAGAATTCGCCAGACTGCACTTCTTCCTTTGGTTTTGTTTCATTACTTCAATGTTTCTTTATTATTTTTTTTTTTTTTTGAGACTGAAAAAGTCATGCTACTACAAGTCATTAAGCTTATTCACTTTTACTTGCTCCTGGTTTCTCCACACCCAGATCCTTTCCAGGTGACCCAAGCAGAGCCCTCCAAGAGCCCAGGCTCCTTGTTTGGTAGAGTAAGGGTTTTTCTTTGTACATTTTGTTTTTGGAAAATTCTGATGAGATTAGCCTTGTGCTAACCGCATAACCCATTTCATCATGAAATGGAAAAAAAAAGAAACGGGAAAGTATCCCCTAAATTCAGGGAAGCAGCTTGCACAGGACGATCCAGAAAGCTGTAGCTCCATCAGTGGAATGGTTTGGCAGTTCTGTAATGCAGCCCAGATTTCTTCCAGGGAGCAGAATGACTCAGTGCAGAGGAGACAGAGCTAATGATGGCTGAAGAATCCTAATGATGCGTGTTGTGTACAAACAAAGTACAAATCCACTATATTCTGCTTTCATTTTATTAATTGGTCATTCATTACCCCATGCACTGACAATTAAGGTCCTCTAAAGAAATTCATGGTATCCTCCTGTTCCTTTTATTCACAATAAGTATGTCAGTCTCTGATTAAATGCCTGAGTGGTTAGAAGGTGTTTAGAGGATATGACATCGTCTACCTCTTCACAGTATGACCCAAGGCTCTGATGGCACAATTAAGGCACGCTCCAGCAGACAGACCAGCTCCCCACAGTGAGCTTCCTCAGTGGGCTCGTCCAAAGTCATAAGGGTTATGATTCAACCTAAAATCAGTCTCCAGGAGTGTCTCAATGTACACCCTGCAGGAGAGTCTCAGTGTGCATATGGCTCAGAACTCACCGAGTCTCAGCCTGTGCTGGAGTGAAGCTCCAAGTAAAACCCAGGAGCAGCCACCACCATGCTTAATAAAACCACCAATTCTTATTTCAGAGCATTTGGAAACAGATAATGTTTAAATTCTGACAAGCAAGGTACCAAATAGCCATGTTGGTCTGGGAACACAGTCAAATGGTTCAATCTACTCTAATTTGGCTAATTTCTACTAAAAATTATAGTGGTCTCTCTCACTTAACAAAATTAGGCAGCATCTGTGCAAAGAAAGCTTTGAATAGCCAAGCATATGTTTAGCACACATACAAATAAACTTAATTAAGAGTTGCACTCAGTCACAAAGTGAACTGACATAAGGTATTGGACTAGGACTGAGCAGTGCCTCTTGTGTTTGGCTGCCGAGCGCAGACAATACACATTTCAAATACTGCAGAAATAATCTAGCACATGCAAGCTGGTGATGGTGACAGGAAAACTGTGACACAATCAAGGGAATGTGCAGATAGAAAGTACGGAGGTGCAAATACATTACTCATCAGGAACTATTTGCTCAGCTATAATGGATGTCATTGCATCTGACTAAATCAGTAAGGGCTGTGAAAGCAAATTTGGGTCACGCTACCACCTTAATTAGTAACTACCAATCTTACTAAGCTTTTTGCCTTCTCAACCAGTCAAAAACCCCAAGACTTTTGCCTCCAGTTCCCCAGATGATCTGTAATAACTTTCAGATTGCATTTTATTTAACTGATTCTGACCTGAAACATGCACAAGTTCTGTCCTTCTCAAAAAAGAGAGAAGCAGCTAAAAATGCTGAGAAAGTCCTCGCTTCTTTTTATAGTCACAGTTTGAATTTCATGCATGGCAGTAGCTCTAAGGCACTGGAGCTATTAGATCGTTTTTAGTTCTACCTCTTATACAAGCTGTTTTAGAAGAGAGAAAAACCTACTCAAATATATTTAAAGATAAAAGCAAAACATGAAACACAGCATTTTGAATGTATGCGGGTGTCTGCATCAATGGCCTTCATGAGCCGAGTGCATTCTGAAACAATCACACAGAGCCTGAATTCACAGCCCAAACCGTTACATAAACACTGCCAGCGTTAGTGGCTGTGGCTGTTTAATCTCCAGTGCAGCACTGGGAGATGGCAGTCACACGTCCCGGCCACGGCGCTTCCTCTTGTCACTCATTCACACCAGTCCCAACAATCCAGTGCCAAGGGTGCCTTTGTACCCAAACTGGGGGACAGACACTCGGTCCCTGCAGTGTGACTGGTACCAAACACACTCGGCCTCCTGAGATCTCTAGATTTCCAACTGGTGGAATTCTCCAGTGGGACTGGGAGAGTTAACTCAAGCTGGGGAACTGGTGAGTTCTCTCTCCTTGTCTTTCACTTTCTCCCACGTACACCCCCATTATCTTTAAAATGTTTTAACTGCTTCTACTGGGCAAAGGAGGAGAAGAGAGGCAAGGTGGGTTTTTGTCAGAGTAATCACCTTGTTCTCACTGTTTTAATCAAGAGGATAGGCTTATGTATCCTCACATTTGGGAAAACAATCTTGAATTGCTGTTGAAGAACCAGCCTGGAAGAGTCATCCACATGTGTATAATGAAATGTAAACTAAATGGGGTGCAGAAAAATCTCAAGTGTATTGCCTTAGCAGGGGGCCATTAATTCCTAGAACACAGTCATGAGTATTGGATCCTCACCTGAGCTTGCAAGCACTGCCGTGTGCTGCCCTTTCTGCGCAGGTCTGGGGGAATTGGACATCTTCTTGCAAATAATGCTTGTTAGAACAAGGTCCTTGGCAGTGGGAAATACCCATGAAAGAGATGTGTAGCTGCTTGTTTTTCCATATACTAGAGGTAGAAGTTTTACATAATGAAGATATACAGAGACTACCCAGGATTTTGTCTGTACTGGAACCAGTTGTGCACCTTTTGAACACAGCAAATAAGGGGAATGGGGAATTCAGACTTTGGAAGGACCTGTGAAAGTCAACAGGAGATGGGCTGAGAAATAACCCCCGAATGTTAACATTCTACTACAAGACTGCTTGGAATCCAGTATGGTATTCCATTTCTTCTTATGCTTTCATAACCAGGGGGTTTATGGGTTGTACATATTTTATATACACTGACAAGTATTTTTAGCCAAAGTTATTTTTGATCCCAGATGCTCCCACAGGATTGGAACTGGCCTTTTCCTTTGGTCTGGTTCAACCTCTGGGCTGACTCAGCACAGTAATGATGTTTTCCTGAGATATGTCCTTTACCTAAGTGACACATTTGTGAAATAAGAAAAGGAAATGCACAAAGACTCTGGTGAAGATCAAAAGAAACCGTATCTCAAATATCTTTTGTTACTACTACGCAAGAATAGAAATACTTTTTTTCCCCACCCTCTGCAGGACATGATTTTTTAGACACAAAGACCTTCATTCTGTAGTAGGAAGATGCTAAAGCAGGTTTCTTGTTAAAAACTACTGTTCACTCTGGTTTTCTAATACAAGAACATCGGTGTTTTCCTGAACAGAAGTTACATGGTGCTAAAGCAACAACTGAAAAGATCTTTCTGTTTCCATTGAAGGAAACAGTTGAACTTCCATCTACATCAAAGGATCTCTCTCTGTACTCCTGGCCATTTTAATGGTTTTCTCTAGTAAATCTGAAGGCTAGAAGAGCAGTTGTCATGGGAACTGGCAACAGATGACTCAAGAAAACAAAATTAAATGTTGGCTTGATGTCAACAGCTAATCTAGTGCCCTGCCAACTGCAATCACAGCTAACATGAGCCTTACCCAGCAAGCTGTGGTTTGAAAGAAGTTGCAGCCAAAGATAGAGTTTCTCACCCCATGAACAGGAGAACATTTTAAAAAACTTAAACTAATGAGGAGACCCATCAACTTTGGAAACAGTGAAACTTAAAAAAACATTGTTTATAGTTGCTGAGATAGAGCCTTTACAGCCATAAATCAGAGTTTCTTCTTTGAGATCAAAATTGTGATGTCAAATTAATTACCATTTCAAGATCTGTCTTAGCATTTTCAGAATCCATATGATTGATTTGTGCTGGGATAGCGTCCAAAAATTGTTTGAAATTGAAGTTTTAGTGCATCTGTTATCTAGAAAATCCATTCCTATGCTATAATCTATTTAGCAAAGGAACATCTTTAAGTATATAATTTTTAGAAATGGAATTTAAAGTCTTTTTTCTAAGAAACCCTATCTAGCTGCTTTTGTTTGTTATCAGCAGATCTTAAGGCCTAAAGGGCTGCATTGAGGACTGTAATTCAGAGAATATATAAAAAATTGTCCTTTATATCCAGTGATGGAAAATACAGTCTTGGTTAAGAACAATCTGCTAATACTTGGCTCCTCCTAGTGACTGTTAAATTAGCCCATATGGAGTGTAACAGAAAATAGAACAGTCTTGAAATAAAATAAGAGCGTGTTTAGAGCTTGTTTACATAAACACAGCCTATGAAAATCTATGCAGGTTTACTTACGAAATTTCAGTGGATTAATTAACTATTAAAATCTGTGTGGACACTCATGTTAAGAATTAAAGTGAGCTCAATTTAATTTAGCTTTATTCTGTTCAAAAGTAAATTAACCTAAATTGAATTAAGATTACTTTAATTCTAGGAGAGAGTATTCATGCAAATTTACTGTGGTTTAATTAAGCTACTTCCAAGCACGCGCACTTAGGTAAATTGGATTAGATTTTGCGAGCATTTCTGTGTAAAAAGCCTGTAGGATTCACGGAAAGGACAACTTTTGGGCTGAAATGTCTTTGTGCAGTAATGTATCAGTCTGGCCATTTAAGTTAACATGCAGTGATTGATTTTCCTGTTTGTTCTGGGATTTCCCATGTGCATTTTTGCCATGTTCTCTCTAGTGCTGTACACATTCCGGGTTACTTCATCGGGAAGATTTTCTAACTGTAGTGTAGTTTGGGTTTTAGGAACTATGTACCAAAACTGTCTACACCCACAACACTTGCAAGTTGTGGAAATTTTAGACTCCTAGGCCAGCTTTGTTTTCAGTAGTAAATTGTCAAAGAACTTGTTCAGAACCTATGACAACCCTTTCTGTAAATATTAAATCTCTCAATAGCTTGATACATAATAAATCCAGTAGGACCTCATTTGCCTTTTTACATTTATAAAATATATTATGACGCCTTCTGAATGAGCTTCTCACGCACATCTAGCTCAGTTTAAGTCAGGAATAGATTTATCTTGATCAATCCAATGCATCTCCATGTTTTCCACACTCAGAGGGAATAAAAATCAGCTAAACCTACACAGAAGCAATCTCTAGATCCATCCATCCACTGTAGGGACTGAAAATGTGTGTCTCCATCTGCATATGTGGGGCACACATTTCTTTCTTTTGGGGGATGTAGCTGAGGAGCAGACCAGAAGTGGAGAGAGCAGTAGGTTTTTCAGGTGACAGTGCCCTGCCCTGGTGGGTGAGTGTGTCCAGGATGTTGCTCACATGCTGTGGAATGCTCCAGAAAAAGCTCATTTGTGGCTGGCCACAAATGAAGCCAAGAGGGAGTTGTGCTACAATATTATGTCTTTGGAGATTTTTGTTCAATTTATGATCTTTGTTCAAGCCTGTGCCTAAAGGCAGGATTAAGCCCCTATATTGTACATAAAGAGCTCAAAGAAAAGTACATAGAAGTGCAAGTGCTCAATTCATCTGGCTTTTCTTCCACTGCAGCCGCATTGTGCATTTCTGAAAGTAAATAGTGCTACAAATATATCTCACATATTTTTTGCATTATATTCCACACAGAATGGCCTATAAAGAATGCAGTTAATGAATAAAATATTAGGTTTAGATTTCAAAAAAATCTTTTCTGTTTCTGCTCAACAAGTGTTGAGATTTCCCTGTGTTCTTGATGGGAGTTTTGACTTTTTAGTGCACCAAGGTCCTTTTCTTTTTGCTGTGCATAGTCCTGAGCTGGCCTTGGTGCTGAATGCTGGCATGGTGCTCCCTGGTCCATGTTACCACATCCCTGGAACTCCCAGGGTGAGAGATAGCTGTGAGTTTATCAGGATAAATAACATGTTGGGATATCCTACTCTTATCAGCTGATTAATGTAGAGCAAGTCTCAAATTCCTACAGCAATTTTGGAGGAAGGCTGATGAAGAGAGGCCCAAAACAATAGTCCATGAAAGCATTGGCGGAAAGGAAAATCAACAATTCCTGATGTGCTGATTTGAATCTACGGATATGGATGAAAAGTGTATCCAGTTTTAATCCTCCAAGGAACGCAAATATGGTTTTAAGGCTATGGCCTGTGTCATCTACACTGCCCTCATATTCAATTGTTTTGTGATTTATCCTGTATAGCAAGGACAGAAACCCGTGCTTTTGGAATTGACTGGAAACAAACTATGTACTTTTACACAGTGCAGAAATTGCCTTCTCACTGATTATTCTCTGGAAAGACCATCACAACTTCAAGTGAAAAGGCAGGAGAGATTGTGAAGAATGCTCATAGAATGTGGGAAGTGATAAGAGAAAATCCTACAGGGATTACAGTTGAGTGCTACTGCTTTTTTGACATCAATCTTTTCACTTTATTTTATGTTGGCTGGTGAAAAAGCAGTCATCCCTGTTTCAAATGATATGCTCTGTGCAACAAATGTTAGAAGCTACAAAAATCTTATTTTAACAGGTGAGAAGAGAAATACATGTTGTGTGTGATGTTAGGTAATGTCCATAAAACTTCCCTTAAAATTTATTTAGTGCTCAAACCAGGAATTTCAATTGCAAATAGAGAAATATACTCCAAGGTGTGGTGCTGGTTATCAACAACTGGTACGCTTTTGTATTTTTTGTACAAAATGAAGCTGATTTACTGTTGTTTGCTTTACCAAAGTTGCAGTCTAGAAGAGAGGATATTTTACAGGCTTCTAAGCTTTTTCGTTATGGCCAAGTGGAATTTTCTACTGTGCTTCAGTGTTTCTCCCTGAAGGTCAAAAACATATATTTGGGACATCTGTAAAAATATCAGTAAATAATTGATGGATGTGGACATGTATTTTATTTGTAGGGATTATATAAACAGATCACAGGATCACCGAGTGATTCAGGCTGGCACGGATCACAGAAGATCATCCAGTCCAATACAAAGTTTTTTGCAAGGAAGAGTTCCTAGTTTCTCAGAGGATGGGGTGGTTGGAAAATAAACTGAATTGTGAAGTTCTATCTTGTTATTGCAGGAACAAGGGTGCAGCATGATGATATTTTTTTGTTCTGTCATATAGCTTAAGAAGAGCTCTTATTCCTGTAGAAATCAGTGTCGGTGAAATAAAACCTGCAGTGTTGGGTCTTTCCCTGCTTTTGGAGTAGTACTTAGGAGTAATCAGTTTAGGGTCCCATTATCCATCCCTCACTCACAGAGCAGTGCTGTGCTCTGTGGATAATCACAGCACTGTTCAACAGGAATAGAAATGATTTAGTGACCTGAGGAATACTGGCAGGATCTGCCATTTGCATTAATTGCACCTTGATCCTCGCTCTGGAAATAGCTGCACATGCTGGCACAGGGGCTCAGAAACTGCGTCAGTGACATCTTCACCAACTGATAATACTTCCCACCCACTGTATTCATTGACAGGATTATAAACATGTATTGACAGAAAGCCCTCGAGTCCTGACCCTGGTGCAGTTGGAATGATGCATTTAATCATTCATCACCTACACTGATAAATCCAAGCTTAATGATTTCAGTAATAGCTCAGCATTGCACTAAGTGGCTTCTCTTTGGAAAACTGTGTTGGAATAATCACTTCAGACCTCTGCAAAGCAGATATGGCACCACAGACTCCCAATTGGCTGTGTTATGGCTCCAGATTCTTGCCTGGGCAGCAGCTTTGTATCCCTGACATCCCAACATTAGGTAATCTCTTCCCCCTTGCCCTCACAGGAGGGCACAAACCCACAGACAAAAGACAGAAATACCGACAGAAAACATATTTAAATATTCAGCCCTTCACCATTTCAGTGTTTCCCCCTTACAGTAATTTCTGGGCCTGGACAGGGTTTTATACAACTCAGTTGCATAACAACCTTTCAGTGAACCATTAAATTGCTTACACATACAACAAATTTCTGTGACAGATGATGAAAATAAAAATTGAAAAAAGGCCTTATTGAGAAAATGAAAGGAACTTATTGCCATATTTAAACCCCCCAAATATCCTAATTAAGATGGAGCTAGACACAGAGTGATAGTAGTATATGAATTTTCTAGATTTTGAGTATAATTGTGAGAACATTTTAAAGATATTTCCAGGCACATATTGGAATTTGTGGTCTCTCTTTTTCTACTAAATATAACATTAATTCCAAATCAGCAAGGGTTACAAATGTTAATTACTGCAGTAGTAACAAAGTACTCCAAGCATGTTAAATGTATTCAAATGAAAAAGACTTAGTAAGAGAGATTTCTTTGGGTTCATGACAACAAGAGAACAAATGCCTCATTCTCTAAATCTAATCTTAAAGTTTTTGCTTTAAGTGTAGCTTTTCCCAGTTTTTATGAGTATGCCTCTTCTGTAGGTATTCATTAGGTCTGATAGAAAAAAGTCTCAAAACTGACTCCAAACACAATTTATGCATATTTAAGAAATAGTGAATGTTGTAGTCCTAATTTCACCTAATTTAAAACCTGTTAAGAAGGATTCCTCAAATGCCAATTTTTCTTCCTTGTGAGTGCCTGATTCTATTTGAAGAGTTCTAAAATTAGCACTCAGCATTCTGATCCACAGACAGATTTTCTCATTACCATTTTTTTCTTGGAAAACAGGAATCAAAAGCAAAACACCTTGGATTTTCAAGAGGTGACCTACCCAATTTGCACCCAGTGACCCCTTCCTCAGTGAGGAAATGAGATTTTCAATATCCACATATGCTTTGTGTTCCAAGTTTGTGCTCTGACAACTGCCCAAGCCATTACTTGGTAACTTTGACAATTTAATCTCTTTTTACTGGAAGACTTTTAAAGAAGTTGCACAATAAGACATTGGAAGATGGAATGTTGGCCAGCTTCAGTGAGAGGAGTCACAATTTATTACCAGCAAAGACTGTCTTATATTTTAGCTATAATCCAAAGATCTATGAATCTCATAAATAAATGAATGTCTTCTAACACAGAAATACATTGGCAGCTGAAATATAAACTATTATCCAAAACTATTGCCACATTCACAGAATTTTACATGAGACATTTGGGATGCTTTATGAAATTCACATACTTGAAGCATGTTTGCTAAGAAAATCTTGACTAAAACTTAGTTCCTGCTAAGAAATGGAAAATTCCATTCCATGGAGAATACAAAGTGTATGGATGAAGCTCGGATTCTAAAAGATATACTTTTAAAAGGCCTGTGTTCACAGTAGAGATGATTTATTCCTGCAGTGTAAGTAGCCAGAGGTGCTTCATATACGGAAGTGTAAAAATGGGAGTCCTGAGTCTCATGCAAAAAGGGGAAGATTAAGTCTGAGTCCTTTTAAGGAGGCA
This sequence comes from Hirundo rustica, assembly GCF_015227805.2. NCBI lineage: Eukaryota > Metazoa > Chordata > Aves > Passeriformes > Hirundinidae > Hirundo > Hirundo rustica. The sequence goes on from NC_053465.1 coordinate 3,729,122, forward strand.
AAGTTTTATTTATGGCATTGAAAAATCTGAAGTTAAGCCGTCCTAGGCTCTTGGGGAACTTTGCCCACGAGCAAGAGTACAAAGCATCAGCTTCCTCAAGATGTTTATTCATTTGTTAGTTCTGTATCCAAAGTTTCCTCTTGCCTTGGTTGCTGCTGTGGCCGTGATGCAGCTCCTGCATTGGGCATTCTCTGAGCCTGAAGAGTGATTGTTCATAGAAACTTCTGTACCAGGATAGATGTGTTTATTTTTCACTTGCATTTATGATGCTTTTTCCAGATTTTCAAACTTGTGTGCCTAAATTTCAAGTATTTAGAAGCTTAGCAAACAAGGGTTTAAAACTCAGAGAAGCTTGTTTGGCATAAGTCATCTCCCTGACATGAATCCTATTAACCTTGTAAAGACTAAGTTCTTGAATTTAAGCATGTTTGGGAACTTTGTTTTAAGAGTCTTTAATTTTTGATAGTGATTTTGCTTAATGTTTTTATTTACATTTGAAGTTAGGCCTTTGGTTGTCATAGCTTTTCCCAGAAGTTCAGAAGCAGAAGGGAATTATTTCTCTGCAGAGAATGATGAGAGATGGACATTGTATTTTTTCTTTAAATTATCTGCCACTGACATTAATTAAAAGCCTCCCAATGACAATTAGTTGTTGAAACAGTACTTCATTAAACATATTACCTAAAGAATCCCTTAGGGAATAAACAATGGGCTGTCCACTGAAGTCCTATTCATGACTGAAAGCCTCTGTTTTACATATGTTCATTGAATTAAACCAAATCAATTTTATATTAGCCACATGATTAATGCACTTTTTTTCAGAAGAAGAAATTTACCTGAGCTGCAGCGGATCCTTTAGTCACCGCCTAAACTATTCTGGAAAATAAATGTGGGTGGTTGTAGATGATGCATAAGAAGATTCAATAAGAGAAAAAACTGTTAATATCTATTTCCTGGGGGGGGAAGGGAAAAAAAAAAAGTGATTTACTTTAAATTTATAAGATTTTATCGAATACGTGTTTCGATTTTCTCCCTGGGTTTTGGCAGTTCTCTACTAGGAGGTATGCTCAGGGCTCCAAAGTGGAATTGTTGCCAGTCTCTTTCAGGAATTACATGATCTAATATCTACAGAAACAGACAGTGCTCAGTTTACTTAGAAAATATTTTCTTTTAGAACAGAAAAATGTCAACTTTGGAACATGGGTTTAATTTCCTGCATTTCAATGTACTACAGATGTAATACAATAGTGCTCATTAGTAAGGACAAGGTATTACTGAGCAGCCAGTGAAATTTCAACAAAGAACTGTGAATATTGATAAAGTGTACAATAATTCCTGTACCACTGGTTTTTGGCCAGTTCTGTACAGACACCTTGTAAGCAAAGACCTCCTAAACCACTTTGTTTTTCACTTGGATCTCATTTTCTGCATCATTGGCACAGAATACTTGCACATAGCAGTCATTGTGGTTATAAGTCTGCTGTTGCCTTCGTGCAGGGAAGCCAGTATTTTTAAATATAGATGGTAATAATATGTTCCCACTGACAAAATAATGTAGAAAACCATTCTGAAATATGGCTCTCTGGAAGCTGAGAGCGATGCAGCTGTTCACTGAGTCCTCTCCTGTTTCTTTTAAATCCAGAGCATCTGCCTTCCAAAACACTTCAACGTTAAGTCTCCCTAATGAAGGCATTTAGGATTGCAGGAAGGAAAGACTGTTTTCCTGCATTCTGGGAACTATGGCTAAGACTGGGTGGGGAATAATATGAAATGTAAATATTCTAGAAAAAAATAGTAAGGGAAGAGGCCAGAACAGGCTTTCAGTACTGTAATTTGGGCTGGAATCTTTTCAAGTGGTGCTGGAGCAGTTTGCTGACAGTGCTACAAGACAAAATTGTCTTGGGAGAAAGGAATCACAGGTTTGATGTGGTAGCTGACTGAAATTTACACTGGGGTTAGAGGCATTTTAATGGCCAAAACATCTCCAGTGTGTTTGTTTCTGGTGTTACACCAAGTCTAGAGCTCTGCTTCAGCACTTCCAATGAAATGTCCTGGTTAAACAACAATTTCCAGTTTCTGCTGCAGGAGAGACAAGGAGAAACTTTTGCAACAAAGAGAAGTTGATTTGCAGATTTTCATCTGGTCCTGCATTTAGAGGGCTGAGCCCAATTCTGAGCATTCCGTGGGCTTGCACACAGTGCACCATTAATGATCCCGGCGCCTGTCAGTGCAGACATGATTTTCGTGGTTAAAAGAGGATATGCATTCATCTGTTTTACATAATACACACAGTCCTGGAGAGAGCCCAAAGGGTCCATCCTTGTGTTCCTGTGCAATTTGAAAGAGAAAGTGAAGGAGTTTCAAGGGAGAGCAGGAACAGAGGGTGAAAGGAAATTTTTCTTCCTCGGATTGAGCTGCTGCCTCCTGCGTGCTCCGAGCAACAGCAGCTCTTGGAGGTGAGTAGCAAGGGATGAAAAAAATGAATAGAAAGATGGATAAATACTTCCTTCCTGCTACAGATTCCTTATTTTCTTAAACTGATCTGTTTACTGGGAGTTTTAGCTGAGGTGAGTGGACATTAAAGCTTTGGTTGTTTTAAGTATATTTCTGAGGTTGTATATTGAGGGAATGCTGTGAGCTTTTAACATGAAGGAATTGGGACTTCTCAGATATTTTGCTTGTGATAAAATATGCAAGAATGTGTTATTTCTGTGATCATTAGGAACAGAGGAAAAAATTCCATTGGCTCTCTTTTACTTAAGCAAGTAGGATTGTTCTTTCATACTTTGGACTCTGAAAATGATCCATTTCATAACCAGGAATGTGTTCTTCCCAAACTGGGAACTGGGCATGGTGCTGGCAGATCAATTGCATAACGTGCTTACTTCAGGATCAATAGATACACTTTTCCAATAGGGAGAGGGATTTATGTCTGCAGTTATGTTGCAGAGAAGCTGGAGGGAATGGGAGCAGGAAACAAGGAATTTTTCTCACTGCAAGTGCCATAATACTTTTGAGTTTAAGAGTGTGTTGGATAGCTCATTTCTTTCTTCTTGGCACTGATGAGAAAAAGAGTTTTGCTAAAAAAATCCAGCAGTGCAAGAAAATTTCTGTCTGTGAAACTCTAAATCTGGTCAGGTAATCTAACAGTTGTCCAGCAAGCCTCTGACTGCATTTTGCTGTAGTTCAAAGAAGCAGAATGTTTTTATGCTACCTAGTACTTTAGATATCAATGTATATTCATTTTCAAACAACAGTTGAAAAAGTCAGAAAAGAAATGTGTTCTTTTATAGAATATGAAGTTTTTCAGTAATGCATGTAAAGCAACATATAAGAGTATTCAGGAGATTTTTTTTTTTTTTTTTCCCTATAAATTTGGATCTGCATTATGATTAAAATAAAGTGCCTGGTGAAATTAAATTCACATACTTTAAAAGAAGCCATCAATTCCCTTCCTCTCTCACTCTTCCTACACATTATTCATCCGGTATGTGAAAAGCTGTTCTGTGGCTTCCACACAAAAGCAAAGGGAAAAGAAAGCCAAAGATGTTTTAGTTAAATAACGATTATTTTCAGGATCCTTCTAAAGCACAAAACAAAATGTTCTTCAGATACTGTGAAAATGTATACATAATTTCAGATAATCACATGTTATATACCAGAAAGCTGCTGTGTTAAAAGCACATTATAAAGATTTTAAAGGCAGGCACTAAAAACTTAGGAAGTGTCAGAATTATGGTTGCCTCTGCAATCTTCACTTGGTTTCTTGTGCGTATGCATTGTGATGCAGCCTTAAAGTGCACATCACAAACATTTTTCTCTGGTAATCTGTGAGGGCAGAAGTTATTAATATATTCAGAAGCTTTTATGTGGTGCCTGTCACTACAGTACCTGCTGCACAAAAGCTCTGAGCAGTGTGGGGCTGGAGTCTCTACCTCACAAATTTGAGGGGTGTGCAGAGCCTCAGAGAGAGATCTGAAAATGCTAATTTTGACTGCCTCACTTGAGAGGTGTGTACCTATGATTCTCCAGATCCATTAGATAAAGCAGCTCTTTACATGCTTAGAGAATAATGTCTTACTAAATTCTGTTGCGGATTCTCAACTACCTGAAGATTTACACGTCCACCACCAAGCCCTTGTTTCTGCCCGAATTCTGCCACTATTTTGCAATTATAAAGCAACCCTGAGCTAACAGAATGTGACTGATGTAGTTTCTAAAGGGTTGAAAAGGAGCTGATTTATAGTAGACCTCATGGGGTAGCATTAGGGTATTTATTTCAGCATGGCCCAGTACAACTTCAGACTTGTGTGACTGGAGAACCTTTCCTCACTCTCCTGGTGGTGTTTGAGATGAACAAACCTCAGATGAGAAAAGTAAAGGATTTCCAGTCCTGCATTAGGATTTTCCTGCTCTGTGGTTTTGGCCTGAACACTCAACAGACTCCTGTGGTAATGTGAGAGTGGAGTACAGAGCTGTTTGCAGGAAGAGATTTGCTTACCTGGGGAAATAGAAGGTTTTCCTTAATGAATGGCTGTCAAATGAAATCTGATTAAGCACAGAAATTATGAAAATCCCAAAGGCTTGTGTGGTGAACAGAATTAGATTGCTGTTTGATTTGCAGCAGTCACTTTACCTTTGCATTGCAATTTGATTTTTCTGTTCCTAATCTCACAAAGGGATGTCTATGAGAGGTAATTTTGCATGGTAGGATATTTGCCATCCTTTTTTGTACTTTACAGTAAAGACTCTCACTAAAACATCTGTAAGGGACCTAATAGTGAAAACTTCTTAAAATAAATTAGATGAATGACTGATCTGATTTACGCATTTCCTGCTGTGACCAGAGAACTTTCTCATTGTTCTCAAGCATTGAAAAAAAATCTATTTAAACATAGTTTTTTTAAAGTTATGAACTTTTTCACAGCACAAGAAATTTTGTTAATATTTCTAGTGTTTATGAAAGCACTTTCCTTTGATTTATATTGTTTAACTTATTTTGTACTGGAGAGTCCCGTGGCAGATCCTCAGTTGATTTAATCAGTAATAGATTGACTGATTTCGTAAGAGCTGGAACGATTTATAGCACTGATAGTAAATTGAAAAATTATATTTGAAAGTGCTTAGTTGTCTGTGGTAGGAAAATGTTTTGTGGTTAGAAAACTGGATTAAGGAAAGGATCTGTTCTTTATTCAGTTCTTCAAAACTTCGGAAAATTCATTAAAATCTCTAACTTAGTCTTTCTTGTAAAACTGGACTAACCTCCTTTAGAATATTTAAATTGCATTCTCCTCAAGAAACCATTATATTTATCAATTATTTTCTTGGTTGTTTTTCCATCTTATTTCTTGGAATTGTTATATGGCTCCCAAAAGACTCTAAACCTGCCCTGCAGCTTTACCAACAATATTTTTTTGAATTCAAAGAGGCAAGTTGCAAAAAAAAAAAACCCCAAAACTCTTCTTTGGCAGGACTGCAGAGCCCATCACTGCAGATGAGCCTGAGCCATTTACAAATAGGGGCTGGTTAGCTGTGAGTAGTGATCACACAGTAATCATGAAATGACAGAGATCTCAAACAAGAATGAAGATGTCAGAGCTACCTAGCAGCAAATGTAAATGTAATCTTAAGATAAAAGCATATCAAGTATACCCAAGTGGCTTATTGCCAGAGATGCTAATTAGAAGAAGCTGGATTATGCAAAGCTATTTGTTCCAAATGGCTCTTCAGGGACCAGGTTAAGGAGGAGTTTCCCCTCTGTGGTTTGGTCTTGTTTACAGAGGTTGTTAATGTTTGCAAAAGCATCTCGGTGAAAAAGACTGTGTCAAGTGAATAAAAGAGACTTAAATGGGACTTCGGAATTTTCAATTTTCAGTTTAGGATCCACAAGAAATAAATTCTGAATTTCATCTCAACTGGTGCTCAGGGCTCTGTTCCAAAGGGTTGAAGGAGCAAGAGCCAAAATACAGTTTTATTTTGAGGGGGATAGGAGGCCTAGTGCATCCAGGTGCTTAATTTTAGGAAAGGACCCATGTAAAAATGAGGTGACCAGGAAAAAAAGAAAACCCTAAAATAAACAGTCCAGAAAGCAAGATGCCTACAAGATGAATTTAAGTTGATAAAAACATTCTATGCTTGAAACCCAGATGAAAAATACGCCCATAACTCAAGATAAAACTGTCACAAAACACAATGAATGGCAGTGGAAAAATTAAGGAGATACTTCAGGGAAAAGGTGGGTGTTCAAAAATTAAAGTTTGCCAGGATGAATGGAGCAGGATCACCTCAGAAACTCTGGGCATATTTCTTTTTTCCCCCTCCCGAGCACTAAAATGGTGTTCCTGTCACAGGGAAGGATCCTCCTGCCAAAGCAACTGCCAGGAATGTCCTCTCTGTTAAACACACATCCATCCATTATCCCAAGACTCCAGCGGACATTGCAAGCGGTAATCATACCTTTCAAAGGAAATTAAATTCCTTGTATCCCTTTTGCTCACAGAGGATAAATGAAACGCAGAGGAAGGGAAAGGTTGCTCAAGGCCACCAGGCAAGTCAGTGGTAGGACTGTACAAAGAATAAATCAACAGATCTTCCAGGTTTGGGATATCCTGACCCATGCACAAGGCATGCTTTAGGAAAAGTGACACAAGAAATATAAATAGTGTGCAATTTATCGATATCTGCCTGAAAAAAACCACACTGAAGCACACATACCATAAAACTTGGGGCTGAATCCTGAGCTGACAACACTGGCTGTGTGAGAAGCTCTCTAAAATAATATCTAATTAATCATGGATTTGCTGTTGTGCAGCAAGTGGAACTGTATCAGTTTATAAATAGTGTACATAGATCTCCCTGGCTGGATGACAGGATTACTGCTGTGAAATTTTTGCAAATCTTTGAAATCCTGCAAAAGGAGTCATCATCAGGCAGCAGAGAAAGGGATGACAAAGAGAGGAGGAGCTTGGGGAGAGACAGAAATACGAGACTGGTCCTATTAACAGAAAGCTGCATTTAAACCTGCAAACACAGGTTTAAAACCTGCAAAAGTGATACTTCGTTATTTATATATGTGGTTCCACAATCCCTCCTCTAACTGCTCTATCTTCAAGGATGTTTCAGTTTTAGTAGATTATGTGACTTGTAAAAATCCAAGTGTGGAGAGAGTTGCTAATATATTTAGACTGGGGAGCTTCACTTTGGTCATCTCTGCCTCCAGCTTCCTCTTAAAACATTTAATGGAGCTTCATTCCTCTTGGCTTCTCTGAAGTGGGGACTTTAATTTATTTATGCTGATGAGGAACTTTTCAATATCCTCTTCTCCTCCTGTCACCATTACAGAGAGGAGAGCAACGATTTTTAAAAGAAACAGTTTTTTATCTAGATCATGCAAAATTAAAAAGATACTGCAAAATGCAGCATAATTCAGGCTCACTGCGCTCTTGAGACCTAGTTAAAGAATACCTGTTAATGGATTAATTTTTCATGCTCCATATATGCAGAGAAATGTATTTCAGGGAATAGATTGGCCTAAAATATAAAATCAATTTAAGAAGTGATGAAATGGTAGAAGCTGATGAAAGCACTGATTTGTTTGAATATCCCGTGATTTGTTAATTGTACAGCAAATTCCTGACTTCAGCCCTTGTGCAGTGGTTGAAGAGGAGAATGCCACACGTCACTAATCTGACACTTATTGTGAGATTTTATTCAGTCAGCCCTCTCTCAACCTTCTGCTTCTGGTTAATCTATTTTATATAATTTGGCTACCAAGTATTCCTTAAAATTACACATGAAGGATGGGTCTCTCCATCCCATCTTCCATTGAGGCTGCTTGTGCCAGCTTTCTCCAGCTTTGTGCACCAAATTCCTTCAGATTTATTCCCTGATCCTTCCTTGTTCTTTAATTCTTTCTATAAAAAGTTCATCTCCCTCCCCCAAAATCTCAAGGTTTTCTTAGAAGTCATGTAACTTAAATTAAACCAGGGGCTATTGAGCCCTTATGACTCACTCTACCAAGCTCTGCTGAATAACCACGTGGGCCAGAAAATTTAATTAATTTCTATTGTCTATCTGAAAAATCTATTAATGTTTTCAAGAAGAAATAAGCTCTGTCAGTCACAGAAAATGGAGCTATCAGACTCAAATGTTATTTTTGCAGCACTTTTTTTTTTTTTTTTTTTTTTTAAATTAGATCTCTTGCATGATTATCCAGGCATGATCACCAGGCACCACAACCTCAGCAGCATTTGGGAAGATGGAAAAATACATCCAAGTATCAAACTTTCAGAATATAAATTTCTGATTTTCACTTTTGGGGAAAAAACCTTGAAAATTTGATCCACATGCTGTCTACTGGCTCAAAAAACAGATGGCCAAGGAGATCCATCCCTTTCTCTTGCCCCTCTTTCACTGTAAAAAAAATAAAAAAAGGGGGGAGAGTTGTATGCAATTTTCAAGGGGGTGTAATACACACGCCTGGCAATGGAAATAGAGTCAGAAGACTCTTTCTCTCCCCATGTCTGCAAGTAGAAAGTTTTCTCCCTTGTTTTCAGTGCCAGAGAAATAAAACTGGGCCTATTTTATGGTACAGGCACAGTGCCCCATGGATACTTTCCCTGGTGTATTACACCTGCACTGCCACTGGAAGTCAGCTAAAAATACTGCCCAAATTAGAGAAAACCAGCAGGATCCTCTCACCTCTCCCTTTATGCCAGATAATGAGAACTTTCCTCAGTTTCTCCTATTTTTTCTTATCTGGAAGATGAAAGATAGGTGGCAATTCCATTTCAATAATGGATTTAACAATCATGTGGAAGGTGATAAATACAATAATCCAGAGAAATTAGCACAGTGAAACCCAATTAAAATGGGACAGAACTGCAGTGATCTGCAAATCCAGAGGAAGCAATTTATGCCAAATGACACAACAGATTATTTTCTTCTGAGCGTAAAACTGCACAGCAACTTCCCAAATCAATATATTATCAATGCCAGTTACTGTTATCTGCACATGTATCAAGACACAAATATATCTGTCATTCCATAACTGCTGAAACTCTGTTTGATGCTTATCCCACTGGGTTACTCTTTTTCTTGGGAATAGTTCATGATTCCTTATTCAGAATTCATAATAGAAAGTGACACACCCCTGAATGACATTTAGATTTTTATGGACCATCAACAGAGAGGAGGCTAATACAGAAATTACCCACAGTTCATCGGCATCCTGGTCTACAGAGCTCTCACTTCTCTCTCCAGTTGGGAATGGAGATGGATTCATAAGTAAACCGTGAGACAGCTCTTCCCTCACTCTGAAAGAGCCCAGTTTGAGAGGGGGGAAAATCCCAGGAAATTTGCATTGAATTTTGCTGAAGATTCAAAATAGCATTTCAAAGATGCTTGTGAAATCCTTCAAATGAAATATTGAACAGGGGTCTAAAAATGAACTCTGGTTATTCAAAGTAAGCAGCATAGAAAGAAATTTGGTATTGTAAGTACAGAAAGGAACTGTTTACTTTTTATATTTCTGCTCATTAAAAATGTGATTAAATTGATAAGGTGAGATAAGGAGACCAGGTGGCATGCATTTCACTGAAGAAAGCCAGTCAGCATCAGATTTGACTTCAAACTAAATTCTCCCGTAGCTGTGCATCCTGGTAGAGCTTGGTTTCATTAAATGTCGTGCTAGAAACTCTTACTTTGCTGTTTGTAGGAAGTAGCTGCTGGTGCCATCCCATCTGTGCCTCAACCCTCATTAGCCTCTGCTCTCATTTCCTACAAAGATTAATCTCTTTTGAGAAGAATCACGGCAAGAAATTCTGCTTGTGCAGCGAGGTCTGGTTGTGGAAGTTGTGAGCCCTGAGAAGTTGTCCTTCTGTTTGCACGGAACGCGAGGGCACGGTGTCAAGGAGGGGATGATTAACTGAGCCTGCAGGAAGGCGTGGATTGGCAATTCCTGGCTCTGCCCGTGGAGCTGAGTGCTTCCACATCAGAGCAGCCCAAACCCGCTGCCTTATGTGATTCATACCTCCAGCTGTGGCAGCTATATCTCAAATTAGCTCTAAATATCCACATACTTTGTGTACAGCTGCATGCTACGATCACTGAAAGTATTTTTCTGTGGCAGTCATTCTGCACAGCATTTAGGTTTGGTTAAAAAACCAAAACAAAACAGTTACATTATCCATTTGTGCACCCTCAGACCGCAGAACCTCTGAATTCTACCATGTTCAGAGCAAGATAAGGTATCATATCACAGGGCAGCTCTGGAGACCTTACTCAGCCTGTAACCAGACAGAATTTGCTGGGCTAAAGGATTTAGATAAAGAAGCTAAAAGGCAGAGTTCTGGAACAACATTCAGAGGTGAAATTTCTCTTGCTAGCACTAGATCAACCTGACTCAAGTCCCTCCTCATATTTTAGCTTTCTTCCTCTGTAAAGCACTTGGGTGTATAATTACAAAACAGCATTATGTAAGGCTCAGCTGTTATGTTGAAGTAACAACTGGAAAACATGACACTAATACATGATACTAAGCTACTTCATGTGGGCTTTTTATTCTTAATGACTGTGGAGTGCCCAGGTTCGTTAGTAGAACAAGATGTCAAGAACCACTTTAATTTAGAATTTGTGTCTTCAAGCCTCAAGTGGCTTTACAGTTACCATGGTAAAATTTATTTACTGACTGACAGCGAGCATCATGGAAGAAGAGAGTTGTTTTCCTTCTTAAATGTTCAAAACATAAGTTAAACCTGCCTTTAGGCTGGCTCAGTGTATCCTGACGCCACCCTGGAACGCTTTCAACAAATAAGAAAATTTTGCAGTTTGGAACAAGAACGTTTGGTTCTCAGGCATGAGAAAACATGAAATAAAAGAGGAAACAAAAGAATCAGAGGAAAGAAAAACCAGGAGAGATGAGGAGCCCCAAAGAACCCTTTAATGGGAGCTGCAGTTAACTCTTGTTTACAGCCCTTTCACTGTGCATTTAGGCACTCGAGCATTATAAATATGAACGTGTAAGACAGCACTGTAACAGATGCCAAAATCTAACTTCTAACCCATGCCTTATCTTGTTTTATTTGAAAGTCATCATGCATGCTACTCAGATGAATTATTGAGGAGGGGTTAGGAACAGCTGAGCACTGGGTTCTGCTGGGGAGCTGGGTTGGGTTTACAAAATCTCTGGTCCTGACTGAGCCACCCTAAAGTCAAGCTCCCAAACCTTCTCTCACTCAGACCTCTACAAGAAGTAGCTATTTTGTAACTGAATCCATATTATCAGCAGACTCCTTGATATTTTTTTTTAGATTTTCAGCACGTAGTTACGTAATATAATGTGTAATGCTGTGTGCATACCTATATAAGGTAAAGATATATTATATAGCTACAGACTACAGAACAGCTACTGAACCTGTGGGGCATGAGCCAAAAGCCCAAAGCCAAGAAGAGCAAACATGAGGGAAGGGCGTTTGTTTTGCTCTGGAAACAGAGCTGTTCTGCATCCCCCTTGCTGGCTGCAGCTGCACAGCACAGGCTCACGCCCTGCGAAAATCCTCTCCTCTATGTTCTTGTGGCAGGAGCTGCTGCTGAGAGTTGAGGTCACTGAGCACAATGAAATGCACAGGGGCTGGAGCCACCATGGGATGTCTCTTTTTTGCCACCTTGAGCTCAGGCTGGGGCACAGGCAGGGATGTTTCATCAGTTTCCCATTAGATTCTGGCATTGCCAGGCGCTGCTGCCATACGAGAGGCTGACGGTGACGCCAGATCTGTGCACGAGGGCTTTTAACAGCAGGACAGGTTTCCTGCAGAGCAGGCATGGGCAAATGACCATATTTCTGTCAAATCAGCCAGAACTGTGATACACTTTATGCCAGCTCTGTGCTTTTACGCCAGATTGATGCCAACTGGGGGATGACAGACAATCCTTGATATGGCACAACGTACAAGTGGTGCAGAGAAATGATACCTGATCCAGGAAAAAGCTTGCAGGAACAGTGCGGACTAATCAATGTATTTTAAACAATCTGAGAGGGCAGAACAAATTTCTACTGGATCTGCACTTTGTACCATTGGGACTGTGGTCATTTTGATCTATTACTGAATGCCCTAAAGCTCAATTTATTGGATACCAGCCCAAGAGTCTGTAAACCATGACCTGCTTGGCATGTCTGTATCTGCTAAAAGAAAAAGATACATCTTCTTGTGGAAGAAAAGTTGTGTTAGGGGGTCAGAGCTGCTGCATCTAATTCCATGCCATGCATACATCATGGAAATACATAATTGCTCCCATCCAACCCCCTGCTAATGGGGAATGCTGCTGAGCTCTCCATTTTAGATCTCACAGCCATGCCGATGCTGCAGAGATAGAATGGGGTTTAGGTTACTCAGAGATCTCTAGAAGGGTGTTCACTTTACAAATACTTTGCCTCCATTTCCTTATTTAAACCAAAAACAAAATCCAAGGAAGTATTTGATTTTCAGCCTTAAGCCTTCTATTCAGGTTTCACTGTGTTTATTGTGAATCACATGTTTTGGACAACACAGCCCTATGTTTTTGTGAATATGATCTCTGCATGATCCCACCAGGAATGCACAAGACACATAACTCTCATTACTCTGGATCCCTAGAATGGCACCTGGGTGCAGGGTCAGCATGTGAAGGAAATTACTAAGGGCCAGCACATGTCAAGGAAGTAAAGCCTAATGGACCAGGTGCCTGGAAGCAGGATATGAGCTATTCAGTATAAAATGTCCCTTTAAACTCCTGGGGAGGTGTTCTGTTTGCTGATTTATTGTGACAGGAATTCTCATCCTTTGCCCACATGAAATGTCATCCCAGCTCTGGTATCAATTTCATCCCTCTGCAGGGAGATTGTGGGGACAGAGCAACACCTGCTCTGCTAATCTTGGGGCAGCTGGATTAGGCTCAGGCTTGGCTGAACAGCACCTGGGAAGGTTCTGCTGCTGCATTAACTCTGCCTGGCTTTGAGCAAGAAGGAAAGCCTGTGGTTTTCGGGGCTGTCAGTCTGGGATCCCCCGGCTTGCTTCCCCCAGCACGAAGGGACAAGCTGGGTGGGATTTTAGCAGGGGTGTAGCCATGGGGTGCAGCTGTGTGGAGAAATGATGCCTTGTCTATCATCCTGTCTTCTTTCCAAATAAATGTGTGCGTTCTAAAGTCACTGTCTGAACTCATCATCCAAGGGCTACACTGATAGCCAGATGGCAGAATCATAATTTTTTGTTCTTTCAAGCTTTCCCCCAGAAGCTTTAAATAGAAGAATAAATTTTCCACGGAGAAAGAATCTTCTATTAATAGCATTAGATCATTTCAGCACTTGAAAGGAAGAAATTAGTTGAGGGCTTTTATATATATATATTTTTTAATACTTTCTAAAATATTGTAGGTTATTTTATTGTGCAGGCAAGAGTGTCCGCCTTCAGAGTTTTAATTACTAGGGAAAAAAAAAAATTCTCTTTCTCTGAGTTCAAAAAACATATAGTGAATAAGATTATGTGAAATGACTTAAAATAAACATCTTCAAACAATCTGGCCCTATGTGTCAGTTCTCTCTCTCGTGCTTTGATAATCTCATTCTGTTGTTGAAATAGATTTACACAGATTGCAGAGGAGGCTTGAAGCCGATTGAAAAGAGTTCTGCTTATCCAGTGCACTGAATTGCCAATCAGAGGTGATGTTCTGGGGGGCAGACTCAATAAATTCCTCACTGTATTTTCTCATAACTGAGAAAATTTAGCCAGTTCCACTCCCGTGATCACACATTCTAAGATCTCTCCTCATTCATTAAAAAAAATGAGAGGAAAACAAGCTGCAGGCTTCGCCGCCTTTTCCAAATAAACTTTGTTATCCTCTTATGTAAAACACTGGGATATTCCACCAAGTGGCAAAGAGCTTTATACACAGCTTCACTTAAAAGCAAAAACATAAAACATGTTTTGTTCTGCAGCCACCGAAATTCCAGTCATTTATAGCAATGAATGGGCAATGTCAAAGGAACATATGGTATTTTTAGCTCTGCTTCATTACCCAATGTTGTAAATGAACCCTGAATACTTGTAACGTCTAAAAGCTTTCCTGGAGAAGAAAGGCTTTTCCTGCACAGTCTTGATAAAAGTCAGGCTGTTCCTGCACAGAGGCTCAGCAAACTGCACTGAGCAGGGAGGGGAGCTGCAGGATGAGCAGTGAGACCTGTTCAGAGGGGAAGGGACAGCAAAACCAGGCCTGTGAAAGCAGAATGGTGTCGAGAAGGGCAAGGGTAGCCCAGTGAGAGATGGAAGAGGCTCGGATAGGGAGATGTGATTTCAGTGTGACCAACTCCTTGTCTGACCTCATGGGCAGGAATTTAGGACTGAATCTCAGTGTTAGAGGCAGAGAAGCTCCAGCCAACAGGACTGAGGCAGGGCACGCTATGGCACAATCACACAGGTCTGTAAATGCGGCAGAGCTGGTGGGCATATTTGATACCCAGAGCCTCTGTTAATGTTTCACAACATCTTTTTACTCTTGTGTGCTTGCTCTTTGAATCCATTTGACCCCCCAGTGAATTTGGTTTATGATTAAGTTGACCTTTTTTTCTTTTTCCTCTCACTGCACAAGATCCTTGACCTGGTTTGCCGTGCCCTGCTCAGTCCAGACGAAGGAAGAAGGGTCTGGCTTGTTCTCAACAAGTTATGGCACTTCAGAATGAAGGATGGTTTTCTGCCATGAGCTTCCCCCATCGCTTCTAAATATTTCATAGGCAGCTTCAAGCAGATTTAGTCTGGATGTAACTTACACTGCACAGGAAGGGACAGGCACTGGATGAGCTTATCTTGGAATCGTGTGGATCAGTGTGGCAAGCACTGAACACCCTGCCCCGTTCTTGTAAAAGCCTGAGGATTTCAGAGTTTCTCGGAACATCACAGGACCAAATCCAAATTATGCCTAGACCAGTGAAATTCAATACTGTCATTACACAAAACAATCCACAAAGTCAACAGCAGTCTGAAATCTCTGCAAATGCTGGAGAGCGATTACATGAATTTCAAGACAGTTGTATGGAAATCCTCAGGTATCTTTGTTATTATTACACTCATAAGTAATCTTTTTGCAGCTAAGATATTGTCACTTCCTGTTAGTTCCCATGGAGGTTTCGGGCACAAGAAAGCTTTCAGGAGATTTTTGTGGCTTTTTAGTGCTATCCCCCAAAACACACAGAGGCTCCATCCTGAGGAAGCAGTTATTACAATATTGTGGTGGGGGTTCTTGTTTCCAGCTCTCCATGACTCATGCAGGCAGCTGAGAACACAGTTAAAATATGAGTGCTGAAAAGAAACTGAGAAGAGGGAGTAGTTATTCCACTTCTCTTTCTCTTGGAAGAACTAAAACATACATAAATTTAGGTCAGACAGGGTAAAAATATTCCATGCTGGTTTTCCTTCCAAGCTGTTTGGGCTTTGTGAGACATAAAAACAGGCCCAGGATATGGTTGAAATGGACAAGACTATTATTTACTTATTTAACAAAAACCTCACGCACTGAAACAGAAATTCAGTTCATATTCTGTGGTGATTATAAAAGGATAGTTTTGTCACAAAGCTGGTTATCCCTTTTGTGTAAAAAGCAATAAATTAAGAATTAAAAAAACAGGAGAAGAAAACAAGAAAAGAAAGTCAAATATTCTTGCTGATGAAAGGCAAATGTTAGAAAAACACTCATCAGAGGTTTCTGTTTCAGAAAAATGTCCCGAATGAAAATCGAGAGCTGGAGACCGAGGAGCTGTCTGGGATTGTCGGTCTAAAAAAATGTGAATTTAAAACCTGCGGCCAGTAGAATTAACAAAATTTGTCAGTACAAAGAGAGAGCCTCCTGTCATGCTTTAGTTTGGGAAATGGTTCTTTTGCACAAGCCCTGACCAGCAGAACAGAAGTGCAATTATGTGCTCCCTGGGCACTTCTCAAAACTGTAGAGTCTCCACATTTTCTTTTTGTTTCTTACACCATTACATTGTAAGTTAAGTCTCTAAAGATAGAACTGGAGCAATATTACCTGTTCAGACAAAATGTGAACGGCAGGGCTTTGCTCAGCAGTGTCTGTGCGTGGGACACGCTGCAGAGAGGGTTTGGCATCCCAGGGCACTGAGGCTGCTCCACCCTGCTGGCCCCAACCCCTGAGTTTGACAAAGCCATGGGAAAATTCTGAGTAGGAAAATCTTGTGCAACTCAGAGTTGCTGCATCCTCTCCTGTTTGATGCACAGGCTGGTCCAGGACGAGCAGGACAACACCTGATTCATCATCCACAGGGTGACACTCAGGGGAACCTGCCAGCACTTTTACCAGTAGACTACTAAAATATATCTATAAAAAAGCCATTCCTCAGCTGTTAACACGTACATTTTAGTTTGGCTCCTGGCATTTTTTGACGCTGCTTTGAATATGTTTCTTCCTCTGTGTATTTGCATTTGAGGTGAAACCACCACAGTCATTAAACATCCAACATATCCAAACTATTGCCTAATATTCCTGGAGATTTTAACCATCTCCAGACATATTGATGAGGTTTATTCTGTGGCTGTTGCAATTGTTGGAAGCAACCCACAAGTTTTCTCCTTGAAAACCACTTGAATTTAAAATGGTCTTCACAAGATCTCTCTCCTGTTCTTTCAAATGTAACCATTTCAATAAATGGTGATGTCTTTTCTAAATATTTTTAGCAAAAATTCTCTAGTTTGCATGGAAAGCATGTTTTATGAACTAAAAAATGAATACAAAGCTCAGTTGTTCCATTGAACTGCAAGAAGACTGATGACTCCAGTTAATAAAACCAGTACAACTCTGGTTTAATGCAGGGTCCTTTCCCCACTAAATTCAGAAATTTCTTCATTAAATTCTTCTTCAATTAGAAAAAAAGCTGAAAGAAACTCATCCATCTGTGCATTAAATTTGCTTTTTCTGTCATGACCTCAGCATCATTCCAGGAATTTTGAAACTGCCATTGTTAATTTATGCATAGCAATTTCATTAATGCTAGAAGGCCCCGGGAAGGTACCTACCACTCTGGACTCAGGTATTCATAATGGAAAAATGCAATATAAGGACAGTTCAAATAAGCTCTAATATGGGGGAAAATGCAATACAAGGGAACTTTTACTTTACTCAAAATTTAGGAGCCAATGTCTTGATGAAAATTGGTGAATTTTGACACCAACAAGTCACATGAATTTGCATGTGCGATTAGGGGGCTTTTGAATCTTGCAGTTTAGTAAGAGAAATAATGATCTTCATCCTCTGGGAAGAAAACACGGGCATTCTTGGTTTATTTTTGGAAGGATGGTTGTTTAGTTTGGCTGGCATTTTTATTATCAAGAAGAATCTTGTTTCCTTTGCACTTCGTGAGGAAAGAGCGCGTTCACTGTCGAGTTGGAGTCACAAGATCACACCACTGCTGCTTCACAAATGCAGCCAGAAGGTGTTGAGTCCTCAGCACCAGCTGCTCACAGCCCCACTTCTAACACTGCATTTCTTGCTAATGCAGACACAGCCAATAAATCACATTAGCAAGAGGAATTAGTTACTTCCATAGTTCTCCCTGCTTGGCTGCTCGGTGACACAGAGAGCTAATGGATAGACATTGCTGTTCTCCTGCCAAATTCTCATTTTGCTGTTGCCATGTGGGACATTGTCTCTCTATTTTTCTGTTTCTCACACAGGCCAAGGATTACAACTGAGTAGTTAGTTTTTCCTAGTTCCTAGAATAGAAGAAGGTAACAACCTGGAGTGGAGTAATTCCAAGAGCTGCAGAGGAGACAGCTTCATCTATTTAGAGTAATTTCCATGTTTATTCTTGCTCTCAAGATCCTGCCATTCCCATTAGGACTAGATTGTGGTCTTGGTTCAGGCAAACAGTGATAATCACTACAGTAAATTTGATAAGCAATTATTTCTCTTGGCCCTCCACCAGTGAAGAATTGAATTTTAGAAGGCATGCTGCAGTTTGGTTAGAGCGGTGCTTTAAAACCCTTATCTGAGATTTGAGAAGGTTCCATGCTAAGGATGATGTTTTATGCAGGATTTAACAGGTAAGAAGTGCCATCACCCCTGGGGACTTGGCAGCATCTGACTCTGCTCTGTGTTTAAGCACAGATGTATCTTTTCAAAGGTGCTGGGGGTTTGTGGTACCTTGCTTTGGAGAACTGCTGAGTATTCAGTATAATTGCCTTGTTGAGAAGTACCAGCAGACAGTGGAATAAATGATTTTTTAAAAACAATATTCCCCTTTAAGTATTTCCTACACGTGTCTCATATCTACAGAACGTTACATCCAGCAGAGCAAATGGTCCCTAGAAAGTATTTAAACATTCATTCAGGTGAAATGACCTCCCAAGAAGAGTTTCATTACAATTTCCATACCAACCAAGTGCATAAATCACTGGGAGCTTTAGAGCAGTTTTACGAGGAGCCACATTGGATGCACAACCTTAGACAAAAGTTGAATTCAGTCACTGTGCCTGTTTTCTATCCGCCTTTCCCTGCTCTGTTTTATGTCAGATTTTTGTTGTCTGAGTATTCCTTCTCCCAAATCTCTGTCCTGCTCTGTAGAGCAAGCCTGGAGTGAGCACCAGAGTGACTGAAGTGTATTTTTGCCAATGGGTGTGAGGAAAGCAAGAGTTTGAAGCACCAAAAATGATAAAGAAAAAAACAAAACAAAAGGAGAAAGCAAAACAAAAGGAGATGCTCTTGCATTTCAGAGAGCACAGAGTGTTTTCCATCTGCAGCAGTGGCACTGAACAGTGACAGCACCAACTGAGAGCTGGGATGTGTTCGGGCAAAGGAAATTATGCATGGAATTACAAGGGCATGAAAGTGCATAGGACATGAGGCTTTAGTTAATTCTTGAGTAGACAAGTTTGGGATAGATGTGAGAGCTGACTGTGTGTCTGACACACACAGACTCCCATGAACTGGGGAAACTGTAAACAGGACGGTCCTGGGCCATGAATCCCAGAAAAAGAAGTGGATGGTCCCTGCTGGCAAACACGGTGCCCTTACACCAGTGGCTTCCCTGGGTGTTCCACGTCCCTCTAAAGGCAGCTGCTGTCAGGGATGACTGCAGTGGAAGGGATTTGAAGGTGCCTCTTGGAGACAGCCCTGGGTGTGTTTCAGTCTGCAGACTCCCCGAGGATGCTATAAAAAACACCCTTTCAACAGGTTTGCAGCAAGGCTACAGCTAATTAAACAACTGCAGGTGATGAAAGGCTGGTCCTGCAGTGCAGACAGCAGCTTTGGTGCTCTGAGGGCATGGCAAGCCTCATCCAAAACATCCCTGTGCTTGCTGGGCCTGGCTCCCTGTGTCCTGCAGCACAGCATCTCTCCGGGAGCCTGGGGGAAGCTGCCCAGCCCTGGGGATTTGTGACGTGTGTGGCACAAAGCCCCTGCAGCTGCAGCAGGGACACACTTGGCACAGGCTGGCTCCCTCTGCAGAGGCAGTGCCCGTCTGAAAGGATTTCTATTTTATTTGAATGGGTTTTTTGTGGGTCCGGGGAGATGCTGCTCTGCTGCCTGAGCCAGCTCTCACTGGGGGAGAGGCTTGCAAAAGGCAGCTTTCCCCTCTCCAAAGACATTGGACAGGCTCAGGTACCTGAATTAACAGTGATTACACAGCAATCCTTCATCAGCCTCATTTTCTTATTGTTACCGAGCTCTTTCTCACCCAGGTAAGGCGTGTTGTGGGCTCCTTTATGCAAACACTGACAAACCTATTTTGCTAATGAACTGCTAATGTCACACCGCGCATTGTAAATCACGGCAAGTGGTGCTGGAACTTGACACAGTGATCCAAAAGCACGAATTAATGATTAATGATTAATTTCTTTGCACCTTGGCTCACTTGGTGGTAACGCTGGTAGGTGATATGTCAACTTTCCAAAGGAACATTTTCTGGAAGAAACCACAAGCCTCAAGCATACAAAGCATTTTTTATCTAAGAGATTTAGCTGGAGTTGCCACTTCCCCGCTCTCTTTCCTTTGATAAGCATAATCTGTTTCCCCATTCATGTCAGGGAAGCCTGGTTTTAAAATCCAAATACTTTGAAGGAAGCTCAACATGACAAAATGAAAATAAACTTCCCTGGCAAGTACAGCCCCCTCCTACCACCCACAAGTTATGTTTTGGGGTTTTTATTTTATTTCCTCCAATTAGAGAAAAATGTTAAATCATAATTTAACATGTTAAATCACAATTTAAGAGCAGCGGAAATTATAGAAGAAGGACAAATGGAAAACCTTTGAGTCTGAAGTAAAAATGGAAGCTCAGACTTCAGAGACTACATAGCAAACTCGCATTTTCATGCAGGGACGTATAAATACTTAAATCAGGATTTAAATCACCCAGCAAAAGGAAAAGTGATCGAGCCCAAGCACAGCCTTTACTGGGGGAAGCTGAACCCGGAGCTGTCTCTGTATTTCCCTGCTATTTATCTTTGCATTTTCACCCTGCCTTCATGGATCTCCATGAGTCTGCAGCCTGCACAAATTTACTGTGCCAGATTTTCCCCCCAAGGTAACTCAGGGAATGACATAGATGCCATGTGGATAAACCTGGCCCACTCTCCATCTGCTCCTCGTGAGGTTAAACTCTCGGAGAGACGAAATCCACGGCGGGAAATCACGAACATGAAGGGTTGCAATAAGAGAGAAGAATTCAAGCAATTTTTTTTCCTTACACCATTGACTATACAAAACCTAAAAATTTGGATAGGTTAAATGCCTGAATTTGCACTTCAAACCCGTAATTTTTCCTACTTTATTTCAGTGTATTTTTTGTGTAATGAATATGATGTGTCAGAGCAACAATCTATGCCACACAAGCAGCTGGGCACCCCAAATCAGCTCATGATTATGTTCAATAATTACTACAGACACCTTGCCTTTCTAAATATCTGAACTGTTAAGAACTAGGTTTTCTCTTTTACAAAGGATTCTGTGTAAGTTTTTTTCCAAACCAACCCCAAACAATATGGAAACATTCACAGCTTCAAATAAAAAGTCTTTCAAAAATTTAAAAAAAAAAAAAAAAAAAAAAAAAAATCAGGTTCATAAAAAACTTATTTTCTGCTTTATATTTTTCAGTTCTAATTTCTAACAGTCATTCAAAATTGCAAAAATCAAAATACTCAATGTTCAAAAAACTGAAACGGAAACTTCAAACTGGAACATTCTGCTGCAGTTTTCTTTCAAAGAGAGTCAAGAAAGAGAGCATGTCTGCAGAAATGCAGGTGACAGAAAACATTTTTAGAACAAGGAAGAGCTCCATCACAGGAAACACTGAACTAGTGAGATAAAAAAGCTCTTCAGTTTGAATTCTGCTTCTCTGGAACATAAGACAGAAGCATTCAAAGGCTTCCAGACATGAGCAACTTACTCCTATCCTGCATGTTCAGTCACTGTGGTCAATCCTTTCTTTTTTAGGATGCTAAACTAAGGAAAAGAGGGGTTGTTCCTGTTGCTAATTTTCTTTCACAACTCTCAGGATAATCTTCACTCTCAAACCAAGACCACCTTTCTTCCTTCCCTGCCTTGCAGGCTCCTCTCACTGGAGCACCTTGAGGGAAGAGCTGGCTCAGCTTGGGGATGACCAGGAGCACACTGGAACCCTTTAAACGCTCAGCTCCCTCTGTGTCATCCTCCCTCCCCTCCTTTTCAGAGGCAGTCCTGAATTCCAGGCAGCACTGAAAATTACTGGTGGTAAAGGCACCTCTATCCCAAAATCCAGAAAGGTCATTTTGATCCCACTCACTGTCCCTCTGCAGTGGACCGAAGGGAACCTTTATTTCCTTTTTTAGCTCAATATATGGGTTGCAGAGGGAGATGCAATGACAGTAAAGGGGAAAACATGCAGAGCTGCATCACAAACCAATTCATCAGCAAACAGAGCACGCCTGCCTTACAAATTTGCCTGCAGCTCTTGTCTGCTGTGTTATTTTTAAACTGCCTGCAGGTTGCAGATTTTTCAGTGGTCCTTCTCCTACCAATGTACACACAGGATTTAGCAAGGCACAACTTTCATTACCGTGAATTTAAGTTACCAAAATCCCCAGCACGTTAAAATCCAGAGTCCTTCATCTTCCCACAAAGTTTTTGCCGCATTCACAGGAGGACATCCCGTGTCTCCTGCAGCCTGTCTGCATGGCAAGGTCAGTGTATCTCAGCCCTGCATCCCTGATGTTCCCAGCTGCCTTTCCCCAGCCTGTGAATGCATCCTGCAGTTGCTGTGATCAGCAACCCAGGCATCCAGCTACAGGCTCTGGCTCATCTGGAAAAACCTGAGAAGATGAGTCCAACTCCCAGAGCCCAGTGCTGAATTTAACAATGCTGTTACCACCCAGACACGATCCCCTCAGCACCAGACGCAGGTGCTGTACGAATGAGGGCTCTGGGAGCTCAGGGCACTGTCCCGGCACACAGTTCACAGCAAACCTGCCCCACTCCTGCAGGAGGCTGCCTGGGATGGAGACAGGGTCTGACATGTGTGAATGGGAGAGCTTCTGCGAGGAGAAAACCTTCACAATCATTGCACAATTCCCACAGAGAGGAGAATTGCAGGAGGAGTGCTCTATTTATGGCACCACAATGTTTTAAAGAAGAAAGCAAAGGGGTGTTTTTCATCACAACTGCTGCTGATGCAAACAGAAGCTGCAGATGCTCAGACTTTCTGAGGGGTCAGACCCTGGAGCCAAATGTAATGAATATTATGGTTTGTTTGCTTCTTCTTTGTTGCATGGTTGATTCTGCAGCCCAGAGCTGCACTGCAGAGCAGTGCCCGTCACCCCGGAACCTCTCCCCTCCTCTGACTGGGGATGTCTCAGACATTAACCCACTCACACTGCAGCACTCTTGGGAGCTCTAGAAACTACCCCAGCTAGCCCTGTAAGAACTTGCCCAGCAGCAGCAGCAGGGGCACACAGCCACCTTTGTTTCCACCCCTTCGGCACAGAGCAGGGGACGAGTTTGTGACATATGAGTTTGGGGCTGAAGCTCCAGCACAGAAATCTTTGCCCTCAAACGGGTACAGCAAGGAATTTAAAGTGATTTTGGCATAAACAGCCAATAAGCTTCAGCCAGAGCAAAATCCTGTGGCCCCACAGGGCTGGGGATTGCCAGCTTGTGGGGCACTGAGGGCCAGGCACAGGCTGGCCTGCTGTGCTGGGGGATAACCTGGTGCTCTCTGGGCTCTGAGGGTGACCTTCCCTCATCCTTCCACATCACACAGCGAGTTAAGCTGCTGCTCGCTTCCCCCTGCTGATTTGGAGAGTCATGGTTTGGCTCTTGGCTGTTTATATTTTGCAGTCATCCCCTGTGTAATTGCATGGCCTGGCCCCAGGCTGTCAGGCTCTGGGAGAAATAACCACATTATTCCACAGAACAGTTAGCATAATTAAAATATTGACTGCAGATTAAAAAAATGTGCTGAACGTTCCACAGAGTGGTTGGAGGGTTGGCAAGCCTTGGCAGCTTGTTGGCTGCAGGAGCTGGCTGATATTTAGGAGTGCCTTCTCCTGCAGTAGGCACTGCTCTACGTGGGAACTGCGTTTTGTGCTGTCAACTTCTGATCTCCCAAGCAGCCAACCCACAGCCAGGAGAAAATGGACTGGAAATGAGGTGCTCCAAGGGCTCCCTTGTGATTCTCATTGCCAGTGAGACCACTCCTTGTCATTTATGATTTCAGGACATCTGTCTTGCTGTGTCTCTATCTATTTTTATTTGTGTCCCTCTCTCCCAATGCACAGTATAGAAACTGCATATGGTGAGAGGGACTGCTTGTACCATATGAGAAACATTAATAAAGTTAAAGAGCCCACAAAAACCTCCTCTGGAACATATGTTTTAACTGCTATTCCTTCTTTGACCTTGGATTTCTACCTGTGTTTCATCTGCAGTCAAAGTCTAAGGCACAAAATCCTTGCACTTCCACAACCAAGAGGGCAGAAAGGGAGGGAATAAACCCAGTTGGCAGAGCTGGTGGAAACCACAGAAGCACTCATTCCTACAGGGCACTCAGGGAAACCTCAGTGTCCTTGTGATATCTCCCCTTCTTAGGGGAATATCTGTGACCCAAAGCATTGCTGGTTTGGGTTCAAATGATTTCCTGGTTCTTTGCATATCCCCTGTCTGGCAAAAACTCAAAATGACCTCATGCTACCAGCATTAAACAAAACGTGGGGGATGTCTAACCCACTTTGCAGACACCTACATCCTGAAGGAACCATAGCAGAGTCAGTAAATCAGCTCCTTGTTCAATCTTCCCTTCCATGCTGGAGAAACTGCTGGCCTGGGAGGAGCAGCTGAGCTTGTCCCACCCCACTGCAGCTCCCAGGGACAGGGCTCTGATTCACAGCCTCATCTACAGCTCTTCCGAGATGAGCTAATTTCACGAACATTTCTATTTCCACTCAAGAGGTGTCACAAGAAATGACCAAATGCTATTTCCCGAGGCTTCTATTACAGCTTTAAAGTGATCATAATAGCAAATTAATAGGAGATCTACTCTGCCATTTCCCATTCTCGTTGCTATTGCTGTAATCAAGAGCAGCTCTAATTCTTCAAAGCTTATTTCTGTGGCACTTCTCATTTTTGAATACTCTGCTAGGGAAGGAGCAGAATATCTTGGCACTCCAGCTGTGGTCTGTAGGCTACTGCCTTCCTTCTGTACAAGGCTCATTGCTATTTTCTGCTCTCAGCTTGATACTGACCTCCAAATTGCAAATTATAAATATAACATTCAAAGGAAAAAAAAAGTTACCATAAATCTCTTGTAAATTAAACAGCCAGATAAACTCAGTGGAATGAGAAAAAAAGGTGCTCTAAATTCACTGCAAAGAAAGATAATTTCACTGGGCATGCATGATGTGTGTGGGGAATTGTTACAGCTTTTCTCTGCTCTTATGGTTCACATAGCCAAGTTTTTAGCTTGTCTCCACTGAATGATTCATCTCTATTACCAGTATTTTCAAAATTAAATGGAAGAGGAGGAATGTGTTCATTCCCCTGCTGTGTTTAATAATCTTCCAAAAACTGTTTCCTGTTTACTTGGAAATCCCCACCTCCATGCTGTGATTTAGGCATTTTCACCCTGTTAACTTGAAAACAAAGCCTAGAAGATGCTGGATATGTATTATCTTGCAGACATAAAGCAATTTATGATAAAGGTTGTTGTCCTAGAGAAAAATTACTTGGAAATGTACACATGGTCATAGCTTCACATTCGCAATTTAAATCATAGCTGGTTGTTGGGAAAACAAAATACAAATTTTTGCTCGGTTTTTATTTCTGCAACAGGTCTGATGGTAGCTTCTCTTTCAACAATTAATGTGCTGGTGCTCTAATGCAATTCTCAGTAAAAACATCAATAACCCCATTTAGGGACTGTCCCACTGTCCTCCATGGCACTGGCTGGCACACAACTGTGAATACTCAGTGGGTATTGATTCATGCAACACTTGTCTGTGAGCAAAACTTAGGGTGCATTTTCAAGGAAAATTATTAAAAATACCTACATTGATTTTCCAGCTGAAGCATTATCTCTGAATTCCTGTGGCTTGGCTGGACAAAAGGGAAAGAATTTTTCCCCATAGCTCTCTCAAGGAATAAATTTTCACAGTAGTTCTGAGATTTTACCTACATAGCCCATATCAAAAAAACTCTTCTTTAATAAAAGATTTGCATTAGCTCACAAAAGTCAGCGTGTTCTGTGTTAGCTCATGTGAAGAGTTCATTTAAAAGGCAGCAATATCCTGTGACCCAGGAACAGAACTGGCAGCTGGGGATTCCGAAGGGATCTGAGCTCTCTCACGCTTCCTCTCAGCTTTTCATAAAGGTCTGCATTTTTCTAAATGAGCATTACACATTTATGTGATTAACTGGAGGCCATGTGGGCCTGATTTACAGATGTGTTAAACTTCCTCTGCTCTTGTTAAAGCCATGGGGAGCTCTCAGCCCTCCACATTTCAGGAGGCTGTGACAGCTCCACGCAGCTTTTGGGGGGACAGTGACAGCCCTGCCTTGGTGGGCACCTTTACCTGCCCTTTGCAAGTCACTGTGGGGTTTTTCTAACAATTTTTTCCTCTCTTCCCCTCTCAGATGAGATGGAGCAGTCCCCTGCTGTGCGTTCTGACTACTTGGTCTCAGGGATTCGAACTCCACCAGTGAGGAGGAACAGCAAACTGGCCACACTGGGCAGGATCTTCAAACCGTGGAAGTGGCGGAAAAAGAAAAATGAGAAGCTAAAGCAGACATCTGCAGGTAGGCTGGGAACAAGTGAGGGATGGTGTACAGCAAAGCTTACACAGGACACGTTAAAGGTGACCTGAGCCCAACCCAATTCAGAGATTCCAGCATTCAACAGATTAATAATGTTTATGGCTAGGAGGGGCCCATAAAGGCTGACTTCCTATATATCACAGTATAGCACGTTGAGAAGAAAAGGTCAAATAATGAGAGTGAAGCACAAGCCTTGCCCCCAGACTCTTTCCATAAGCTGTTCCTTCTCCACACAGGCTACAGTCATGGCCCCAAGTATTGTCACCCCTTTTATTTGGGGTGAAGTTTATACAGGTCACAGTAACATTATGAGAAGTGACAGGAGGGAGCTGCAGCATGTGAAATGCTTTCCCCTCAAGCAGCTGCCTCTGAGGGGAAGGAGCCCGGCACACAGCACAGAATCCTCTCTCTGGTCTCCAGGGATGTTCCAGGAGATCAGCACAGAGACAAACTCACTTGCATTCTCCTAAGACGGGACGGTGCAGTTCCCTCCACTTGCTCCTGTATCCTGCCGGAATGTCCCAGTGAAGGACATTGTCCAAGGCCGCTCCAAGGCACCACATTAAACAGCAGGAAGGCTCTGAAATCCCTGTGACTCTGCACTCACAGTGACCTGCAGGACCTCACATCATAAACCTCAGCTTTGCATGTGGTGATTTTAACAAAGGAATAGGCACAAACAGCTGAGCAAGCCATGCTCCCCAAAACAAAATCCCTGCAGTCCTTTCCAAGCACACAGGAGCTGAGACTGGAGGGAATTTCCACGTTGCCTTTCTCACCCCATTACATGACTGCTCTGTGGGTAACTGGTGCTGTGTTGTGCCATTACTTTGTGCAGTGCTGGAGAAGAAGATGACAGCACGGCAAGGGCGGGATGAACTCATTAAGAAAGGCCTTCTGGAGATGATGGAACAAGGTAAGTAAAAATTCTTTTTTTTATCAAGAGGCTCTTTCAGGACAGTAGGAAACATATATTCGGAGAAGCAGAATAAGCATGCAAATGAATAAAAACCTTCAATCCAAACAGAGAGGAAAACTCAGTGTCTGAATTTAAGGCTTGTTGTCCTTCAAGCTCCTCCCTGCTGGGATCAATCCACGTAGTTTAGTGTTTGATGCTCCTCCATCTTGAATGCAGCTCCATCTTCCCTTGGTTTACACGTGGTGCAGCCTGAACTGGAACATGTTTTATGTAATTGCTCTAAACCCAGCTAAATCCTTGTGCCAAGAAATCCAGCTCAAGCTGGATAAATGTAAACTTCAACATACAGATTCAGTCAGCTAACATGAACAACCTATGGATCCAAATCCCATCAAATGATCCTAATCTGATGTTTTCAGCTGTTTTTCCAGTAAACCAAGTTTGTGATATAACGTGTTACCAGTGTGCCTGCTTTTCATTCTAATGGAAAAGTGAAGCATTTAGTGGAGTCATTTTAAAGCTTTCCTGAGTACAAACCAGAAGTCATGGAAGAAAAGAAGATAAAGTGTCAGAAACACTTACAAAGGACATGGTTCTTGTGCTCAAAGCCCTGACAGACGCTCAAGGGAGACACAGATCTGGGTGACTGTTCTGTGAGATTAACTGAGCTGCCAATGTTATGGACAACATCCCAATTGCCATTTCCACCTAAACAGAGATAAACCCCACAAATCCATCTTTACGTTGAAAACATCATAGCAGAAAGTACTGTCATGAAAGAGGACTGGCCTTTTGGGTTTGATTAATCTCACAGATAGCAATTAAGTTGTTTGAAAGCAGTAATTGAGTTTCTTTTGTGTAAAACAAATGCCACGCCTGTAAATAACCCCTGGGACAATATTTAGTGATGCCTTGCTGTAGTGAAATTGAGCAACTGAAGAGTCAGAAAAAGAGCATTTTAAACAGGATTGGTTTTTTTCCCATGGGAGTAAAGCAATTTTAATATTATTCTGCTGGATGTATTTTAAGTTTTAGACTAAGTAATCTATCAAACCATCCATTTATTCTTAAATGGAAGTCCTTAGAAAGCTAATTTTTAATTCCTGTCCATTGAAATCTTTGTGTCTCTCATAATTCTAGATAATTAGCTGCCCTATTAGCATATTAGCATTACTGTATATACATCTGCACTAGGAGCAGGAAAGTTCCCTATAATCCATTAATTTGAAGACATACATTTCCCCAGCTCTGCAAAAAACCAGTAAAAGAGAGCTTCTGTAGAGCACATTAAGAGGTGATAATGAAGAATCAATAAACCTCTTGCATGCATAAAGAACGGTTGGAAGGAAAAGGTAATGCCAAGCAGCAAGATCATTTTAACAAAATTAAAACAGTTTAAACAAATATAGTCCAGAGAGGTGTGAGGACAAGCTGTGCTTTTAACTAGACAGCTGCAAACAGACTGCTTACCTGTCTGCAGGAAAGTTGCCTGAAGCTCCTATAAACATCACACAAATTTCCAGTGCCTCCCTGTGCCCAGAAAGGGAAGAATGGATCACAGGCAGCTGAAGGACATTGCAGCTGCCTACAAGTTATTTTTCTTTACAGAGTGTTGTGAATCTCCAGGGTTATTTTATTATATTAGGAGAAGCAGCTTATTAACTGGAATAAAAAATTGACCCAAATAATTCTCAGTAAATGATTAGTGCCCTACTTGGACTGAGACGAAGCAGCAGCAGTTTCAAGGCTAAGTCCTCATCTGTGCAGTTAAGTTGCAATTGTCAAAGCAGCAATACTCTGCTAAAAGACCACAGTAAATCCTCAAATCCCTCTATTCCATCAGGCTCTACTCCACTTCCAGGCAGCTGATTCCTGCTCACTTTCACAAATAGCCCAGCTGGGATGATGCTGCAGCCCGAGAAGCCTCATGCATTTGCAGTAGTGCCACCCAGAGCCATGGCACAAGGTCTGGCAGCAGTGTCTGGCAGCAGCCCTGGCAGTGGCCCGTGTGGCTCTGAGCTCTCCACAGGGCTGGTGCAGGACCTGCAGAGCTCTGGGAGCAGCCCAGGGTGGGATTGCACCGTCCTTGCATGGGTGATGTGTCACCCTGGCAGGTCACATCACCCTTTCTCCTCACACAACCCCCAGTCCTGGCTGCCACTCGCTGCACAGCCTGGGCTATGTCTGTCCCCTTCTCTCCTCTCTGGCTCTGCTCACACAGGGCAGATGCCAACCTGCCTCTGGAAAACTCCTGAAATGCAGATTCACTCTGGGGAACCAGCTTAACTCCCTGAGAGATTACACGTTGCAGGTCTGGCACACAGTGGGGTGAATTCCCAGCAAAATCACAGTGCTGCTCCTGGGAATGCTGAGGACTGGTGTTTTCCTTCCCTGTGGATCTAAGGTCTGTGCTTTGTCCTGTCCCCAGACCATCTCTAAAACACCGTGTTGGGACCACTGGCACCCAGAGCAGCACGCCCACTTTGATCTAAGCACAAGCTGATCGCTCCTGCCCAAGAATACCTCTGTTGTGAGTCTCAGGAATCCTCCAGCAGGAGCATCTCCTGCCTGGCATCCCTCCATCAGTCACTGCACTTCCTCGGCAGGGATCTGAAGGAGCCCTGTCTGTGGCCGCAGCTCCATTGTGGCACAGCTGCCAGCGGCTTTCCCGAGGATGTGAGGGACATGCAGAGCAGAGTTACCTTGGACACACTTAGGGAGCTCCCCCCTCGATGTTTGGCCCCTTTGTGATCGGGTTTATCTGTACTTACAGCCCTGGGTAAGGGCTGCCTGTCAAACAGCGCGGGCAGTGGTTCATACATCGATGATTATGTACAGGCTGCCTTCACAATGAGCTGAAATGTAGGCAATGAACTTTTTCCCCCCCTCCCCTTCCCCGTATCATAGCAACTGTGCTACTGCAAGGGCTATTTTAAGAACAGTAACTTTTCACCAAACGTGATTATGAGGCAGACTGAGTGAGCTCAGTGTGCAAAAATACTGCATCCCTTCCGCAGCATCCCTGGGCCAAAATTTGATGCCCTCACCCCAAAGCACAAGAAATTACCCTGTAGATTGTCCAAATAGCATCAAAAAGAGGCAACTGTGAATCTTGCTGTTTTAAATCAGTGTTCAAGGAACTTGTAATGATACCAGTGCAAGAAAACACAGCCCTGTCAGGAGCCTCCAGAAAGGAGTGTCCAGGGCTGAGAAATACAAGCTGGGAGGTGAAGGGTGGACAGCAGGAGCATCCATCAGCAGGGAGAGCTGCCTAGGGAGGGAAGTGATTGCTTTCTGTAGTTTGCAACAGAGATGTAGATCTTGTAAATTCTGAGGGAGTCAAAGGGTAGTTTGTATTCTGAGGACTCTTGCTTGAATAGGAGAATACTAGAAAAGCTTCAGTCATCAAGATGCGTACAGCTGCAGGGATCACTGGCACAAAAATCTTTCAGAGTAAGCAAAGAGAGCCGTTTCTGTGTCTGCATGAGGTGGGATTTGAATTTCTGATCAGCTCAATCACACAGGACACACTTTTCAAAGCTGAGTAACTGAAACTGTGCTAAAACCCTGCAGCTTGGTAGGGGATATGAGCACCCTTCCTTCCTCCAGCACTGCTGGGTGGCAGCGAGCCCTGCACAGAGCCTGACACAATGCAGACGTGTCAGACCCACCTGGGAATGTGCTGCACCACGGGCACTGCTCGTGCAAGGGAGGAATTGCCTTCTCCCAGGGACCTCTGATTGCCCATTGCTCATCTCACGTGGTAGCTACTTCCAGAGCTGCTGAGGCAGCTGGATGCCCACAGAAATAGGTGCCTCCTTGAGAAAACTGAGTGGGTTTTGTATCCAGGTGGGCTGGTTGTCCACAGGATTTGCATTACAGGTGGTTACCACAGAGATCAGGTGCTGCTCTAAGAGAAGGCTCAGTCCCCTGAGCACAAGCAGCTTTGGGACTCCCTCTTCTCAAGAGGATAGTGGGTGGGGTCAGCTTTCACTGCTCGTGGTTTACTTAAGATGAAATGATTTGTCGTTTTAGATACTGAAGGCAAAGCCTGCACTGGTGATGATGCCACAAGGGCGACGCAGAGCGAGGCTCCAGCAGCTGTGTGCCAGGCACTCACCTCAGAGGAGGAGCAGCAGGAGACCACGACCGCAGCCACAACCAACGTGACCTCCTTTGGTGAGGAGCTGCACTTGGATGAGCTGAAAGAAGATGCAGGTATTGGATACAAAACGCTTTCAAAATACTGTGAAGTGTTATAAAAATATTTCTGCTGAGGAGTTGAATTTGTCAGTGCATTAAAGGGTCAAAGCACCCTGTTCAGCTCAGCCCCACACTAGGTTAACAATTGGTACTTAATAGTAATTTTTGAGACTTCTGCCAAGCTGAGGAACTACACAAAGCCTGGCATGATGGGATTAGCTGAATTAGGAGAGGATCCAGTCTTGGCATGGTGCCCTTTAGTATCAGTAGTGGCTGCCGTGAAGATGAAATTAGCTTCTCTCAAAAAGATTTCCTAAACTTCTGTGCCAAGCCTGAATTTATTAGTCCTGGCTCAGGAGAACAATGTCAATACAGAGCCCACACTGTCTGTATCATCACTGTGTCCCCACCAGTGAATCTCGATACCAGGATCAGCTAAACCAAGCTCCTTTCATGCAGCTCTGCTCCGGTGAGCTCATCCATGACAGCTCCTCCTAGAGACTGGAGCAGCCAGGCACAACCCAGCAGCTGGAGGCTTCCATTCACTTCCTGACACCTAAGAAATGCAAAGCTGCAGGGACAATGCTCTGTCCTGGTTTGGGAGGACTGTCATGTAGTGATTATGGATCTTCCTGGCCTCTGGTCAATTTTTACACCTTCTCCATCTGCCCTGGCTGCCTTTTTTACTCTGTCCCACCCCTTCAGACCCTGCTTTCTCGGGGGACCCAGCCCCTGGCTGCTCTCCCCAAGCCCACCCCTGCCTCCTTCCACCCTCAGAATGGAAATCATTCCCTCATCAGCTGAGACAAACCCCTTCATCTTCCTATTCTTACAACAACCAGATTGAATCTTGACCAGATTACAGGTTTCTTTCCTTCTTCCTCTATTCTAGAGCATTTACTTCTGTATCACTTATGGAATTTCTTTCTGAACTTCTAATTCTTACCATTGGGACATACTATCGTGGAAAGATTGCACTAATAAGGTGTTAAATGCTTAACCTTATGGCTCTGCATAAACTCATAGTGTGATTTAAAATTTACCTTACAACATGTTCAAAACCATGTATTGAAGCTTTCAAAATCATCCCAGTCTCTTGGGTCTCTTTCCCTAATCCTAGTTTCTTTTACTGTCTCCCTGAAACAATATTTCTTGTCTTCCGTATCTCTTTTCCTGCATTTTTGAGGTGACATTTTCCCAGGTTCCACAAAAAATAACAGTGGGATTACATTCTCCTGTCTCCCCAGTCTGAGAGACTCCAATTTATAAGAAGTCTTTTTACCTCTCCTATTGCTGGCCTCTGGCTTTCAAAATAATGATTGCTGATCTAGTCTCTATGTGCTTATTTATCCTGTCTGTACATCCTAGCATTCCTGTCTCTAGTGAGTGCACCTGAAGGAATTAATTGGGTGGGAAAGCTCTTCAAAATTGTGAGTGTGCTGCTAAGTTTATGATAATGTTGAATTTTTATAACATTTGCCCTTGGGCTCAATCGAGGCCTAAAGCAGTGGGTATCTTCCCAGAAATGCATATGAATAAGTGACCAGCTAGAAACAAAATAAATGTGTTTTCTTTATACTCAATGTGTTCTATGTCATCCTGAGGATGTGGGATAAAGGCCAAGGAGGGGGAGAGGAGAAAACACAATTTGCAGACTTCATGTTCATGTTAATACACAGAAAAAGAACAGCCAGGGCACAAAGGGGGCAGTTTTTCCTACCTAACCTCGCCAGTGGGCTTGGGGACAGTCCCAAGGGGAGGATCTCTACCTGGTAATGAGATGGCATTTTGACAAGTGGCACTCCATGAATAATTCTCTGCTCCAGCAGGAGCTTAGTGCTGAGCACTTGGAATACTTTCAGCAGGATAATATTCACTCTGCAGTATGAAATCTGTTAATGGGTTTGTGTGCTCAGCACTCAGGTCTGCCTGACACCACTCCCAGAGCAGGGTGGAGTTCAGGACCAAAAAAGTCTGGTTGAGGCCGGGAACATTTGGGATCCACCTTCTCTGTAGCAGAGGTCCCACTGTGGCTGCTCCTCTGCGGCTGTGCCAGGGACAGCCACTGATCCCAGGGGAGCTTCTACCAGGGAAAGCATTGCTCCTCTCAGGGGAATGCACTCCAATCTGACTGATTTTCCTCTCAAGCCCCTAACATCCACTGGAGCTCTTGATCTTTCTATAATGTAACCCATTAGTGACTCTATTTTTCCCTTCCTCCCTTCCTGTGCACAAACTTCCAAGTGATGTCACCCTGGAACAAGGCATTTCCCTAGAAGCACCTTCAAGAAAAAATAAAATTCCTTCCATAACTCACATAACTATCCCATACAGCAGCTCTCCTGTCACGACAAATTTTCACAAGAACTCCTGTTAATGATGCATATTTATTCTTTCCTGTCTCTTTTGAATGATGAATACTCATTCCTTCCCTTCTAGGCACACTCATTAATCTGTTTGTCAACAAATTAAATGCCATTATCGTGCCAATGCTATTGTTTCCAACTGCCTGAGTGCCTTGGTGCCTCCCCACGCACTCTGAGCACGAGGCTGCTGAGTGTTCAGTAATACAGAGAGTTTGAATTCCCAACGAGACACAAAACTGAGCCAAGAAAACGTTTGTGCTGCAGCAGCTGTGGGTGCCACTGCAGCGAGATTTTAGGAGATGCCCTAGAATGGTTTGGAGGGAAAGGTACTCTGGTTACACAATCCAGAGTGCCAAAAGGGGAGGGAATTTGCTCAGGAGTTTGCACCTCTCTTATGTTCTGCATGAGCCCAGCTCTGGATCCTCAGCACAGGAGGACATGGACCTGTTGGAGGTCCAGAGGGATGGAACACTTCTCCTGAGAGGGCAGTCAGAGAGCTGGGGCCACCCAGCCTGGAGAAAAGAAGGCCCCAGGGAGATCTTGCTGCAGCCTTTCAGTACTTAAAGGCAGCTCATAAAAAAAGATGGGGACAAAACTTTTGGCAGGATCTGTCATGGTAGAACACAGGGAAATGTTTTTAAACTGAAAGAAGGAAGATTTGGGCTAAATACAAGGAAGATTTTTTTTTACAATGAGGGTGGTAAAACACTGGAACACACTGTCCAGAGAGGTGGTAGATGCTTCATCCCTGAAAACATAAAAGGTCAGGCTGGATGGGACTCTGAGCAACTTGATCTCGTTGAAGATGTCCCTGCTCATTTCAGGGGATTGGGCTAAATACCTTTAAAGGTCACTTCCAACAGAAACTATTCCACGATTCTGTGCTTAGGAGAGATTTAAACACCGATCTCCCCATTTGGATAAGTGCTTCTCCCCTCTGGGGTAGGAAAAACAACCCTTATGGCTACCACTGAGCCCAGAGTGGCTGGAAATGCAGTTTGGATGGAGCCTGGCCATGGCTGGGCTCAGAATCAGCCTCAAGCCTCTCTGTGGGTGCCCACACCTGCCAAGGCAGAGACCAGGACATGTAAGAGAGTGAAAGCCCAGCAGGGAGGCCCTGTGGGAGTCTGGGCACTGCCAGGGCAGCTGTATCTGAGCAGAATTCAAGGATGCTAATTTTGGACTTCATCACTGAAATTCCACCTGTGTCCTGCTCCAGCTTCATGCCTTTCTGGATTTATTCCCCCGTGCCCTCATCACAGCCTGGTCAATTTGATGAACTGCTCAGTGATTCAGCCTGCAGTAACTTTCACAGCTAAGTGCTTTTCCCATCCTTGCAGAGACAATCCTGAAATGAGCAGCGCTTCACCATCTCACACTAGGGCTCTGGACACTGATTTCTTTTCTTAAGTACTTCACCAATTCCCCGTTCTACTCTAACTGCTCAGATCCAATAGCATATCTTTTTTTGAGGCAGGTTCTTTTTGGTTATCAACTTTAACCTCAGGAAATGCTCAACAGCTCTGGAGTCAGGTACAGTAAAAGAAGACTCAGAAAGCAAGTTGGAATCACATATTAAATGAGATAAAAATCACATTGGGAAAATAAACACACACACACACAAATCATCTATTGGAAAGTCAGTTATTAGGTGATATTCTGGGATATTCTTTGCCCTTTGGCTGTGTGTTCCTAGACAGAAGAGTACTCACCCAGGAACTGTGCCACCACAGGTGTGTGCTCTAAGAAAATCTATTGCAGTTCTCTAAAGTTGCTTTGCCTTTCTATCCCCATTATTAAAAAAAAAAAAAAAAAAAAGAGAAAAAGGCTTTAGGGAAGTAAAGGAAGCTCAGCAGTTTTCTCAGAAGATCGAAACTAACATTTCCTCAAGATCCTCGTATGTTTTATTCTTCACCTGCCCTGGCTGGTTGGCTGTTTCACACAGTTCTTTCACTGTGGAAAAGAAGTGTTACTAGCAGTGTGCCATGTGTTCAGTTTTTTCCTGTATGTTCCTGGCATTGTCCCCTGGCCTATCATTATTAACTTCACGTTCCATTAATTTTACTTATCTTCCCACTAGCCAAGAAACCTTCAGCACCCACGGAAGAATTGGAAGATGCCAGCCTGCCAGCATCTGAAGACAGTCCACAAGCCTTACTTGTACCTGAATCCACAGATTCCCCCCAGAAGCAGACAGAAGGAAACCCAGCACAGCTTCCCAGCCCTCCATTGCTCCCAGCTCCACCACCTAAGGCAATCTCCAAAATCACCAAGAGCATACCAGGTCAGTCATCACTGCTCAGTAAAGATTTCCCCATCCTTGATGTGTTGTTCACCTCCACAGCACTATCTAATCCTTTTCTCATGTCTGGTTTTAGGCCCCAAACTGCTGAGAATCAGGCCAGTTATACTGAATGAGCAGCAACCATGCCTGGTTTCCTGACAACAATGCACTGATCTTTGTACTTCACATACTTACCTGAACCTCTCAGGGGATTAATTGTTGTGAGTCTGTAGCACTAAACACACATAAAACAAATCAAACCAACTGCAAACATCTGCTGAATCCCATGCTCATCTCGATATGTCATAAAGCACAAGGAAGATTTAAATATTTTCATTACCTGGACTCCCACTAGAGAGGACAGCAGCCAAAATCTAGTTCAGGTCAAGGGTTCTGCAGAGGTTTCTGTCTGCAGGGTTTGCTCTGTAGGGCAGGTCTAAACTAGAGCTGTGAAATCCATCCTTGTTAACAGAACACACAAGTGATACACCTGGCAATCCTCTGTGCCAGACTTCACTGAACATTTCCAAAAGCAATTCCCCTGGGCCTGATTTTCTAATGTATTGCCAATGTTGTTACATTTCTCAACATTCTGGCACCGCAGAAAGGGCGCTAAAATGAGATTGATTTTAGCTGATTCCAATTTCAGGGCTGCTACATATGGTAAAAGCAGTTAAAAGGGCCTTATTGCAAATGAGAACCAAGTCCTGACATCTAAATGTCAGACCTGTTGGATATTTAGACTTTTAAATGACAGCCATTATGGGAGCCCTGATTTGCATCCACGCTCATCATCTGGCAAAATGAGCAGGGTTTTCAAAGTCACCAGGAAACAAAACATCAGAGGGGCTCTGTGACCTGACCACTGGGGCTTATAGAAAATATTGAGGTTTTCAGTCTCTTTGAAGAAAATTACAAGTATTTGTTTCCCATGGAAACAATTCATCCTTTGTGCTTAAAAGCTGTAATAACTCAAGTGGGAGATGGATTCAAAACGGTGTTTTAGTGCTCCTCAGGAGCTGCTGTTCAGGTTATCTCACTGTCTGTGCTATGGGTGAGGCTGCAGCCTCCTCTTCCACCTTGCAAGAGGAGCAGGCAGCCCCAGGCCCCCGTGCCTTTGCTCAGCTGAGGAGAAGGCCATGCTTGGCATCAGATGTATTTGGAAACCTGACTCACGAAGGGTAGAGATTACACCTCCACCACGCACTTCGGAGCATTTAGAGTTCAGATATTTTGCTGCTTACCCCAAGTATTTCCTGTAGCACCTGAGATATTCTGAGTTTTGGTATTTAATTCTCATTTACATCTTCCACAAAGAACAACTTTTAATTTTCCTCAATGACTCCAGTAACTCTAGACCCTTTTCCAGCAGTGATTACACATGTTTATTTTTGTGGGGATGTGGGGGCAGTGCTAAGTTAAAATTAAACAAATAACTGTCAGTTAGTGAGAGGAAATACAGAAGTGTAGGGAGAGAGAAAGGGCGATTATGAAAGAAAAGGGAGATGAAGAGGTTGAAAAGCTCTTTTGTGTTTAGTTTTTTTCCCCCCTTAACAATGCCAGGGATGCTGTCAGCAGAGGAGCGAGGAATAAGTCAAGCACCAATTAATCAGAGAGAGGAGGAATGGGGGAAGGTGCCAAGACATCACTTTGCAAGATTATTCACTGAACATCTGTCATTAGGACAAATAAGGTGTGATCTCAGGAAATTCTCAGTATTGTCCGAAGCTGCAATGAGGACGAAATTGGCCCCTGACCCGTTCCAGGAACAAGCTGGTTTAAAGACAAAACAAACTCTTCTCTTTTCCTGCTTTAGGGCTGAGCTGAACCCTGGCTCTTGCTGTGAGGAAACACGGACACCCTCCCCCTGTGCAGAGGATAAACTGGCTCAGGAGGTGGTTCTGTCCATCCCCTCAGGCCATGATTCAGTGGGCAGCAATTGATCATAAATGTGCTCTGTCCATCTCCACGGCAGCACAGAAGCAAAGTAGAAACCCCATCTTTGCCCAGCAGAGCCTGGCTGTCTCCTGGCTGGAGCAGCCCCCCTGATCAGTGCAGGAGGAGCTGTGGGCTGGAAGGGGTCTCAGACATTGCACATCAGGCACTCTGACTCTTGGGCCAATGCCCCTGAGCTTTCAGACTTTCCAGATTTTAAACAGGGTAAGTTCTGGACTAGTTTGAACCCTGTCTCCTGTCTGCATAGAAATGAACAAAGCCATTGCTGGGCTGGAGGGGTACGAATGTGCACAAACACCCTCCAGAGATGAAAAAAGTAACGTTAGACCTTCCTTAGAGCAAGAGAGATTTTGTTGTGGATGCAGCTCTCCTGACAGAAGGATGCTCTCCTCCTCACCCCACAAACACAAAAAGAGACCAGGCTTAGTGTTGTCCCACTGAGATTTTCAGTGTTTGACTTCGGTTATGACTTCAGGAGCTCTTCTTAAGAAAACTTAAGAAAATGCATGTTTTTGATAACCCTGATTCAGGATGCTGAGAGGAGATATTCAATAGCTGAAGTTGATTATTTTTTGCCCTCTCCAGTTTTCTAGCAAGTTACCCTCCTGCTAACTGGAACCAAGTCCTTGTTACAGGAATACTTCAGGATAATCCTGGCCTGAGCATAAGTTTTTCTCTGCTATGAATTGAAGGATTTATCTCAAAAGTAAGAGGGAAATAAAAGCAAAAATTACCTGTGAAAACATGTTTGTGCCAAAGCTGTGCAAGCTGCGCCAGTTTAAATTCCTGTATGAAGCACTAGGTGGCAACAAGGGACAAGAAATACTCTGGGATGAGGCATTGTCTTTATCCACCCAGCCCGGGCTGCTGGTGTAAACAGCTCCACATGCCAGAGGTTTGGGACACGGATATAGGGGAGAGGGAACCGGGAAGAGGACTGCAGAACAGAAAAACTAATCAGCATCATTTTCAGGCCAGATATTCAGTCATGCTAAGGGATATTGTGTGAAGCCACCAAATTTACAGCCAGGGAAACGTCCACTGTGCTTCAGACTCCCATGCTAGGAAATGTATAAACCAGTCTAAATGCTTAACTAATTTCAGACAAAATTTATATTGCATAAAAATTAGCTGAATCCGGGGCTAAAAAGAGATTAGATTGCCTCACCCTTCTCTTTTCTTGTTAGTGCTCAGTACCCCGTCTTTCATTTGGATGTAATTTGGCAAGTTCTGTTATGCAAACATTATCCTCATATTATAATGGTTTTGGCATTTTCTCCACGGGCATATGAAAGACAGAGGTCTGGGCTGTGCAGCAGTCACAGAGGAGCAGCTAATAGACACTGGTACATTTTGTCCAGACCCAGAACCACGGGGCATAAATTTTAATACATTCTGCCAGAGTCTAGCAGAGAAAATGCTAGATTGGAAAGCCACCACAACCCAAGCCTTTGGTGGTTAGGGGCAACAGTGTGGGCAAGCATAAATGCAGTGGTGGGCTGGGAAAAAGGAGAATCTGATCCAGTGAGAAAGAGGGGAAGTGGGAGAAGCATCTGTTTTGCTAGATTAAAGATCTGGAGTGGTGCAGCAAGAGTTTTTGAACTCAGTTACTCAGCCAGTTAACTCACAGCAAGAGCAAAACATCACCATTTATCCTCTGTTCAATCCAACAAATTAATTTCAGTGCAGACTCTGTGCGCAAAAAACCCCCAAACAACAAAAAACAAACAAACCAACCACAACACCCCCCCCCCCCCAAAAAAAAAAACCAAAAACAAAACATTGCACAACCTCCTCCCCTCTTGTGTTTTGACAGCAGGAAGTGAAATGGATGACCCAGCCATGAAATCTCCTCCTTCCACCATCCTGAAGAACTATGTCATCGTCGGTTCCTCCCAAATCTCAGGACAAGCTGCCCTCTTCCACCCCTCTGGCCAGAAAAGCTCAGAGCCCCATGGCAGAGGCCAGGTAACAACGCCCACCGGTTCCCCTCACCTGGCTGCCGTTCATCTGCCTTTACCTCCCAGCAGAGTCATTGAAGAACTCCACAGGGCTCTGGCCACCAAACACCGGCAGGACAGGTACCTACAGCCTCCAGGCTTCCAGGGCTGCATGAGGACACTCATCCCACCACATCATTCTTCTTGGGAAATGCTCCTATCCTGTTAGCATCTTAATTGCTGCAGCAGCTTGGGTTTGCCTTCCTCGTGATGTCACAGCTTGGAACAAACATCCCTGGTTAAAGTGCTTAATTTGGCAGCTGCTTTGTTGTATGTTCTTCCTTTATAACAAGGCTGCTGGGGCACAGGGGTAGGTTTTCAAACAGGCAGAATCAGGTGATGGTCCTTGATCTACTGCAAAAGAAAACCTTCCCCACAAGATACCAAGTTGGAGTAGCAAAGGTGCATCCTCCTCCAAGTGCTCTACACAAGAGAAACTCTGCAATTTCTGGCTCTCTTGGCTGACACAGGAGCACATACAAGATCCACTTTTAACACAAATGTTTTTGTGGGAGTACACTGGGTGCCTTATCTGGGCTTCATTATAAGCCCTGCTGTGTATCAGAGGAGGTCAGAGATAACCTTTGCCATCCCAGAGCTTTGGAGTGAAGTTGGTATCATTTCTCAGTTCCCTAACAACTACTGCCCCACAGAACAGATTGATATAATGTCATTTGCAAGTCCTGTTAAACCTTTGTCATGATCATACAATATCATATGAATGGTCATATTTCATGCCGTGCATGCTTGACATTAGAAAGATGTGTTGTTGTTCAGTTTTTAATCACTATGGTATATCACGTGACCATATATCAAAGAAAAACATTATTCACCAGCCCTCCATGTCTTATTTAAATGGCAGAGAAAGTAAATTAGCCATTCTCCACTTGAAAATGTCATCCTGTGTTGGTCCATGCTGAACTTCCTGCCCTGCCCTTTATGAGCTACAGGAGGTTTTTCTCATTCTCACGTAATTTTCTGCTGCAGCAATTAAACAGTCTTTGTGAAATCTGGGCTGTGCATCTTCCACCCACAGCTTCCATGGAAGAGAAAGCAAAGGCTCCCCCAAAAAAAGAGTGGATGTCCGTCCCTCGAGAACATCGAGTATGGAGCGCAACAAAGAGAAGGAGAACTCGCTGAGTTATGGCAGTGACTCAGAAAACAAGAGGAACTCAGTTAAAGAGTCAGATGAGAACAAAGAAAACATGATCATGAACTCAGAGCTCAAGGAAGAGTCTGTTTTTTATCAGGATGAGGAAGTTCTGAACGACTCTGTTATTTCTGGTAAGCAAAGTCACTCTATTACAGAGACACACTCTCACAACCAAAGGGAATGTTCTAAAGGCAGCAGAGAATATTGAGAGGGATAAATTCCTCTACTGTCACACCAGCTTTTTGAAGGAACCCTGGTGAAAAGCTGAAGTTAAATTGGAGTGACAGTGATTGTCCTCCAGGTAGTGCACATGGAGATGTATCACTGTGCTTTCCCTCTCAGGTACTGGTGCAGCCTTGGACTGCTCTGTATGGACAGCAGCACTCCCAGACATCCCACTGTGAGCAGCCAGAGCCTTCTGTACACCCAGGGCCAATGCTGGAACGTGTTTTGGAATTTCAGGATTATTATCCCATGCGGTGATTGCACATGGAAAAGTGAGAGACCAATCAATCTAGGAAGGAAAAACATGGAGAGAAAATATCCTAAAGTTTCTCTCCCTTTGGTCCATTTTACCCATTCTTAAGACATATGGGGAATGCATTTTGTAATCCTGTGCAATTATTTAAGTGAGCTTGGGCAAAATAATCAGCTCTCATTAGAAAATTCGTCGTTCGTGGTTTTTAATGTTTTTCCATGTTAGCAAGACAGATTCAATCTGAAATGAATCCTTCAGTCTCTTCATGAATGCATTAAAAGAAGGCAGGCAGAGAACAATTTATCAAAAAATAATTGTTATAGCAGATGAAAGATGAATTTTAAAAGATGTCTTTGAAAGCGTGAGCCAGCAGACAGGACATGAGTTCTGCTGCTGTGTCTTAAGACACTAAGTAACAGAACAGACTCCTGAGGTAAGGCAGAAGAAGAGCGCCTTGCCTAATTGCTCTGCATTAAAGGATAGCTTAAAACACAAAAAACCACCTTTTACATCCTATTTTTTTTTTCTGGCTATGTGTGTAAAAGTGGCCTCTTTTGATAAAAATTCTAAGAGCTAGAGGCAGTCACAGGCAAAAAATACATTATTCCCTATGAGCAAAACCAAATCTGAATATTTAACTATTGAAGGTGAATCTCTTTATATTTAATAAATAATTATTCTTATTATGATGATAGGAGGGCACTGGTTATTGTACAAGTTTCAGTGATATCTAGAAGCAGCTCTGGGCTTTCCACAATAAGTGCTTCAGTTTTGCAAAGTTCCTGCAATTGAAGGACAGTGGTGGTGTACTGGGGATGTACTGAGAAAAAAACCAGACCTGTTTTAAAGATATTTTAGCATTATTGTGGTTGCAACAACAGTGCTGCTGGGCACAGAGGGTACTGAGCTCTGAGACTGATGCCTCAGATGTCAGAACAAGCTGAGACATTCCCAAAGCATTTCTGCTGTGGAGGCACTGCCAGTGCCCCCTGCACATTCCAGAGGTGCAGTAGTGACAGGGACAGCACCAGAATAATTCCCTAAACATCCCCAGATTCCTTCTAGTTTGAAGAAATCTGGGCTGGTTTCCAAATCAGGGAGTAAAACTACCCATTAATCCCCAGCTGCTTTACAATCCCTGTACTGCCTTAGGAAGTCACCTGCTCTGCCACTGCCACCACGGCAGGGCACAGTGCCACAGCCCTGCGGCTACAGGGAGGTACACACACGCCAGTAACTCTGGAAAAAGCAAGGAATTGTGCCTTGGATTGCCATTCCTACTCAATAAATCATTATTTGAAACCCCTGAAAACGCAAGGCAAGACAAGCTTAGAAAGCGATGTTACTAGAGCGCAGCCCACAGCTGATAACTGGTGCAGTCGAGGCAGTGTTAGGATTTGCTTTTTGATTGATAGAACAGTGACTATGATAAAAAAAGCCAGTAAAGATACAGGAAATTAAGTGTCACGATTGGACTGAATTAAAACAGGAAGTTTTTGCAGGAACCTGCAGCCCAAATATGAAAAAAAGTGTGAATTTCCCAAGAATTTCTTGTTGA
This sequence comes from Hirundo rustica, assembly GCF_015227805.2. Taxonomy (NCBI): domain Eukaryota; kingdom Metazoa; phylum Chordata; class Aves; order Passeriformes; family Hirundinidae; genus Hirundo; species Hirundo rustica. The sequence goes on from NC_053465.1 coordinate 3,772,355, forward strand.
CCTAGCTGATGTGTGATAAATCACGAAACAATCCAGCCAAAATCCTGCCTGAGATAGATGGTCAGGGGGCAGACTGGCACAGAAGGTGCCTGACTGACCAAGAAAAATAACTCTTAGCAAAAGAATACTTAAATGAGGGTGTTTGCAGTTTCAGTTTCCACTGAGGTAGTGATCAGGAAGGAATTTGCCTCAGGGTTCTGAAAATGGATGTGGAGAAAAATAGCTTGGGGCTTTATTTTCTCTTTGTTCTCTAGTTTTGTTTTATTCATGTGCTCTTATTCCCTTCTAATATTTAGATTTTGCACATATACTTGCATTTTAACCTGTTCTGGTAAATTATGTTCCACTATGAACAGTCCACCTTTGATTGACAGAGGGAGCTGACACTGTTGATTGGGATTTTGACCTGAATTCCTTTAAAGTCAATGACAAAAATCCTATAGATTATATCACTTTCCATGCCCCCAAGGTGCCCTGCCCTGGGACACTGCACTGGCCACTGCCGCAGCTCCTGTGGACACGCAGAGCTCCTTGTCCACAGTTCAGCTTCTCCACAGAAACCTCCTGACAGGGCCAAATTCCTCTTCTGACCCCTTTAAAATACTCAGGTGAGACTGGGAACGTGTGCAGGGACACCCAGAAGTTTTCCAGCCCTTCCTTCAGGTTGTTTCCAGCAGGAATTCTGTTGGTTCCTCTGCACCCACTCCCAGCATGGTGGAGCCTTGAGAAACCCTGTCAGAGTCCCAAGTGTGTGGCTTTGTGAGCCAAATGCTTCTGCTGGAGTCAGATATTCAGTTAGCAGAAGGCTCTGTGTGGCAGCAGCCAAATCTTTTAACTTCCCTACCCATCTGTTAAATGTATATCTGTTACTTCAGACAGGGCTGTGTGGTTTAATTTAATTAATGCTTGCAACAGACTGTGAGAGCATTTCAAGGAAGGTGCTAAATAAGGGCACAGCTTTTAAGCTCCAAAAAGGGGGTTTGAGCTGATTATGGTTTCTGAAAAGTTTAACTTTAGACCAAGGCAACTAACCAAGAGATTTTTTTACTGCTCACACAGGGAGACCAAAATTACTCTGCCCCACTCTTTCCAACAGGTAAATGTGGGAAGGATGTTGTACAGACTCCTCCCTTTGCATAAAGAAATTTGAGATCAGTAGTGGTAATAATAATGGAGGTCCACAGGTCCCTAGCAAATAAAACCCCAGTATTTGGGAATGAGAACCTATATAGGATTTACAATCTTTAGCATCCTTTAAAAAATAGACTTTAATCCTATCTCAAATGCCAAACAAAAATACCAATTAAATGTCATTTTCTTTAAAAATGAGGTGACCTTCTCTAGAAAAGGTGAAGCATTAAATAAAATAATAATAAAAAAAACCCACCCAAACCCTTTAAAGCAAAAAGGAGCCAAACCAAATTAACCTATTAGACACCCTGCTCCTGAGATGAAACAAAGATTTAACTGCAGTTCCTGCATGCCCTGAGGAATCTGTTCCCTCTGCATTTGCAGTGGCTTTGTGTCTGAGCTCTGCTGCTTTCTGACTTTAATGTGTACGACTGCTCCTTGCACAGAACCACACAGATCTCTGTCACTCGGTGCCATTCCTGCCCTCCAGAAGTTCCTGTTTCATCCCCAGGAGCTGCCTTTCTAATAACTTTCCTTTCAATGCATGTCCCAGGTACTTTGCCAAGAAAATGCAAGAAAGAACTTCTGGCAGTAAAACTACGGAACAGACCAAGTAAGCAGGAGCTGGAAGACAGGAATATTTTCCCAAGGAGAACAGATGAGGAAAGACAGGAAATCCGGCAGCAAATTGAAATGAAACTCTCCAAGTAAGTGTTGTGAATGAGAACAGGGAGGAGCCTCCCTTTACAATGGGGCATCCTCTGAGCCCTGCCACCCACCCCCAGGTCCACTGCCTGCAGGGAACCAGCCACAGACAAATACAGCACATTTTCAGCTGTCAGTCAGCCACAGGGGAAAAAAGTCTTAACTCCCTCTTCAGTCAGGATTGCCTTGATTTCAAGGGAAAACGAGACAGAAGTCGATTTGAGAGACAAAATCCTGCCAAATCTACCTGCAGCTCTGCTGCTGCAATCAAGATTTGGAGGTCCTCCAGAAAACCCAGTGCTTTAACAAAAATAGTAGTATAATTATTTATCAACGGGATTTGGCTTCATCAGCTCTGGCTGAATGTGAGGATAAAGGCAATAGTTAGAGCTGCACATCTACTGCCCAGGGGAAAGCTGCTCTGCTGGGGGCTGCACTGGGGCCTTGAGGCAGAAGCAGCCTTGCCCTCACCTGGGGAAGGTGCCTGTGCAAGTCCAGCTGCAGGCACAGCAGGGTTTGATCAGTAACCAGGGCAACAGGAGAGAGCTGTGAGAGAAACAGCATCACTGTGGTGTGCAGCCTAAAGAAAGGATTGAAGGTAACTGGGAGGCTCAGACTGCACCATTTGGGTTTTGCGTGTGCTTTTTTAAGAGCTGCATTTGGATATCTGCAAACATGAATATTTTAGAGGAGACAAAGTGGATTGTTAAATAATCTGTGCTGTGCTGCCCACACGGGGACAGCGAGCGCTGCTCACCGCCAAAATGCTTGGAATCAAATTGGGAAGCATGAATAGAAACTAATTTTCAAGGCTTATTAAATATTAAATATCTCAAGCCTCTCCTGAAAGAAACATTTATTGATATTTAGACTAACTCATTCATGTGCATGCTTTTGATTAAACTTTACCTCCGGGGACAGCGAAGGAGAACAAATGTGTGGATCAGAGTACAAGCCTTAATGGACCAGAGTTTATGGAGGAGAACATCTCTGCCTTCACCACTCCTGCCCTCAGCTAAAGGAACGAGCTGCTGAGGGAACAGAGGAGGTTTTGGGCACCCTTCATGGTGCCCCTGCAAGAGCAGAGATGGAGTTTTGGTCCCTCCAGTCTGAGTGACTGCACAGCAGCACTTTGCAGCCAAAGGGGAGCAGTGCTTTGTGCCAGGGGCTGCACAACTCAGTGCAGGTGGCAGACCCTGCCACATAAACCATGTGCATCCTGACAAGCAGAAAAGGTCCCCCTGCAATGTACATTGAGTTCCAAGAGTTACAGACAGGGCAGATCATAGGTGTGTCCTGTTAATCACCTTAGGAAGCAAAGATGGGCAGTGATCATCCTGGCCTTGCAAACCCTGTGGATGCATTTCAGGGAAATACTTCACATTGCACCCCAACATCATTAATTCCATTATTTTGGCCATTCAATGACTCATGAGAGCCCTTCATATATCCTAGTTTAATTGCTTTAAAAATCACAAAAAATAGTTTCCACCCCACTGCACCCCTAAAATCAAGTTCAACCACCACAAACTATTCACTGGATGAGAAGATTGTCATATCCAGTCCCATCTTGTTTTGCTGAAGTGCCTAGAAGGTCACACCTCTTTTCAGCCCTGCCTCACTTCTCTTGGTGTGAAAAGTCTGATGAAATTGCAGCTTCAGGTTCTGTAACTACAGCCTTTATCCCTTTATTTTCATTTACCATTTGTCTTGCTTAATAATGAGCCTAAAGAAATACTGTAAGGGATGCATCCCTCGAGTCAAATGCCAGTACAACAACTTGCAGAGGACACTGGTGGACAGGTAAAAGGGGCTGGTAGCCACCAGGAGAGAAGAAATTTGCTGTGTGTAGGTGAATGTGGTGAAGGGAGCCTCCCCTGCTCTCTGTGAGCTCATGCAGCAATCTGGGGTGCAGCCCATCAGTGTCACTGGTGATGTCTTGAGGATGGCTAAAAGCCATCTTTGTTCCAAGTGTTTGAAGTCAGGCCTTAATTTGGTTCCTTCTTCCTGGAATGTGGAAGATTGAGCGCATTTCGGGGAACAGACGGCGCAGAGATTGCTGGAATAGCCAGGAAAGGCAAAACAGATTGGGAGCAGTCTCCCACACAACTTCCAGCCCATATGTGCTGGCAGAGCTCAGCTCAGCTCTTAACTCATCCACCAGAATAGAACATGACCGTGCAAACAAGCTCAGGTGGTGGATGAATGCAGGAAAATATTTACAACACCAGGAAAAGCGAGTGGGTGTCCAAAAAACCCAACAGCCAACCCACAAAGTAAAAATTAATTCTGGCAAAGGCCAAAGAGCCAAAACTCTAGAGATATTCCTTTGGAGTTTTTGACTAGGACTCACCCCATGAAACCCAGGCCACCCCAGAGCCCACACTCAGAGCAGAGCCTGGCTGTGGTGTGGAAAGGAAACCGAACTGGGAAGAGTGAAATTCTTGAATGAGCTTTTGAGGCATTTGCATTCATTCATTTCACTGGTACTTGTGCAGCACAGTCTCTGTGGGACAACTTGGAGGTTTATAGCTAAGGAATGTGGTGCTGGGGTGGGAAGTGCTGCCTGGGAGATGGGATCCAGTAGAAATGTCTGTTCTCTGCAGGGCTTTGCCACTACCTGTGCAGAAAAGAGCAGCACGTTGCTGCTGCTGTAATAGTAGCACTTAAATAACAGCAAATCGTGACTCCATGCGTACCATCAGGCTATAGATCTGTGTTTAGCACAAAGAATGATCTGTGGGCAGATTAGCTAGTAGTTATTCAATGGCTGACTGCATAAGAATGGTACATAACCAGGCAGTTGTTAACAGGGTCGATATTTTTCAGCACAGTCACAGGGGTTTGATGGTCTGTAGCTGTCTAGCAAATTGCCTCAGCCCCACAGCTAACACAGCCTCGCTCTGTACTCTGGAGGGAAAGAATGTACTGACATAGATAATGTGCAAAATACACCAAATAATGGTGTTTATATAGCTTTAAAAATGGGGAGACAAAAGAGTAGCATCCTCTCAAAACCGCTGTATTATTGAAGTGGTTCCGGTTGTAACACATTTCAACAGTAGCTGTGAACCTGCTGAGACAAAGCAACTCTCTGCTATTGCTCTGATGGGTGTTTATGAAATCAAAGCTAAAGCCCCTATTTTCCTTCACTTTCCCACTCATTCCATCTCAAAAGAGAGATCGGGAAATTCTATATTTTGAGACAAATTCTACAGCATTGCAAATCTGCTTCAGATTTATTACTGACAGCAGCGTGAGGAGAGATTCCAGGATTCATTTATGTGCATCGCTGCTTTTGAAAAGTGTATTTCCTGTATTTCGTGCTCCCAGCCAATTTAATCTACCACTTGTTGCCGTGGAAACATGGACTTTTCCCTCCTCCTGCCTCCAAAACGGCAGCATTCCAGTTTTCCCTGTGCTGTAGTGCTGCTCTTACTAATCCATGCATCCCCGGTGCCCCAGAGCATGGTGTACACTTGGAATGCTCTGCTGTGCATTAGGCAACACGGCTCCCAACAGGTCTTGGTTCCATTACTGTGTGTTCAGAGCACAGGTAATAAGCCCTCGATGGAATTCAGTGAATTGAGAGCTGTCTGTGTCACGAGGCACAAAAGACATTTGCAAGTATGATTGTTTGCAGTGTCTGCTTCCTGTCTCACAGACACGCTTTGTTCTTAGGAGGGGTTTCAGCTGAAACCTGGAGGAGTGAAAGACTTGCTAAACTGAAGGGTGACTCAGGAAAAGGTTGTTTAATTAAATGTGATATCTGGATAGAAAGTTGGTGTTTGAAGTGCCTGGGTGGCTCGTGCTTGTTGAGAATATAACCACAGTTAAAGATGCTCCAGTATAACTTAATGTCTCAATGAAAATACAACTTCCTGGAAAAGATTATACTTGTAATATTCACTTCATGTGCTGCTTTCACCTCCTCTGGTATTTGTACAAGTACACACGCTGCGTGAAGTGGCACTTAGAGATGATGGGGACAGGAATTAAATACAGAAACGTGGGCAGAGGAGTCAGGAAGAACAAAGGGCTTGTGTACACAGAGAGGAACCAAAACTTGAGCACCTCAGGCTGATCTTTACCACACTGAGAACATGGGCTTGGGTAAGTGGATGATGCCGGGGTGAGGTTTCCTGGCAACAAGAAGTGAAGAGGAGGCATCTTTATTCCATTGTTACCACATCTGGAATCTGTAGCTGTGGTGCTCCCCGGAGGTTCCTGGTGAGCACTTTTGAGTTGAGTCACCCAGGAACTGCAGATGTAGCTAAAAGCACACCCAGATGAGACCCTGGCTTGTCCCTCAGGTAACAGAGTGTGAAGTTCACAGTGCTGCTGGAGACAGAACAATACTGAGCAAAAAGCACTTCAGACTGGCAGCCTAAAAGCAAAACAGCACCACAGCTCAGCACAGAGCACTCACAAGGACAATTTCACCTACTGACAGCACAAAAGCTGTACCATATTTCCCAAGGACAGCACATCCAGTGCCACTTCACCACAGAAATCTCTCAGGGCAGCTTTCTTTGGTCCCTGAAAAGGCATCAGCCCCTCAGACAGACATTCAGCAGGGAACTGGGCTGAACGCACAGAATTTGGGGGAACATTTTGTTTAGATACACCAAAAAAAAAATGGTGTGTGAGGTACATGTACAAACTACTGGTAGCACTAATGCAGAAGTTTAGGAGATGCTGAACTGAGCTCAGCCTAAGCTCACATGGAAATTAGCAAGAGCTTTTTTGGTGAATCTCCAACTGTGCTCCAACTCCCGGTCACTGGATTAAAAACCAGGGAACTGCCCTAATTTCAGAAGGCTGGGAAGGCTTGACTCAGATTCATTCCAGAGACAGAAAGGCAGGGGGGCAGGTACGAAGAGGAGATCAGCTGTCAGCACTAATTACGTGTGTACAATTTAGTGCATTTCATTATTAAGCAGGAATCATCCAGGTAACCATCTCGCTGATGCTAAAAATAACCCCAGCCAGTGCAGTGTAGGCGTGTGTGCAAGGCTCAGCTCCTCACACGAGACAGGAGCTAAATATAGAGCCACAATTTAATTCTGTGGGCGTGTGGGAGCCGAGGGAGTCTCCTGTCTCCTCGCTCTGCTCAGCAAGATGTGATGCTGGCAGGGGGCTGCTGTCAGACCTGCTCATGGCTGCAGGATTTTATTAGGAGCTTGCACAGTACCCACATGCCCAGTGAGTATTAGGGATTTTTTTAATGGTTTGCCCCTTTTCAGTTATGGCCTCTGCTTTTCAGGTTGTGGAAAATAAAGATCTTGTGAGGGATAGGGTGGGGAGCAGTAGGAAGAATAGAGGAGGTGCAAGAGAAGCTGAGATTTTTTTTTTTTTTTTTTTTTTTTTTTTTTGGTGCCTCCAGGATTAAGAAGTCCAGATCCCAAGGCTTTAATATTCCCTGTGCTCTTCCTTGGTGCCAGGCAGTGGCACACAGCTGGAAACCCTGCTGTGAACACAGTGACAGACAGCACTGGCCTGGTCAAGGGGCTGGGGGTTAGTGCTTGCTGCCTCAGCTCCTGAGAGAGCCCTCAGTGGTAAAAATCAGGAGGAAAGGGAGAAGACTCAAGTGTCATTAAGGTCTCCAAGCAATTGGCAAGTTCAGCCTCCTGTTTACGTGGCTTTTCAAGTCCAAGGGAGCTGCAGTGCAGTTCAAATGAAGCATTAGAGAGGGTTCAAGTGCGTCCGTACATGCTGTACCTTGACTATGCGTGTCCAGAGGACTGAGAAAGGTTTGTTCCCTTTCAGGTATTAAACTCCAAGAATAGAATGAACCTCACTAACACCAATCCCTGGTCAGCAAGTAAACCTGACCTCCCTGAGCGTGTGATCATATCAGGCCCTCTGGCCAGAAGCTCTTGAACCAGAGGTGCTTCCTTTCTTCAGCAGTGCTTGCAAAATTAATTATGGAGCACCCAGTCAGCTCTGGGCAAGAGCCATGATCTGCAGCTGAACCAGAATGAGCAATTTGCTGTCTCAGACCAGCCCACAGCTTGTCTGGCAAGAGCTTTTGAATACACTAATTTATTTATAAGGGCTTGAAACAGGGTTGCCTTAGTCCTGTGTTATTTTCTGGTTTGAACACATGCACAGGACCCAGAGCTGCTCTCAGTGCAGGACTCTATTGCTGAGGACTCAACATTCACCTCCTGCTGAAAATGGGGGGTATTTGCACAAACATGAGGCAGCGTCACTGCAGAGGCAGTAATTTCTGCCAGGCAACAACAGAGTTCCAAATTCCCAGGGCACGGCTGATTAAAGATTGTCTTCTGGGAAGACACTATCACCTTACACTCCTCTGTTCTACTTCCCCGGCTCCAGTGCTGGGAATTCCTAATCAAACCTGTTTTCTACAGCACAGCAAGGGCAAGGGCAGCAGGTCAGAGCACAGCAGGTAAGGGAAGAGCAGAGCTGCAGGTGGAAACATAGATAGGAATATCCATGGCCTTTTCTGGGACACACAGTCAATTCCTCAAATAGATATGGTGTAAGTGGCACAAGTTAAACTAGAAATTTAAAAAAAAAAAAAAAAATCAGATTGCAGAAAGCTGTAAGTATCACAGGGGAGCACAATCACATAAATAAACTTGCAGGAAAACTGCTTAAGCAAGTGTCATTGAATAAGGAAAATGCCTTTTTGGGAAGAAAACAGTGCCCTCGTTTTGGCCTGCCAGCCCGCCCACTAACAGCAGCACATGCTCAGCTCAGATCCCTTTCCAGAAATTGGGCACCTCCACACGCCTGAAGATCTGGGCTCTACCCCAGTGGTGAGACAAGCCATCATAAACCAAAAAGGAAATGCATAAAATGCCAGTAATACTCTGTAATGCTTCACCTTACACTGGATTATGATTCAGGTCCTTGAGCTTGTGTGAGTCTGCAGTACGAGTAATTACAGAAAGAAATTACTTTAATTTAATTTGCAGAGCTTAATCGATAGAGACCAAAGTAAGCGGCTCTGCTTGTCACAGTGATTTGTGCTGTTATGGGATGAAAACCTGAGCAGAACAAGGTGCTGTAACAGTTGGGAGCTCCTGATAACCCAAGGGCTGGGCAGGGAGGGATTTGGGCATTCACAGTGCCAGCCCTCACTTTGTATAGCCATGGTCACTGTGTCACTGAGAGGATTTAGGATTATGGGTTTTTGGGTTAGCTCCATTAATGAAATTCAGGAAAAATGTTTTCTGCACTTAAAGCCAAGCACTTACTTCACTTAGCTGGAACAGAAGCCAGATGGGATGGACAGTGTGTATCTGAACTGTGAACCGTATAAGCACAGTCTCAGCCAGAGATGGGTTTGGCTGTGTGTTTAACACATCCATTTCAGACGTGTCACTTGAAAGCATTTGAGAACAAAAGAGAGGGGTAACGTTTGGATGGTGTGTTGGTTCTTCTCCCACTTGCCTTTTAAACCTAATCAAATTTATAGGCAGACTGGATACCAATGTGTGTCACTCTGACTGTTGCAGTGAATTGCCTGCAAAATACCTAAATGGTCACTTCTCCCACAAAATCTGGAATGTAGCTTGGTTTGGAGAAGGAAAAACCTCCTTACTGTGCAGAGCCACAGCTGTACACACTGTCCCTGGAGGCACAGCTCTGAGTTATCCCTACTTTATGGGGAGGGCTCTCAGATGAATCACCTGTACGTTCCCATGAAGAACTTGATCATATTTTTGGGCTCTCTTCCAAGAAAGCTGTGTCTCAGTACATGTGATCCAAGGAAATTGTAATTCATACCCTGCAGTTTCTGGTTCACCAAATTCTGTGAGTTACTATGGTTCCCTCCTCCTGCAGCTCTGAGCACAACTTCTGTAGCCTGGTTCATTCAGGATCTCTATTCCTCCAGAATAGAAGGCTTGGGCTTGCTGCTCTCATATAGAAAAATCTAGGTCAGTCTAGCACAGTTTCTATGCACTTGAAATAGCTTCAGAGAAGGTGAGGGGGGAGAAAAATATGAAAGAAAAAAATATTTAGAAAATAAGAAGTGCGGGAAGGAGAGAAAACAGGTCAGAACAGAAGGTCACTGATTTTCCTCAACCACTGCTCGATAGATGATGTGCAATTGTATCAATTATTAAAACATAGCTCCAGCTAAGTCTGATTCCATTGCCCCTGCCCACCTGGCAAGCTGCAGCTGTATAATCAGGTCTTGGGAGTTACTTGAGTCAGCCAGAGTACTGCAAGTTTCCTTCAGCATCTGTTTTTCAGGATAATTAACTCATCCAAGTGGCCAGCACTCTTCCTCAACCTCTGCAGACTCTGGAGAGTGTTTTTTCCTGGAAAGCACTCTATCTTTTCCTTCAGCTCTCACATGTAACACACCAGAAAACAAACAAACAAAAACAAGGACTCCCAGGTTTATCAATCCATGCTCATGGTTTTATCCAGTGAAATTAAGAAGAAATTGACCGCACCTTTGGAGGTTGAGGACCTCCTTGTGTTGAAAGTCCACTTATGCGGAGGATATCAAGGCAATGGGGAAACAAGAACCAGCAAGACCTGAGTCTTTAAATGCCATTAGAAACAGGTACTGCAATCTAATTAGTCCACTGTTCTGCAAAGATGTGTCAGTTATTTTGTTCTCTTAAAGCTATACAGAATACTACTCAGGCAAGAAACAAAGAGCAGAATAAAACCTGAGTGCCTCACTGCAGAAAAAAAAAACCCTCTCAAAACCAAGACTACATGGCTCACAGATGAACCACCAATGTCATTTGCTTGAGATGGTCATATTCATTAAGCAAATTAAATTCTGAATGAATTAATACTTCATTAGTTTTCTCAGAAATTTTGTTAAAAAAAAAAAAAAAGCCAGGCCCTCTCAGCAGTCTCTGCAGAAAGCAGCTGGCCTGTTGCACAGAGATCAGCCTAATTTGAGGGTGTCTGCAAAAGCCACATTCTGGCCAGGCTACACTGCAGCCTTGTTGTAATCATCCCTGGGAGTGGCTGCAGCACTTCCAAATACCACCCAGCTGGGGAAAAAAAATCCTCCTTCTCAAGAAAAGGTTAAACAAACCAGGACTGATGTGGTAAGGGAAGTTATATTCATGGGTGTTGTGCAGTTAAGCTTACAGAAATCCCTTTATCAGCCTGTTTACACCATAAGGGAAAAAGGTGACAGGTAACACTGTGTGTGGAAATGCCAAGCTTAGGTCTGCAGGGGTGATGGGAGCAGGAGGCTCAGGGTTAGCAGGGAATTGTGGCGGAGGAGAGGCCCAGCACTGCAATGCTGTGAGCTGCTGTGCATCAGCTGCAGTGACAGAACAGCTGCAGGGAAATCAGGATGTGAGGGAGGGTGTGTGCACAGAGCCAAGGTCTGAGCTCTGGGAGACACTGCAGCTCCCACAGCTCTGCAGTCCCTCCTCAGGCAGGGAACAACTCTGAGGACAATCACGGATGGGGCACAACGGGATCCTTTCCCACAAAGGTTTTGTGTGGCAGCCTTGAGCTTTGTCAGCGAGAGACAGCGTGTGTTGTACCACAACAAAGCACAGCTGTAACAGCCAAACATGACCTTACATAGTTGAATTCTTACATTTTATTCAGTTGAGGAACCCGGATTTCAGACGATCAGAATATTCTGTTCTATGTGAAATTTGCCAGCAAATTCTGTTTGGATTTCTGTGACCATAACTAAACACAGGATCCTAAAGAAAGTTAGGAGGGTCCCAGAAGGCTCTGAGGAAGAGCAGATAGAATATGAGGATGATATTTTAAAACTCAGCTCCTGCCTGTATTTTCCTGTAAGTTAGCCTGTCTGCAGTGCTCAGTCACACTTAGTGGCATCGAGTGACAAGTCATACTCCTCACCCTGTCCAATTTAAAACGCAAAGAAAAACAGAATTACTGGAATACCACTTACAGAGGGAAGTGAATAAATTCCCAGAGGGGCTGCAAATCTGGTTTTTCAGACAAGACAGTTTGCCACATTCTCCTATTCTGTACAACAAAGATAACCACATGGACCAGCTTTGCAGAGCACTGTGAGAGCTGCTGCTGAAAGAGCTACAAAATTGATGACTATTGAGGGGACTCGCACCCCTATGGATTTTTGGGCCATGTCTTTGAGCTGTCAATGGAAATTCTCATTTCACTCTGCACTAACAGCAGCAGGAACACTCTTTATATTGAAAAACCAACAGATAACCTCATGAGAAATTTTGAAAGAAGCAAAATATTAAAAGCAAATAAATGGGAGTGCAGTAAAAAGCAGGATTCAGAGCCTGCTGTGTGCAAAGGCTGGTGTGGCTCTGGCCAGCCAGGGTTAGTGACAGCGTGAGGCCAAGCTGTTGGTCTGACTCTGCCCTGGAAAATGCCGGGCCAACATTAGCGTGCACGAGAGGAACAGAAAATAGTACAGCAGATGGTGAGATGCTGTCTGAAGGCAGGGATACCCCATCCTTTTGGAGAGGCTGTGTGGGTGAGTGACAGGCGAGAACTAGAAAGCACTTGCCTTGCCAAGGGGAGCATTCCCAGAGAGATTCCTGCAGCCTGGGAGCAGGTGTGCAGCCACACACACAGCCCCAGCAGGGCCTGGCTGTCCCAGCAGCATTTGCAGCTTCAGAAATTGCTGTCATTTAGGTTTTTTTTCCTTCAGGGATTACACAAAGTACTCGGAGAAGGGTGCATTTGCCTTGATTTACTTCAGTAGTTAAGAAAGCTGCTCCCTGGCATCAAGCCTAATGCTACAAGGAGTTTGCAAAAAGTGTCACAGCATGTCCCCACCTGCTTAGAGCTACTGGGTTAGGAGGTTCACAGCTCACAGAGCTTGATACCCCCAGCGCTGGGGTAAATCCTCACTGCTCCTTGCAGGGGGCAAAGACACCTTGCAGAGGTTTATTTGTCACCTCCCAGACTCTGCAGATTGCCAAGGGGTCCTTGGTATTACACCTCCAGGTAACAGGGAAGGATGTTCTCCAGAATTCACACCTCACCAGGACATTCCCAGCAGCTCACACCCATGGCAAGAAGGGCCATTCTCAAATCGTTTTGCACTGAGGAAGGGGGAGGAGGAGAACTGACACACAGCTGGCAGCCCACACACACCAGTACTTTGTCTGCTCTCTGCAAATCCAGCTGTGCTTTCTTCCAGTGACCCAAATCCCACAGCTGCACATTGCAGTGGCATCTGCTGTAGGGGCAACAGTTTCTGGATTAAGTGCACAGTACTGCAGGATCTTAGTACAGCCCTGAGCAGCCCAGCTGAGGCCAGGACATCCTGGGACACTTCCATCCATGGACAATATCTCTGTTTGCCGCCCTCTGAAACAGAGCTAGAGCTACAGATGAACTGACATGTCTCTGTCATCCCGTCCCTGTCCTCGCTGACTGCCATGGCTGAAATTGCACTCCTGGCTTCCCAGGAAATTGAGTCACGAGCCTACAGACATTTCATTTTGTACAGGGCACAGAGGTGGCTGACAAGCCAGCCTCAGCCTCCCTGGAGGAGAACAGGCACAAACATTGGATTAGGGATTGTTCATACTGTGAAGTTAAAATCTACCTTTTTTCTTTTCTTACCTTTTTTTCCCCGCTTTTCTTATTTTTTTTATCATAACCCAGTAAGCACCCAGGAGTATGCACCTGCCACGAGGACAGGAAAGTCTCAGGTCAGTGGCAGTCCCACCGCTGGGCTGAGATTTGCCTCTGTCTGCTGGTTATTTCAGACTCCCTCCTGCTGCTCATGCAGTTGCTGTCAGAGTTGATTTTAGTATCATTTCAGCAGTGGCAGATGTCTTTATTTAAAATGATATCAGGGTAATAAACACATAATGGGACAGAACTAAAACTCTGGGATTTATATGATTGCTTTTGTTTGCCTGTCCTGAAGCATCAAACCCACAATGCTCTCAATTCGCCCAAGGCTGAGATGTGCAGCATTGCTTTTTCATTCTGCAGGAACACAGGGCTCCAGAGTTTTATTCCAATTTCAGAGGAGGGAAAAAAAAAAAAAAAAAAGAAAGAAAACCTCTTGCTTTACAATGAAATGTCATTAACCATTTTCAGTGACCTGCACAGTGTGACCAAGTCATAGCCAGCACTTGGTTTCTGCTGGAAGAAGCTCCGACACCCATTTTATACCCAGCCTGAAGCTCTCCTCAGCTTTCAGCAGAGGAAGGGCACTGGGAGCTGCACTGCTTGCCCCGTTATTTGAAGAGTGTGTTCTTTCAGCACTTTGTCTTGCTGAGCTATTTTTAGCTTGAAAGTATTCCCCAAACCAGCTCTTTGCCCAGCTGCAAGGCAGAGCAGAAGTGAGAACAAGCTGCTGTTCATGAGAACAGTGCTGCTCACACTGACATTGCTGCTGAGCAAGACACTCATCAAACTACAGACAGGGAACATGTCTTTGGCTGAACAACCCGCTGTACTTTTGTCACCCAAGTGACTAAATATTGTAATTCTGTCACAAACAGGACAGATACACTACCCAGCAGCTTTGTTAAACCAAGTGGAGAAGCAGATGGAAGGGAGAGGAGGAAGCTGCTGCTCTGAAATAAGCAGTTATTACATTTGAGCCCCATGTCAGCACGCTAGTTCTTGCATATTAACTAATAACTCAGATGAAAATTAAAGCTGTTATGTTATGGTGGTCCCACAACGTGCAGCAGCATCCTCCAACAGTCCTTATCTGAGTGTGGAGAGAGGTATGAAAGCAAAATCCACCTGAAGGTGGTGGAAGGATGCTCAGCATCTGCACTGAGCTTTGCAGCAGGTCTGGAACTGGGTCCTGATCTGCTCCCAGCTGTGCCTGGCCTTTCTTCCTCACACCCTGGGAAAATTAGACACCCAAAGGTGAAATGCAGCAGGGCTTTCACAGGTGGTGAGAACAGTGATTACCCTCAAGCCTTCTGCACTTGAATCCTCTGACAGGATTAGATCCTGGCTGTGGTGGTGTTTCAGCCCTCCCAGCCCTGTGCAATAACAAACCTGTCACAGGGCAGGTCCTTCAGGGACAGTGGGTTATGATACAAGGGTCATGCTGGGCAAGTGTGTGGTTTCCATTTCAGCTGAAATCTGAACTCTTTGCAGGGCTCCTATCACAGAAATTATAACGATGGACAACCGTAATTGCCTGGTAGATGAGTGATTTACTAATTTACTGAACTCATGCTGATCTGCAGCTTTGAAAATCCTGACAGAACTAAAGGCCAAACAAATAAATAACACATTTAATTAAACACAGAGGCTGTAAATGTTGCCTTATCTGCAATTTTCTTACTTGGATGCAAAAAATAGTTCATGATGGCACAGAGACACAAATAGTAGGCGCTTTTAAAGAATGCAACTCACAGCATTTACCAAAGCAGCTCACACTTTTCACACTGCTCTGAGCTACTGTCAGAGAAGGGCAGCAACTGCTCTTAGGATGATGCTCTTGGATGCTCCAAGGGCTGGAGAACCTCTGCTTTGGGGGTGCTCAGCCTAAGAAGCTTCTAAGGAGACAATGCTGGGGCCTTCCAGAATTAAGGGAGGTTATAAAAAAAATCAGGGAGAGCAACGTCTTACATGGGCAGATAGTGATAGGCCAGGGGGAATGGTTTTAAACTGAAGGAAGTTTGGGTTAGATTAGATAAGAGAAAGAATATTTTTACAGTGAAGGTGGTAAAACACTAGAACAGGTTACTCAGAGGTGGTGGATGTCCCATTCCTGGAAACATTCAGGATCAGGTTGGATGAGGCTCTGAACAACCTGATCTACTTGAAGATGTCCCTGCTCATTGCAGGGGCGTTGGACAAGATGTTTTTAAATGTTCTTTCCACCTCAAACTATCCTGATTCTATGATTTTCCTGTTACGGGAAATGCTGGCACATCAGTTCCCACTTTTTACATGATCCAGAATTACCTTGGGGTAAAAACAAGTTTGTGTCTGGTGTCTGCCTTCTAATTTTGTACAGACAGTAACAGAGAAGTCCCTCCCACCGTGGATTTACTACTACCCATAATTGTACATTGCGAGCAGGCACGGTGCAGTGTGTGGGTGACTCAAAGCCCTGGCACACATTCCCTTCACAGCTACTTATAGGAAGGATGAAAATAAACTTCTTGTTGAATTGAACATGATGTTCTGGCAACAGAGATGCCAATTTAAGAGGCAGAGCCTCTGCCTCCTGATGGGCAGCAGACACAAGCAGCTTTATGAGAAGCTAAACCAGGGCACTCCCATTTCTCCTCCCTTTGCCTGGGCTGTGAGAGGGATCCTTCCCACCACCTCCCTTCCCAACTCATCTGCAAAACCACCTGACCTGAGGAACAATCAATGCAATTGCTGCTGGCTGCAGCTCATTTACTGATGGCTGGATTGATTGCTCACTTGTCAGTCCAGGGTCCACAGGCACATGCACGTGTCCAGTTCACTCCTCCCTTTGGAGAAGATCGTCAGAATCACATGGATCTTACTAACACTAGCAACAGGATTCCAAAGCGTAACTTCTGGCTTCAGCTACAAATCTGAAAGAAACTCAGTTTTGTGGCAATCGTGCACACAGATACTGCGCAACAGATTCTGTGAAAAAGTCTATTTGGGAAACAGGAACATGTTTTGGGGACAGATAAGAAACCACAAAAACCTGAGCTGTTTTTCACTGGATTCTGCTTGAGTCTGCCAGGAAGGTGAGATACAGACTAATAAGAGGAGAGGAGAGAAGGACTGACTAGAAAGGAAGGACTGCCCGAGGTGTGTGAAGCCAGCATAGCCCCACATGCACACAGAGGGGCTGCACCTGTTCCAAATTGATCCCTCATCAGCCATTCCGTGCCCACGCCTGCAAACTCCCAGCTTTGCGTGGCTTTGCTGGGATGCAGCTCCCACAAGGGCCAAAGCAAACACTGCTGAGGGTAATTGTGAGGGCAGAGGACCTGGCAGCAGCTCCTGCTCACAGGACACGTTGATGCCTTGCCCATCTGACAGCAGCCCCTGGGTGCTGGTGACATGATCCTCAGCCTGCTGAGCACTCAGTCACCTGTAACTGTCCAACAGGACCAACCCTTGTATAACAGCGGTCCCAAGACATTCATTCCCTTCACTGTGAAGGAGACAATCTGGCAGTGTGAAGCAAATATTGATCTCCTGATCAGCAGTCAGAGGCACATGTGCGCGTCGCCGGGCTCGCAAACATGTGACTTTGCTCCAGAGGGGATGAGATGTTTGTGGCTTTCCCCACGCTTCAAATCCACACCCGCACTTGTGCTCATGTCCAGCACTTTCGTGGCAAGGCTCTGACGGCAGAGGAAAGCCTGTTTTGATGCAATTATACACCACACATGCTCACCAAGGGAAAACACCAGGCACCACAGCTCCCCTGTCCCTCTGAGAGCTGAGGGAGAGCTCACAGACATCAGAATTCCAGTGTGCACCTCGCACAGGGAAAACAAATACCTCGAGGCCATGTGCAAACTCTGAGCACCTGAGGTGCCTTGAGAGCCAGAGCAGCTGGCTGTACCTGCAGGGTGTTCTGGGCACAACCACAGGTGATTGAGATAACTTGCAATTACCTGCTCCTCTCACCCACGGGCAGAACACTGGGAGAACATGGGAGCAGGCAAAGTCTTTGGCTTCTGAGATATTCTAATAAATACATATTATCATCTCTCTGAGCCCAAAGTACTGGAGAAAACATTCTAAAGATAGTCTGAAAATACACCCAGAACACTCACCAAGTTTCAAACAACTGAAAAACACCTGCTGCTTGAAGGCTTATGCTGACTTTGCACAATAACAATAGTAACACAAAATCTTGGCAATTTTTCTGAACATGAGAAGTAGCTGCACAGAAAGTGCTTGTGTCCATCCCCTTTCACCCCCACACACTTACAGTGACTCCTTCACTCTTAAGAGAAAACGGTGTCTGTCCAAACTCAGAGCATCTCTAACACATGTGCAGCAGTCTCTGAACTGTATCCAGACATTACTTATAGCAAAGTGACTCTGGTGCCTCCAGTTGGGCTCAGTT
Source organism: Hirundo rustica (assembly GCF_015227805.2). Taxonomy (NCBI): domain Eukaryota; kingdom Metazoa; phylum Chordata; class Aves; order Passeriformes; family Hirundinidae; genus Hirundo; species Hirundo rustica. Next base: position 3,790,167 of record NC_053465.1, read on the forward strand.
TCCCAGAGGCAGCTGCAGTCACCTCTGAGGTGCTGCCAGTTCAGCTCCACTTTCTGCTGCTCTTGGCATCCCTCGGTTCAAACTAAGTGGAAGCAAAGTCCTGGACTGAGCACTCTCAGAGCATTTTCAGTGACACTGTGAAGGAATCTGGACAGAGGCAGGACCAGCCTGCAAGTTACTCAAGCATTTTCAAGAAAGGTTCAAGACCTTCCCCCAAAAGAACGGGCCCCACAGGTGCTCAGAGGGAGCACTCCTGCCTCACCAGGCAGCACAAAAACACCCAGACTTAGGTTTTCATAACACCCAAGAACACAAGAGAATTAATTGGCTGCTTTTTCCAGAAGCAAGAAATAGATATTGAAATCAGCTAAAAGGAAATCATTACTGTCACACAACCAAAGTGGTGGACTACATGAGCACTCCCTACAGAGCTCACAGTCACCTTGCTGAGGTGAATCCACGTGGGGCTGTGAACCCTTGGGTAAAAAAAAAAAAAAGAACAGAAATGGAAAGCACAAGACTCACCCAGCCACGACCATGCTGTGCTGCAGCAGTGCTGGAACCTCCTGTCCACCTCAGACCTTCAAATGGCACCTCCAGCCAGGGCTGCTGGAGAGCACAACAGCCACGCTGGGCCCAGGTGAAGCCTACAACCATCCTCCCCCAGGGGCAGGGATTTCACTGGATCCACAGGAAATGAGCCAGGACTCTGAATGAAAACACCTGCACCTGCCTCATACAAAATCCTCTCTCTGCAAAGCCCCTGGAGACCACCCATGCTCGCTGAGGGCTCAGGTGTTAGCCTTCACGAAGGCTCCTTCATGGCAGGTGTCTGTTTCATCCTCCGGAATCACACACCGGAGAGATTCTCCCCTGCTCTGCAGTCTGCTGATAATCATTATTCAGCTGGAGTCTGTTTCCTTTAAATGTGAGATCTGAGCATCCCCTCTCTGGCTCCCCATGCCCTGCTCCTGGCTGTGCTCCCCGTGGTGTGAGGGGAGCCGGGGCCATGTCCACAGGCCGGGCGTCCCTGAGGCGAGGCGCCGGCTCTCCTCAGGGATGGACAGTCCCTGCCGAGGAAACTCACTGAGCTCAGCACACAGAGCCAGGATTTCACACCCATCATCTTCAGGGAAAGCATGAAATAAACGAGCACCTGTTGCTCAGAGCCTGCAGCACCCAGCAGAGCCACAAACTCGCCTCAGTTTCTTACGTGAAAGCTCCTTCAGGAGGGATGTGGATTTTGGCATGGGGAACCTGTGCTCTGCGGAGCCCCAGCCCTGCCAGGAGCCCTCAGAAGATCTTGTCTGTCCTTAGCTGGTAAAGTCCTGCAGAAAGGGGGTCTGGAGCCCCGAGTCACCCTGGTCCAGCTCAGTGTCCCCAGGCCGTGCTCCAGCCCCTGTGACCCCACCACTGTCAGGGCATCTGGAGCCCTTCACCGGCTCCCCGGCCCCAGCCACCCCACAGCAGCTCAGAGAGGAAGCAAAAGTTGTTTCTGGGCACAGAGAGGCTTCTCCTGAACAGCAGGAATAGCAAATAGACCCAAAACCTCCCCGGACCTTGACAGCAGCGATGTCAGAGGTTTTTGCCACTTCTCATTTGATCGTGACTCTCGCTGTACTTGGTGTTTTCACTCTATCCCCAGCTTCCCAAAACTCTGTTAGAAATTTATTTTTAACCAAAGTCCCTGTCTAGTTTTGTGACTGTGATGCAAAGCTTGGAAGTGTGGTCTGTATCTGAAAAACTCAGGAAGAACCCCTGTAATATTCTCACGTGCACATAATCCTGTGTCCGACTGCACCTTTTCCTTCTGCTGGGGGTGAAGCTGAGGGCATGCACAGAAAAATGGGCATTGATGTGTATTTATCAAAGCCAAAAAGGAAATATGGTTTAAATAATCAACCATCATATATATTATATATAAATACAGAGCATCACAGGATATTAATATACATTTGTATTCTCATAATGCTCTAATTATTCTGTTAGGCTTTTAATCTCCCATTTTAAAAGGGACCTCTAAAACCTACTGTACACTTTTGGGAGAATCTATCAATCTTATATGGCAGGGCTGTAATTAAGAATGGCTGAGAGAGAGGCATATGAGCAACAGGTCGGGTAGACCTTTCATTTGCAGATGAGCTCTCCAAATAAGTCATTCTCCCCTGATTTATATTATAAAATGCACTTTATCTGTTTTGAACCAAACCTAGCCAGACTTGTGTGATTTCTGAGACATGCAGGGAAATGAGGGAGGAGTCCAAGGGTAACAGGAATTAAAAATACATGTTTAAAGCCTTTAGTTTCAGCATCATTCCTGTTTCAGTTGGGACTATTGCAACCTTTGCTGCTGGAGTATCTGGTTTATTGCTCCAAAGAGAACCCAGATGTCAGGAGAAAAGCCTCAGGTGATACAAAGCATTAGCTAGAAAGAGTGAGTTAGGCTGTAGGTGTTTCTGCACAAGAGCTCATCTATCTAAGTTTTCTCTTGGTGTGAATTTGGTGCAGTAGTTGTGCTGCTGTTGGCAAAGATGAGAAGTTTTCCAGAGAGTAATTAAAAAAAGGGTAAGGAGTTGTTGGTCTGATAACATATGACCACAGAGTTGATTTGGAATGTATATTGGGTAAGGCTTACAAAACAAGGAAAAATAAGAATCAGGTGATTTTACTGGGTTTGGTTGTTTTTTTGTTTTTTTTTTGCAGTGTGTAAACAATTACTTCATTTTTCCATCTGCTGTATAGTTGATAAAATGTAGATCCTGTTACAGCACACCTTTATAATTATTCATTTATCCCCCATGCCCAGCAGAGGAATAACTGCAGCAGTTTGCAGTGTGGTCCCTGCTCTGAGCTTTTCTTTGTCCCTGTAACTTCATTCCCGTCTTGGCAACATCTGCTGAGAGCCAGCGATGAGAATCCTCAGCGCTGGCTGAACGCAGGCCAGGAAGCATCGGAAACTCTTTGGGGTCTGCTGGCTGGATTATGACATGAAAGCCAGCAAATAGAGCCTGTGTGTGTGTCTGTGTGTGTCTGTGTGTGTGTGTGTGTGTCTGTGTGTGTGTCTGTGTGTGTCTGTGTGTGTGTCTGTGTGTCTGTGTGTGTGTCTGTGTGTGTCTGTGTGTGTGTCTGTGTGTGTGTCTGTCTGTGTGTCTGTGTGTGTGTGTGTGTCTGTGTGTGTGTCTGTGTGTGTCTGTGTGTCTGTGTGTGTGTCTGTGTGTCAGTGTGTGTGTCAGTGTGTGTGTCTGTGTGTGTGTCTGTGTGTCTGTCTGTGTGTGTCTGTGTGTGTGTCTGTGTGTGTGTCTGTGTGTGTGTCTGTGTGTGTGTGTGTCTGTGTGTGTGTGTCTGTGTGTGTGTGTCTGTGTGTGTGTGTCTGTGTGTGTCTGTGTGTGTGTCTGTGTGTGTCCGTGTGTGTGCGTGTGTGTGTCCGTGTGTCTGTGTGTCTGTGTGTGTCTGTGTGTGTCCGTGTGTCTCTGTGTGTGTGTGTGTGTGTGTATCTGTGTGTCTGTGTGTGTGTCTGTCTGCCCGTGTCTGTGTGTGTCTGTGTGTGTCTGTGTGTGTCTGTGTGTGTGTGTGTGTGTGTCTGTGTGTGTCTGTCTGCCCGTGTCTGTGTGTCTGTGTGTGTCTGTGTCTGTGTGTGTCTGTGTCTGTGTGTGCCTGCCTAGGGGAGGGCTCCAATTACCTGAGTCCCTCTGCAGACACCCCGGAGCCCCGTGGGGGCGTCTCATTTAGTATGCGCAATAAAATCGCTGTGGCACCGATCATATGATTTGAAGACTCAATCCTGAGGCAGCACTACTGAGAAGGGGAGGTGGAACCAAGACATTCACCCAGACAGAGCGAGGCTGTGAGCAGCACACGAATCGCGTTCAGCAGGCAGGAGCAGAGCTGGGGGATCGGGCTGCTGGATGTGCGCTCGGGAAAGCACGGGAAAGCACAGGAAAGCTTGATTCCTGGCCAGTCTTGCCTTTTGTCAGGATGCACGGCCGGTGTGAGTAAAGGAAGTGCGCTGCTACGGGTGATTAAAAAGGTGAAGGCAGTGATAGAGGCAGAAGATCACTGTGAAACTCCTTTGCTACCCACCTTGAGCGTGAATTTTACCCCTGGGGAGTGCTGGTTCCAGCTGACTGGACAGTGAGATGAAAAGGATGCACGTTCTGAGGAAGCGTTTCACTGACTGCAGAGCAAACTAGAGGAGAACTTTTACCTCTGTTACTGACATTTGGGAAAAATAATATAAGAAAGAATTCTCTGCCAGGAGTATTTTTTTCCCCCCCCCTTTCTTCACGAGTCCAGAAGAGGGATTTTGTAGTCCCCTCCAGAGGAAAACACCAACCAGAAGTCAATTCTACAGACTTTCCAAAGAACAATGGTACAAAATGTCATTTTGGTGTTTTTCCGCAGGCGACTCAGCCAAAGACCCGCAGTTGAGGAGCTAGAAAGAAGGAATATACTGAAACGTGAGTACTTTTTTTTCTTAAAGTATTTTATGTGTGTGTCTTGAAATCAGTGACTGCATTTCCAGAATGTATTATTTTTAAATAGACAAATTAATTCACTGGGATAATTTTCTGTATCTAGAAGTTTTAATTTTTCACAGAGACTTGTAATTTTAGGACAAAAAGAACCGTTTGGGTTCAGGCTTTCAAATAATTTTTATTCTGATTCCACTGTTACTGGTGTCCAAGGGAGGAATGCAATCCGAGTGTCACAGTGCCATGAGAATTGGAGGGACATTTTTCAAGACATGGATTTTCAAGGCAAACACTGAATAGCACTGGCTATACAATGGAAGGGGGAAGCATCCTTGCAGAGATGTGATTCTCCCCAGGTCTGTTTGTTCATGCCACTGGAGATCTTCCCAAAGCCAAGCCAAAGATCAGCCTGAGAGGTCAGGATTTTGAGAGGGACAGTCCCAGGCCCGCTACAGGCGCTGTCACAGGGGGGTGTTCTCAGCATCTCTCAAATTCACAAGGCAAAACTTGCAACTCTTTTCCTAAATGGAGATCAAAACTTGTTTGATTCCAAGGGATCAAACAAGTGATGAACATAATCCCTTCCCTTAAAACTGCTGAATTAGGGGCAGGTGAGAGGCAGCTTGGAAATTGTCTCCACTATGGATCTCAAAAGGGGGAATCCATCTGCTATTTTGTCTCTTTAGCGTTGAAAGACAAAATCACCCAGGATGATGTCAACTATAGGTTCTCATTAAACAAGCATAAAACATAAAGCACAGAAATCTGTCCACAAGCAGTGCTGCCCACACTGTTTAAGTTATATTTAATCACATGATTGTAATTCACTAGGAAAAAAGTCATCAACATTGCGTTACCTAAAATTTCATGTCTCAGAACTTTCTTAGTGGTTCCTAGGGAAAACCTTATGCTCTTGCCATCAAAGTTATTTGGGATTTCATTTCAGCTTTCACACAAAGGGATAGCACAGTGTAATGTATACTTAGCAGTATTTTCTGTACCGTTCCCATGCACGGATCACACACAGTAAAAATGAGCTCTATTTTGCATGTGCACAGCTTGAGGAGGAAAAGGAAACCCTCTTTGCAACACGAGTGGGTGAACTTGGCCAAACTTCACCTGTCATCTGCCAGAGAGGCAGGAAAATGCGGTGACCCAAGATCCTGAGCTACGTGGGGAGAGATTTTCAAGAGTCAGTAACCAAGATCTCTGAAAATCTGCTTCTTTGGTTTTTTTCCCTGGCTAAGGAAAAGCTGATCTCCACTGAAAAAATCTGTTCTTTTATGTTTACTTTTTTGAAGTCTGCTGGCTACATCCTTAATCTGGGTTAAACTGACCAGTTTTAATAATAAAAAAGTTTGAATACATTCATATAATGAGCTTAGAGGGAGATAAAGCAGAAAGAAGATAAAGCAGAATTAAAGATACTTCCTGAATACCAGCTAAACATACTGGTCTAGATTTGTATCTCATTTAAAGAGCTCCCAGCATGGAGCAAATTTATTGACTTCTGTTGGGTTGCTCAGGCTTTACACAGGTTTAACTGGGATCAGAACCACTTCCATTTCATTTACCTCTGCCATTATATAAAAATCTGAGTATCCTGTGTAGCTGTAGCAGTACAAGAGCCCCTCAGTGAAATCTCTGCAACCTCCTCCAGGTGTAGTAAGGGTTTGTGCAGTTTTAAGTTGTGCATTTCCCAACATCTTTGATGTTCATAATTGGTACTGCTGACAGAAGTTCTTTTATGGACTTGGAATTCACATTTGTACAACTCTGGTAAAAAGAGAAGCATATTGTAAAGTTCACCTACTGTCACTTTAAAGCAAATCTCAGCAAGATTTCAAAAAGTGATTTCTTGTCTCCTTTAGGGAGTAGTTTCTGAGATAAAAGTAATACTTAAAAAGCAAGCTTAAAGCCAGCACTTTCTTACAATTTTATCTTCCAAGTTCTTTAACCATAGAAACACTGCTGGCTTCCCACCAAGCATGAAAAGCAACCGAACTAAAATCCCAGCCCAGGTGTCAGACGTGTCCTTGCTGTACCCAACAGAAAGCTGAACTCACAGCCAAAAGGCATCTCTTGAACGCCACTGTACAATCCCTGCTTCACTGCGAACCCAAGGAGATGCTTTAGTGTCACGCAGAGCTGAGAGCTCCCTGAGGAGCTGGCAGAGCTCAGAAAGAGTTCCAGCTCTGCACAGGCCCCCTCAGAACTGGGAGCATCTCTGCTGAGATTTATAAAACCAGCCCTCAGCAATGAATGGATCTGTGTGGGCAGAGTGATGGTGATGGGAAAAGCCTCTCTGGGCTGTCTGAGCAATAATGCCTGAGGAGAATCCCTTGCCAGCATTTCATATCAAATCTCAGGGTGTGGTTTTTTTTTTTTTTTTTTTTTTTTTTTTTTTTTTTTTTTTTGTAAAAGAACTATTTTTAAAAAAAAATTATTTCTTGGAGCTGGTAATAGGCACTGAACCCAAGTGAATAGAAATCAGGAAATCAGTTACTACACATTCAGTTTATCTGGAAAAGTATTTTTTGATCAGAAGTGTGTATTTTTGGCTTTTCTTTGGGAATTAGAATCAGGGATGCTTTCCACTGGACCAGGTTGCTCCAAAGCCTGTCCAATCTGCCTTGAAGGCTTCCAGGGATGGAACAGTCACAGCATTAAATAACATTATTTTAATAACATTAAAAGGCACTACAGCACAGAAAATCATCTATTTTTAACGAAAAAAATACAAAATAGGAATATCTACTCTAAAATGGGTGAATTAAAGCTGAATGGATAACTTCTTGCAGGTATCTCTATATCTAAGGATACCCTCCACTTTTGAAAGCCTGTTCTCCTTTTACACGTTGCAGACTGAAATAGCTGCTCATCCCTGACACAGCACTAATTTTAGCTGACCTGTTCTCTTTACATTTTGTGCCTTGCCACTGAAGTGTAATGCAGCACATTATAGCATTTTAAATTCATCCGATTGACATTTCTAACCCTAGCCGTGTGGAGCTGTGCCCTACTGTGTTATTTTAAATAGATTTGATTGCATCTCAGTGTCATCCAATGAGTGCAAAAATCAGGGAGAAAAATGCTTCATTGTTAAAAATATCTTGGAAATCCATCTGTAGTGCTAGTGGGTTTTGGAGGCGTAGCAGAAATCACGTGTGTGCTTAAACACTGGAAATATCTAATGCAAGTGGTATAATACACCTCACAGTAGTACCCAGAGAATCCCTGAATGGTTAAACCTTTTTCTCTGGCTCTGCAGCTTTGTTCAGGTCATGGGCTCACGCCTTAATTTAGTAACAGATAGTACTGGGAATAGAAACGCCATTAACTCGTTTCCTAAGGCAGGGGATCTATTTCACAGTGTTACAGCACTCCGGGCTATTTTTAGAGCCAGTGTGTAGGAGTTCTCACGGCTCCACTGTTAATAGGCAACACAAAGACAAGGGGGCTGAGCTCAGAGCAGAACCCTGCACGGGAGCCCTGGCAGGAAAAAGGGGTCTCAGTCAGGGAAAGCCAAGGTGCAGGTCAGTGCCAAGAGTGATGAGACTGAGAGAACAGGAATGAGGACAGAACGGGCTCTCCCTGGAGCTGCTGCAGTGAGGCTCCTCAGCATCTGACAGCATGAATGGCTCCAGCAATATGCAGAGTGAAAAAAGGATGATTGATCAGCTGTGGAGTGTTTTGATTTTCCTGCTAAAGTGTATCCGAGGGGAGCGTTGGTGTGGCTGCTGTTGTTTCATTAAATCCCCGTGGAGTTCAGAGCTGACACTGGCACCAGCGCGGTGTCCTCACAGAGAGGTGACTCTGTGCTCCAACACACACCGGAGATGCACTGAATTACCAAAACACACGGCTACGAGCTGCTGGTTTGGCCCTGCTCACTACTGCCTGGAACTCGGGAAAACACCAAACTTCCTCATGAGGAAAGTCATCTTTTTCTTTATCTTCTCCGCAGAACGAAATGATCAGACGGAACAGGAAGAGAGAAGGGAAATCAAGCAGAGACTGACAAGAAAGGTAAAATCTCGGAATACCTGCTATTAGCTTTTAGAAATCTAGCAAAATTACTGTAATATCAACCAGCCATAGAGAACTAACAATGTTCTATTACACAGAACCTCCCTTAATAAGCATCCTCCTCAGCAGTGTCTGGTAATATGAATTATAGACGTACCTACCTTAGCTAGATGAGATTTACTAGAATATTTACATATAGACTTACCCAGAAAATGGGTATTTGTTTGCACACTGCATATTTGTCAGCTCCACTGCTGGAAAAGGACTTTCTCATTCTTTGTAGCGGAGCTGACTCCATGCTGAACACCAGGTCTTGCTCTCATACTACATTTCTTTTTGCATTTAAAATATTCTCAGAATAAGAACAAGATCTTGTTGTTCTGTTCCTGGAAATCCCTAATGGAATTACAGACCAAATATGCTGATAACTTGTTAAAGCTAGACTGGAATCCTTGCAGTGGGTCGAGTACTGAGAATCTCACGCAGATAATCTGCCTCTGCATGTAATAGAACTTCCTACAGCATCCAGAATCATCCAGAGATCATAAAAACTGCATTGTGATTCCTTTACATTTTGAAAATATATTTTATCAATATCTGGGTTAAAATATTTTCCTCTTTTGTCCATTATAAAGGCACTGTGCTGTAGCCCACAGCTCCATTTAAACCATTATTACTCTCCCAGCAGAAATGATGAAATATTTCGCTGGAGTTTCCAAGGGTTGGGTGGTTTTCCATATGTGTAAATGCATGCTGAGCCAAGATGCAAAGAATCTTGCACTTCTTACTGATTGATTTGTTATTAACCTGGTTTTATTTCACGAAACTTCTGAATACAGCTTAACCAGAGACCTACAGTTGATGAACTGAGAGACAGAAAGATCCTGATTCGATTCAGTGATTATGTGGAAGTGGCAAAAGCACAGGACTACGACAGGAGAGCAGACAAACCATGGACACGACTGTCAGCAGCAGACAAGGTACTGACACAGCCACAAAGTTCTGCTTTCTCCTTGCTTTGTCTGTCATGATACATCACATTCTCAACAGACTTCAACCTCTGCAACATTTCATTATGTAAACTTTACCATGATTTTTTATGTTGAAATCATACCAATGTAATAAAAAAGTCTATCTAGTACTTGAAAGGCTTCTACCCACCCGCCCAAAAAGGTGGATACAATTTTTTGGGCTCCAACTCAAAATCACCTCCAGCCAATAGAGTATTAAGTTTTATTCTCAGACTGGAAATTTTGTCCCAAACACGCAAAAATTTCCTCACCTGTTTCCTGTGACCGCTCAAGGAGTCACTGGACCCACATTCTCCTGATCAGAGCTCTCATTTTGCCCCATCACATCCCTGCCATGTAGCTGATTTACACCCGCATTTAAATGTCACATTTAGATGCTTGAGTAGTAAGAATATTTCACCATGACTCCAGCCAGAACAGTTGGGAAGTTGGGCTGCAGGAAGCAGAAGGAGCAGGATGCTGAGACAATTACTGGCAAAATGGCAAACACAGGACTGTTAATGTGGCTTTGTGCTGAGATGTGAATATCAAACGCTTTGGTTTCCATCCAGTGTCTCCCCAGTAAGGGAGAAAGGGGCTTAGAGGACTCAAGAGAAAAGGAACAGAGCACTTCTACTCCAGTAGCTGTTCTCCCAAGCTCTCTAAAATGGTGAATAAGCTATTCCATAGTAATCAATGAAATAAGGATTTTATATTTTCCTTGTATGTACTTTTATTAAAATTAGACTTTTCCTGGTTTTACTGTTTCAATGTTCATGTTTCAATTAACAAGGCAGGTTTAGGAAAGTGACAGTTCTGCACGTGCTGGTGGCACACATCAAGAAGTCAGGGTCAGAGCTGAACCTCTGCATTTGTGACTGAAGAACGGATCAATTTCTCAGCAGCTTCTCTTTATCTTTAATAAATATTAACTGGAATCTTATTAAATGTGAGACAACCAGCCCTGAGGTGTTATTCTGTCAGAATTGCTTCTAGACAGCAGTGACCCTGTTAGCAATCAATAACAGATGAGAAGTATTGTGTCACCAATCCATACAACCCAAATATTCAGCTTTTTTACCAGCACAGAGTGCTCTGCTATATGTATGTGTGTGTGTGTGTGTGTGTGTATATACATATAAAAGTACCCAATACCTGGTACCCAGAAAACTCTTCTGCTCTGCAGCTCTGGGATTTTGTTCACAGACACAAAATTATTTGTTCACGTTTTTTTCTCTTTTCAATTCCTAGGCAGCAATTCGGAAAGAGCTGAACGAATACAAAAGTAATGAAATGGAGGTTCATGCATCCAGCAAACATCTGACAAGGTAAGTTTGCCAGCTGTTTATTACTGCTGCCTGCTAAAAACTCTGCTTGAGTCCTGAACCTGGATTTTACTCTTTTGTGCTGGATGTGGGAGAATATGCAAAGGGAGGTTAATATTAAAAGAAAATTGGAGCGTTTCTCTTCCTGAAGAGAACTCAATTTTCTGATTTTTTGAGGGGCTTGGCACATACCAAGAAACCTGCAGACATTCTCCAGAGCATCCCTCAGCTGGCATTCCTTGCACCAAAGATTCAAAGATAGGACAAAAAAAAAAAGAAAATAAAGTATATAACACAGAAAACAATATGATTTTTTAAAGTAGAACTTAATACACTGTATAAAGATCTCTGAATTAAATGTAGCCTTATCACTGAAAATTCCCTGCTCAGAAATACAAAACCATAACAGGCCAGTGCCAGGGGTAGTCATGCCTTTGTTCTGCTCGGATTTATCCTGAAGGATTCAGCCTGGGGATTTCAGTATTCCCTGTCTGTGCAGTTGCTATTGGAAGGAGCAAGCCCCAGGTAACTTAATGACACTTAACTCCCTGCCAGGTGGAGGGCAGGAGAGAGAGCAGCTGTGGAGTGTTGTCACTCTCTACAGGACTGGGCCACTGGGATCCTGGGCAGGGCAGTGCCTGCTCCATGTGCCAGCACTGGTGACAGGGACGGTGTTTAAACACACATAAAAACATTCATTTCCCTTCTGTAAGAGGAGAAACAAAATGAGAGGCCGATTCCACTGATACTTACAAAAAGGCATCATTAAGGGCAAAGCAGCTCCAGTGCATTGATGGAATGGAATGTGGAGAGGGAAAAGGGATGGCTGCAGTTTCAGTCTGGAAGTGAGCTATACATTTCCTAATTGGAGTTACCTGGGGAGTCTGAGTAGATGGTAATGAGAGATTTTGAAATTTGTTCAGGATATTAGGAGTAAACAGGCTTCCAATTTACAATTAGTGCTAGGGCATTACAAATGATTGGGGCTTTAATTATGGATCTCAGCCAAAAGAACAAGCCTACAGAGCAAGAAGAATATTTATTCCAGACTCACAAGGCTATCAAACATTTCACCAACAGTTATCTTCTCATACTTTACAAAGCATTTCAACATTGCTGAACTCTTAAAAAAGAACAAGATCACTGCACAATGAAGAATATTCCTACCCCTGACAAACTGTGGCTTCATTTACTAAGAGAAAACCCCCACATCAACTACATACCTGTATTTGCAACTGCATTCCCAAAGAAATGTAAACAAGGCACACTGGGCCCTGAGGATTGCACCTGCACTACAGTCGTGGCACAGGGGTGGGAACGTGCTGGGGAAAATTAAGAGCTGCTAATATTCTTCAGCACTGTCATTGTACCTTTAAACAGAATAAATATATCTTTTGTGGCTTTTAAACATGTTATTAATCTAACATAAAATAATTGAATAAAAAAATATTTAATTCTATTGCAAAATGGTGTGAAAAATGTCTCTCTTTTCCCCTAGATTTCACAGGCCATAGAAATTTTCTTCTGAGAAGAATCTGTCTTTACTTTTTGATATTGCTGCTGAACACACATCAGGGAGCACCGAAGCCCTTCCCTGAGGTTCAGTGCAGGCTCCCTGGACGCTGATGTGACAGAAGGACTCTGCAGTGAAGCCTCTGCAGCACCTGGGGACAGGACGCCAGCCCCGAGCTCTGGAGGCAGAAGAGTCTGGCCTGTGGAGTGGGACAAGCTGCTGAAAAAGACTGAAGTGAAGCTGCTTGGAAGAGCCTCCTCCTCTCCTTTCCCACCTGTGTGGAACTGGTTTGCAGCCTGCCTTGGAAAAGGAGATGTTGTGCATGTACAGGCTTTACCATTCCAAGGCCTCTGACATAAACGGACATGACACTCTGTCATCCAGTATTATGTTGACAAGACATTTTGAACTTACCACAGTTAGTTTGTAAAACACCTAAGTTCATGTTCTAAAAACTAATTTAATGTATTATAATTTCATTCTTTTTTATATACTGTCTAACAGAATCACAGCTGCAAGCATTTTTGATTCCTGTTACTTTTGTTCTTTAATTAAATGACTACTTATTGCAGGAAATTAACATGTTTCCTAAAGCTCTTTTTTTTTTTTCCCAGGGATAGCTGGGAAGAGATTATAATTATTATGCACCAAACCATTTGACTTCTTCATCAACACAGAGTCTGCAAAATGATGATCTCAACTAAGATTTTTCCATCTGGTGGAATAGCATAAGCTGGTTGTCACTCTGCACCAGTTGAGGCTCTGACCCTCTAAAAATGACAGTTTGGTTCACTGTTATTAAAAATTACTAAACTTGACAGCCAGAGGCAGAAATGTAACAATGTACTTCGATGTTTAGCAAACAAATGGTTTTAATGCTTTCTTGACAGTAAGAAGGAAAAAAGTTACTAAATGCTAATAACAAAGCAGATAGAACCGGTTGAGAAAAATGTAAAGCCAGACACTTTAATAATGCCTAACATGAAGAAGCACCTGAGGATTTACTCAATATTACTAAAAAAATACTTGTGAGAAAAATAACACAGCAATAGGTGGAAAGCACACGTGATGAGAGAGAACAAAACGGTGAAACCACTGACCAAACCAAACATTTCTCTGCAAGACTCTGCAGTGCTGCCATTCTAGGGAGTCATTCAATGTTAAAAACTTGGAAAAGGCATTCTTGGTCCTGTAGCTTCATTGAGATGATCTCCATGAAGTGTGAAAATAATAAAATGCAGTCTGTCAAATTGCTTGTATAGACTACTACTGAATTGCTGTGAGGTGGGGAACAGCCCCACGCAGTGTCAGCTCTGTCCCAGGTGGGGACGGGATCACAGGAACTGGAGCTGCTCCTGGAGAAACTCAGGCAGGAGTGGAAGGTAAGGACAACAGTGCAACACAAAGTCTGTGCAGTGGGAGAAGGAGCTAAGCACTCCTGGGAGAGGTGCTGGCAACATTTTAATGCTGAAGACTTGAATGATCCCATCACTTGATCCAAAAGATGTGTTTTTTCCTCTTTATTGTAATTTTTTAACTTGCTGGCTTTTCACAGAAATGTGTAACATCATAACTAGCCTTTTAACATAAATATACCTATCATTTTATTATTAATAATATAGGATTAATTCTAAACAACAATATAATGATAGTCCAGGTGAAATATACAAAATGGCTAACCACAAAGGAGAGTAAAGTTTCTTCAGCAGAAGAAGTATTTTCAGTTTGAGCAGAGCAGATGAGCCTCTGTAAACTAAACTTGGCTAATAATCCATGTACAGCAGGGATGCACACTTCCACTGGCAATAAATATGATATAAAACACATTAAAATTATGCTGAAAAACATAATAAACAGAAAAATATCGTTAGGGTAACTCAGAACAGCTTTTAAATGTCCAACAGTGCCCCTGAGCTGTGCCAGTGCTGCACCTGCACCCTGGGGTAGCTGTGAGTGGCTCCTCCTCCCCACACTGATCCTTCCTCAGGCAGCACAGCCCCTGCTCTGCTGCTGGGGGAGGCACAACCTGGGACAGTCCAGAGCCACGGAGCACAAACCTGGGACAGTCCAGAGCCACTGAGCACAAACCTGGGACAGTCCAGAGCCACTGAGCACAAACCTGGGACAGTCCAGAGTCACTGAGCACAAACCTGGGACAGTCCAGAGCCACTGAGCACAAACCTGGGACAGTCCAGAGCCACTGAGCACAAACCTGGGACAATCCCAGAGCCACTGAGCACAAACCTGGGACAGTCCAGAGCCACTGAGCACAAACCTGGGACAGTCCAGAGCCACTGAGCACAAACCTGGGACAGTCCAGAGCCACTGAGCACAAACCTGGGACAGTCCAGAGCCACTGAGCACAAACCTGGGACAGTCCAGAGCCACTGAGCACAAACCTGGGACAGTCCAGAGCCACTGAGCACAAACCTAGGACAGTCCAGAGCCACTGAGCACAAACCTGGGACAGTCCAGAGCCACTGAGCACAAACCTGGGACAGTCCAGAGCCACTGAGCACAAACCTGGGACAATTCCAGAGCCACTGTCCCCTGGCACTGAGCACTGCCTGCCTGCTGCTGGGGGGTCTCTGGAGGCGTCTGGACACTCCCTGGGCCATGGATTGTGCTCGGTTCCTGCTGGAATTTGGGATCACACCTCAGAGGGCACATTTGGCTCAGGGAGGCTGTTCTTGGGCAGGGTCCTCCCAATGGGAAACAGGCCTGCAGTGCTCAGTTCCCGTCACTAACTAAAAACAAGGCAGTAGAATTATTTTTCCCAGGTGGCCTTATTGTGAGAAAGAATTTGGGCCCTGCAGTGCACTTTTAAAACCTTGTACAGCTTGGAGAAAAGTCCTGTTTCATTCAGATAAAATTCAATCAGTGGACAGACGAGTTTAACATCTCACAGAGTCCATCTAGTGGAGATCACAGTGAGCACAGGCTCAAAAAAAACCCCAAAACACAAAAGCCAGAAGCTCAGAAAACATTCGGACACAGATGTAAATGGGATGAGTGGACCAAATTATTTACTGGAAATTTCAGTATAATTATTTCCAGAGACAACACAGCCTCGTGGCTTTAAAATTCTTACCCAAAACATTTGCACAGCAGCTTTATCTGACTTCTTACTGATTTAAAGCAAAATAACAATGACATTGATTAAAAAACCCAACGGACAGCATCTGCTTTTCTTGACTTGTTTAACAGATCTATTTGCAACACAGTTCTCCCTCAGAAAATCCTCCTGAAGTCTAAGACCACAGACAAACAGGACTGAGATCAAACCAGGTGGTTTGGTGCCTAAATAATTCCTGACTTGTATTCTGGATCAGGCCCAAAACGTAGATTCAAAGTGCAATTCAAACTGACTTCTCTGAAAGTCAGTTAAGTAACCTATAAAAATTGTTAGAGACTTACTTAAAAGTAGCATGTGCTAAAAAGAAAATGGCATATTACATTTTAGCAGATTCAGTAAAATAATTCCAAATCTCACTGGTGAGTAAGTCTTAGCCCCACAGATTTTAATATTATTAAGGAAAATGTGCTTTCATTACAGCACTTTCCTTGAGTGTGACCAAAAAAAGAAAAAAAAAAAGAAAAAGAAGAAAAAATGACCAAATTTTCCATCACAAAACACAAGTTTTTATATTCACCTTGAATTTCAGGAAGGAATCTGAAAAGTCACTTCAGAATTCTGCCTTTGATTGAAACAAGGTCTGCAATCCCCTGCGAACGTTACACAGCTCCTCTTCTTGCTGTTCAAAAACATTACATTTATCACTTATCACTGACCACATTTATCATAGGCTTTTGAAAAAAGTCATTTTATTTTATGCTTTGCAATCCTGGTGCACTGTACATGCTTAACATCTCAAAGACAATACTTTCAACATTGAGGCTCAGAAGTAAATGAGTCCAGTGACATCTCCCTGTGGCTCCCATCACCCAGGTAAGGTTTTAAATACAATAAATCCGTGACATTTGCATTCTGACTAATTTTTATTTTTGATAGGGGACTAGAAATCAAAATTTTAGTAAATTAGTGTTGAAACCACAAAAAATAAATAAAAGTGAGGACAAGATTAACTTATTTACCATTTCTTTCAGAAATTTCTCCTGGAGTCCTTTTATGTCTTCTTTCATCAGATGCATCTACAAAAAGACACTGAATGCATCTCCTGTGCTCACAACAGCCCCCATATTTTCAAGCAAACAGTGATATCCCTAAATGTCTCATAACCAAGAGATACAGATGCACATGCAGCCACCTGCCTATGGAAAAGGATGTTTTTAAATTTTTCCTTTCTTGGATGAGCAGCACCAATAAATGAAGTCACAGAATCCAGAATAAGTCCTGGTAACTGCACGCAGCTTGCAATGGGTGAAATCCAGGCATAAACACTGAATATTGTGAAATTAAGGGACATTTCATGGCAAAAGCTAAAAGATTATTAAAGAATATCATTAATATAATGCTGCGGATAAAATCTTCAGGGAAAAAAGTCAATACTGGAATCCTTGGTTACAATTAAGGAATTATTGAAGTGAGCAAAACAGAAGTTCACCATACCTCTGAAGTAAAAACGTTTTCTTCACAGCCAACAGAATGGTAGATATTCTTTTCAAAGGAAGTTTTAAGAATCTGAATTCTAAAGAAATAAAGGCAGTTCAAACAGCTTTGCTACATAAGGACTTCCCACACAGAGCACAAACACATCCCATTGTTGAGAGCCTATTTGCATTTAAAGCACGGATAAAATATCCCCACCATTGTTACTGCTGGAACAGTCCCTCAGGTATGTGGGGAGATAAATGTAGCTGGAGAATAATTACATGAATATTTTAATCTGATTTTCTCATCAACCATCTCTCTTTTATGGAAGGAGTTGTGCTGATCTCCCTCAAGCGAACAGAACACAAATCTCATCCCAGGATTAGTGAACCCTACTGACCTCTGCTGCTCATTTTTCATGTACGTACTAAAAGTGTGGGAATGCTTTTTCCAAAAGGTCTGGAAAAAAAATATTAAGAGATGCTGATCAATAGGAACTGATCTTCCAAACTAAAAGTCATTAACTTCTAATATGAACAAAATGAAAATCACAGACTCAACACAGAAGGGGCAGGAGTTACACAGCCCCCACAGGAGCTGGAAAAACCCTGCCCATTAAATTACTTGTAGGAGGAAAACCATACAGGAATTCATATAGTGGATACATATAGGAAAACACAGTGACCTTGGGATTCTAAGGACATCCTGACACCCCAAATGCATTATTTGAAATTTGACCCAACTAGAAGCAAAAAGGTAAGGGCTTTGAAAATCAAAATTAATGATATTAAGGTAAAGATGATGTGAATGATCTACAGATTCCATGAGAATTCCCTTTTACCCACGATCAAACAACTAAAATACAAACCGAGAATTCTTTTTCCATGATTTTCAGGGACTGAGAGTCCTTTTCAAATTTCTCCAGTTCCTCAGTGAGAGTAAAATGAAATTTTTCCAACTGCCTGATCCTACCAAAACAAACCGGGTTACTCACAGAAGGCATGCACTGCATTTTAGGATGTTTTAACAGAAATCTGCCATTACTGACCTGCATTCATGGAGTTGGTAACTCATTGTTGTCAAATGCTGATGGGCAGCTCTGAGTGTTTGCTTACTAAAATGATCCATTTTCCGGGAGCGGTTCTAAGAGCATGTTTTAACAAGAAATTCAGATTATTTGCACTTTAGGGGAAAAAAAAAAAAACTCAACCCTGTAATATGTTCAGTACTCTAACTGCTCAATATCACAACAACCCCCCTTTTAAAAATGTAATTGTGTGGTGCAAACCGAGCTGTCACCCAAGTGATGCACATGAAGGGTCTTGCCTCGATTTTCTTGGTAAATTCCTTCTGGAGCTGCTGACAAATGTTGATGGTTGAGCAATCAGGCCCCCAGAATTCCCCATCCAAACCAGAGAGGTCATTTACAGATCGAGTGGAGACACTTTCAGATACTGACAAGAACAAAAACATAACGTCAAATTCAGTTTTATAAAACCCAAACTGAAGTTTGCACAGGGCCTAGGGCAGCTTTTGTTCTATATAAATTAATGTCACCAATCAGATGGCTGAAACCAGTTTCTATTTGCATATCAATTTTCTGACTTTTTATATGGATCCAGTCTCTAAATATTTAGTATTTTTCATTCTTTGCTTTAACATATAAAATGCCTTTTAATGGATATTCTATTTCATTGTTAAAACTTGAATTTGGCACATTATTTTAAAACTTTGCACTGTCAGTCCATGACCAACCTCTGTAAGTAGCAGCATCATCTATTTTAAATAATTTTTTGGGCTTTAAACTTATTCTTCTTCTCCTTCCTTTCTTTTCCTCCTCTTTGCTTGTTTCTGCCTCATCAGAGCTGCTTTCTGTGGCACTGTGGTAAGTTCGTTTGAGGAATGTCTGTACACTCGGTCCTTCAATAAACATGGAAACATCACTGAACTTTAGCATTGTTATTATTTAGAACGGTGAGATGGGAGGATAAAGAAGATTTTATTGACACATTGGATGCAAACTCTAGCAGGATGTATCTTGGCTTTAGAATAAGAGAATTATATAGAAATTAGGAACCATTACATTTACAGAGGACACATTCAACTGAACTCTGACTAATGAGCAAGTCTGGGATTTTTTCTGGTAAAACCATTATCCCCATTTTTTTCCCCAGTATCAGCAGGAATGTCTCTATATATAACTTTTTATTTGGAGCACAACTAACTCTTTATTAAAGCTGCATTTTGGAGCCTGATTTTCAGGTTTTTTGGGATAATTAAAACAGCAGAGAGAATGAGAAAAAGAGTAAAAAAATGGAATAATACTGAAAATATCCAAAATAGAAGAAGATTAAAAAACTTTGGCCACATCATGATGCCAAATAAAACATTTTTCTTAACCCTTATGGAGACACATAGGAAGTCTTGCTTTAAATTAAATATCTGTACCTGACTCATTCATGGGTGAATAAGGTTCTCTAATCCAAGACTGTACTCTACTCCTGCTGGAAACAGACAGTGGGGATGGTGCTACACAATCCTAAAAGAAAAGTTGCTGATTTATTTATTAGCTTCCAAATTAAATTGCTTTTAGAAGTTTCCCATCAGAAACTCGCATTTATGTTGTGAAAAATAATTTATTTTTTATTGGAAGTCACTAAGAAAATATTTACTCCCTGTTAATTTTTTAAATATGAGTTGTAACTGATCTTGTTGGGATATAATTCTTTTATTGCACACATATGATAAACAATGATCTGATTTCTCCCCAATATTTAAAAAAATAACTATTAGCAGGTTCCAAAATCTGTGTTAAATACTGAGATGCATTTCCCTTAAACCTCAGCCCCTGGGAAAGAGACAACAGAGATGCCAAGCTGCAGCTCTCTTCTGGAGAGCAAGGAATGCACTAACTCACCTCTTTGCTTTTAGTGAGAGCTTTGGTGGGATCCTGGAGCTCGCCTTTAGCACAAAGTGTGTCTGAAAAGCAAGACTGGACACTTGAATCCTCGTTGTTATTCCCTGTTTCCAGCACAGCTTCCTTTGCACGTTTTCCACTGTCAGCTTTATATGTTGTTAAGCTGGTCTACACATGAAGAAAAACAAAATCATTGTTGAAAGGAGTTGTCCCTCAAAGCTCACCACCTGTAAATTGATAAAGCAAAGAGCTGCAGGTCTCTTCTGAAGAGCAATGAATTTAGGAACATACCTCTTCCTTATTTTTGGGGATAGGTTTAGTGATATCCTGAAGCTTTCCTTTAACAGAAAATGTGTCTAAAAAGCAGTGTTGGAAACTTGAATCTTCATCATTCTTACAGGTTTCTGCTGCAGCTCCCTTGGAATTTTTACCACTGACAGTTTTGTATGTGGTTAAGCTGAGCTGCACAAGAACAAAAAACCCCAAACATTGAGAGGAGAAGCAAAAATTGTTGGCAGCCAAATGGAACAATTTCAGTTAAAACAACTCCAGAGAAAAGTTAATGCTCTTACCAAAGATGCTTCAGTTAAAACTGGTGAGAAGCTTCTCCTTCCAAATGTCAACTTTGTAACTGCTGTCTCAGTGGACTGAGTTACACCCAGACTTTGCAGACTCTCGTTTTGTGGACAGAAATTACTGGGAGAGGTTCCTCTCTCAGAATTTAGCACTTCCCTGTCTCCTGGTGTTGACTCCTGGAGATCAAGCGACCTCTCACTGGAGCTGTGCTCTGGACTGACATCTCCTGATATTCCCTCAGCACCTGGGAAACAATTCCTGCACTGTCAGCACCAGCAGTGGGACTTCCACAAGGGCAGCTAAAGCCCCACACTGCTCCCTGCTCCAGCCCTGGGAATTTCCAAGTCTCAGATGTGTGGAATTTGGCACAGCCCTCCCCACACTTGCCCTTTCTCCCTCTGCCACTGTTTCAGCAGTACCAGATTTGTTCTAACACTGACACGATGTACTTCTGTATTACCCCGATGTCAAATAACTGCACCAACCTACAGAAGGGTTAGTGACATACTAAAGCAACTCCTTAAATTACGTGGAACAGCTGGAACTATGGGATATTTCATTTTAAAAGCATGAAATAAATGTAAAATTGTACCACTGTGATAACGTTCAATTAACCTCCACCTCTTGATTCAGTACTGCTAGAAATTAAAAGTGAAAATACCTACATCTCATTGTCTCAAGGGAGGCAGGGCTCTCAGCTGAAGGCATTTCCACTTCCTTCTGCTCTGCAGAATTCCTGGATTTGACCAGTGCTTTCTGCACGTAGCTATCCACTCTCTTTGGCTCCACAGGTACAATCTGCAGCACCTTTGGCTGCCTGTAATCCTTGTTTGCCCCATTCACATATTTCTATTAAAATACAAAAGTTCTATAAACATCTTTGTAACCACAATGTCCATAAAACCTGATAAAAAGAGATACAGATTTATTATCTAAATACCATTGATCAAGCAGAAGGACCATCATCATAAGTTCCAAAATCCACTATGAGATCAGGTTTTCCAACATCAATAAACACTGAATTTCTTTAACTCAACACATAAATTTCTATTCTTATGAACTACTTAACTACTGGAGGCAATTAGTGATGTTTCAGGATTTAATGAATGAAGTTTAGAAATCTTTCCATATGTTATGCTAAAAAAAAAAAGGAAAATGTTTTAGCAGCCAGTGTTCCTTTCCTAAAAACCCATTTGGATATTCAGCAAATGTATTGACACAGCTTTACCAGCACCACATCAACTCAACAAGATTTGGCTCACTAAACCCTCCCACTGAAGGACATTTTCAAAATATCGTCACACTTTCAAAATACAGCATATAGAAGTTCTCTGTAGCAGAATAAATCTCATAAATAGAACCCAAAATCTATTATCACTAAGAAGATTATTTAGGACTGATTTTCTTCGCAGCTCAATACTCATCATTTAAAAAGGGGGCAATATTAATAACAATAAAATTAACTTCCATTTGCTTATGTTGGGCACTTAAAATTCAGAAGTACCAAGTGCAGAGCAGAGTTTACTTTGAAAAACATGGCAGGAATGGATTTTTAATAATCAAGTGGAAGTGCACACCTGTGTTTTGGATTTCTCCTCCTTAGAGGGGCACGTTGGAATCTTTTCTTCACTCTCAGACTCAGAACTGGAAGGCTCTTTGTAATTTTTTGTCGCTGCTGCTCTTCGAGGGAGCTTTTCCCTGGTGGGTTTTACTTCCATGTCATTTGGTTTTGAATTCTGGGGTTTACATTTGTTTATCTTTGGAAGAATAAACCCATCTTCAGTTAATGCGAATGATTAATACATACATAAGATAAGATGGTAGATAACTTGGTTTAATTACTTGAAACTAAAAAGGTTTAACTTTACCAAAGCACAGAGAGTCCAAGCACTGAAAACAGCACCCAATGTACAAAATCATTCCAATTCTCTCATGACTGAAAAACCAGCTAAATATTATATGAAAATAATACAGTACCTGAAAAGAATAAACTGTATTTAACAACTGATCTGGGAGAAACGTCACATACGTATGAAAAATTATTTTGAAACAGTTTCTGGGGGGAACTAAGAGATTTTTAATCTACGTTAAAAATTTACATTTACCTTTTTCTTATTTGTATTTTTGCCTTTAGCTTTATCCACGTGGCAAGCAGGTTCAGGGGATTTATCTGTTGTTACAATACAAAAAAGTTGAAAAATGAGGAAAATATTCAAATGTTTGACATTAGTTTTAGCTGTAAAATAACAGAATCACTTTCACGCCCTCAAATTGATTTAGAAACTGCTTTCAGCCCATTATCTTGAAAAAGATATTTTTTAATTGACAACAACTTGTACCTGTCCCATCCTCCCTTAGTTTTCCACATTAAAATACAGAACTTATGTAAATTGAGCTTTATAAATTATTAGAACTGATTTGAAAATTCTTTATGCTTGAAAACAAGACAACAAAAATATATATTTGCAATGCAGCACATGCCATGCTTGTACTTCATATCTGTGGACAAACTTACTCCAGCACTCTTCAGAAATATGAAAAAAAAAAATTCTTACTTTTGTCTGCGCTCATTGGTTTCCCTGATTTTTTACTTCTACTGTAATCAATTATCTGGGCTTTAGGTTTCCTCTTGGATTCCTGCAGCCAACTAATCTCTGTCTTGCTGTCATCCCCTCTGTTTTCTGTGTCTGAGTCACTAAAGAGATGCTTCTTGTCTCGATTGTTTCTGGTCTACAAAACCCAAAAAGGGTTGTTACTTATTAATTTTTATACACAGTGTTCTTACAAAAATGGTATTTAAAGGCAGAAGGACAAGCTATGCTGATCCATAAAAATCTGAGCCTTACCTTTTTTCCTTCTTTCCCTTCTGTGCTGGATTTATTGATGGCTGTGTTCCTTAATCAGAGAAATAAAACCCAACTTTAAACAAGACATTTTAAAATAGTTGTTCTAAAGCTTGCTACTATTCCCATGACAGCTGGATTAAGGATTAAAAAAAAAGTTCCTATTTTTGTTTCCACATTATTTTGGAATTACCTGTTCACTTTAAACCCTAAAGGTTGTGTTTGTGCCCCAGCTTTCAGTAGGAGTACACAGTAACAACACAGCCTTTTCCAGGAGAATCATTAACCAAACACCAACCCCCTCTACTCAGGAGCTTCTCTCCCTGTAGTATTCCAAGAGGATGGAACACATCCTTTCCTTTTTATCACTTTCCCAAAGGATCATCATGGAACAGCCTAGGAGAACACAGCAATGTTTATTGCTTAAAAAAACCAACAGAGCCAAGATATTCTTGTCCTGCAACATTCCCTGGGATATTGTGACTGCCTGCTGGGGAGTGCAGGCTGTACTAGGATATCAGCAATCAAAACAGAACATCCTACCCTTTCTTGTTTGTCTCTGTATGAACACTGAGTTCAGTCACACGCAATTCTTGGATCTAAAAATGCAAATAGAGAAGAAACAAATGAGGGTTTTCACTGGTTACAGAATCTGTACAAAATTAAACAGGCTACCAGCCAGTAACTGCTAAGGAGGGGTTTTTTTCCCCTTAGTTTTTACACTCAGCAATTAAGGGATATTAATTTCTAACTTAGAGTTTATTTACTAGAGCCGATGGTTAAAACCAACAACTGACTGAAGCTTTCAGTATCTCAAAGCAATAAAAGAGCTCCCACACACCTGCTTCACAACCTTCCCCAATTCACTCCTCTGAGCCACAAGAAGCAGAACTGTCCTTTATCATTAGATTTTATTTTTGCTCAAACATCTGGAGAAAGATGTCTTTAAAATGGGGATTGGAAGGATGCCAGTAACATTTTCAGGATAATTTAAGATAATGATACCTCTAACACACTGTTTAATTCTTAATTCAGGAAAAATATCATCACAGCCTGAAGTGGCCAGAATCTTAAGACAGAAGATATTGTTCAATATTTGAGAATGCTGGAGGTATTTACAAGGCAAACTTTCTCCCCCCTTAGTTCGCTGATATAATTTGAGTTTTCAGATCTTAATGATACTTTCAGTAGACAACAGTTGACTGATGTCCTTTCTATTCTATTCATAACATATAAATTTCAGTTATTTCTTACTCCAAGCTTGATTGTAGGCTCATTGCACCCGCTGATGTTAAAGTTGTAGACATCATCCCTGTCAAAGAGACACAGAGATGAATTTTGTGACTGAATGAATGAACATTTCAGGTGTGGGTAATCAGAAATTATGTTTGAAAATGTGGCAGCTACTTACAGAACATGACCAGCAGTTATATTAAGAAAAGAAGCAGTTTTTAGGGTCCTGTCCTGAACTTCCTCCTATCCACAAATGAAAAGTTAGCTCCTCTGTCAAATTTGAACTGTGCACTCATCAACACTGTCATCTCAAAAAGCAACTTCTTCATCATAAAGATAATCAGACTGATTAGCAACAGTTCAATATGGCAAAACATATCTGCAGTCAATGCATAATTAACAGGAACATCTACAGATACTTAATATTCAATAGTATTTATGAACTTTCCCTTTACACCTAATGACTTCCACATATCAAAACTAATTCCAACAAAAGCACTAATGTGTTACCTTGGAGAGCCAGGATTTATTTAAATGTGTCCTAAAAATAAAGATACATTTTGTTAAATACTAATTAGAATATATGCATTAGAATACTGCCTATATTAAAAAAAACCACCATATCAAATTCAGTAAATTTATTCATTCATTTAAATACAACATCAATTAAAAGATGGATTAAAAGAGCCCAGCTCCTTTCATTTATCAGCAGGTACATCACAGAGACAGCCAGAGGCACACAAAGACTAAGGACAAAAGGAAATAGCTCACATCATACCTGTTAAAGCCCAGGGAATCTCTTGCCTTGCTCTTCTCAGCACTCTTGTCTCTGTATCTGTTACTGATTTTACTGATCAGTGATTTGGCTGCATCTGCCATTTCTTTAGACTTTGCTTTCTATAAAAACAGTTTAAGACTCAACACCCAACAGAAGAACAAAACTGCAAACAGAACTTCAGGTTCCTAAGACCTCCTGAACTTCATTAAATGTCTCCTAATGGATTAAATTACATACATTTGAAAACCATTTTCCCTTGCATGACAGTAAACCCAGCAATTCTGAAACACTGAAAACTGGATAATTCTCTTAATGGCAAGTAGAAGAAACAAAGGTAAGAAACTCTCACTGTCTTTGACTGTTTTGGATTTGCACTCTCTTTTCTGAGGAGAACATCAGGGTCCTCTTGTGCAAGATCAGAATGCAAAGACGTGTCAGACACTCTGGCTGAAAGAAATATTTTAAACCATGGTTCAGTAGTAGCTCCAGTATTTTTCCCTTCTTTATTTAACACTTTCTGTTCCAAATGATCAACACTGACTCTCCATTGAGGATGGTATCAATTTAATTTTCTTAGCTCTCTTTTTTTAATTTGTTTATCTGGAGAGGTATTTCAAAGAGCTGAATAAATGCTTTTTGTTTCACAGCTCTTTCACTACCAATAGCAATAAAGGGAAAACCAAGCATCACTGCAAGATAATTTTTCTGAATCTCTTTTTGAGAGTAGCGGTTGACCAAGTGTGACCATCACCTGCATGGGATGCACGTGCCAGTGATGGATTTGGATTCTGCTTGTCCCCAGTTGTAATATTCTTCTCAGGAAGAGGGAATGTTCTTTTTTTCCATGTTTCAGTTTTATCAAAAGAAGTCTCCAGAAGACCAGGTAGCCTAACAAAGACAACACCATCCTACTGTCAGAACGTGAGTCTTAATTATCAAAAAATAGGAAAATTATTATATCTGAGATATATCAAAGCATTTTACATTTCAACAAAATATCAATTCTGGTAACACTTGAAAATTCTCCCCTTCAAAGGACAACAATGACTTGGAATTTTTTTCCAGTACTTACAAAGTTTTGTTGCTTCTCCCAACTGGCTGAGAATCAGGAACAATATCTAACACTTCATCTAAATGAGACATTAATTTGGTGTCAATCATTACGGCAAAAGAAAAAATTAAAATTTAAAAAGGACTATCAATGCTTGTAAAATCACTTGCCTAAAGTTTGCTTTTCTGTGGCCTCTGGTACAATTTTTGAGACTTCTTCAGAACGCGTTTTCTACAGTGGAATGATACCCAAAAGGAAATATTAGTGCAGGACCATAAGCAGCACAACCTCATAAACTTGTGCTTTCTCTAATAAAACATGACTTTCTTTTTCTCATTTCATGGAAGTGCTGTTACAGTACCTTTCCATGTATTTTTGCCTCATTCCTGGTATCTGACTTCCTGATCTGCTCTGTTTCACAGGAGTCTGCTGTGCATCTCTGTCCACTCTAAAAAGCACAGTAAGTAACACTGCCAGTTACAGCCCATAAAAGCCAAAGAAATGCTCCAAACAAAACATTCTGTACATGAAAGCCTTTTCCAAAGCATGGCTGTATCAAAAAAATGCTTCAGAGTCCCACAGTCTGGGGCTTGACCTGAATCTGAGCAAGGCAGGCGTTCACAACCAGAAACAAAAAAATATTATTTTATAGTCATTGTTCAACAGGAAAATACTCAAAAATATACCTAAACTGAAGGTCAATGACACCTATGTAGTTTTGTTTTATAGTAGTGAATGCCGGATCAAAAATACACTAAAACCCCCAATGTTTTAATGCTGCAAGTTGAAGGCAACAACATTTCACAAGCACAGATTAATGTACTCTGTATTTTATGACCATTTCGCTACTGCACAATCAATTAAAAATTACTACATGCACCTTTCTCCTATTATACACAAAGGAATAACTGAGGTTCCAGAAAAAAAGAAGTTAATTCTGGGGTCAGAACTGATGAGTGAATGCAAATTGGGCCTAATTTTGTTAGAGTTCAGTTCAAACATGTTAAACCTGAAAACCAGAGGACAAGAAAACACAATGTAATAAAGTAAAACATACTATTTTCTAAAAGTGACTTGCTGAACGTGAAACTCTAGTTCTTTAAAATATGAATTAGGAACAAATTAGAATAGAAATTAATGTTATTCTAAGGAATTCATGTTATTCAGAGGCCATGCATACTTCAAGAGGTTCCTGATAGAAATTCTTTGCTCTGCTCTCGTTTATTCCATCATTGTCAGACCTCTTAGTAGAGCTGGTCATTTCCAAAGGCAATTTAAATCTCCCTTTAAAAGGAGTGGCTGAAACAAAACAGATGTGTCCATTACAACAGGAAGAGTTTTGCCCACGATCACAGTTATTCCATGAACTCCAAAAAAAGCTGGTTAGTTTTGATACCAGCCCCTTATGGACCTTTAATAATTCCATTGATTCCAACTCTCTTATGTGGCGATTAAAAGCCCACAGACTCTGAATGTCTGGAGAAAAAAGTAAAGCCTGATACAGGCTGGCTCTGGCTTAGAAATAGAAATGGTTTCTATTTAAAGACTTCACTGTAATATATTTTTACTGAGTTCTCAGCTGGCTCCAGCACCAGCAGCTGCCTGACAGCTGCAGAAGTGCCAGGTGACCCTCAGCTGTTGGGAATGCAGTGCAGCCTTGTCCCACACCCTGTCTATGGAGCAGGAGCAAGCAGCCCTTAAACATTTCATGCTTAAAGCATCTGCTCAGGAGATTTTATAATTTCTCCTTTTTATTTCCCACCCTGCCAAGGATCACAGTTCATGCCTGAGTTTCCAACTCCATTTATAGGGTATTTTTACCCTGAAAGCACTTGCAAACTTACACGTGCTGACAAAAGACAGTGGACTCCTTGTGGACACACTCGTGGTTCCAGGAATAAGCACAGATGCTTCAGACACTTTTCTTTTACGGGATGGAGTTATCTTGAGGAACAGAAAGAACTTGGCCATAATTCATTGATTTAAGGATGACAGCACAAGAATTCAGAAAATTTATTGCCAAGAGCCTCTTGACACTTTCCATTAGTGTGTCTATTGCTGCTGCTGCAGACACCAAGGTAAGGTGATTTTAATGCAGTTATATTTCAACAAAATATTTTTAAACTGAGATTCATGGGTTTTGTTTTCTAAATGAATTCAATGAAGTATGGGCAAGTTCTGTCCCTTGTTCACCAAGGGATCCCCTGGAGATTCTGCAAAGCTACAAACTAAGCAGGAACAGGCATATGAACTACTATAAGACACCCACTGCTGCACCATGAAGACTTGGTGACTATTTCAGTTTCTAGCCCCTCCCCAGCAATCTCTGAGGCCATACCTGACTTTTCCATACTGGAACATCTGAATATATCCTCAAAAACTTCTCTTTAAAGAGAATTCTCATGGTCTAAAGATCTTTAACAACTCCTTTTTATTTCTGTCACATTACACATAGTTTCAAAATACTAACAAAGTTTTTAGCTAAAGGATTTTTACAGCTTAGTGTCAAATCACAAGAAAAATAATCAAACCCTTATTACAGTATTAACTACATTCCAACTATCAAATAAGAAGTTTAGACTATTAAATATTACAAATATTTAAAGTGACATGTATTTTCTCTCTACTCCTTTTTGTTTTGACAATCCTACTTACCTTGGAGGAATCACCTCTGAGTTTTTCTTGACTGTTATTTTTACTCCAAGTCCTCAAACTTCCAGGAGGTTGCTGAGTTTTGTATTTACTGAGTTTCTCCTCCTCCCCTCCAGAATTTTCTTTCAAACCTGGTGACAACTGACTTTCTGGTACCAGAACCTAGAGAATATTTTAATTTCTTTTAATTTGTATACAGTATTTAGATTTTTTAGTTTTATTTTTATACAAACACACAGAATAAGTTCTTTACCCTAAGTAACACATCCCCCACTAGAGATTCTGATAAACTTCAGAGGTTACAGATTTTAGTTCGAAAAACTTCCAACTTAACTGCTAATTTTGTTACAAGGATGGGTTTTCAAGTAACAAGGCACATAAAAGAACTTCCCCTGTGCATATTTTTCTGTTTTATTCTATGATTTGGATATTAATATTTCCCCCCAAAAATGAGTACGTACATACTAGACACCACCTGCCTGGCTTGAGACTTATCTATATTTATTGATATCTTAAAGTGTTTGATTTACTGTGAATAATTCTAAATTGAGGCAGAATACCTGTGATCCACTTTCATCAAAGACAATGTGGACAGTTGTTTTGGCTACTGATGCAGACTGCTTCTTGTTGAAATCCTGCAAAAAGATATGTCAAAATAGAGATAGGTGCCTGAAATCAGATCACAGAGGAAAACAGATTCTACAAATTCTCAGCAGTTTCATCCCTCTGAGTTCCTCAGTCAGACTTCAGGACAAAGCAGTTTGTTAACAAGCAGCAAGGAGTAAGGCATGGCTTGCTAAAAACATTTACTAAAAGAGTAAATTCATGAATGTTAATTGCACTGCAAAACAAAATAGCTCATGAATAATTTCTGAATGTATTTGTCAACCAGGTCGTGTTTCTGGAAGATTAAATTAGCAAAATTTGACATTAAAATATGATATTCTCTTTTCAGCCAGTTCATTTTTGTTGCAATTCATTTTCAATCTTGGACTGAAAGAACCATTCCAGGTGATTGAGTCCAGCACTGCCAAGCCCACCACAAACTCAAGTCCCCAAGGGTCGCATCCTCATGTGTCCCAAGCCCAGTGATGGGGACTCCATCACTGCTCTGGCAGCCTGTGCCAGGGCTTGACAACCTTTCCAGTGGAAAGATTTTCCTAAAATCCAACCTAAACCTCCCCTGCTGCAACTTGAGGGCCATTTCCTCTTGTCCTTACTAAGCATCTTTCCCAAAGCTTAACATATTCTGCTGTTCTGTAGCAGAGATGTTAACGAGAAACTCTTGGTATGGAGAGATACCAATAATCACAGCTGGAACATTCACATGGCAACAAGACATTGAGTTTGAATCCATTAAAAACTATTCACAAAGGTGTTTAAATCTTACCTTACATTTATGAAATCCGTAAATCTTTATGGTCACATCTTTGATTTCCAAGATAGAATCAAAAGATAAAAGAAATTTCTCTCCTTCAAGAGTGCCCACACTCATTGGGCTTTTCAGATCTATTGTTAATAATTTCTTTGAATCTTTTTCTGGACAAAAACAAAATTTGAAAAGCAGTTTCATTTTAATTTAACAGCATCTCATATAACCTTTGTCAACACATGACACATTCCTCAGTTCAGGTACTAAGACTAATATTTTATTTAATTCCCCCTAATTGAAAGGAATTTTATTAGTAAAACAATTCAAAATTTAACTTTTTAGAAATACTTAATCTGTATATTATTCCACAGAATTTTCTTTGAAAGTTACTTACTGTAGCTGCAAACAAATTACAGGTTTTTGCTGTTCTAATGAGTTCAAAAGGAATATTGTTACCTGTCATTGTTTTATGCCTTACTTTGTATTGAAATAACTCTCATGATTATTAAATTATTTTCCTAAAATCATACCAGCCCAATCACATCATGCCCAAAGTGCAGATGTGACTGCAGTGCAATTTCATCCCTGATAAAAAGTTCCTACCATATTTTAAGTGAGAATTCTGCTTTGCTAGAATTAAGTCAGTACTTGAATCAGCTTGAAATTAGATTGAAAATCCAAGTTAGAATACAACAAAAGGTCCCATTTTTGAGTTCAAATACCTTCCAGGCTGTACATGTTGACATCTTCTTCTTGTATAATGACCGTTTCCCACTGATGATCCTTACATGAAAAATACATTTTGAAAAATAGAGAAGTATTATATTCCAATGAAAAGAGATCCAGTGATCAAAGTCATTCAGTGAGGATAAATTTCCAAGTTTTTAAACCTCTGTTACACAGAGTGACAGGAACTTGTGCTTCACTATCGCTCATTATGCACGTTAAACCATTCCCAAACAGCATTAGGAAGTCATTACTGTGAAATTATTTCATCTAAAGATCAACAAAACCTGGATTTTTTTTTAGCCCCATCAACACTGGAATGCACACATAAGTTTAATATGTTGAACATGAGGAAATAAAATCTGACCCACTCCAAGGAATGTGTGTTTGCTGCCTCAGGACAACCCAGTGGGAGACAAAACTCGGCTTACTTCATCCTCTGCCGCCACATAGAAGGAAATGCTTCTGCTGCCAACATTGAAATCAATCCAAAACTCTTCCAGGTTTTCATCCACTGGTATCTGAAGCTAAAACAAAAAGAATAAAATTAAACAGTAAGAGCAGCTGATTACTACCAGCTAAGAAGCTTCATGTTGGTCTGAACCCTGACAAACTTTCAGCCCATGACTATTTGTATACTTCTGAAAAAAAGCAATTTTCTTATTTTATCTCCATTTTTTCTTAACTAGAAGGTAGAAAACCTTACCTCATACTTATCAAGAGCTGCTGATAAACATGGGAATGTAAAAACCCTGTAAGAAAAGGATATTTTTTCAAGTATTCTACAATGCTGTAAATAAATTTTGCAGATCTGAACATGGCAAATGTATTGTTCTCACAAAATTTAAAGACTTGGAGATCCCAGCAATTAAAGTAGTTCTTACCCCATGGAGGCAACATGAAATTTAATCCCAACATAAAATCCAAAAAGAAAATATATTAGCGTTAAAAAAAAAAATCAGTTTTACCTTCTTTTGTCTCCAAGCATGCCATTCACCTGGTTAAGAAATTTTCTGCAATCCTATAAAAACAAAGAAATTTCTTAAAGGATTGTAAAATAGCAGTTTCCCTCCCTGGAAATATTCTTCCTGTGACTTACTGTCTCAAACTCTGAATCTTTAATTCCCTTAAATGCAGTGGACACAAACTCCATGGGAAACCACTGGGAAGCCAGGATTCCCCTTTGCTTCTCTGACACCATTCTGCACAGAGCTTCTGTGATGGCCACTTGTGTGTCATAGTCTGCAGCACAAGATAATTCACAGCAAGAGCAGATTTAAATAACTACTGAGGTGGAAAATATTATCAGGAAACTGGGGTAAGCAGTGCTGAACATCATCTAGATCCCATCAGATCCAAATACGTAACTTATAGAGGATAGTTAGAAAAAAGTATGGGAATAATGATGACTAAACGAGGTATTTTTCAAAATGAAACTAACCAAACTTTCCAGGACAGTCAGAGCCATACCAGGTGTTTAAACAAGAGAGAGCTTTCCAACTTTCATCTCTCTGAGCTGGGAAATTGTTGGATACCAAAGTGATCCCTGAGGGAATCTACTACTACCCATGGTCACAGCACACAGCCTCAAAGACCGACTTTATAATTTTTCCTATTTGAAAACTTTTATTCTAGAGAAAACCAAAAACTTCAGTGAGTTTTTCATACCCTGAACACACAGAAACATCCCAGCTTGCAGAGTGTTTTCAGATAATCCTACCCACAGCATTCTGCAGCTTCCAAATGCCTCTTCTGGTTTCTTAATGGGTCTGCATCTAATTTTTAAGAAGCTCAATACTAAATAAAGTCCCATGCTCACCTCCGGCATCCAAAATTGTCTTCCCCATTTCACCCCTGCCAAACAAAGGAACATTTCATCAAGATGTGACAGCAACACAAGGCCCAGAGGAAAGGTTTATTATAAACTTTCAATGTATGAGACAAACCCCTGATTCCATGGAACTGCCAAGACTTCCAAAGGGTAAATACCTCTGGGAGCACTGCTTGAGGACCTGAATCACCTGACAGATACAATTTTGATTCTATTTGCTTTTCTGAAGTGCTGTAGAATGATTTCCAGTGTGAGCAGCCCAACCTTCCAGTGAGTGATTCACTGTGCTTTAAGCACATCCTTACAAATGGGAGCTTAATTATTTTATGACAACTGGGGTGGGGAGAAACCTGATTCAGACTGGGAAGGAGGAAAATTCAGGCTTCTAATGGAGAATAACCCATGAGAATATCTGTCCACAGCCACTGCCACTGAGAACTCAACAGCAAGTTACAGAAGTTGAGTCGAACAGGGACCAATTTACACAACAGCCTATTAAAAACCACCTCCCAACTCTGCAAATGATGGAATGATATAAAAACTACACCGAAGATCATTTACATGACAAGTAACATCTCCTTTGTAGAAAGTATCTTCTTCCTGGCATCTCGAGGGATCTTGTCAAGCAATAAATTCAGTTTTTTTATTACCTAAGAAGAGTGGAAAAAAGGGAGCAAGATTAAATATTAAGTAAGTTTGTTAAACTTCGAGTTATTCCTATTTTGGGTCCCTGTAATGTATTTCATACCACTGAAGAAAGCAACAGGCTTAAGTTAACTGCAAAACAAGAAAAGATGAGTTCTACATGACTTTAAATGGTATTTATCTAACTAAAACAACCTCAATTTCAATAAATTACGTTAGTTTCAATGGGAAAAGCAGTTATTCAACAGATGTTTCTTATTTGCAGGTTAAAATACAGAAAATCTTCCAAAGCCAGAGTTCTGTCTGCAGTTGATTGCTGAGTTAAAGTGTACCTTAAATTAGCATTAAAAAGCTTTTCCTTAGGGGATGTAGCCTTTACTACAAGACTTTTATGTAACTTTCCCTTTCTTTTGAGGGAAAATCCCCTGACAACCTGAGGTTACTGAAATAAACATGAGAAAATCAAAGTGTATTGGAAGGAGTGCAAATTTCCTGCAAGTAACTAAAGAATTTACAACCAACACCCTTAATCCTATTTCTAGCACTTGTAAAGCACTTTTTTTTCCCGTGCTTTTATACAGCTTCCTCACCAGAACTTTAATATCACTGTTTTGTAATTTACTCTAAAAAAAACCCCCAACAAACAAACAAAAAAGCCCCTGCACCACAGGTGAGTAATCTGAAACAGCCCCAACATATAAACAACAAGAAATGTTCCCAGAGAAACATGATACAATCCTTCTGATCCTAGAGCACTACAATATTCTCTTTTTGGTAGCATCTGCACAGTTAAATAACTGTCTCCACAAAGTCTGTTAACACACTTAGCAGGAAACTGCTGCTTAGAAAGAAGGATGTTTACCTCTTGCTGAACATAAATATTAATTCTTGCATCAGTGATGAGGGAACATGTTCTCAGAACAAAGTTGTCTAGTATTTGCATTTTACCTAACAAACAGGAAAGAAAGAAATCAAGGAGTTGTCAAGAGTGTATTAGGGTGCCCCCTCAAACATTTGGGAAAGGATTAATTTTAATTTAGAAATAAAATACAGTGTGTCTGTCCTTTTATAAAGGATTAGTGATAGGTAAAACAGAATAGTTGCTTCAATTTATAGTAACCATATTTCTATTCCTGTGCATCACTGTGTAATTCCCCTGGTAGGAGATTATTAATTTTCAAATGTAATTGGTCAATCCTATTACTCAGCTCTCTGAGATACAACTCAAGGGCTGGAATTTATCTCCCCAGGGCTGAGGAAATGAATCTTTCACTTGAATCACGACACCAAACGGTCTGTAGGGACTTCCACACTGAAAGGTAAGGGCAGGGTGACACCCACAAGGACAAGGTCAATAAGGAAGGATCACTGGGCTGTACTGAGCCGTGACAGGAGCATAGAAGCAACTTTTCTTAGGAATAACTCCGTTCATTTCCCATCTCTGAGACTTACTGTGCTTTTTTATTACTGACAACAGCAAGTTACAAGGAAATCTGTCCAAAAAGAAAGCTCAAACTAAAGCTGATGTTACAGGAATGAGAAATGTGGTCCTTCGTGTGTTCTGAAAGAGAAGTGTTAAACTCTCATTGCTGTTTTCATAAGCTCACCTTCAGGTCTGCTATCACACACAACCTGCAATAATAAAAAAAACCAAATAAATCAGCATAAAAAAATCAGGTAACATTACCTGAAGGAAGTAATCAAAAAAGCATTTACGATTTTGAAATGATTTTGTCCTTAACAGGGAATCTAAGAGATGATCTCTACTAACAAGTGAGTTCTCCCAAAATTTTATTTCAGTTCAATTTACTGAAATTATTTCACCAATGACAAAAATTTTTATGAAGAGAAGAAAATGCAAAAATCTTACAAACTGGTTAACATACCAATGAGTGTAATCAAAATTTGATCGAGATGAAAATTTTTTTGTTCACTGAGCATTTACTGTTACTGTTTTTTATAAACTTCATTTCATGATGCCAGCCATGAGCAGAAATTAGTATGAATACAGCAAACTGTTTAATCCCAATGATTTATAATCTAGTTCAGAAGTCACTGTAATGTTAACTTTAGGAAGACACTAAATAGAAACATATTTAAAGTCCTTTTATTGCTAAACTAGTAACAATTACTTTGACAAATTTTATTAACAATGTTATTTTTACCAGCAACATGATGAAGAAATCTTCAGCCAGACTTGTAAGCATTTCATTCTTTTCGTTTCCTCTGAGGACCAAAATTCCTTTTAACTTTTCAAACCAATTGACCATGTAAAGGGAAAACAAAGGTAAATCTATTTTAATAGCCTGGAAAAGGACAATGGTTTGTATTTTACTTAAGTAAAACTATACAAACTCTACGCTGATTAAAACAACAGCATCCCCACTCTGCTGAGCAGATGCTAGCCCCAGACTGAAATTCTTCACTCAGGCTACACAAAATTAGGTGATTTTAAGGACTTTTTAACACAAAACCTGGAGATCTACTTTCACACCTGCCACCACAGACAAAACAACTGAAAATTGATAATGGCTGAATGAAAGAATGTTGTTTGATGCTGTGAATGCAAGCATAAAGTTATGACACAGGTTTTGTTTAATATTAAATTTTGTTTATTATTTTGGGCCCTTGTAATGTATTTCATGCCGCTGAAGAAAACAAAAGGCTTCAGTAACTGCAAACCAAGAAAAGACAAGTTCTATATGCCTTTAGGTGGTATTTATCTTACTAAGACAACCTCAATTCCAATAAATTACATAAGTTTTAATGGGAACAGTAATTGTTCAACAGCTGATTCTTATTTGCAGGGTTTTTATTATTATCTTGTTTATTTATTATTTGTTTGTTATTAAAGCAGCTGAGAAGGCAATTGAGTAACTCTCATCTGACATTGCCATTAATTTTCTCTCATTAATTTCAGAGTGAAATCTCTGGTGAAAGCAGAAAGGAGGTGGTGTCTGTTGTTCAGTTTGTGCTTAGTCACAGATGATTAATGTATCTAACATGCAGGTTGAAATAACACCAAATAATCAGAATAGCATTAAAATCTATTGAAAGAACAAGTACAAAATCACTGCTGTAGGAATTAGCAAAAAAACCCCCAAAATTCTAATTCCCGAGTCAAAAGCAATATGAAAATATATAAGCACATGAAAATATATAATTGTTTCAATTGCTGTAACCATATCTAAATTAATTTATAATGCATGATTTGCAAAACCCTCACTGGAATAGAGCAGCATCCCTTCATAAGTGGTCACTTGACAAAGAACATTTAAATATGAACAATCTTTGTTACAAAGTAATGGGAAATTCTTAATTTTGACCCAATCAAGGACCAAATCAACCACTGAGCTGCTCAGCACTGAAGCACTGCCTATGCACTTTATTCATGTTTCTATATTTATTTAGAAGTTCACAGATGCTTTATGGTTTTACTTATCCTTCCAACAAGACCGTGTTTTATCATTGCTGGGAGCCCATTTTCTCCTGCTATGCTGATTTTTCTCCCACATTTCTGAACAGCATTTAGTAGAGTAGAAATGCTTTTGACTTCTTGTTTGTCAAATGCCTGAAATCGAAATTACAAAATAAACTTTAGTGTGAAGTCCCACAAGAACCCTATTCAATTAACCAGATACCTTTTTTCATTCTCAAAAGCCACCTTAATTGCAGCTTGAAGGAGAGATTTCATTCATAAAATTTATATATTTTGGGTTCTTAAATCAACTGCTGGTGTCAACCAAGCCTAATGAAAACAATCTTTTCCACCCTCTTCCAAAGATGGTGTAGATGATTTTGATGCAATGATGACTTTACCCAACACAGAAGCTTGTCCAATTTGTTGACAAACTGTTTGCTGCATTTGTGAGAGACATTTTCACATTCTTCTGTGGCCAGAAACTGTTCCAAGGATTGAAAATCCTTTTTCCCTGTAGCTTCATCAATTAACTTTTCAAACTGTAAGCAATATACCAAAGCAACTGCATTACTGTATGCTTAACACTGATAGAACACATTAATTAACACAGCTTTGATGCAGGTTTTACACAATCACCTGCTGCATTTGAAGCAAATATTCTGAATCACAAAACAATTAAGTGTAAAACCTTCAGTATAGAGCACCCTATCTAATACATTAATTCTGCAAATACTTAGGCACCGAGATTTCAATTATTTGCCTTAATTGGCTTTTGTTTCCTCACATTACAACTAAATTCCTACAGAGGTGTTTGGTCTATCAATGCCCCTTAATTGGCACATTTAGTATTTTACACTTCCGAGTTAACTTATCTGTTCTGCCCCTTTATTTCTAAATCAATTACAACTGGATTTCAATATTTTGATCTTAAGCATCACCTCAGTTGATTAACCTCTGCCAAATGCATATGATTTATTTTCATCAGTACCAATTTCCAGTTCTTCTTGCTTTCCACCCAGCTACTTTGCACTAATTCATGGCAAAAAGAAATTTCCTCCTACCACACTGCACTGCCACACCAAAGACCTTCCTTACAATTAAATGCTAGTAATTAAAACAATCAATACTCATATCCTGCTCCATTAGCACATACCTGCATCTCATTCCTGGCTGGCATTTCTGCAATTCACCAACTCAGCTGGCATAAAAAGAAACAACCATCACACTTCAAAGAAAGTTTTGCAAACTTTGGGAACCTGTAAAAATACATTATAAATTCCAAAGTTTGTCAGTGTATAAATGGTATATAAATGCTATTTAAGCACCTGGGGATGTAAGGGAAGTTTCTTGCATGGATAAACAATTGCTTAAAGCAAAGGAGAGGAAGGAATGATCAGTTTCACGGCTGGAAGCAGAGAGAGGCCTGAGAGGAGCCTCAGGATTTCCCAGCAAGGAAAGAGCACAAAAAGTCAGTATCAGGTTACTCAGGACAGGAGAGACAACAACAAAACTCCATAAAGGCCTCCTCATAAAACAGTAAATTAAACCATTTAACACAAATATGATAAATGATGCAGGGAAAAAGACTTCTTGATTATACATACAGTGACTGGCTGCAAAGTGACTGCCACTAGCTAAAAGGAAGACCTTGGTAACACAGGTTTCTGAAAATAGTGCCTTAATACTCAAGGGCAGACAAAATATTTTTTTTGTTGAACATTTAAGGAGAGTAATGAATCTGTTCATGCTTTGTATGAATTATTTTATACCAACCAAACCATATGCAGTTAACAACTTGCAGCTGTGGTCTCCCCATCCCAGACATTATACAGACAAAACCAATAGTGATTAAAGATAGGGAACCACTTCTGTAGAACATCAACTAGGAACATAACCTACCTATTCCTGTACTAAATAACTGAGAAATAACAACTACAGGGTGATTTCTAATTACTTTTTCCAACACAAGAACACAACGGCCTCCGCTGAGGCCCGTGCCGGCACCTCACAGCTCTCCCGGCCCGGTCAAGCAGCCCTGAGGAGAAAACACAACTCCCTTCTGGATAAAGGAGACGCCCAGGCCTCGCTAGAACAGCCTCGGCTCTGCGGCCCCGCGCGGCCTCACCGCGCTCACCGCCCGCCCTCAGCCGCGCGCCCTCTGCGCGGGCCGGGCCCGCCCCTCCCCTCATCGCCCGAGAGCCCCGCCCCTCATCGCCCGAGAGCCCCTCCCCTCATCGCCCGAGAGCCCCTCCCCTCATCGCCCGAGAGCCCCGCCCCTCATCGCCCGAGAGCCCCGCCCCTCATCCCCCGAGAGCCCCGCCCCTCATCGCCCGAGAGCCCCGCCCCTCATCGCCCGAGAGCCCCGCCCCTCATCGCCCGAGAGCCCCGCCCCTCATCGCCCGAGAGCCCCGCCCCTCACCGCCCGCCAGCCAATCAGAGCCCGACATCGCAGCCGCGGGCCAATGGCGAGGGGCGGGCACCGCGGGCCCTCAGCGCGGCGGTCGGTGCGCTGTGCATTGCCTTAGGCTGCAGCCGGTGTTTAGAGCCGGTTTCCGCGCACACGCAGAAATTACTGGGCATAACTTGCTAAACCGTTCCTATGCTTAATTTAGAAACACTTTTACTGCCCGAGTAAGTGCAAAGACACGCTCGGTAACAGACCTGCTGTGGGCAAAGGCCTTCGGCTGACGTCTGTGGTCATTATTATGCAGAGGGAACTGGATAACGTGCTTAAGTGGAAGCCGGCAGTGCGCTGGATAATATGCTTAAATGGAATCCTGCAGTACTGGGAAATGTGTTTAAATGGAATCCGAGAGTGCCAAAGGGGGCCTTTACCTGTACTGGTGTGGTACTGGTGTATCTATTGCAGTATTACAAATACTGGTGATAAAATTTATCATGAATCTCACATACTCCAGAAAAGTATCGAGAAGTGTTTCCATTCATACCTGGAATAAGTAGCAACAGTGGAGCACCTAGGAGAGAAGTCACCTTTCACAGCAGGTAAACCGGCAGCAGTTGTAAATAAAATAATACTGCTGATTCCCTGCAACGAGAAAGATAACTCAATACTATAAAAGAAAAACAAAACAAAACAAAAAACCCCACCAAAACCAAACTGCACAGAAAGTATTTGAAATACCACGAGATGTCACTGTAATGCAAGAAGATGACAAGTGGTGTGAGAAGTGGAGTATCTGCATTGAGGAGCTGGGAGTGAGCAGTGCTGAAGCAGATTTGTAAGACAGCTTTACTGAGAAACCTCCTAAAGACAAAACTTTGCATGAGGAACTTGGAGCATCAGAAGTTTTTCCGTGAAAACTGAATCCTGAATTGTACTTTCCCCATATGAAGCAGAAATAATCAAAGGCAGTTTGAAGCTGATGCCTTCCCTTACCAGTCACATGAGCAAACACAGAGGCTGAACCTGTCCAGCCTCATTCTATAGCAAAAGAGAAGTGAGACAATCCAGCTTTCCTTCATGCAATCTACTCTGAGATTATTTCAGCTCATTTCTCATTCTGTAACATCAGTCTGTTTTGTTTGGCTTAGCAGAAGGGAAGTCAGAGAGAAGTTTCATTGAGACATGCATTAAACAGACCAGAACCAACAGTGAATTTATTTGGCCACAGTCATTTCAGGCACATGTGAAAACACCAGAGAAAATGGAACTCTTTAGGGTAGGGTAGCACTATTTACGAGGACTCTTATTCACTACAGTAGCAGAAATATTTATCCTTATTACACTTAATGGAAGACATTGTGCTGCCAAGGTATTTTCAATCTTTGGCACAGCTGCTGTTGTGTGTGAAGGGTCAGAAGTGTTGATACCAAGAGTTTGAATATCAAGTGTCAGCTGAAATGCCTGCAGATCTGAAATCACAGGGAGAGAGAAGCTGGGAAAGAAGTCGGTACTAATGTTACACTCCTGATGCCAAATGAATAAGCACTTGAACTTGCAGTTCGAAGTCTTTACCAGCTGTAAAGTACAACTGGGCACTGATGATACACACGATACACTGCATTAACTGCTGTAGTTACTGACTGTAGATGCATATTACAATTTGCAATTTATTTTTTTCTTTGTAAAATAAATAAACTATGAATTTGAAACTAAATGTAAAAAATACCACGTGTATTAAAAGTAACACAAATAACCTGTAAGACAAACCTGATAGTTGCATGTTTGTGGGAAAAACCCCATTTTCTTAAATAATCTTACATTTTTAACAACTTAATACAGACATGCCCATGAATTTAAATTGATTTGCAATAATTAGCACTGATTAAAAAGTAACTGGTAAGATGTATTTTTAGTAATTGTGTCTGCTAGTTAAATGTCTGCATTTTACTTTAGGAGAAACTGGGCAACAGATAATTCCAGTCTTCAACTCTATCAAGAGTGACCCCAATGGAGCTCCATTTCACATGGAGGATAAATCAGGCACTGCATAGGGACACTCTGAACACAGCACAGGTAGATAGATTTTCATGAAACCTGTCAGGGGAAAGAACCTGGTTTGGGAGGAATGGCTACAGCAAGGAGAACTGACAGAAAAGAAACAGAACAAATAATAACACAATCGCAACACCCAGAAATGAGTGTGTTAAGTACAGTCTAGCACAGATTTGGAAAGTGCCGTTTGAGGAGAACTCCCTTCTTCTCTTCCATGAAGCGGTATTTCAATCAGGTGGCAGCAAGCCTTTTTCCAAAATTGGATCTCAATCCTGCAGGTGCTGCAGGCACAGAATTCTGAGGTGACAGGACAAGAGATTCCATGTAGGAAGTGGCAGACCGATCATACACTAATCACTGTATCTTTATCAAGTGCTGTTCATTCTTTAGCAACTCCAACCCACCTTACTTTCCAGAGTACATTACTCTGTGACAACTCGACATTAAGTTTCTTCATGAGGTTTCTTAACAGGACTACCATTGACAGAAACAACAGAAAATTGTGAAAAGCTTTTATTTCAATCTCCTGCATTACAATAGCCATAGTTTTATTATTGCTTTTTAAAATTAATTAAGCACTTTGCAATTTTACAACCTCTGGACCTTTTGCCCAGCACATGTGCTTCATTGATACACTGTGTAATGTACAACCCCTTTTTCTTTACATGGATTTCATGTTTCTTTAAAAAACATGTTTGAAAAAACCTTGAAACCGTGGACTACTAAACATTAATTTTAATTATGTATACAATAATAAATATATGTTTTTAAAAGTGCATTATATGGTGATAATTCTTGTGAAGAATTCACTTTTACAAAATCCTCATTTTAAGGGAAGTGCTCAATTTGAACACAGTGCAAGCAGTCAAGTTGTCCTGAGAAGATATAAATGTGGTGCAAATTTACCTTCACGACAGGTGCGTATTAGCACTAAATGGCTTAATCCCATTTTTGTCAACCAGGAGCCATTTGATGTTCATTACTGAGTGTGGCAAGAAAACCTAAGTGCAAATATCAGCTCTGCTGTGACAGGTGCCAGTACGGGTGTGAAGGTTTTAACAGCTTAACCCGGAGAAGGCTCTCAGCTCCACTGAGCCAGCAGTGCCAGAGAACTGCACTGGCAGGAACTGAACTGTCAGCCCTTCTCCAGCAGTGCAGAGAGCACAGAGAGCAAAAGGAAACTTGGAATAATGCTTCAGTCTTTAGTATTCAAGACCTTGCACACAGCAATACCCTGAGAGGTTGTGGAAGGAAGACAGTAGAAACCCAACTCAGACTGCTGAGACATTTATTTCTGCACCCCTCTCACACTGTGCTACATCTGGCATGAACCTTTCTCCTGACAGCCTCAGCTTTACAAAATCTGGCCTGGCCAAGGGAACACTCAGGTCTGACATTTGCTAGCACATGACAGTCTGTCCCAGAAGACAGCA
Source organism: Hirundo rustica (assembly GCF_015227805.2). Lineage (NCBI taxonomy): Eukaryota > Metazoa > Chordata > Aves > Passeriformes > Hirundinidae > Hirundo > Hirundo rustica. The sequence continues at coordinate 3,833,002 of NC_053465.1, forward strand.
ACATCCTTCTGGCACGAAAGCAAGTACTGCTCTGTGCTCCAGCACACACTGTGAACTGGTGTCTTGTAAGAGAGAGGGTTTTATGCTGTGCTGTGTTCGCTGATAGAAGAACAACAGTAATGTGGAACAGAAGAAGAGGGGGGAACAATGCTTGAAAATAGTGTCTTTTATTCAGCACAAGTACTTCTGTGCATGTGTGTGCATGGTCAGATATGACTGAGCTTTCTGAATACTCGGCAAAAGGATTCATATAATCCTCATTCCTGACTTTGGATCCTCTGAAAGCCAAAGACCAATGGAATGAGGCAGCTTCCTCACTTGAGAGCCCAGCTTTGCTAAATGGGTGTCACAACAAAGAAGCAGCATTAAGTTGCCAGACAAATTAATTTTCTTGGGGTTTCTGCACTTCCAGAATTACTCAGTGGACTTTTCAGACTAATACATAATTGGCCATGGGTTGCTTACAACTGTGATTCTACAAACAACTTGTGATTTCACAAACAACTTGTGATTTCAATAAATAAGCACCAATCCAAAGTAAGATGCCCAAGTAAGTGGCCTGACTTTCATAGCATAGTCCTAAAACACAGCTCTTCCAGTATCTCCAGCCAGCCAGCTCTGAAAGTCTATGCTACACATATAAAGCTAAACTTTCCATGCAGTAATGATTATGTATGGGAACAATTATGGACAAGCTTTTGCTTAATAAATTTAAGCCTGTTGCAAATCTTAAACCACACTAAAACCACAGAATGAAAGTAACAGATCAAGAAGCACCGGAAGATGGTCTAACAGGGTTCCTGTGCTCTCCCTGCAGCAGAAAGGATTCTGTTTATGGGTCTGTGTAAGTAGCAGTTTACCAAAGTAAGTGCTCGCAAGTTTCTACTTTTGTTGCAAAGGCTGCAGTCTTGGGAGTTCAACTGTTTTACAATGGCAAGCAGTTAAATAAAGAAGTCAAAGCTACTTCTGCAGTAGTTCTGGAACACTGGGGAACAACTATGATTCAGGGTTCTGGAATGCTATTCCAAGCTTCTGCACCCTCCTCCCTCCACTATTTATTTTCCTTATATATATATATTTATATCATATCCATTTCTCGATCTATAATTTTACCAGTAACAGCAATAAAATCATGAGCATTCATACAGTGCTTTGATACCTTCAACTGCATTTGCAACACAAGTCCAAAACCGGTCTTGTTTCCCTTAGTAAAAGCAGGTGCACCAGGAAAAGACAATTTCTGTACCACCACCTTGAGAAACGTGGGCATCAGTTGACAAAGGTGAGAATTTCCCCAGGCAGGTCTGCCTTACACACACTTTGGTAACAATCACTCCTGCTGCAAGGAGGAGATAAGAAAAGGCACCTTTTGTTTTTTTCCCAAGGGAAACATAGGGGCTGATGGCACATTTTCATGTATGTTTTGCTCACAGTAGCATTTAATTCCCAGCTCAGATATTAATGGAAATATTTAACGTGATTACAGCCTTAATAATATATGTATATAAATACAAGTACTCCCTACAGTGTCTGTCATCCAAATTATGCATAAATGGAATACTGCCCTGACTTGGTGAAGTAATATAAACAAAATTAGAAACAAAGCCAGTAAAGCCACACTGTCCACTTAGAAAACAAACAGTAGAAAATGGTAAGAGAGATCAGTTAGAAACATTCTATGCAACCAAGAGTATCACTGGCAACAAGAAATGTGTTGTTTTCCTCTCTGGTAGCCTCACAGCATTCCTGGGAACCATTCTGCAATGACTCATGCACTCAAAAACCCCACATGGCCTTTCCATGATTGTATCTCACTACAGATTTTAGCTCTTTTAACTTTCCCAGAGGTTTAGAGCAGTTTGTAGGGGTCACTGGCTGCTTCCCAGCCCTGGGACACTTGGCCTTGAGACTCAGTTTGGCAGGTTTCAAAAAGAGGAGTGTTGCCATAGTGGAGCCATGCCAAGGGACAGAGCGCCACCAAGACAGCTGCTCAGCACCAATTCCTTTGTTCAGATGAAGTGGATCCAGCTCTCCTCACATTCCCTTGGCAGCTTCAGGGGGTGAGTCCGGCACCTGAGGGTGTAGTTCTTGCCTCTGTTGTTATCCCAATACTCCTGGCCGTTGACTTGGTACCTTGCTGCAAACTGGACGAGAGTGCTCAGCTGAAGGAGGAAAGGAGGCACAGGAAGAAAGAAAGTGAACACATCAACCTGATCCTGCCCATTTTTCTCTGGGATGCTGCAGTCCCAACGAGCACACACCTCATGGATGCTTTCCCACTGGTTGAAGGTGTAGCGCACGGACACCCGCTTCTCAAAAGCAACATTCCGAACCTGGATGGTGCCGCTGAGCCCCAGATCCGAGCTGGCCACCCGTTCCAGACACACCTGCTGCTCCTGGAGTCGGGATGAGAAATCCAGACAGTCTGCAGGCTGCTGGAAGTCAGGGACCAAGCAGTGCATAGTAAACTCCAAGTTTAAGTTGCTGTTCCAGAGGTCTGAGTTTATGGAGAGCCTGGAAAGGACATGCAAAGGGATGGATGGATCCTCCCCGGTCTGGAAGACTTTCACTTCAGTGAGCTCCAAGCCTAAAGCATCAGCAAACCTGACACGGCCGCGGCTCTGGCAGCCGGGTTCCCGACACTGCACTGCTGCTCTCTTCCTCCTCTCGGGTGATGTCGGCAGGGACCTGGCTCGGCGGCGGATGATGGGCCGCAGGGCTGGGTCACAGCTGGAGGAGGTGCTGCTCGGATGATGATTTAGCTGGGGACTCTCCTTGGTTGGGGCACTGCTCCGAAAAGTCTTGCTGTAACTTGTATGGACTGCTGGGGGCTTCTGCTGCTCTCGCCTCACTGCTCCTTCAGCCCTTAACATGTTCTCATAGAGATCTGAGAGGTAGCTGGGATTCCTCCGAGGACCACGCACTTCCATTCTTAACCGGTGACAAAAAGTCAGCGTTAACACTGCAGGTAATAATGAGCACTGCCCCTCTGCAGCACTTAATTTGGGGTTGGCAGCCACAGTAAGGTCTGAGGTTATTGCACTGGATGCAGCAAGATCACCTGGAACAACGTCACCTTCGAACGAAGGGCAGAAGCGTGGCAGCTCTCCCGGCAGCTGGCAGAGTGCTGGCAGCAAGGCGTTGCTCGGGAAGCTGGAGGCAGACTCACTGGCCGATGAACTCCAGATCGCTGTGCTGGCTGGTGGTCCCCAGGCTCAGGCTGGCAAGGGATTCAAGGCTATCACCGCTGATGCTGGAGGAGCTCACACCCAGGCTGGAGAGCGACTGGAGGCTGTCGTGCTGGATGAAGGACTCCAGGCTGTCGGAGAGGTCGCTGGAGGCGCGGTGCGCGCCGAAGCACCGTGTGTCGGAGCCCCGGGCGAGAGGGGCCTGCAGGCTGTCCTCGCTGCCTCCGGCCGAGCCCGCGCTCCGGCGGCAGCGGCACGAGCAGGGGGGACACTCCAGGCTGTCACACTGGATGCTGGGCGAGTCGAGGCCGGGGAAGGCTTGGAGGCTGTCGGGCGGGATGGAGCCGGGGCTGCTGCAGAGGCTGGAGGGCGGGCGAGGGCTGTCGGGCGCGGCGCCAGGCTCGGTGTCGTGGCTGGCGGGGGACGGATCCGCGTTCGGGGCCGCCACAGCGCCCATGGGCGGCACAGCGCCCGTCCCCGGCAGCCCCGGCCGCGGGAGCAGCCCCGGGACCCCGGCCGGCACCGCGGCCGCTCTGCTCCGCACCCGCAGCGCAGGCGCCGGGCCTCTTCCCCCGCCCCGCCCGGCCCGGCCCGGCCCGGCCCGGCCCCCACGCTCTGCGATCGGGCGGCGCTGGCGCTGCCGCTGCCGATGGACGCGGAGTGAGGGCAGGTACCGGGCCGGGGGCGAGGATCGCCGGGAAATGCGGGGCGGCCCCTGGGTGAAGGAGCGGCCCTCGCGGAGCGCGGTGATAGCGGCGGCGGGAGGGAGCGGAGCGGGCCCGGCTCGGCGGGCGCTGCGGGCACAGTCTGCGCCTGCTGGCGCTGCTGCCATCCACCGCGGGCACTGCCTGCCATAGCCGAGGTAACAGCCTGCCACCATCCCGGGTGCTGCCGCCATCCCGGGCTCTGGCCCCTCGCGGCCGCTGCTCTGCCCCGTCCGGCTGCGGCGCTCCGGCGCTCCGGGGCTCGGTTCCGCTGAGCGCGGCCGGGACAGGATGCGGGGAGGCGGTTAAGGGATAGGACGGGATCAAGTGTAAATAGATACGGACATTAATATGACTGTAAATACATAAACAGCACTGCAGTAGAAGTAAAGGTGGGTCAGGAGAGCTGTTTGTCACCTGTCACATTTGCAGACCATTGCGAGCCCCTGTAACCGTGCAGTTCCCTGGCGAATGCAGTTCCTCGGAAGTAAAAGAAAGCAATGCATTCTGCTTCGAGTATTTTTAGTAGGAGCTGATGAGACATTTGTTTTGGACGGAGAAAAAAAAAATTAAATACTGGATACAAAATTTGCATATATGCATATCGGAAGAGCGCGCTTTGTGACACAAAAAGAACAGCTCAGCTCGCACGGCACGCAGGGGGTTGATCATCTGCTCTCCATAAATTGGGAGCAGGAACAGCCACCCCGTTGGGCTGTGACGCCCAGCCCCAGGCAGCACCTGGAACTGCGCAGGCTGAGCGATGGGGATGGGGATGAGCACATGACACGGGAGCTCTGGGAGCGCGGCCGTACCCTCAGGTATTTCCACGCTTTGGCCATAGTAAATTGAACGATGCTGCTTCCCACTGAGCGGGTGCTGGGGGAGGGGACTGTTTTCCAGCACGGTTTGGTAGCTGATTATCTTTCTGCTTTAAAAATAGAATCGCATCGGGAGGATTTTGTTTGTCGCCAGCATCTCCGGGACGTGGGGATGTCTGCTTTGGATATACTGTGTCTTGCAAAGCCGAAAGACTGGAGCCTCTTGAAAATTATGTAACAGTAAAAGTGCATATAGCCTTTGGAAAGAGGAATAATGGGACCAGGCATTCAGGAATATCCCTTATTACTGCACAGAGAGACACAGCAGCAGGAAAGCCACAGCCACACCAATGAAAACCACAAAGGAATGGTAAAGTAAGGAAATTATTTTCTCTTTTTATAGTTACTGGAACGTCAGCATACTGGGGCTTAGTTATTAAGTGCCTGGCTGTCCTGTTCCCACTGCCATCCTCTCCCCTGATCCCAGTAACAGAAATGATTGTGCAGGATGATCGTGCAGGTCACAAGGTCACAGAGGTGACTGCAGCAGTGCTGGAGGCACAGAAATTAATTTCATTCTTTTATAAGCTCTTGAATTTGTGAAATCATGTGTTTTTAAAAACAAAATCTGGCTATACTGACATAAAAACTGAGAACAAGATGCTCAGCCTGGCAAATTAACTGAACTGCAGTAATGCTAGATTAGACTGGAGAGCACAGTTTGATTATTACTGTTCTGAAATGATATTTTAAAGCTTTCCATTTGGAAATCAGTAAGATTTCTTTTTTGTAGAGCAGACACTGTTCTTACTTATGCAGAATGTGCTGATTTTTTTATTCTGTGTGCTTACACAGAAATGTAGCTGGTTTAATTAAGGAAGCATGCTTTAGTTCAAAGCTGCCCAGATCAGTAATGCCATTCCTTTTGCTTTCATGTGAGTTCTTTCACAACCTCATTATAATATGAATTAGGGAATTTTCTTATGCCTTCATTGTGAAATAGTTTGTATTAAAACCAGAAGAGACCTTATGCTCCCAGTTCACTTCTACTCCTTGTTTTCAAAGGAACAATCCTTTAAATTTTGTTGAGAATATGCAAATGGGAAGACGAAGCAAGATTTGGCTTGCAGTGACCGTCATATTCAAAATTAATTGTGGTAAATTGCAATAGGAGCACCTACCAGGTACTAGAAAAATCAGTAGTTAAATATCTGGTCTGTAATATTTATTATCTCCAAAGGAGCTTTGGGATCCTCTGACAGAGGATTCAGTGTAATTCAATTCAATACATTCTATTATTGTATCATCTGATAGAATGACTACTTTTGCATTAATAGATTTAAAAATACAGCAGTGCAATTCTAGTATAAAAAGAAAAAAGTGACCATAGGATAGTTCTGATGAACTTTCAGAATAACTGCAATCAGCCTCTTTTTAAACTCATTTGCACTCTAAGCTTTTATTGTATTTCCATCCTGACACTCATATATGCTGCTGTTTATATCTGATATTCTGTTTAATCTTTTGTGGTTACAGTAATGGAAAAAGCCATCCAAGCACCAAAGGACTAAATAAACCAATTTCTTATGCGAAATCTCCTCCTGGAAGATTAGGCAAAAATGTATCAAGTGCCATTGAAAAGGTAAATAATCCTCTTTTCTACATAAAAAGAGTACCTGCTCCAAGTCAGCTTCTTGGTAACATCATAAACTTTCATATCCCTTCAGTTTTCCCATGACACTCAAGGCGGTCACCAACCAAGTGTTTTTAAGAAGGGAAGGAACCAGCTGGATGGCAATAATCAGTCAAAAAGGTAATTTTATGTTATCTGTTTAATTTGTAGTAATTTCAAACTAGTATACAAAATGCTTGTGATGAAATTGTAGCTGCTGTGTTTTGCATTTGACTTCACTGGCTCTGAGTTCAGCATTTATGAGAACAGCAAATTTAAGTTATCAAAATGGAAACTTGCTATCCTGTCCTAGTGATTACTCAGGCAAAACCATAATAAAAATAAAACCAACAAAAAATCAGTAGCAGGCAGCGTATCTCTACCAGCAATTATTGATTTTGCCTCATTATCAAGCTTCCATGCCAGTTTTAGCTTCAGTCATGGAGATCCCTGTCCCTGAAGGGGTGGCAAGACCTTTGTAAGCTGCTGTTCAATGGCATTGACCATTCTAACAGGAAATGAATTTCCTTTTCCTTTAGGATCCCAAGTGTTTGCAGCTCACTGCACAGTGCACAAGGACCAAAGAGGAGTCCCCCAGAAAGAAGGCAAAATGAATCTTTCCTGCGCAGGAGTCCCCCAGAAAGAAGGCAAAACGAATCTTTCCTGCACAGGAGTCCCCCAGAAAGAAAGCAAAACGAATCCTTCCTGCACAGGATCCCCTCTGGCACAAAGGGCAGCACACAAGAAAACTTCTGCAGGGCCAAGGATGTCCCAGTGCAGCGTTTTTATTGTGGTAAAAAAGAACAGCTGGGAAAGAATCACGAAGAATTCATTGCTGAAGCCAGTCCAGGCTCTTCGAAATGGCAAGAAGCATCTGTAGGTGAAATGTTTCTTGATTTTGAATCGGTACAAATCATTAAAGAAGATGCTGAAGATGATAGTGCCAGTGACCTGTCTGACTCAGAAAGGATTCCCATTCCCCCCTCTCCCTGCACACCACCAGAGCTCATCCTCAGAGCTGAAGAAATCGACCCGGTTTGTTTGGAACACATCCCTGAAATGGGATTTAAAGAATCCGAATATTACTACCCCGACTTCCTCCCACCCCCTTTCAACTCGTGGGACTTGAAGCAGCTGGCCATCTGTGCCTACGTGGAAGGGAAGAGCGATTTCCGTCCCAAGCCCACGGGGTCCCTGGAGAAATACATCGAGCGCCTGGTGCAGCTGGAGTGGCTGCAGATGCAGACGGTGCAGAGCGAGAAGGGCAGGGCCACCAAAGCCCGGCCCCAGACTGCCCCCGGCCCCGCCCGTGCCCTCAAGAGCCCCGGGAAGGGCAAAGCCTTGCTCAGCCCTGTGCCCACCAGGCAGGCAGTGCCCCAGGAAGGCGTTCCCAGGCTGCCCAGGAGCTGCTTGGGTCACAGGGCAGAGCCGTACTCCGAGGACACTCGCCAGGTGCGTTCCCATCCAGGCCACCTGAAACTTCCTGAGAGAACGGGATGTGCAGCGTCTACTCAGAGGCAAACTGGTGATGGAAGGAGTGAGCTGAAGAAGAAACCAGCTGCAAAGCAGCAGCTTCTCAGTCTGCAGCCTCCCGAGAGCAGCTCTAAAATCCAAAGTGTTGGTAACATCAGACCCCCTAAGCAAACCCCAGCGTTCCACGCTGCAGCTGCTCCCATTAAAGGCTTAAAAACATACGTGTGTACAAATCCAAAGAAAAATGGCAATGCCAGCAATTATGTTCCTCCTAAAAAACCAACAGTGGACAGGAAAATAAAAACAAATGGCACAAAGCAAACGCCACGCAAATTTCAGTGAGGCAAAAATCATTAGGGAATGTTTATGTTTCTGGTCCTTCATAGGAGGATCCTGAGAAAAGTGTTCCTGACACGTGGTTCTGAGTCAGCACGGTTCATTTCTATAGATTTGATCTTAAGCCAGCAGGAAATGTTTTCCCTGAAGGCAAGTGTCTTCCATTGGTCTTTCCTCAAAAATACTTATAATCGCTCAAAGAAGATAACGATAGCACAGTGTGAAGTTTAGAGAAGTGTAGAATGTCCTGTCTGCACCAGCTGAAGTCTGAGTGTTCCTTGGACTTACCCTGCTGGGTGTGAGGGAGTAGGGTCCATGCTCTTTCTCCTTGCCCAGGTGTGCTTTTTGTAAGACAGGTTTGACTGTGGTGTTTTTATAAAATAATGGAGCCTGTTATCTATGCAAAGTCAACTCTAATTCTTCACAGAAGATGATGAATCGGATATTTTTGATGAAGTAGATATTATTTTTTTGAGAAGAAGGATGGAGATAATGTTTTGAAATAATTTAATGCAGAAAGAATTCTTTTTAAGACAAAGTATTAGGGACCAGGCAGCTTCAATAATGACAGATTAAGAAAATAGAATGTGTATTTTTATACCCTGGAATCTTCACTGTGTTTACAGACAGCTCTCCTGGAAGTTCATTTTGTAGGCCTTGATGCTTTTTGTCATTTAGGGGAAATGACCAGATTTCAAATTGCACATGGATATATTTGAGTAATGCAAACTAAGGCTTTTAGCAGAGACTATATGGCCTGGTTTTCAGAACTGGGAATCATAAAACCCAGACTCCTAGGGGAAGAATTTAAAGGGTGTTGTATGTTCAAGTAAAGATATATTTTGATACAGAAGATTCCTATTTTTGGTCACCTAAGATTACTCTTATTTGTCCTGTGGTCCAGTCTAGCTTGGCTTCTTAAGGTTTAGGGAGGTGAGATGGGGAAATGTCCTGCAGAAAGAAATTGTACAACCAGGATTGGGTCCTGTCCTTAGGCCTTCTGTCTTCTCTTGTGTCTGTGAGATACAGGGGAATACAAAAGACAGTTTGGAGAATATTCAGGTGTCACTTGATCTGTTACAATTTCAAATCAGTCACAGCAGCTGGGGACAGGATCTTGTTAAGATAAAATTCTAAAGAATGTTTTTACTTCCACTGTAAAATCCTGGTCAGTGTATTTTCCTCCTCAGCCACCAGTCCCAGTGTTCATGAGAAGTGAGCTGAGGTCTGGTGGACCAGATTCTGCAAGTGAGTCCTTGACATTGTGAGAGAAAATGAAAAAGTAGCAAATACTGAAGGGTACATTATGTATATAGCTAAATTGCACTTCTCTTGGTGAGCTCATCTTGATTTTAAGATGCTTAGCTGTATCTTTCATTGTGCCTACCAGATCTTCAGCTTTGTAAAACTTCAAGGCATGAATTTATATGTAGTTTGAAAAGTGAGAATATTAAGAAATGTAGTAACAAAGTAGAGTATTTTACAGTACATGAAAACATTGCTCAGGAATAGTCTAAGAAATATTTTTAGTGGTTTTTTCCTAGTCTACTGGAGACCAAATGTGAAATTTTGAATTGGTAAAGGAAATGAATGTAATAGACAGTGTTACATTTCCAGAATCAGTATTTGTAAAGTTACACTTAATATGAACTGTAGTTGCATGTACATTCAGCTCTATGCAATTCAAGTGAAACTTAATCTGAGATGCTCAAAGACCTGGGAAACTGGCTGTGCCAGAGGTGTGGTGGCACTCAGGATGGGACGGAACACCAGCAGCTGCAGAGGACCAGCACATCCCAGTGCTGCTGTTTCACCCTTTTGTTTTGGTCCAGCCTTGTGTATTTCAGCTTTTATAGATGAAAAGTTCCTCCACCCAGTGTTTTCAAGCATTTCAATTATTTCAAGCTATGGCCAAATTCTGCAAGCCTGCCTTAGCCAGATTCACATGAACAGTAGTGAAAAATAGGAGAGCTGCTTTGCCAATGATCAGGATTTCAATGCACTGTTCTAGTTCACTGTTACAAGCACCAAACCTGAGGTGAACAGGATCCAAGCAATAATCAGAATAGCAGTCTTTTAAAACAAATCCTGTTAGATGCAGTAAATAATTTAGCATGTTGTTGTAGCATTGAATATTGCTGGATGCTAAATTTTCTAAATGGAAGCTTTCCTGGGTTGTAGGGAGGGCATGTAGATACAGGCACATTTTGCATGATCACTTCTTTAAGAATAAATAAACCCCATTTCAATCAGCTGTGACCAGAGCAAAGGTGATTGGCACTGGGAAAAGTATTTTGTCACAGTGGTGGGAAAGTTTTAAAGTAGTGTTTGTCGTCTTACAGACACCAGTCTGTCATTGGAGACTAAAAAGTGAAGCAGGTGCAGGTGGTGGTGCCACTTTAAAGAAATCTGAAAACTTGTTCATCCCTGGGCTCCGTGTGGGATCTGGCCAAGTGAGTTTATCTCACAGGATAATCACACCAGTCTAATTTCTGTCATTGATTGGATACTTCTGACACGCTTGTCTTTGTTCACGCACAGAAACAGAAATTCTGTGTTTGCCTCAACAGACTCTGCTCTTGGCCTGAGCAGACCTGCAGGGGCTGGGTTTTATCCCATTTCCATTTTAACTTCACCACGTTCTGGGCTTACACATGAAAAGAGCTCCTTTTATGAAGAGGACTATGCTTTATATTTCTTTTATTTTATATTTCCGGATATTGTCTTTAGAAGCACTTCTGAACAGAGCAGAAAAAACTATGCCATCAAACACATTTGGCTTAAAATTAATTACTTAAGATACTTCCACAGCACCATGTTTGTGTGGCTTTTAGCCTTTTTTTTTTTTTTTTCCCAAGGTTTAGCAATATGATCATGTGGATCTAAGCCTAGCACTGGTGATGCTTCTTGAAGAAGACATTACTGTGATGTGAGATATTTAAACAGAGTGATTTATTTATTTATTTATTTATTTATTTATTTATTTTGCTAGAGAATGTAAAGGTTTAGTGTTCTGCAGCATTACCTACAGAACAAATATGCTCAGGTTGTATTTTAAATAAACAGCCACACTCTGCTTCAGTTACATGAGTATAAACTTTGAATAACTCAGTTATTTTCAGTGAAATGACCCTGTTAGAAGATGTGGAGAAACAGAATTTCACTCCAATATGTATAAACTGTTCTCCTTAGTAATGCTAATGCATTCTTAGTGCATCATGTGAAGAAATTTAAAGCAATACTGTTTTTCTCTTGCCATGTTCCTTTTCCCTCCGTTGCTTGCATCTCATACCGAGGGCAGTAATGTTTTCCCACCTTGTTTTCAGTCGGATGCTGCAGGGAGGGTTGTGCTGATTCCATCAGGCTAAACTGCCCTGTTTGACTCCACACTCTGAGATCTGCCCTCATCCCGTCACTGTTCGTGTCTGTTCTGTGTTTCACTCATTGTTATTTGAGGTAACTTTTGTATTTGCTATTTAAAAGATCTTGTTAGAATTCGGAGAGAATTTTGACAGTTTTTTTCAGCTGGTATGTGCAAAAGCACATGTCCAAAAAAGGAGCTGATACTTCAAATTTCTGCAGTACGAAATTGCCTAGAATGTACTATTTTTTGCCTTATTTTAAAGGTATTGAGCCTTTGTTGCTCCCATTGCATTAGTGGTTTTTCATCTGAAAAATAAACAGACCATGCTGTAAGGACTGAACTTGATTAACTGAGGATTTGCAGACCAGCTTCTGATGTTGGTATTCATGGATTCTTATTTATTTGAACTTTTTGTGGATATTTTTGCTAGTAATTCCATGGGAAAGTGATCTTGTCATTCAAAGGTACCGTATATTTGCTACAATAAAAGTGAGATACTGCCCTGTTTGTTGCTGAGTTGTATTTTATTCTCAAGATGGCACCACTGATTTGTCGTGGAGAAAATTCCAGTGTTGCAGTGGCGGGTGGAGGGGCTAGCTCAGCACATCCCGGCTCCTGCTGGCCAAGGGAAGCCATAGAAAACGGGAATTTTCCTTCATCTTCTGGCAATGCCCTCTGGGAGTCCGGAATGGATTCGGCAAAAGGGAAAACCCGGACTGGATTTCTCCCGGAGTCCGGAATGGATTCGGCAAAAGGGAAAACCCGGACTGGATTTCTCCCGGAGTCCGGAATGGATTCGGCAAAAAGGAAAACCCGGACTGGATTTCTCCCGGAGTCCGGAATGGAGTCGGTTGGAGGGAAAACCCGGACTGGATTTCGCCCGGAGTCCGGAATGGATTCGGCAAAAAGGAAAACCCGGACTGGATTTCTCCCGGAGTCCGGAATGGAGTCGGTTGGAGGGAAAACCCGGACTGGATTTCGCCCGGAGTCCGGAATGGATTCGGCAAAAAGGAAAACCCGGACTGGATTTCTCCCGGAGTCCGGAATGGATTCGGCAAAAGGGAAAACCCGGACTGGATTTCTCCCGGAGTCCGGAATGGATTCGGCAAAAAGGAAAACCCGGACTGGATTTCTCCCGGAGTCCGGAATGGAGTCGGCAAAAAGGAAAACCCGGACTGGATTTCTCCCGGAGTCCGGAATGGATTCGGCAAAAAGGAAAACCCGGACTGGATTTCTCCCGGAGTCCGGAATGGAGTCGGTTGGAGGGAAAACCCGGACTGGATTTCTCCCGGAGTCCGGAATGGAGTCGGCAACAGGACTGGATTTCTCCTGGAGTCCGGAATGGGGTCAGCTGGTAAAAGTGAAAACCCAGACTGGAATTTTTTCTGGTGTATGGAATGGAGCAAAACCCAGACTGGATTTTTCCTACAATACAGAGTGGGTATATCTTAATTTCACACACAGCATTTTCCCGTGTTCAGCTGAGGCTAATCCAGAGGAAAATAAAGGGAGGGAGAGTGAATTTTTTTATTTTCTCATGCAGAAATATGCTTCTGTTTTGCTATTCCTGTAATATTTATTGTAAACTTTACAAAGTTCCATTGTGAGGTATCACACAACAGTTTTACCGTCTGGACAATCCTGCTTTTTGAGGCTTTCCTGCTGTCCAAGCCTTCCTCTCCTGCCCTGCTATTTAACCTGTTGCTGTTACTTGTGAGTTTTGGAAGATCCCTCCTGCCTTCCTGTCCACGCTCAGTTAGTTACCTGAGTGTGGCCTATTTGACATAATCTGTTGCTTTTCTTCTCACTTGAACAAGTGGTGAGTTCCTCCATAATTCTTCCTTTCACAACTTCCAGAACACTAAATTATTTAAAAGAGAATAAACCTTGTGCCTAGTAAATCAGAAGAACAGAAAATGCTGTAAGAGGTGTTTTCACAGAACCTTACCCCTACTCTCTGCCACTCTCCGTTTCTTAATTTTTAATTTCCTGCTTCCTTATGTAGTTTTATGTAAAATGTATTTTTCCCACCCTGGGTGTGATGTTCATCTCCAGATATACAAGTTCATTCTTGGTGAAAGGTGAAAGGCTTGGTGGCCTTTGGCTGGAAGAGGGAATATCAACTTTCAAATAAGCTTTGGCAAAAGTTGCTCTCGTTTCAAAGTCTGAAATCATAGAGAAGCAGCTGCCCTGGGCATAAACCCAGATAAACCCAGCTCCTATTGATAGTAAAGTTTCTAAAGTGTGTTTACTCTCAGCAAACAATTGTGAAATTATTAGGGAATGGCATTTCCAAGGAACTGCTGAATCAAGACTCATGTTTACTGTTGTAAAATAGCAATAAAACTGTAGTCGTGGCTCATTTATTGCATGTAGCAGTGGCAGGTGCAGACTGACTGAAGCAACCCAACACCACAGGAAGACTGAGCTTTGCTTGGAGCCAGTTCAGTTTGACAGAAACAACAGTTCAGGTGTTTTTTTTTTTACTTTGTCTGAGGGGGTGGAAATACCCGTGGTCCTCTGGGGCTGCCCACAGGGCAGGACCCAGGTGGAAATGCTGGTGGAAAAGCCGCGGGCTGCAGGGAGTCATCACACAACATTCTGCAGACCTGGCTCTGCTGCACCTGGATGCTCCCACCTCCCATGGCAGGATCTTCTCAGGTCCCCCATGGTCCTGCTGCGCCCCTTGGAGCTGCTCATCATCTTGCTGCTCCTGCAGGTGGGTTTGGGCTGGGATGGGGGCAGGGGGTCTGGCTGCACGGGGGGCATGACAGGAGGATGGAGCCAGAATCTTCTCGGAGTGCTGAGCAGTAGGATGAGAGACAACGGGCAGGAGAAGGCAACAGAACATTCCATCTGCACATGAGGAGAGCTTCTGTGTGGGTGGCTGGAACAGGCTGCCTGGAGAAGTGATGGAGTCTCCTTCCCTGGAGACACTTAGAATCTATGTGGACACGATCCTGAGTAGTGTTCTTGAGGGGACCTGCTGGAGTAGGGGGGCTGGACTGACTACTCTCCAGTGGTCCCTTCCCACCTTAACCCCTCTGTGAGTCTGTTTGTCCCTGCTGGTCCCTCTGCCCCAGCTCCTGGGCTCAGGTTTCTGGGAAGGGCATTTCAGGGCTGGGGATCCTCTGCTTATCCTGCTGGGAATACCGTAGTGCTCACGCCAGGCTGAGCACACTGGTGCCTGGTGGTGGCCCTCCCATGTTAACCATCATCCCCCCAGGAATTCAGCGGAGTTTCCATGAGTGTTTCTGTGGGATTCATGGTCCTGTACTGGGTTATTTCATTCTAGAAGTGCCCCTGGCTGGAATGGAGACAGGTCTACCCTGAGCCTTGGCCCTGCAGATGAACAAGAGGAGTGGGGAAGATAGAAAATGCACAGTTAAATCTTCCAAAACAATTAAAAATGACTACACATAGAAAAGGGGAGAACAACTTGTTCTGGAGGTCCAGCAGGAGCAAATTTATTGGAGCAAATCCAATAAAGACAACTCACATTGCCCACTTGCAGCCTTGCCTGCTGTTTTCACATCACAGAGCTCTTCCGTGGGGATAAACAGCTTTACAGCTCCAAGGCATTACTGGTGAACCGCATTATTGCTCAGCAGGTTTATTACCATGACAGTTCTACAAGTATTTTGTTTCTTCAGAGTAATGTCACAGGGTAAAAGCCTTTGGTCATGTCTGGGCAGGCAGAAAGCTGTTCCATTTTTGGAAACATTTGATAATGTTTCTCTGTGATAAACCTCAAGATTTCCAAGGAAATTATTGACAAGTAGGAGAAAGGTGTCCAAGTTACCTGTGAGCTAATGGCAATGGTTTAATTTGATGTCATACTGCTTTGAGGTGAAAGATTTCCAATAAAAAGAAGAGTTTGAAGCCTGGGCAGGAAGATTTCATTTATATGAAAAGGAAAATTGTGCCAGTTTGGGTGTAGCCACCATTCTCAGTGATTTATTTTACTCATCTGAGTTAGAGATTTTAGTTCAGAAATCACCTTCTGGTAAATCAGCTGTGTTTGGAACACTTCAAGTCACACCACAGAACCTCTGAGACTCTGAAATCCTCCCCAGACTTAAATATTTTTTGCAAAAGTCAGTTTATATCCTGTCAGCACCAGAAAACTTCTAAAGGAGCACTGGACACAGAGAGACAGGGGTGAATATTTAGAAACTAGAGATACTTGATTTAGGAAGAGCCACAGAGATGATACCAAAGACTGGTATCTGCATGAACGCAGCATTTTTATGGGGTCTGGCATCCCCTGACCAGAGGAATTGCTCTCACAATTCTCATGGCATTCATTTGGAATGGATGGATGGATGATATTTGTGCTGATATTTGTGGAGTTAAGGGTTAGATACAATTCAATACCATGCTGTCAAAACCAGATCAATATGTTTCTGTAAAGGCAAATTCCTCCTAGACAACACATCAAGATTTTCTAGTGACCCACACTTGTCATAATCACTTTTCTTTTTTTTTTTTTCCCCAAGGTTACTGCTGCTGACAGTTTTTCTCATGAAATTGAAAATTTCAGTTTAAGACAAGCCATCAGAAGGAAGAGTATTCAGGTTTGTAGTCAATATTATACAATAACAGTCATGCAGCAAACTGTGACACTAAACCCCGTTTTTTATCAAACAGTGGATGGATTCTTATCCGTCAGAAAGTCTGCCACCTCTGAAGCGAACAAAAAGGACCTGGATTATCACCACCATTGATGTGCAAGAGGAGGACAAAGGACCATTCCCCAAATATGCTGGACAGGTACACACCACCTTGTAGGAAAAGTTCTGCCTGAAGCTCAGCAAGACATTAATCATCTCAGGTGATACCACAGGGAGCAGAGGGCAAGCAGTGTGCATTAGAAAGCAACTTTTAAAAAAGTTACTCATCCAAACTTGTCTAGTTTCCACAGAGATGGGTAGAGCTGTGAGGTGGGAGGCATTTACTGGTCCTTCCCGTGGGAAGTTGCAAGGACACTCAAGGGAAAGAAGATGATGAAGTGGGAGTGGTAAGAGTGCAGTGGTGCTGCAGACAGGGAGCTGTGAGGTTGGCTGAGACTGAGAGAGGCCCCCTCTGCAAAGGGGAGAGGGGCAGAAAGAGAATTAATCTCCATTATTTTTGTTTCTGTTCCATCTTTCCTGCTCACGCTGCGCTGTCCTACTTCTGTCTTCAAAAGCTGTTCAATAACAGATCATACAACACGTCACTGAAGTATTTAATCAGTGGACCTGGGGTGGATGAGGCTCCAGAGGTTGGATTGTTTTCCATAGAAGATGATGCCAATGGTCACCTGTACGTCCATCGCACCATCGACAGGGAGAGGACCCCAGCTTTCCAGGTAAACACCTGGACAGGACACTTCCAGCTGTCTGCAAAGGTTAATTTTCTCTCGTTGATGAATGCTTCACAGGAGAGACACACCTATAATAATATTAAGTGTGTATTTTCATTACTTGCTTTTCTTATCTGGCACTCATAAATAACTGATAAATTGATTCGCTCAGCAGAGACCAATTAACTTCCGTGTCACTATTCATTACAAATTTCTGTGGCTTGTCTTGTGGAACTTCCATAAATATCTGCACACCCTGTCTCAAATCTCCTTTCTAGGATGACCCGTGATCATAATCTAAAAACTGTCCTGAAATCCAAAATCTGTTACAGCTCTAGTGGCCAGAACACTGAGTTGTAAACACAACCTCCTAATCAGGAGAATGCAAGCAGATAGTCACGTGTTACAAAAACTGGGTAATCCTGGAGGAGCTGCAAAGCTCTATTACTGTAACTTTACTAAGAGGAAGCATATGTTTCTCCTTAAAAAGCAGAAAAGTGTTCACAAGCAGGAAGTGCAATGAAAGAAATGTGCTAACAAGTTTATGAATGAAATATGGGAGTGTGGGTTTGTTTTCCTCCTGAAAAAAAAAATTCAGTTGTGGTCTCCTTATGTTTATTCTGTAATGATTTCTATTTGGGTCCCTGTGGATTAACTGTACCCAAATTATAGTGTTCCATGTGGCTTTCTGTGCAACACCTTGCCTTTTAGGCCATTTTAAATAATCAATTTCCAGTAAAAATATTTTTTCTACTTTTAAAAATGCTCTTTGAAGCCCAGTATGAATCTACTGCTTTTGTAAAGTGAAATAATGATTTACCCATGTGACTGAAAGCCAATACTAAACAAATTTGACTGAAGCAGCTTCAAAACAAAGGTTTTTTTGTTCTATTCTGATATCTAAAGGGTGCTGCTCTGTTCATTCTGATGTCTGTGTTGCTATCCATTTAGATTCGTTTTGATGTGGAGAACAGAAGATCTGGTGAGCTGTTGGACCGCCCTATATTTTTCAAGATAAAGGTTAAAGATATCAATGACAATGCACCTGAGTTTTCCATGCAAGAATATGGCACCACAATAAGAGAGAACCACGGTAATGGTAAGGGCCACCCAATCAAGGATTGCTGCTGGTTTGTGTGTGACTGTTCTCATCCTAATCACTGTTATCCCATTCCTACTACATCTGTTCCTCTCTCTACCTTTTACTTAACCCTCATGAGTTTAGGGACATTTTCCTGTTTCCTATGTTTCAATCTCTTGTCTGATCAACCTCAATGTACATTGGAATGTCATTGGAGACATTCTGGAAAAGCTTCAAAGGTGCTTCTTCTAAACTACAAGCCAAGACTGTAGCATGCTGATCTCACCTGTGGATCTGGAAGCTGCACGTGCACCCAGCTTCATAGAAGGTGGTCAGACACTGCTCAGAAACACAAATAACTTAGTCTGGGTACACATGTGGTGTCAACTCCTCAGGAGCTGGCATGAAAATATAGTGCATACTTCTGATAAAATAAATCCAGGGGTGGGGTAATTTTGTGATCTAACAGTTCTTTAGGCAGATTTGCCCCCCAAATGAAGTAGTGGCCAGAGTCTTTGCAGGAATAACCACGGCCACGAGAGAAGTTGTAGGTTTTCTTAGCTGTGTGTTTAAGAGCCTGCAGACAGGTCTGAGAACTCCACACTGAAACGAAACACTCCCATTAATATCTCATTAATTCTTTATCCTAGATGAGCCAGTTATCCAAGTCACAGCCCTGGACAAAGACGAAGTGGGCACTGTGAACTCAGAGGTGTCCTATTCTATACAGATGCAAATGCCCTCTCCAGATGGACTCACATTTAACATTGATCCCACCACAGGATCAATATTTCTGTCAGGATGCCTGGATTATCAGGTAATGTATATTTAGCATGTTCTCATCATTAATGCATGATACACGTTCACTACACAGCTACCAGGTACAAGGGGAAGAAGGAGAGTCTCACATCCAGCTGTGGCTGGCAAAACATGGGACTGCTTCTCAACTAAGTTTTGGGAACTTCCTTGTTACTGTTTTTCAGACTGCCAAATCTTTCAACCTTCTGATTAAAGCCAGTGACCGTGGAAGTCCCCAGCTGTCATCTACTGCAACAGTGACTGTTGCTGTTGAAGATGCAAACAACCACCTCCCTGTATTCACCAGTGATAATGTAAGAGAAAACATTATTACTTCACTGAGCCTTTTTAAGTACAGTTCAGTCCTTCCAGCTGCTAAATGTACTCAGCAGTGGAAATGGGAACTCTCAGACCCTTGCAGAATCAGGGCAAAACTTGTGCAAATGAGATCTGTCAGATAAAATATCTCTTAAAGCGCTAAACTTTGTTAATTTTCTGTGTACATCACCAGAAGGTTTTTGTGTTACTGGAAGCAATAAGAAGTTGACAGACCAGCTTATTCTGACATCTGAGCAGCTGAGGTGCTGATTGTCCAGGGAGGTGGTGGATGTTCCACTCCTGGAAGTGTTCCAGACCAGGTTGGGCTGGGCTCTGAACCACCTGCTTTCCTGAGAGGTGTCCCTGCCCATGGCAAGTGTTGGAACTAGGTGGTCTTTAGGGTCCCTTCCAACCCAAACCATTCTATGGTTACAATCTGCTCTTTATTTTACAATCCGCCAAAATAAACCATCCCAGCCAAACCCAGCGCATGTATTCAGAGTGCTGAGTCATGTCAGGTGCTGGTTTGTGTAAATATTTGAGGTGAAGAGATACGATAGGGTTACCACAGTGTGTACAAAGTCACCTACAAAAACAAACACCTTCACCAACGTCTCTTACCTGGTGTTTGAAAGACCTGAGCGAATAATGTTATATTTTCAGCTCTCAGCCAGTGACCAATTTATTATACGAAATAAAGACAAACAAATTACATCTTATTGCTACTCTCATCACTCCTTAGGTGATTTAATTGGCATTTCTCAGTCTGTCTATGGAGTTCTAGTTGGGCAAGCTGGTGGCTACATTGCACCATCAATAACTCAAGCCATTGTAAAGAGATTACATAAGATAGATAGATGATAGATAGATATATCCTTGTTTCCTTCCTTTTCCTTCCTAGTACCATCTCCAGATTTCAGCAGGAGAAGAACATCCAGCTGTTCTAAGGCTCCAAGTGGAAGATAAAGACTCTCTCCACGCTCCAGCATGGAGAGCAAAATACAAAATAACAAAGGGCAATGAGAAGGAGCAGTTCAGCATTGAGACAGATCCAGCCACAAATGAAGGCATTTTGAGTGTTGTCAAGGTGAGATAATAGCAATAGATGAGTTGAGTGTGATAATGAGTCACATGGCCTGTCTGATCCTGAGATGCAGAGTCAGATGAGTCGGGTGAGCTCAGCTCACTTGTGATCCGGGTAAGCATGCGTGACTGCCAAAACAAAGGTCATAACTGCTAATTAACCGCTAATCAACTGCTAAAACGGCGTATTAGCTAATTAAACTGCTTTTGACTGGTTTTCAGCCTCTCAGCTATGAAGGTGACTCTGAGATGAGACTCATCATTTCTGTAGCAAATGAAGAACCTTTCTTCTGGTGTAAAAATGGCATTGTGATGATCTCTGATCTGGAATCCACAAACACAACTGTGAACATCAAGGTCTTACAGCGTGCTCCAAGGTTTCATCCTCCTATACTTATTGTCCAAAAGGAAGATTCAATGAAGCCTGAGAGGATATTTAGAAAGTATTCTGCCACACATCCAGATGATGTGCCAAATAATATAAAGTAAGTGGTGATGTTCCAACTCTTAGAATAAGAAATATCTTAGGAATATTAAGAGGTTTGCAGGTGTAGTTTGGTACCCAAAGTCCATTTAAAAGAATAACTTGTAATTTTGCTTTTTCAGATATGAACTAGCCCATGACCCAGATGGTTGGCTGAGTGTGGATGAGAACTCTGGTGTTCTTACTGTGGCGAAAGAATTTGATCAAGAATCCCCCTTTTTGAACAACAGCCTGTACACCATTATTGTTCATGCTACTGATCATGGTAAGAAGCCAGCCAGAGAATATTCAAGCAGTTTGGACTGTGAAATGAGGTGCATGTTGAACATAAAAAGATAACAAGACTAAGGATCTAAGTGGTTAATGGATAATAAACCCCCCTAATGTTTATAACTTGTGCTATGTGTGACTGCAGGATAAACCAGACAGATCCTGCCACTGGACTGGCATTTGTCAATGCCAGTCAATTTGTTAATTCCTACTTCTTTTGCTCCTACCCAGGCAAGCCACCACAGACTGGTACTGGCACCATCCTGCTTTACTTGTCTGACATTAATGATCGTATGCCATCATTGGTGGCTCCTGCTGTAGATGTGTGTCACAAAAAAGAAGGGACACCTCTCGTTATAGAAGCCAAGTCTGCTCTGGCCCATTCACATTCAGGGCCATTTACATTTGAGCTGGCTGAGGACTCTGAAGATGTGAAGCATAACTGGACTTTGGGAAGGAACTTTGGTGAGTCCTTCTTTTCATGTTCTCCCTGAATTCATTGTCAGTTGTGGGTCCTCAGCTTATTTCACTGTCTCTTACCTTTATGGTTTGTTACTGAAGAAGAACCTTCAAAATATGAAGTTATGGCAATTTGGGAAAAGTGACATTGCTCTTCAACTCTGCTGAGGACAGGACCAACAGAAATGTGCTCAAACTGCAGAAAGGGGGGATAAGACAGCTGAGGAATCATTTCTTCACTTATTTAACTACCTAAGGAATTCCAGAGGTTATCAGGGAGCTGTGCCAGAGGGCAGGCAGGCTGGGAGAGGTTTCTGCCCAGAAGGTTTGGCGAGGTGATAAGGCAGGGTGTAATTTATTCTTATTTACTGTGGTGCATTAAGGCTGGAAAAACTACTTGAAATTGGGGTGCAAATGAGTCTCTTTTATCAACACAAGGGGCTGTACAATATTCGACTTCTTTCTGTGAGCCTTGAAATGCTTCACTTGTCTTTTTAGGGCAGTCAGTTGAACTTCTGATGTTAAGAAGCCTCCCACAAGGCAGCTACCTGGTGCCTGTCATTATTCAGGACAGGCAAGGATTTTCCACAAGGCAGAACCAGCACATCAGGCTCTGCTTTTGCCCAGATGGGCACACGTGTGAAAATTCACCAGTTCTACAAGCAGCAGTGGGAGTTGGAAGTGGTGCCATTGGGATAATACTGGTGGCTTTCTTATTACTACTGGGTAAGCAACCTCCTAAGTTGGGCATGCAGGTTCTCTATCATCTGACCACTGGGTCTTGTTGCAATTGCAGCTCTTGAGCTCAAATCTACTAAAATCATGATTGTTTTGCATCCAGGGGATGACTGGCAAATGTAAATTTTCATTAAGCTAAACTCTAGTTCAACACAGCAAGTATTTTTACTTGCATTGAATACAATTGAATACCTGACTTTATTGACATTTTTTGTGTACTAGCAAACTGAAAGTAATTAAATTCTCCCATGGAAGTTAAACTTGTTCTAGAGCTGGCACCTCTGTGCAAGCTCCTGTTGCTTAATGCTAGAGAGAAGAACTGCTGATTCCTCATCTGAAGAAAAATTAATAGGTTATCTGAGCACTGTTCCTCTGGTTACCTGTTCATGATCTGTTCTGTCTGCCTGCTCAGTCTCACCACTCCAACCAAGAATTCCACCTGCACAGCTGCACTGCTGGGCTCTCCCAAGGGAGCTCCTTTGGAAGTGGGCTGGGAACCTCTCCCCTCACTGTCTGGAGCCAGACCCATCTATTCCCAGGGCCCATTTCACCTTTCCCTTTCTCCTTTACAGTCTCCAGCATCACGCTTTGCCGATGTTACAGGTCAGGGGCTAAAAGCAAACCTATTGCTCCACCCCAGGAAGGTGAACAGACTTTAATCTACTACAATGAAGAGAGCAGAAGTTCTTTTCCTGAGGTGAGTGTGACAGCATATATCCACACTACCCCACCAGTGCTGTGTGGCTGAACGTGCTACTGATCATCTCTTTAATTATGTTTCCTCTGGTTTTGGTACTGAGCAAAATTTGCCACTAAGCATGTCTGGGGAGCTGTGCTCTGCATGGGCTGGATAATGTCACTCTGGTGACAGACTGTTATCACTCCTACCCTTTTTCAGTATCAGCAGGACCTTTCCAGGTGCCTCATCCTGGTGGGGAATCCAATAGGTGAGGAAGCACAGCATCTCCTGTCACTCTATTACACACACATCCTGGTGTGTGCAACAAGGGAGTAAATGAGAGTGGAAAATGGAACAGTCTGCAGAGGTGTGATCCTTCACACTTAGTTCAGTTCCTTATTAACACCATCCCTCTCCCTGTGTGCAGGCTGGGCTGGATATTACACACGGTGCTGCTCCAACACCTGTGTCTGTGGAGGCTGAAAAAGAAGTGGTTGCTGAGGTAACTGCCTGGTTCTTGATGAAAATGTCCTTTTTTATACCAAGGGAGGTGGTATCGTGAGAATTAGGTCTGGTGTTAATAACTGTGGGAAGAATAATGCAACATCATTCAATTACAAAATAACTGTCACTTGTTGGAGTGACTGGAGAAGGCAGCACAAGAGAAAGGGATTTAACAGAGAAAAAGATAACTGGAGTTATTGGTGAGTGAAAGAAATGTCAGAAGGTGGCTTTATGCAGATCACACCTGAGATAATGTGTCTGTCTTCCAGGGTGGCTGTTTCACTGCTTGTGAGACATCCCAAGCAAGACACCTGGATTGCTTCATCCAGACAGTAGACAGAACACTGGCTCAGGTAAGAAATGAGTGTTGAACTCCTCCTGTGTCAAGCTTTATAAGCACAGGAGAAAGGGTTTGCAGCACTGGACAGCTGCTCTGGCTCCAGCTGCTCTGAGCCCACATCTCAAAAGCACTGCAATTGAAAGCAAGGGACACATTTGATGGAAAAACACCCAAGACTGTTGAAAATACCTTTTTTTCCTTGACTGAATTGTCCCTCATGTTGGAGAAGTGGGGCTGGTATCCTTTCTGTACTTGAGCAGGGTTAAAGTGTTGTCACCTGCTCTTGCACTTCTGTGCTGTCAGGGAAATTTGAATTCTTCTTGCCTTGCTCTGTCTGACCTGGCATGTTTACAGTCCTGCCCTTTGCCCTCCTTGGCCTGTCAGGCAAGGTCACTTGCCAGCTCTCTGGTCCAGGACAGATCAAATGC
Source organism: Hirundo rustica (assembly GCF_015227805.2). Taxonomy (NCBI): domain Eukaryota; kingdom Metazoa; phylum Chordata; class Aves; order Passeriformes; family Hirundinidae; genus Hirundo; species Hirundo rustica. The sequence continues at coordinate 3,857,086 of NC_053465.1, forward strand.
CCTTTCTTGTCCCACTTGTACCCTGGGGAAAGTTCAGACCCTAATTTGCTTGCCATAATTTCCTTTAATTTTCAAAAGGGCAGTCGGAGCTTTTGTGCTGACTTGCATTGTTTCTTCCCTTCTTCAGAAAGTGTTTTACCAGAGCACTCTGGAAGATTACGGGGACATCTGTGAACCTTGCAGATACACTGAGGAGGGAGAATTAGAACCCAGTGACCCCCCCTGCTCCATCTCCATTGGCAGTGAGGACTTGCCTGATGATTTTTTGGACACTCTGGGACCCATGTTTTCTGCTCTGGAAGAGATCTGTCAGAAGTGATCTCCATCACCCAGTTAATGTCAGAAAGCTGTGACTGTGGCGCTGCAAAGGCTTCTGGCAGAAGCAGTGACAATTTCAGGGAAAAAGGACCATCTTGAGGGCATTGCAGTGTTTGCAGCATGAGCACCTGGCCTTTTATTCTTCCTGCCTGCACTCTTTCATGTGGGCAGCCAAAAACCTGGCGTCTCTGGAGGATCCTCTGTGTAGAGGTGGTGGGGGATTTTGGCATATTTATGCACACTGACACAAATAGAAGATCTGATACCAAGGATCCTCAATTCGGTATGCAAAGGAAAAAAAAAACAAAACCCTAGATGAACTAAGCCTGAAATTCCAGGCAGAGTTCTGTGTGAAAATAAGTCCATTTTGAAGAGAGAAGGCAGTTACCTGCTAGCCCAGTGTATAGTCCTTTCTCCAGTAAGTGGCCTCTTTAAATCCAGGATTAAGTTTGGTACACTTTTACATATTTTCTATCCTTTATGTATGACAATGAAACATCGAAGAGAAAGTTCACTCCTCCTCTGGGTTCACACACTTGGGGCAGCTCTGCACCAACCCCACTTTAGCATGGAAGATGCTCCTTTGGTGCTCGTGTGTGTGCTGGCATCTGCTGGCTGTTGGTGTCATGGCACTGCTGTAAATGATACCCTAAATGCTGAGAAACTGTTGTCAGACAGGGTTATTCCTTAGAATAAAATAACTTCGTACTCTAAATTAGCCACAAGTGCCTCTGAGGGGGAAACTCGCGGGTTTCCTCAAGCACTGCTGATAAAACAGATGAAATGATAAAAAAGGGACGGTATCAAATTTCCCTATCAGGGAACCACAGATGTGTTGTTTTAAAATTTTGAGGTTTGGACATGTCTGACTGTGTGAGATTGACCTCTGCTCAGCTATAGCATGAAGGCTGTTGGTCTTACAGTACAGAAATGAGGAAAGAACAGCTCAGGAGATTGTTTTCTGCCATTAGGTAAGTTATACATGCAGGAAGCATTGGAATTAGTTACAAATCTTACTCCTGTTCTATTACAATTTCATGCTGAAAGAAAAATGCTTTGCCTAAGGCAATCACTAAGCCTGGGAGCTAAGACACCGTTTTTGTGTTTCAAAGTTTACTTAAACAATAAATTATACTTTCACTCAGATATTATTAACTAATAATTCAAGGCTGGGAACTTCAGTCAAGTGTGATAAAAAGAGTTTGGCTGAGTGGCAGGCAGCCACGTTCTCCTAAATGCCAGCAGCAGGATCTGTTTACACAATAAATCACTCCTGCGATAAACTGTCCTTAACTTTCCGCTCCAGATGGAAGACTTCAAGCCAGGCCAGTGATTTAGCAGCGCTGCTAATACCTGAGGTGACATTTTTATTGCAGATGATAACCATACTGGTGAGATTAGAGTTATCTTTTGCTGTTCCTTCTGAAAATTACGCAAGGCTGAAAATAATCATGGAAGCGTTCTGTGTGTTTATTGCTCGTGTAAACTCGTGCTGGGTTTGGAGCACACCACGCCTGCAGCCACCCAAACATGAGATGTGATCAGACCCACGGTTGGTAAAGTTCTCTCCTGCATGGGACAAAAAACCCCCCTGTTTTAATGAAACCCTGTTTCTTGGGAAACGAGAATGTTCCCTGGAGGGTCTCACAATTGCCCACATTCAGTATTTCAGCTTCTTCAGGGATTTGAAATCTTGCAGACACTAAGCTGATACAGCTTCCCAGCACCATTGTCAGATAAAGATGCAACGTTTATATTTTAAAGAGCAGAAATTTAGGTGGAAAGAGCTGCTCTGTTGACCACAGTCACAAAGAGAGCTGTGACAAACTAAGGAGTGGCACTTACCAATGGTGCTGCACCAGGATCTCGCCTTTCACCAACGATGTTGACCTTTGCAGAAGCTTTTAGCCCATTCCTTTTGAGCAGACCTGCTCTCCACCACGTGGGGCAACACCTGGAGACAAACCGAGAGGGGAGAGCTGGAGGCAGTGGGTTTCCTTGTGCCACCCCTCCCACTGAACATTGCCATGGTGCCCCAAGCTGCTCAGTCTGGGCCTCACAGCTGCCCTGTCTCCACGGGTGTGGGAACTGAAAGAGCGGAGGACTTTCACAGCGTGGCAATAAGCTTACATAGACAGAGGTTTGAAACACAGCTGAATTTTAGGCCTTGAAATGTTTGGAGCATAGAAAGTTTCCGAGCTGTAAAAAATACAGAGCAAGCAACTATTGTATGCTCTAAGGTGTGTGTGTGTAGTGTTTAGTGATTGGCTTGTAAGCGTTTAGCATTAGTCTGCTGGCTAAGAAACTTTTAAAAGGCCTTGTAACAAAGAGAGTTTTGTCTGTTGCTGTTATGGACTGAATTTTACCATCTTTTATGTCTGTACCTTCACTGAGACTGATGATGAAATAAAAAACTCCTGGAACACCTCTGGGTCTCCCTGTCCCGTTATTGGTGATTAGATCCAGCTCTCGGGAGTGGGGCAGAGCCCTCAGTGTCCCGTCACCGAGGGAGCCTCCAGAGCTGCCCCTGGGGGCTGCTGCTCCGTGCCTGCTGGATGCACACCATCCCTGCACTGCCTCGCTGCAAACCTGGGCTGTGGGCTTGGCCTTTAGCTCAGCAGGTGCCACGTTTCTCCCCGAGGCTCCTCTGCTTGCGCTTTCTCTCCCCAAGCCAGGCAGAGAACTGGAGCAGAGCCCCCAGGATGAGCCCTGCGCGCCGTCTGTGCACACCCAGCTGTGTTATCCATGGCCTCGGCCCAGGCCTGGCTCATTCCCACTGGCACAGGGAGTGTGGGAAGCCCCTGGCTCCTTCAGGGTTTGCTCTAAACTAAGTACCTCCACAGCTTGCTGTTTTCCCACTGCTGCAGTGTTTCAATTACCTGCTCACAGTGAGAGCTCTAATCAGGACTCCTGCGAGCCCCCATTACTTCTGGCCCCCGCTGTGCCCAAGCCAGTGGGAGTCCCAGCAGCACAAATGTTTATCTCCGCACAATCTTCATCTCTCTCTTTGTTTTGCCTCGTTTATAAAGATCTTACTTTAAAGCAAATGACGCACAATCAGTAAAGGGGAAATTAATCACGCTGGAACCAAAGTTCTGACACTGAGTTTTAAAGGAAACGAGAGACACTGATCACAGGCTGGTCCTGCAGAGAGGGGATGTCAGCACGTCAGCGATAAAGTCTTTTTGTCTCAGACAGAAAGCCTTTCCCTGTCTGCTGTTTCCTCTACTCTGCTGAGAAATGGGATCCCCTGGGATCTTTGGGCTGCCACAGGAGGAGTATGAGTTTTAATCAAATCTTTCTGCACCAGTTTGGGGTCATTTTCTTCCCTCTGAAAGATCCATTTGTCCTGATTAAGGTATTACAAGAAGTCACTTAAAGGACAGATAAATGACGAGAGATTTTATAAGTGAAAGGGAAACCACATGCTGAGAGGGCTATAATTAGTTCCTTCTATTAATGCCTTAGGTGTTGTTGTATTTCACAATCCTAATAATTAAACACTTAGTAGCAGAGTGTTGGATTAGTGTTTAAAAAACCCCCACAGACCAAGGGGGAGGCTTCTCTCAAGGTTTTCTGAGAGCAAGCAGGGAACAGATATCGTGGCACGTGTGGCAGTGGCTGAGTTTCCCAACTGAGTTCAAAGGCCATGATCACCTTCAAAGAAACTGGAAATAAGTATTTTCCTTTTTTAACATGTGCTGACGCTGACAGCTGAGAAAAATGAGAGATCTATGCCATTACAGTGGCTTTTCTTTTCAGCCTGTAATAGCAGTTGCACAGAAAACTGGTGATTGGGGAAAATTGAGGGAGGGCACATGCAAAGCACAGTCAAAGCAGGTGCTGAGCATCCCTTCCTCGAGCTGCTTCTGCTCTTTGCACTCCCATTATTGCGTACTTTTCAAAAGTGGTGAGGAGCCTTCACAATGGAAACATCTGGTCCTGCTAGAGAAACGTGGCCCATTGACCTGGACCCCTCCTTGGTGCCTGGAATAACAGAACGCTCAATGTCTGCTGGAATTACTGAATTCTATCCTGAATGCACAGTTCTTAGGGACTGGACATTTCTCAGACAACAGAAGGCACTGGAAAAACATGAATATTTGGTATTTCAGATGCCCACTTTGTTTTCCCTAACACTTGTGGTAGGAATCAGCTGTTCCCAGTTACCCTGTGAGATGTGAACTGAAACTCAGATTCACAAAGTATTTTTCACTCCGAAGGATAAATTCCCACCGTTTTCTCTGCCCTGCCTGTGCCACCTCTCCCACTGAGGACGCTGCAGTAAAACCCAGTTTGCAAGAAAATCATTCTATTCTGTGGAAAATGAAGCAAAATGAGGTTCCAGAAGACAGTGAAGGCCTTTCAGCCTTTTTCCCTGTCCCCATGGCAGGTGTAATTACCCAACGTGAGACTTGGCAGGAGTTCTGAAAGAATGAATACAACAGCAAAGCTAAAATTTCCAGGAGCTCATACAGCATCATCTGCTCTTTGTAGGTTCTTCTACTACTTGCATCAGAAATGAAGTGTCCCACAGCAGTCATCTCCAGTAAAACATTTTGTGACACAGCTAACATCTGTTCCCATTTTGTGATCATCCCCAAGAGATTAAACCCCAGTCTTTTGAGAAAAAGGGGCTCCCAATAGCAAAATATCAGTACAAAAAAAAAGGTGGTGTTGGTTTTTTTTTTGGTAAAACATAAAATCTTCACTAAATATATCAGTATTGTGGGGACTGCAGTTGCAAAGATATTTTTGGCACAATCTACTGATTATTTATAATAGTTGAATATGATATGTTATTAACAATTCTGTAGTTTTTTAATTGTTCTAAATTCTATAAAATAAGGAAAAAAAAAAAAGCTTCAGGAATTCAATTAGCAAATTATTTCCAGGTGCTGATAATTATTGATGCTGCTTGATAGAGGCTTTCCCTGTGTAGCAACAGTTCTGTAATTACCCAGGAGATGGCATAAGTAGGCCAGTTATCGACCTCTCAGTACCAAGGAGTTAAACCAAGGGAGGATTATTAATACCCTATTTGAAAACAAATCTACTTACAAAATGCATATTATGATATGGTCAGTGGAGAGGAGGTTTTTTTCTCAAGAAAAATCCCTTTCCTCATCAACATCACACAAGGAAAGGGTCACTTAACAGCCACAGAGCAGCACAGAGGAAAAGGGATGTGAGGAGGCCAGTATGAAAATTTTAAGCAGATATTCTGATTTTTTTACCCTTAGGCTATGTCCTTTATATAGAAAACTTTCTATTTGTCCACTTTTTTTTTTTTTTTTTTAATGAACAAGAGACAGAAGCAATGACTGATAAGAAATATATCTGCATTGTACTCTGTCAGCCTCATTCCATCCTGTTTGCTTTTTTTAAGTGCTTTATTCAAAGAATTTCTAAAAGTATAGAGGACATGGCAGAATCCATTTAAACCAGAAAATGAACACTTTCAAGCACAGAGAAGGAATTAATGTTTGCATCTGGCCTTCAATATATAACTTTGTATATGAACATTTTACATATTCTGCTATTTTCACTATTCAAACCTATCAATCCCACAAACAGAACAGATGCTCTGCACACTGTGGTAATGGATACTTCAAAAAAGAAACAAAAATTCAAGATCAGTTTCCCTTTCTCCATTCAGTGTTTCAAAATGCCTAATTTGTGGCTTGGGGAGACATTTGATAGTGTCAAACTGCAGTTCCCGATGATATAAATGTACTTGGGGCTAGTGTGAAATTTCCTAACTTGAAATCTGCTGCCTCTCCCACTGAGGTTATTGTCCAGAAGTGAAACCACAGAGAAATGCAACTAAACAAGAAACCCTTCCTTGGTCCTGGGGTCAAACCCTGAATATGCAGATGCTGAAAGTGATCTCGATAGACTCTGCACTCACTTTCTTTTTTTCTCCCCCAGGCATTTGCCAAGTGCCACAGAATGTCATGGTGGAAACCTCCCCTCATGAAAGGGCAAGAGCTGAGTTAGAAGAGTTCTTGCAAATCAGCTCAGTGATGCAGCAGCTCAGGCATGCAGGGGATTTGTAAACAGCTGGCAAGTCGAGCACCACGGCTCTAAGTTCTGACTTAATTACAGGGAAGTGATAAAGGTTCCATGTCTAGGATTAGGGGGGATGACCATAATAGTATAAAAGAGAAGAAAAAATACAAAACTTGGCTATTTCTTTCAGAACTGTAGATCACCAGCTCACCAGCCTTCCTGATCTCCATCAAACATCAGTGAACCTCATCCATGGATTGTGTGGGCAGGTGGCATCTTTTAGTCCTTGACACAGCCTGAAAGAAGAGATTTGAGCCCTTCATTAGGGCTTCAAGATGCTTCTGCAAGAAAAGCAGAAATGGACAGACACAGAACTACTTTTTGTGCTTTTGAAATCCTTTTGACATATTTCGCAAGATATCTGTGAAAGGTTGGTTTTTGGTTGTTGTGTGTGGTTGTGGGGTTTTTTTTGCCCAGAATAGCTTCTACATAGCCAGAGATAGGAATCTCATGTTTAAAAGCATTTGTGTTTTTGCTTTCAAAACCATCAGCTGTAGCCAGGACTATTGTAAACCCACAAAATCTCAGTAATCTCAGTCCAGTTCAGCTTTGTCACCTTGCCAAGAATGCTGCTTAGATTAATACAAACACCATCAGACTACTTAATTGAATTGCATTTGGGAGAGATAAGGAAAAGAATACAAGGTGATTGTGGAAGCTGCACCAACAGATCTTGTGAAGAACATGTTGCAGAATTATATATGGAAAAAATAACAGCAAATATATTACAAGGCACTGGCACTCACAGTTGCTCCTAGCAGAAAGGCAACATAAAGAAATGGTTTTTAGTGTAGAAACTGGAGTGTATCCTGGATCCTGCAAAAGCTGCTGACACAGGCTGTAACTGATGGAAAACCAACAGAACCTGTCATCCCCATGTTTCAGTACTGACAGTGTAAAAGCCTTTCTTTCATTTAGAAATTCATTTGAAAGCAGTAGTGACAAGTGAAGTCCTATTTCCATCTACAGGGGAAAGAATTTCCCACTCCAATGGCTGATTCTTCTATTTGTTATTTTAGGGAAAATCAGGGATGATTCTGGCAAAGCCAGAGTGATGGAATAAAGCAAATGGAGAGGATGGGGCCCCACACATTTCTTGGTCAGGGCATCCCTGACTGTGACCAGGACATTCCACTCACTGATGCCAGCAGAGGACAGTAGGAACCACGTCTTGTTGATTAGAGGATGTTTGGAAAAGTTTATATTCAAAAGGAGACACATGGAATTGGGAAAAAACAAGCTTAACTTTCCCAACGATCTTGGAGGATGAGGAAGTCTGGACTGTAGCAAATCCTTACTCAGAGAGGCTCAGAAATCACAGTAGAAAGGAGTATCTCTCCAAATCCAAACTGGAATAAGCAAGGAAAAGGAATTCTGGAATGACTCGACACTAAAACTGAAGAAGTTTAATGCTGGTGAGCAGAGCTCTGTCATGGGCAGGCTGTAATTGCAAACACATCACTGCCTCATGCATGCAAGAATAAAAGTGCAGAATCCCTCTCCAGACACAGCAGTGGCTCCTCCCAAGAAAATCAGGATCTCATATGCAGGAGACAGTTTGTGTTTGCATCTTGTTCCAGGAGAACAGGAAAAGGTAACTGGAGCATGCATCCATCACAGGAGCTGGGAAGCACTGCCAAGGCCAATAATTAAGAAATTATTTCAGTTTTCTTACTTGAAGATGCAGGTGGCTCCAAAGCAGAGTGAGACAGCAAATACCACCCCGATATGATGGATAATGGGGAAGGTTTGGCTCCAGACTGAACTGGAAGCCTAAGCCAATGCTGCTGTATACACCTGGTCATGGAATTTAAAATAAAGTACCCTCAGCATGAGGCAAAAATCAGGAAGGTTTGTGTTCCAGCAGGTTCACTGTTGATCCACAACTCTGAAAATCACACTTTGTGAGATTCCTCTGTGACCCCGGGCAAGTGACGTGCAGCCGGATTTTAATAAATCATCCAGCATCTACCTCCACTGGAATTAGTGGAAATTAAGTGTCATAAATCTGTCTATTACATCCCTCCAGCTGTGAAATGGGAACCATCCTTCCTGTCTCCAAGAAATACTTCCAGAGATTCTGGAATGCTTTGACAGGGCAGTAAGGGGAAGTGTGTACGTATCCTAAACAGAAATATGAAGTTTCCTCAGCTGATGCTGTGCTGATGTGCTGAATAAATATTGTCTTTAGGTTTTTGCAATATTCAGGTTTATGAGCCAAATGAAAGCAAGGCATGGATGGTATTTTTAATGTGCTGAATAAATATTCATCAGGATATTCATCAGGATATGCATTTTTTAAGCTAAAGAGCCAATATTATTTATAGTCTGTGCTTTCATGTAGAGAAGCCAGTTATATGAGAATTGAGGAGGAGAAGTGACACCCTGCTATGAGGTTGCTGGTTATTTGCTAACAAGACCATGATGAGGGTGAAACAATCCTGTGCTTGACTTGAATGGAGAGCGTGGGAGTTGAAAAATTGAGGTTTATTTCAGTATCTTGTTGAACTTGGATGGGCAACTTTAGGCATTCAAATAGTTTGTGCAAGATACTTGGCAAACATCAGAGTGAGACATTCACAGAAACAGGTGAAAAACCCAAACATACACATCTACTGCTTTAAAATCCCAAGATCTTTCAATGTAGGTGGTTTTAACATGGCAGAGGAACATTACTTTTGGGATTTCTTTCTTTTTTTTTTTTTTTTTTTTTTTTAATTTAGTGCTCTCTCCTTCCCTCAGGACAACTCTGGGACTGTTTTCAGTTCGTGCTACTTTACACATTCCATCATTACCTGCCTCTAAAAATGAAAAATAGGTCAAGAAATTGCGAGGTGATTCAGTTAATACATAAACCATTATCATATTCAAGTGCTATACAACTGAACACCTTCCATTTAATTACGAGGCAGTAGAGCCAGTGCAGTGCGGTGACATTAATCATTACAATACTGAAATTTTGTTACCATGGTGTGTCTTTTAAGAGGAAACTATTTTAAGATGTAAATTAACTTTGCCGAAGAATTTCCCTCCTCACACCCTCAGACAAGCAGCAATCACCGTTTGTGGGCATTGTGTTGCAAGAGCAGCTCAGGGATGTTATTAAGTGCTCTCATCAGAGCTACATCCATCTTTATTTTGGCCCCACTGCAAACCCTTCCCATTTCCCTGCAGTCTCTTTGCACTTTATAACAGATATTTTAGCAGTCAGGGGATGTTATGCAGTGACAGCTATGAACTTTAATATCCTTTATCTAACATGAAGAGTCATAAACCAGGCATTAGTTCCCCCCCCGTGGCCAGCCCGACTCTCAGGGCAGCAGCATGTGTCTCTCAGCCCTGTTTGCTCTCCAGACCTCACACCAAGTGAGCTCCCTTGCAAAGGGACAGGGCTTTTTGTGCAGGTGCAGATATTTACTAGAATTTAGTCCTGCAACCTATAAAACCCAAAAATCCAACGGAATCTTCTCCCAGCACCGCAGATCCGTCTACATCCTGCCCAACCCTTGGGTTTATGTCCTAAGGTGTAATTTAGGCTGCTCTCACAGCTGGACAGCAGCGCTGAGATGATGGACTGGGCGGATTCTGGAATCAAACCAACTCCTGGGGAGAGAGAGGTGGGAATAAAGCCTTGGATCAGGCCCAGGTTAGAGATGCTGAGGAAGCATTTCTGGCCTGGGCTGAAGGTCTGCTGAAAAGATGTGGTCAGGGAGCAGACAAGAGTAAAAAGGGTTTTTTTGGGTGTGAGAAGCTGGAGGAGGTTATATTATCTTTTAGGCAGAAACTTGTGACTGTAAATCTGAATTAAAGTCAACATTCCCGTATCCACAGAGCTGAATTTTCCATTGAGATCACATTCTGTTGGTCATCCTGATTGCGACCACGAAACAGTCCCTGGAAGTCGGACCAGATTATTGTTATGGCTGTGAAGCAAATATTCTGTTACTGTAAAGGGCAACCATTTTGTGCTTCCTGAGCTGAAAAACTACTGTCAATAAGTTACGAATTCAGACTAGAGCCCGAGGGAGTCAGACACTCAAATGCCATTGAACTTCATAAACAGCTGAGTGCTTACATCCTTTAGGCTCCGAAATCCTTCCCTTAAATTACAAATCTGGTCTATAAACACAAAAATCTAATAGTTTGAAAGAAAGGTTTGCAATAAAGTATAGATCCAGCCTAAATCCTTTGTTCATGAGATGCTGATCAATATGCATAACTCCAGTGTCAGCTCATCACTTGCAAAATCTTTTGACCTTGAACTGGTTTTACTTCTTTATTTCTCTTGCTTAATTTTTTGTTGCCAACTATCTGAATAGAAGCTTTCTGAAGTAAGAAAAGTCATATTATCAATTCTGTGTTCACTGGCTCTGAGCAAGGTGGGCCAATCTGTATCTTTTTGCTAACAGGCAAATCCCTCTTGCAGAACAGTTGCAAACTTTTCTGTGTAGTCATTTGAAGCACATTTTCCGCCTCTAATCTGCTGCTGGAGTGAAATCCAAAGCACAATGGACTGAGTAGGATTCCTTTCTTGAGTTTGTTTCTCTTTTAGTGGAACTTCAGCATTTCTGCCTTTTGACTGGAATCCCTTTTGTCCTGTCCCACCCATCAGAGAGGTCATGCCCAGCTCCTTTTGGCACGGAGATGCCATTTTGCTGTGAGAAAAGGAGCTGCACGCAGCACACTGTGCATTTGCATAACCTCTTTGGTAAGAGTTTGTCAAGAATCCCTCTCGCTGTTATTTCTGTATTGTTCTCTGTCTCGCCGAGAGAACAGCGCAGTTTCTAAGGATGCAAAATGATAGCTCTGTCTGGCGTATGATAGAATATTAAATACATTATTAAATCCAGCTACTCCTGAAAGAGTTCTTCTGGCATTCTTCACTTCAGGGTTTGCTGAACTCCCACAAAGCACATTTTCAGAGAAGTGAGCACAAAGTTTCTCTTGGTAAGAAAGTTTTGAGGTGCCTTTTCTCTTTTTCTCGCTTTGGTTCACTGATTATCAGACATGTAAACAGGTTTTATTTTGCTAAGTATCAACACATTCAACTGCTTCACTACTTTTAGCTTCTGATCTTAATCAAGATTTAACCAGAAAATACCTCTGGAACCTTTAGCAAAATACCAAGTGCCTATTAGATTCCCTGAACCTCTATTTATTAAAACAATCTCACGAGCAGGCAGCACAGCTGAGGGAAGAACCACAGCTTAAGGAATCAACCTGCATAGAGATTTCAGTCAATTTTCCACCCATTCTGAGGGGCACTCTGTGTATTTTAGGTCAGAACCGAGACGCTGGCTCTGCACTGGTTGTGTCTGTTGAGGTGCGCCCACGTTAAGGTCAGAATTCCTGGCAGCTGTGGGTGCTCAGCAGATGGCACTCGGTGTCTGGAGCAGACAGAGGTGATGGCTGGTGCCTCTTTCACCAGGGGAAAGAAGGCAGCCAATCTCACCACGTGCAGAATTAACCGCCCAGAATATGTAATCACTAACTGCGGATCAATTTAATTAATGTCCTGTCAACGTGTGCAGCCACCCTGTTGATCTATATCCCTGCACACATCTCTGATGGGTCTGTCCCAGGGTTTATAAACGTTAAAATAGAGGAATCAGGCTGTGAGTGGAGCCCAGGCTGTGCTGGGTACGGGGGTCACTGTGGCTGTGAAACCCACCAAACGTCAAAGTGTTACTGCCCCAACACTGGGGTCATTCTCTGTCATTTCCCCTAATTACAGACACTTGCAATAAATTTAGACAACACCCGAATATAAAAGAATAAAAAGCCCTTTGTTTCATCTAAAGTGGGTCCTGATAAGCAATCACCATTAACAACACGCTGTTGGAAACCTGTTGTACAGACAACATTCAGCAGTGAGCAAGGCACTTCCCAGTTACAACCACTTCAGATTTAAGGTACAAAAGTCCCTGTATCTCTAGCAATTGTTGCCTGACAACTCCTAGATTGTTGGAAAAACATCAGAGTCCAGCAACGAACTCCAGTTGCTCTCACTTAGCTTGACTTTTCAGGAAATTAATGGAAAAAATAAATTGTATTTTGTTTGATAGATTAGCTGATAAGTCTGGCATGAAAGGGGTTGCATGCAGTTGTTTTGTTCAAAGGTGTGAGAGAACCTGATTTTAGAAATGTTACATACAAGGCTGGTCACAATGAGAGTGGATGCTGATATTGAAAAGGTAATATCAACAGAAATAAAGATTAAATCACTAGGTATAACTTGATTTAAGAGCAATGCACATGAAGATAACGTGATTTTTTTCCCCAGAATGTCTTAATGAAAATGTGGATTTCAAAAGGATTCAATTGCTCCATGTATTGGAATTAGTAAGAGCTGAATTTCCCAGGTTGTAGCTGTGTTTTAGAATTCTAGCAGAGCAGCTGGACCTGTAGCATCCTTGTTTTGTCAGTGATGAGAATATTTCTCATTCACTGGAGATACCAAGCCCACTAACAGGCCAACAAACATTCGTTAAAATCCACACTAAACTGGAGAAAAATTACTTGCACTATTATTTGGCCACAGAAATTATTTTAACTTCCATTTTATCCTGAAAAGTAAAAAAGTGGTACAGAACAATGAGTTCTAGAAATTTGCCCACTGGCCTGTGGGTAACTCCTTGTGTTTCTGGCTACTCACGTGCAGCCTGTGACAGCTGAGGAAGGGACATGGATTCCTGGAGCTGCCTTCTCTCCCTACTCCTCTCATTATTTATGATGTGGATTTTGAAACTGAAAGGTGGACCAAGGATGGAGAATGGGAGGAGATGAAGGAGCTGCAACCTGGCTGTCTCCTGTATTCTCCACAGGCGTTTGGGAACATTGTTCTCTGGCATAAAAACAAACCACAGAAAAAGCCCCAAACCAAAACACCTGCATTGGTAGATGGGGAAAAAAATCCCATTTGGAAAATATACATGTTCTGATGTTTTATAGAAACTTGATTATCCTGGCTGACATTATTGATGTTGACAGCAATTGTAAAGTGAATTTGGAGAGATTAAGTGTATAGGGGCATTGTCTGTAGTTTTTAATAATCCTCTTCTCTTAGATCCTGAAGAAAAAGAACATTATTGTTGTGGATGTATTAATGGAATCTGCCTGTCAAAATAATGAAATTGAAAAAGCTTTTATTGGGTATGTATATCATAGAAATGTTAGCATTATATATGTCCCTTGTGCCAAATGTATTACCACAGCAATAAGTGGAGAAACATCAACAGAAATACAGTATATAATGATGCTTAAAAATCCCTCACATATTGACATTGCTATAATTCTAACTGGGTCTAGGAGCCACATTTCCCCAAATAATTGGCAAGACTTTCTGTTAGCATTTAACATTTATTGTTTCTTTCATTTCAAGTATTATTTGAATAGGAAACTACTAAGAGGTCTGGAATGCAAATCCAAAGCCTTTCATGTCAGATGCAGCATTACAGAACCCATTTCCTCTCCTTAGCATACCTGATCATGTGAAATGTTATATATCCTACCCCTTCCCATCATGAGGCTGAGGTTTTCCATGAATGATTGGCCAACCAGCTACAAGACAAATTCGAGATGAAATCCAGTTGAATAACTGCTAAAACCTGTAGGCAGAAAAGTATGTAATATGCATCATAATGCAGAAGTTTTGTGGGAGCTGTAATGGATTCTCTCTGTATATTGACTGCCACCATAAACTCTGATATTGCAGAAAAATGTAAAATAAATACAGTCTTGGTGAAATACAGGCAGCAATTGTTTGTTTGCTTCAGCTGAAGTAAATTATCTCCGGATGGGCAATTCATGTTTTGGGAAAGTTGTTGAGAAAACGAAGTCAGAGAAGAGGGGCCAAAATGGCAGCAGATGTGAACAAAACACCGGGGCTGCTCTGCTGAAGCAAAGACAACACTGAGGGAGAAATGAGGGCTACAAGATATTTCAAATATGTCACCATCAAATTGTGCTCCCTGTGCATAGAGACCAGGACAAGAAATGCATCATTTCACCTTTATGAAGGGAAAATGAAAAGAGTCAGTTTTCTAATGTTGGTAAGGGATCAGATTGCCTAAGGATACAGTGGAATCGTCACTGAATAATTTAAAACACATGTGGTAAAAATGGTAAAACTATCCCTAATAATCAAGAGGAGAATGGACTAGATAAAAGTACCCACACTGTCACCCACCTGTGATCTGCAAGGCCACTGCAAGTGGCTTAAAGGAAATGTGGAATCCCAGAACAAAGAGGACTTTTTGGTGTCCTTTAATGCAAAGATTTTTTTTCATGGGTAGTAGAATTCATGCTGGTATAACTATGACATTACATACTTCACATATACATTTAAAACACCATATATAACAGATTTAAATGAATATTTGGAATAGGAAATGCTTGTTAAGACAGGGAACTGGCAATGGGGATTACATTTTTTTTTAACTTTTGTAATGGATTTTAGAAGCAATGACTCAACTATTTTGTGTGGTTTTAGTATGCACACACATAAACTGGATCATATATCTGCAGGAAATTTGCATTCCTGAAGATGAAGAATTTTGTGTCAGTGTTAAACAGTGTGTGATGTACAACACCACCACCCCATCTCCAGAATTTATGTTCTACTTAGGGAGTCTCTGATCAGGAAATTCTAAACAATGTAGGAAGAAATGAACGTGTCAGCCCTTAATAGCAGGTTAGAGAGTCAAAGTCAGTCTTGGTGAGGTAGGAGGCACTTTTTTCTCATCCAACACTTCTGAGAAAATGAAATCAAAAGTCGGTGCTGCAGTTGTAAATTGACAAGTTAAAAATGCTGTGGAGCTGCAGCAGCAGGAACGGGGAGGGAACATCTCCTTTGTGGCGGAGGCTGCTGTGAAGGAGAACCCGTGAGAAGCACATAGCAGTGTCTGCAGGTGGGGCTCTTCAGAGACGCCTTTGTTTTCCCTCCCTTCCAAGCATGATTAATCCCTGCCTCTTAAAAAAAGGCTTTTCCCCAGGAAAAATCCCAGCTGCTTCCCCTCTTTTGCAGTGGCACCGTGGCAGGGATGGGGCCCTGCAGACTCGGGCAGCGGTGGCTCCTGCGGTCCATGAGGAGCTGGGAAGGGCCGTGCGGTGCGAGTGTGCTTGGCTAACTGTGCTTTCCAGGCAGGAGAGGACGCCCAGAAAAGTCCCAAAGCCTTCCATTCAATTAGTGAACACCCCTGCCGTTAGCAACAGGGGTGAACTACAGCCGGTACCAAGGAGGGAGGCTCGGATGTCGCTTTGCCTCTCGCGTACACGTGGAGCGATTTGTTCTGGCCTATGTGAGTTTTTCAGAAACGCCCAGAACGCTTGAAAGAGTTGCTCTGCCTCAGCCTCACTCCAGCTGCTGGCAAACCATTAGGCTGCTAGTGTGCTCTTTGTTGAACTGGCATTGCTGGGAGGCACAGCACTGGCAGGGCAGTGACTGGCAGGAGATGCTGCCGGAGAGGCACTAACTGGGGGGAGCAGGAGCAGCAGCACACGGCTCCCCGGGCACCTCAGGGGAGGGAAGGGACTTGGAAAGGGACCTGGGCTGCTGCTGATGGGGAAAGGGAAAGGCAGGAGGGCTGAACAAGAGAGAAAGGACACGCCTGTGTGAGCGTGTGACCCTCCGGAGCAGCAGCGCAAGGTCGTGTTATCAAGTCAGCTTTTTGCCACGGAAGGAAATGATGTGACCATTCTTTTTTGGATTGAAAAATGAGAATTACTGTGGTGCCTACAAGCATGAGAAACTTATTTGCATGCCCTGCCATCTGGAACGCTGCCTCCCTTTCCATCCTGGGTGCTGTCACATTTTTCATACCATGGCTCAGTTCTTGCTAGAAAACCTTCTGATGGACCGCTTCTTTCTTTCTTTATCCCATCATGGACTACATTGTGCCTTCCTCTTGGGAAGACATTATCCAGATATTTCTGGCAATTGCAGCAGCTGCTAAAAAGGAGCCCACAGGTTCCCTTTTCAAATCCAGTTGTGTCAGTTAAAAAAATGGACTCTTCATTGCCATGACAAATACAAAAGCACAGAAACAAATAAAATAATAGATCACCAAGGACAAGGCTTTAAGAACCTCTATAACAAGTAATTGAAGACACAAACCTCAGTGCTGGGCACTGAACTCCCGTTCTTCTCCCTGAGTTCATGATGGGAACATGGGCAGGAAGGTTGTCCTTGCTGTGGGAAGAGGGAGATGTGTGACGCAGCAGAAATGCAGTCATTCCCCGTGCTCACAACCTGATTTTCCTTACGTGTGGACAAACTTCTCTTCCACAATATCGCCAGAATTCCTTTATTCACTTCAGATGGTAAATGCTTTTCAGCAGATATTGCATCGTTGTATTTGCTAACAAGGTAGCAGGACAGATGGAACACCTGAAGTGTACCACAAGACATATGTTTTTGTGTAAGTACTTGAGGGTTTTCAATATGCAGGAATATGTATTTATTTTTGGTTAGTAGAACCCATCTATCTATATTGGTCAGCTGATGATCTGGTGTGGCATCCATGTCAATTCATGAGAAAAAATGTCTAAATTTTAAATGTTTACCTGATTTTTAAAGCCTTAAATTAAAGTTAGCTCTGCTACTCAGCTACAGGAGGCTGATGAGGTGTTTGAGATCTTGTATTATAACTCAGATATGTGATATGACTTGAAGAATGGAAGATTCCTTTAAATAATTGTTATATAGACAAAAGTGGAAGATATTTAGCCTGGCCAGTCAGGTTTTAAAGACCTCATGGCAGAGAAATATGCAGGGCAGAAATTCTGTAAAATGCATTTGTGGCTGTGGAATGGATTGCAAGAGAAAGGAAAAAAAAAAGACAAAACAAACCCACAACATGCTTTTGGTTGGGGAAAAGATCAAAGGTATGGCAGTGCAATTGCTTTTGGGAATCTCTTCAGGAGCAGGATTTCATGCAGACACCTGCTGGTGCCTTCTGCTGCTCCCTGTGTTTGTGTGGTCTGTGCCAAGGAGACTTTGGGGGAGCATCTGCAAAAATGAGCAATCTGCCGATAGAACATTGAAGGATGTGATAAGTTTTTTTATTTAATTTACACCAATCTTCTTTTTTTATTCTTTTTTTTTTTTTTTTTCTGTATGGATAACATTTTTCCTGTGTGCTCACAGGCCTGGCAAACCCTTGGAGTTCTCCTGCAGGACAAGGGAGGACTGATTGTAGGGGTTTCTTCACAGTTTATTAAAACTAAACCAATGCCTTTCAAAATGGCCTCAATGATCCTTGAGCTCTTGATGCTGGAGTCACTGGATTTCTCCAAACCTGAATCTGGACTGGTTCTAGGTACCTGTCTTCCAAGCAGAAAACAGAAGCACCTGTGAAAAATTTTACTTCCTTCTGACATTGTGTGAAATATCTGACCTCAAGGATTGTGGTCAAAGTGACAAAATTAGTCTTCTATTTTCCGTATGCTTGGTTTATCTGACTACTGAAATAGTTTTAAACTACAAATGGTCAATAGGAAATAGATTTTTAATTACTCTTCATCAGTGTCCCGATTGTGGTTATTACACAGTATTTTAAAGAAAATGTTGGACCTGGGAGCTACAAATTTTTCCAGCTTCTGGATGAAATAGCAACAGGGATGAAACAGGTTGCTATGCAGGAATACAAAAACTCTTCTAAATTATAAAACAAAAGCTGGCCACACAACCAAGCCTCCTTTTCATCTTCTTGCCAGTCCAGCTCAAGATGCAAATACCCTGAGTGAGTAATATATCCTCAGAGTGACAGCACTGGGACATCACTCACTTGCAAAAGTCACACAGGCTGCAGCTCTGACAGGCTGCAAGAGGAGATGGAAGCTCTGCAGTTCTGCTGAAGGCAAAGCACTGAAAAGTCATCTGAAGTGCAGAGGGATGGACGTTCTCAGCAGTGTGAGGGGTTTTGAGTCTTCATGCAGGGCTCTGGGGGAAGGTGTGGGGGATGTTCAATCCCCCAAAAGGACACGAGGAGCTCATGGTCGCTTTGGCTTAAGCACAGGAGGACTCTGCTACTCAAAGGTAGCACAGAGGAGAAAAAGGAGCTTAATCAAATGAGTGGTCCCTGGTGCAATGTATCAGGGTCCAGTAGGAGATAGAAAACTGTATGTTTTAAAATACTATTTATTGTAAAAACACGCTGGAAGACCTAATGAACCTATCCATAGCCATGGGCTGCCACTTAGGACTTATCTGATCACAGAACATAACACTGAGCACTCAGTCTGGTGCTCAAGGAACCTCTTATAGTAGGGTGGACTTTTCAAACTGCTCTTTCTTAGAAAGGTGTGACACAGCATCTCCCTGTAGCAGAAATACCAGTGGTTGCCATGTGGTTTATGCCAGGCCTTCTGAAACATCCAGAAAGGCTCATTCTTTGGTGACTGATGCTCACAAAGGTTGTCAGGGCCTAAAGGAAGCGTTTCAAACAGAAAAGAACTGAAATTGTTCTGCAGGACCAGGCTCTGCTTGCCCCACGACCATTAGCACCTAACACCTCTCCAGGCCCAGATGAAGCAGCTGATCCAGATGTCATCGAAATGTTGAAAGGCATTTGCGGCTAAACAGATTTCTTGTACACAACTTCAGCATCTCTGATATTCTGATTTTTTTTCTCTCTGAAAGGAGCAGCAATTTTAGAAGAATTATCTTAACAGCCACCCTGTGATAAGTCCCATTCCTTTTGCACAGGGTCAGCATAACTCCTCTGTCTCTCACCCTTTGGGGGTTTATAACCCCTCCTTCCTGCTTCTGTGCCCCTTTGTCAGCCTCGTGCTGCCACCTGTCCTGCCCATCCCGAACCCCTCTCCAGAGCACGCTGGGCGGAGCAGCCGCCTCTCCACAAGTCAGATTGATGCTCGTGATTACATGGACTGTTAACCTGGCTGTAAAAAAATTATTTACCTGCCAGCACTCGCAGACACCTTCACAAACCACTTGCTGATGACACCGGTGTTCACCTTGGGAAGGACATGGAGTGAAGAGCAGGGTGTGACATCCTTAATGGATTGCCTGGAATTCGCCGCGGCGTCTGACTCGTGTCATGTCTGAGAAACACAACTCCTCCAAGGGACCCAGAAGATTTACTGAGGAGATAATGTCTATATGTCTGTGTTATTGAAGACATTACGTATCTCAATTTTATAGTGCTTCTTCTCAGTTTCGTGTTCAAAATACGTTTTAAAAAGGTAGCAAAATACCTGCTCTGTAGTACAAAACCGTTTATGACTGCATTTTTTCACGCTTTTCGTATGCTTGTTGAAAAAGGAAAATTTTGGCAATGATGGGAGACTTTATGTTATTATTTTATTCTGATCTGTCTGTGCACACTTGCTTAAGTGGACAAAAACTCTCAGAAATCTCAGCAAAGAGCACAGCTGAACACAGATATTTTCCATTTTCACTAGGGAAGGTGTTCAGAGGTCTCCAAAATTGTTGAATTTTTCTCAGCCAAGACAGGATCCACTGCCTGGAATTGGTGGTGCTCCCTGACTGGGACCTCTCATTTGATTCCTTCCCTCCTGCTAATTCTTAGGGGATTTCTGTGGACTTCATAATTATCATTTATCCCAAATATCCCATATTCCATCAGGAAGTAAAAATGAGCTTTAAATAATGGACTTTAACTTCTCCTTTTTGTGAGGATATTCTTGAAATATGGGACCAGATTCTGAAACCATGAAAACCAGAATTTTCTGTTGAAAATTGATGAATTCCCGTTCCCTTGACTCAGTTTGGTTTATTTGACACTATAAAACACCACAGAAACAAAATGATGAGCCTCAGTCTTTGTGAGAGTTGGTAGCCCTGGCTGTTCTTTTGTAGTAGAAGCGTCATTACTCACATGGCACTTATTTTGCATAATAAATAAATAAAGACATTTAAATTAATAGATGCTCTGTAAGACAATGGAGGGAAGTTCAGCAGTGACCACCTCACAAACTTTGTTCTGATAAGTATCTTAATAGAAATCATGCCCTAAAATGGGAGCTTCTGCAGAGAACAGTTTCTACAAAGCTGGAGTCTGACATTCAGAAAAGGTGGAACCGATGCTTTTCAAATGGACTCCATTTTTATCACTATTTTATTTGGACCTTTTAAAGTACAGCTCTATTTATGGAAACTTACTGATACTCTAAAAATGGGATGTGTTCCTGTGCTATCTCAAATAAAATGTGCCATGTTGGAAGATGAACGTCTAGGATCTCTCTAAGAGAAAACAAACAAACAATTGTTTTGTCTTTTGAGAACAACATTTCTTTGTAACAAAGAGATTGAACCCTGTGGATCTTTTTAATCCCCGTGAAGAATTTTGTGAATATTTGCAAGATGTCAAAAATAATTAGACAAAAGCAGTTTCCCCACCTCTGGTATAAATAGTACATACATTGTAGAGATCAAAGGACTTCACTTTCTCTCTTGTAAATCTAAAATGAGGGTTCCTTTGAAGAAAAAACAAGAAACAATGGTAAAGAAAAAAAAAGAATGCATCCCATTCTTCTATTAGAGCAACTATTGTTATTAAAACTGTCAGAAATAGGCCTGGCTTAAAGGCAGCTGATCTCCAACAAATGAAGAGCTGAGCTCCTGCAGTGCTACTGTGTGCACTCAGAGTTTCTGATTCTTAGCAAATATTTAGAATCACTCAAGATTTGTCCACTGATTCATTTGTTCAGGGTTAATGTCACACGTATTTTTTGAGATTGTGCTTGCCAATATGAAGTACTTCAAAAGAAACAGAAATTATTAAAATGGCAGTTACTAAGAAAAATAAATCTGATATGGTAACAAAGAGTGTCTACCCTAAATGAAACAGAAAAAAGAGAACCTCTCTGCTGTGCCTGTCAGCTGAGTCTGTACCTCTGACAGCACTGGGTGCTGGCCTGTCCTGCCACATCCCCTCTGCTGGCACAGCAGCACAGACACAACCTCATTTTACAACAACAGCATCACGTCACCCAGTGTTGTTCAGTTAAAAAGACAAAGAAAATCCAAGGGGAGGGAAAGGATCCGAAATCCCTTTTACACTCTCACTTTTTCTGCTTCCTCTCCTTATCTCTTCCCTGGTCTATCAGTTTGCAATCAGATTTGACGTTTAAATTTACCAAAATGTGGTTTCTCCTCCCCAGGGCATGGCTGCTGCAAAACCTGACAGGACAGTCGGAGTCCTGTTCTCACAGATCAAGAAACTGGGTGAGAGCCCATGAAGAAATGATTAAGAAATACCCATTTTGCAAAGAAACCCCCCCCTAACCAAACAAACTCAAACAATAACAACAAAGCATGCCAAAGAAAATCAAGATGAGTTGAAAAATTATTATCAGACTCTGTTAGGTCAACTTGCACGTGTCACATTTAGTGTGCATATCAAGGGGAAAGAAAACTCACATTTCTTTCTGCCTCTGATCCATGTTCATATTTGTGGGAATCAAGTGGAAGTAGTCGCCTGCTTAAATTTAAGCCAGGTACAAACCTAAATGTTTGCAGGGACTAGTCCTTTCACTTGACAGAATAAGCAGCTCTTCCTCCAGTACACTGAAGTTCTCAGCCAGGCAACTCTTAGGTAACAGTATTCATTATCTAAAATATCTTACGGTAAAATATTGACCTGCAGCATCTTTCTGGTAACTCTGCTACTGCCATTTCCATGCTCATGGTCACATCAGGCATTTTCTCTGTCTCCCATGTAAAGAAAACCTATCCCCGCTTTTAATGGAACATAATCTCTCGTGTTCTGAGTACCTTGATGATGTAGAGTGCAATTTAATTGCTAAGTATTGCTACAAAATATAGAAGCTTCCAGTGCCTACAGCACAAAATTCTAATTCAGACACCACCCATTTAAGCAACGTTAATCATACACACATCTCTCAACCCATCTTCAGTACATGGGTGGAGATATGTCAAATCTGTCAAGGTAGCAATTTATTACTACATCTGCTCTACTTATTTTGTATTAACTCACCCATCACAGCCACCTTATCAAGACAGAACAGAATCAAAATATCCACTGCTTCCCTTTTTATTCTCAACAGCAAGTGAAGGACCCTTTACAAGTTGTGGATATTTGAGCGGCACAGGTCTAATGTTTCTGCTATAAAATACAGCAGAACACAACAGAAGTGAAGGGCAGAAGAGCAACACCAAATAAAAATTGCACGGAACTCTAAAGCCTTAATAAAAGACAAACCAGAGGCTGCATTTTACAGGAGAGTTGGTGGAGGCACAGGACGGTCTGGTGGTGGAGCTGCCTGACAAACCCCCAGGATCTCAAGGTTCTAACTCATCTTCTCTCAAATGTTCACTTCCCCAAAACTTTCAAAACCACTGTATTTGATCATTGTGCTTGCCTGCACAGCTGGGATAGGAGGCTGCATTTTAACTCAAGCTAGAAAGTACCCAATCCACAAGGAAGAGTATAATCATTATGTTCTACCAGTAAGTCAAAGAAATGTCAATTTAATGACATAATATCTTTAGAGCACAACAGGATTAAACAAAAGGGCCACACTTGGCAACCACACACAGTGTCTTAGCAACATTTACAAACAGCTGTTGAAAATGCTCACCAGGTGCACGTGTGCTCATTTCAAGTCTGTTTATCCACACCAGGTTGCGTCTCCTGCTGCTCTACTGAACGTGGGTTTGGCTCAGGCACGACTGTAAAGGAGGACAATAAAAGCAATTATCAGGACTCTCACTACTGCCTTTACCTCTGGCATCTTAATTTATCTCTCCCTGGTGACTTCTTAAAGAGTCATGTAGACACTGATTTCCCACCCTGGCACAATATTAAAGCTGTAATAGTTGGTGTTTCCTAAACGCCATTTTCCTCTTGTTTTCATCTCCTTCTCCCCAATTTGCTATTTCCATTTCAGTGAAATGCCCTTTCCACTGATGAATGACATTTAAATTTGGATTGAGGATGTGACCTTGCCCCTAGGAAGGCTTTGCTGACTGCTGCAGCATAAATAAAAACAAGGCTTAAGTACAGGTCAGCATGTAGATGGTTCTGCCCAGGAGAAAAGGAGAATGCACTGAATGATTGTGTCATAAT
The DNA here is from genome assembly GCF_015227805.2 of Hirundo rustica. Lineage (NCBI taxonomy): Eukaryota > Metazoa > Chordata > Aves > Passeriformes > Hirundinidae > Hirundo > Hirundo rustica. Next base: position 3,880,548 of record NC_053465.1, read on the forward strand.
TTGTTCCCCTTTTCTTTCTCCTGAGGAACTCTTATTCTTCTAAGTAAACTCTTATTTCTTCAGCAGGTAGAGGCTGCCAGGGTGTTCTAACCTTTGGATATAATGCAGGATCAGAGAAAGTTTATTTTAGAGGCAGTCTCACACTAATGCTGAGGAAAAACTTCTAAAATATCTTTCCTCTGTAATTATCTTTTAAACAACCATGATTTTGTTTCATTTAAAACTTTACATCATTTTTTACAGATGATATGAAAATTGTTGATTCCATTTGTTGATTCCATTGTTGATTTATTTTTGATTGTTGATTATATTTGATTTTGACGTTGATTTTATTGTTGATTATATATGCATATTGTTTATGCATTTTCACAGTGGAAAGCAGGCAAACATGGGAAGTAATTTGGGGGTTTCCTAGGCTTTATTTTGCTAATTTCAACATCTGACAAAAAAACGTTTCTGCAATATACGTTTTTGTTAAGGAGCAACTTTTTTTTTTTTTTTTTTTTTTTTTTTTTCCCCCTGAAATAAATGGACCAACTCTAATTAAACATTTTGTATTAATGAGACACTTTTCTAGGTGTTCATCCTGCTGGCACTGTTTTGCATATCAGGCAGAGACAGCCCCGCACCTGTCTCACAGAGGAACATCAAGATCCATTATCCTTTTTTGCTTTCTCACAGCACCCCAGGTCTGCAATGATGACTCAATTAATGAAACAATCCAGCTGAAAACTATGAACATTTGCCTGTTAGGGTCTCTGTGCAGTTGGGCATCACTGTACAGCAACATCTGGCAGGACACTTGTCATGGTTTAACCTACAGACAGCTGAACACCACACAGCTCCCTCCCTGCCTCACGGGATGGGGAGAGAATTAGGGGAAAAAAGTAAAATTCATGGGTTGAGATGGAGACGGTTTAATGGGATGGAAAAGAAAGGGATAACAACAGCAACAACAACAACAACAACAACTCCTCAACCATCAGGGTGTTATCAACACTGTTCTCACCCCACATCCAAATCACAGTTACTGGGAGGAAAAGTGAGTCCATCCCAGCTGAAACCAGGACAATATTTTAACAAAGTAAGTTACTATTTTTAAACTACTGCAGTGATTTGTTTTTTTAGTTAAAATCATGGGGAACTGAGTTGATGAGCAGGTGCTGTATTAAGCACTTACCAACCACCTGTAGCCTGGACAGGTATCAAAAAAATCACTAGAGACTTAGCAACTGCTTTTTGAAGTCACTTTCGATTAATAACAGCTTGATTCCCCCCCCACCCCTTTCTTTTGCTTCACTGATTTTAATCACTTGTCACCAAGTTGTGTATGTGTCACTGTTTTGTTTTTTTTTTCTGAACAGCTGAATTCCCCGTTTCAAGCAAACTGTTTGAAGGTACTTGTTTGAGAATTTGGGGCAGCAGCTTAACCTGATCTGCTCCGAGTGGTGGTGATGCACAGTTTCATGCCCCAGGAGCATACGAGATAAGAAGCAAGAACTGCTTGGAAGGGATGCAGCTGCACCAGGAGGAAAATTGCTTGTTATTCATATGGATCAGTCTCAAGTGACTTCCCTGTCTGAATGAGTTTGCTGTTGCTGGGCTTTTTTTTTACAGGAGCTCTGGAGTTTGTCTGCAATGCTGAGTGAACTGAGAGCAGCTCCAGCTCCTGGTGTGGTTCCCAGCTAACACAACCTGCCTGCGCCGGAGTGCCTTCGACTGGCATTGATTGACCTGAGGTGGGTTTATGAACCAGAGCCTCATTAAGCACAACTCCCCAGCCTCTCACAGAGCAGAGCAGAGCAGAGCTGGCCTGGCTCATTCCAGTGCTGCTGAGCTCCTTCCCAGGACCTTTGCACAAAGCTAGAAGCAGAAGGAACAGCCTCACCTGTCCTAACATGTGAATTAAAGTAGAATCTCCGAGCTTTATATGCCAGGTCACATAATATTTTATCATACAGAGGGCACTGTTTTATGAACTCAAAGGTAATACTTTTAAAGAGCGACTGCAAAATTCTAATCCTTTTCCCACAGCAACACAGAACACTGAGGGGGTTTATTTGCAGTAATTAAAAAAGACATAATCCAGAAAGTGCTTTTCAAGAACTACACTAACTTTCCAAGTACAATATTTCTTGAGAAGGATGACATGATAAATAACATGATAAACAGCATTACCAGAACAAACATGGGACAGCACAAACATGCTTTGGAAGTGTATATTGGATTCTTGGCCCCTGGCAGCAAGAGAATGATGCCCGTGGAGCGAAGGGCATAAATCTTTCAGGTAGCAACTGCCAGAGGCTCTTTGTCCTCCGTGCTGCCCATCTGCCTGAGGGAGTGCAATCCCTTTTCTCAGCACAAGCTTTCATGATATTTTTCCTGCACCATCCATTAACTTGTAATTTTTTTTTTTGCTTTTGCCTTTTGAACTGGTCATTTTGTATCAACTCCCCCGCCCCCACCATTAGTAACTCAATTTTTAAAAATTATTGTCATTATTACTTTAACCAACCGGGTAATTCAGCTACAAACAATATTCTTTAGTACTTTTATTCACTGAAGTCCTGTTTCTGGAGCTTGTCCTGCTCTGTAAGGTTATGAGAGTCCTGAATCCCACACTTTTCACTGACACTACAGGGGATTTCCAGCCAAGACTTGTGAATCCTGACTGTGTGAGGGAAGATGGTGCTTTGTTAAAGCAGCAGTTTCTGAAACATTATGTTTCCATAGTGACATTACTGGCGTTCTCTGTTAAACCTTTTAAAGGTGTCCTTTGGCTACTTGGGTAAGCAAAGAGAGAACTGCAAGTGTGTCATGGTCACAATCTGTTCAGACTGGGGATATTCAGCTCTGCTGAATGCATCAATTATGTAATTGGAGAGCTTTAATCACCACTCCTAAAGAGGTGGCTATGTAAATGTTATGCAACGTCAAACTAGTCAGAGAGTCAGCTATGAACTCACACCAGGGTGTCTGATCCTCCAGGGCACGCTGCCCTTCCAGTATGATTTCATCTCCTAGAATGGATCTCTGGTGTGAAAACAAGCTCCCTGGCTCCCTTCCAGTCCTCCCCTGCATGTCACAGTCACTGCAGAACAACTGTAATTTAGCCAAATTTTTATAGACTTCAAATGTCTTCAGAAACCATCTTGATTTTGGCAATGAAGCAAAAACACTGAAATTACTTAACCATCAAGTGGTTGCAGCCTTTGGAGCTGGCTTTGGTTCTCATTATTCAGTTGATATCTTATCAGCTGAGAGACACAAACACAAAATCCAGTTGTCTGTGCTTTGTTGGAAGTGGCAGCACAGGACTTGTCAGTGTGCAGAGGTCTCCAGCAGCCTGTGATTAACTGGGAGCAGCCCCTGAGGGAACCTGGCACCCTGGCACGTTTAAACTGCGCATCAGGGCAAAGTGGGAGGGTACAGAACTCGTCAGCATGAGAGCAGAATGGAATGAAGTTGGTACTGTAATTAATACAGATCATTTAACTGTTAGGGCTTATCACTGAAATGTCTAAAGATAGGGACAGTAACGGCACGAATAATTAAACTGTGCAATATCTATCTGCAATATCTTCTACCAGAAAGTATCACTTACTGTAGAATTAATTATTTAAATAAACCTCACATGAACCTCAGTGAAAGCAGGGAAATGTGTTCAAGACCTTCAGCTCTTCAGGGAAGCAGAGCTCTTTGTCCATTTCCATCACAGAACATGGGAAATATTCTAAACAACCAAGTGCCTTTACAGGCAGAATCAAGTTCCTGCCGCTGTTTTATATAAGCAGTGTCCTCTGAATACTTCAAATGTTAGGCAAACTCTCACTAGTTAGTAACATATTTGAAGTTACTATTTAAAAAAAAAAGCCATCTTCCTAATTTGACCATTTTAGAGGAATATTTAGTGATATCTCTATTTGCTGTCCTCCCATGAATAGTTACCATATGTTGGAGTTAATAGAAACGTTGCATCATCTTTTATGAGTGCATCAACTCATCTTCAATTAAGTTTAGATTGTCTAATAAAGTTCTGTGACATTTGAGCCTACATTTTATTTCCCAGTAAAAGACTCCTCTGAATGTTATTGCCATAAGAATCCTGGTAATGAGGAAAGATAAACCATTCCATTTGAGTCTGGACAGATGAATATGTCAGCAGAAAACACAGCAGGTGATAGATGAATACACAGAGTGAGGCAGCTGAGGTAAGGAACTCTCTGATTGAGAGTTCAGCCAAAACTGCACGACCCAAGAAGCTCCAGAATGGTTTAACAATGAAGGAGAAGATTCCATGGAGTTGGCACTTTTATCTTTGTGCTGCTCCTGATCTCTCTAGAAGTGCATTCGCATATGAGAGACAAAGACAATGAAGGACAAAACATTTGCTGAAGAAAGACCCAAATCCTCCTGGCAATTTAATAACTCTTTTTTCCACACCTTTAGTTGCAGGAAATGGCTGACTAAGGCACTTGGAGCTTGAGATGAATTCCCACTAACTTGGAAGTTTGTTGTTGCCCAGTATCTCATTTCTTGTAAAGTCCCACCCCAACCCACCAGACACAACCCACCTTGAACTGAAGGTTCACTGAAGACTATAACTTTTTGGGGTTCCTGTCCAATTCAGTTAAAAGTGTGTGTTTCGTGTTTCCTTTCCCCAAACGGAGCACTTCATGGGAAGGGATAAATTCAGTGTTCCAGTCAATCCTTGGCCTTGTTGAAAGCATTACCAAAATTGCTAATTAATGCTTGTGCAAACAAAATTGTATTTCTGGATATGGATATCTAACATGGCAAGGCTCCAAATTTCCCTGAGGATATTTTGACTGAAAGCACAGAGTGCTCTAACAGACCATCCTCAGCACTCTTCACTTTCCAATTAAAAAATTCTCCCCCTTTGCTGTAAAATTTACATGACTGTACCTTTTCCTGAATGTCATGCATTATTTATTTAATTAAAACCCCTTGTCTTCAAAAAGAAAAGGATAAGAGATGAGGCAACTGGAGTTCTGGAAAGGTTGATAGACAAGGATGGATTGCAGCCAAAACCTAATTGAAGAAAAAGTGTCAATTCTCCATTTAAAACTGAAAGCAACTTTCCAGCTGAGGATTCATCTTCAAACACAAGCCTGGTTCTTTAATGAAAAAGAGAGCAAAACACACTTTAAAGAATTGTCCTGAGAGACTTTCAAACGCTTTGAATTTGTCACACAGCCTAGGTTAACAAATGTTACGGTGAACCTTTTGTTATAAGACAGGACACGTGCAAAATCCTCCATGATTTGGGGTTTTTGAAAATCTCTGAGATGGTTTATGAAACAATTTCCTATATAGAAAAGATCCTCCTGGCCCTCCCCCAGTGGCATTTATATTTTTACCCTAGACACCAACGTCGAGTTGGGAGGGAAGGAAAGAAAGGACAACTCATTACAAACGCTGTAGGATCAGCTTTACTGTGGCACATTCATTTAGGTCTCAATTAAAATGAAAAGAAATCATGTTGGAATTCTGAATGAAAAAAAAAAAGGAAAAAGCAGATATGTCACCTTCGTTTTCCAAATACATAAGAACACTACTCCATGGAGAAGAGTAAGACAGCTCCAAACTTATCAGAATAAGAGTAGGAAGAGGAAACAAAACAACAGCACAATGAATTTGATCCTTAGTGTTTTGTGAGAAAGTTTTTCTACCACATAATCTCTGACCATTTTGTGGCTCCTCTTGAGATATTTTTCCACTTGACTTAAACTTCAAAAAAATGGAAAGCAGTCACTGTAATTAAACTTCCTCAATCCTCTCTCTCTGCTTTTCCTTAATATGGAACGAAGAAAACTTCACTGGACACTGCTCATGGATGCCTTCATGTGCCTTCAAAAATTAAATCATACCCCAAAAATTGCCAGAAAACAACATTCTCAAGTAGTCTTTAAATGGGAACAGAATGTAATTTTAAAATAGCTATTATTTGACTGAAATGTGTTATTATGTATCTTGTAGGTAATTTAGTGTATTTACTTTAATAAAGCATAATAGGTGCTTGAATCAGATATTCAATTTAATAATGTTTGCTAACAAAAATGTTTACAAGGTGTAGCCATTTAGAGGGAAGATATATTAGCCCTAAAATTAATAGACTGCCCCTTCCCTTTGCTTTATTCAATACAAGATGACAAAGAGAGTCTTCCTTTAGTTCTTAATCTAAAATACTCTGTTATTCAACTTGGAATAATGTATCCAAATGATTTTTACACAACAAAGAGCTGCATAAACCCAGCACTAATATTTAAAATGATGGATATAAACAACCAGTCCATATTTCATCTTCTTGCAATATTTATTCAGCAGAAAAGAGATGCGGGGTGGGAAATGAACTTTACATAGTAATTACTTTGGATCTTGACAAAATCTATGCACACACCTTCAGGTAAACATCAGCTTGATGGGTGCCCTGTGGTTTGCCACAGTTACGTGTCCTGATTAATGGAAATGGGATGTAACTTAAACCCAACAGCTGGTCCAGGGTGGAACAGAAAATATTTAGAAAAAATGTAGCTAATAATAGATGAGAAATGTAAGAATTAAAAAGACAACTGATGGTAGGACTGGGTTCCACACCACAGCAGTTATCACAGCCATACGCCTGTATCTAGCCCCATTATTTCAAAAGGAGCGTTTATAGGCTTGGATATAACCAATATTTTGTATATTCAAATATTTTGAAAGATGGCTCAGAGAAATCCTCTAGAATTATAGATATAATATTTTTATAGACAACAAGGAAACAATATCACTATTAATATCTCACAACCTCCTTCACAAAACAAACAAACAAAAATTGCAGTTGCTACTCAGAGTGTGATCAGGTCTCTACTTGGGAGTGACCTGTGGGGGTCCAGACCTTGCTGTGAAGTCCCACCCCCAGTGCCATCACAACTGAAGATTTGTTAATGCCTCTATTAGAAAAAGGATTCTCTTGGAGGTGATGAGGCACCAAATCTTCCCAGGACACAGCACTGGACACTCATTTTCCATTTGAAGCCACACATGTGGCTCAGCTGGATGTTACCAAATAGTCCCACAAGCCATGGGAAGGCGGCTGCATTCTGCATTTCTTGATATAGAAGTCTGGAAAGCACATTTGGATCACCCAGAATGAAAGTAATTCTGTGAATGTGATTATAAATGGATGCTGCTGAATTTGAATAAAATTTACAGCAAACAACAACAGACTTTACATCTCTTTCACACGTATAAAGAAAACTGAGCATAATGGAACATTCTAAGGGGAATAATCAGTGTCAAACAGCACCATAAGAAACTGAAAGCTCCACATTACAGTAAGTAACTCTGGAGAAGATGGTAGGAAAAGTTTTATATTCATATTTTCCCTATTATACTTTAAGCACATAAAAAAAGTAAATTGTTTTACAGCAGTACACTTAATGTGGAAGTTGTTTTACTACTTGACTGATTTCATCTTCTCATTTCTTCACAGATAAGCAGCAATAAAGAAAAAATGGTCAATAAAACATTACTTTTTAATTTTTTGCATATTGCTCCTACTCTAGGTTTAATTTTCAGTGTTCCTAAATAAAAATCTTATTTAATGATCTCTGTTATTGGTTGTTATGTGAGGAAACAGAGCTGAGAATTTGAGAATGAAGAGTCTTCCAGATGGAGCTTGCACATTAACATTTAATATTTATGACATGGAAAGGCCACCATGAAAAACTTTATACCAACTGAACGAAAAGTAAATTTAGAAATTAGGACTGGCTGATGCTCAGTTCCTGCTGTGGATGTTACAGTCTGGGAAGTGATAAGTAAAATTAGGCTTTCAAGGAAACTAAAAGAGAATCCTACACAGGGTAAACATTTTAGTGAAAACACTTTTTAACAATCTGTGCTGCACTGGGGTAGGGACATTTTAGGGAGCTCCAACATTATCACATGTGTTGTTGTGTGAGTGTAGAAAAACCACCCATGTCCAAGGAGTCCTAAACAAAGGCTGGGTTTGCCTTTGCCTCTCCCTTCCCTCCACTCTCTCTTGATATTTGCTTTTCTTGGGCAGCCACATGAATGTCGTAACATTTACTTTGAGCTGGTTGTGAGAAAAAAGAATGACAGCTTACAAACTTAGACTCTGGTCTAAATCTCCAGCTCCCGTCTCTGTTCTCAGCTACATCTTTCCCTGCAGATTGTTTTTCTATGTTACATTGAGTTCTAGTTTTGCTCAAGTGAAGTCTTAGAAGAGAAGAGAAAGTGATTGTTTTAACTTCCAAAAAGTCCTTTCGTTTGTGTAAGAGAACTGGAATAAGCTAACTGAGTACAAAGATTTGTCTCAGTCTCACTTAAGTGCTGTGGTTTTCCTCATTTTCTTGTTTCTCTGTAAGAAAGAGGAAGGTGAGAGCGAGTGGGGAAGTGAGGAAGAGCAGGATACTGGGAAACAAGAGTGTTTTGCTGAGGAGAATCTTCAAGTCTTGCATGTTGTTAATTAAAAGCAACAACATGCAATATTCATGGAAGTGATCACTGTGACAGTGCTTGGCCACAGGAAGATTGCCCTCTAACACAGCCCTTGGGAAAGGCTTATCTACTGTTTAAAACACCAGCTGAAGATGACTCTAAAAAGAATTACAGTGTTGATGTATCTGGAATTAGGCAGTTGCTGATCTATATTGGTCTGTTTTGCCCTTACAGCTTGAGAATTCTTTCCTGTCTGCCAAAATCAGCATCAAGACTTTGTCAGCGTCTCTGCATCCGAGCCAGAGAAGTGCAGCTCTGCACAGGGAACTCCCCAGCTCCGTGCTGGCTTCTCCCCAGGAACAGGAGAGGGGCAGAGCCTGCAAAGCCCCCGAGATGAGGGGGTGACAGCCTCCAGGATGTGCAGTGCAGAAAGGTGGGAGAGGCAGTGTCCCAGCATGGAAGGAGCCTGGTGGTGCTGGTGAGAACATCCTGTGGCAGTGCTCTGCGGGGGCTGGACTGGCGGGGATGGACAGTGAGCTGGCCTTGGCCAACAGTGAGGCTGGCATCAGTCTGAGGCCATGGCAAATGGGATGTTAAGAAAAGAAACACCTAGTTAGGTTATGGTGAGAAGAATGGAATCATGGGAAAGGTGATGCAAATACCTTCATGCCAAATTAGGTTATGTTTTGAGTTCTTCTCCACGATTAGTTAACAGTACTTTGCATATAAGGCAATGCTCTGAGTTCTCGTTGTTGATTGATTCCCTGCCCTCAGATCACACTGTATACATCGTTACGTTTGCCCCTTTTTCTGTCTTTTGAAGTAGCTCCATATTGTGTCCTGCTTTTTGTTATTTTTGTTGGCTCTGGCTACTTATTAAAGTTCTTTTGTGGGCTACTCCTTAATTTCTGTCCCTATTTCATTTTGCTACTCCTGGCTGGCCCAGTTCTGGTTTGGGAATCCAGAGTGGGCACCCTCTCTGGATCTAGAGGGAGGAGTGCCTGGAAGTTATCAGGACTGTAAGAATCAACAGCAGGAGGTAAGGAGGAGGAGAGGGAGGGAGGCAGGACTGTACTGTAAAATCCCATAATAGGCTCGATATTAATTTATAACTCCCTAGCCATGCAAATATTATTAGGTAAACAAGCAAGTCATTCTCAACTCTCAGTTTTATGACTTGGATCAAACCAGGCCAGCTTGATAATCTGCCTTTCTCTGTTTTCTGGCGCAGAAATGTGCATTTTTCCACATAATGTTCTCTCAAACCTGGTATTAAAACGGAAGGACAGAGATGTTTTACCTTTCAGCTAGTTTCAGAACTCCTCAAACAAGAAGGTAGAGTTTTCCCTACAGAGTCACTTTTTCAGAAGATCAACACTTTGAAGGATAAAGAGGTTTTCTCTCGCCTGGGGACAGAAGAGCCTTGCAGGTAGGAGCTGCCATGTGTCTCTGATCAATCAGAGCCCCAAACCAGTGCCGCTTTAACCTCCCTCTGGTCACCTCTCTGTCTCTGCTTTGTTCCAGTACCATCAAAATGAGAACATGGCCATGAGGACATGCAATCCTCTAATAGAGGTGATTGTGGTTATTATCATTTTCATGATCTACACCAAAGGCCATGAATTTCTGATCACCTGATTAAAAGAAACTGGGAGCAAATGTTATGTCATGAAGCTATTGTCGTAAATAAAGGTATCCTGTTAATGCCATCATTTCTGCTATTTAGACACCCCTAGAAAACAGCTTGTCATTGTAATGGGCTACCTTGAGTCCTCAATAGAGGGGTTTTCAGAAATCAATCACATCTAGACCTAATTGACATTCTTGTCATAGTTTGTACCTGAAATAATGAACTGAACAAATCTATTCAGAATTGGCTTCAAAATTATACAGCAAATTAATCAATAACTTGATTGCAGTCCCCTTTTCCGCAGCAATGTTGCATTGATGTTTTCAGGTTATAATAAGTGCCAATAGCTCTGAGTACACAAAAAACCATCACTTTTGGCAATGACAATTCTTTAGTGGCTGGAATGTTAGAGCCTGGGAGCAGCTCAGGTCCAGGATCAATACAGCAGCAAGCATTAGTCAGTTAATATTGAGAACACAATGCTACAACATCCAAAAATGAAGCAGCCTCTTTTGAAGGTAATTTGTGCTTTTCAGAAGAAAAGAATGATAGCAAAATACAGAAGAAAATAGTGAAATATTAAGCTGCTCCTCTGTGCCGCTCAGTCTAAGCCTAGCTGTAGTCTCACAAGTCACCTGCTCCCGTTTTCCTGCCTATGCTCACATTTCTCATCATTCCAGCATTCTCTTGAAACAGTTCTTATCCCCTTCTTGTCCACTTTTCAGTGTCCAGCCCCATACTCAGCTCTGGAGTCAGAGTAGAGACTAAAGCACTGAAAATCTGGACTCAAGTAGTCTGGAACAAGCATTCACGAGGGGAAATAAACCTTTTTTTTTTTTTTTTTTTTTTTTTTTTTTTTTTTTTTTTCCCTGTATTCCATGTTAACAAAAAAGAAAAAAAAAAAAAGAGTTTTATTTAGGCTCAATTCAAGGAGAATTTATTTTTCCCCGGGTTTGGCAGCTGAACCAAAAAAAAGAAAAAATCAATTATTCAGAGAGCCCTAAGAGCCTTACTGAAGCCACCAGGGACCAGCGCTCCACTAACGATTTTTTTTGTGAGTTATTTTGGTTTAATAGTAAAAAGGCTGCATCTGAGCTGAGCCAAGAGCCTTTTGTAATGTTTGTGTGTCAGCATTACACGGCCTTTATTTTCTCTTCTCTAAAGTTGGATTGTTTGAAGCCTAATACTGTGATCATTTATTTACACACAGCCCAGGAGGAAGCGGTTGGGCTTGGTTAATATTCACTGCAGATTTCTGCAGCGATTGTCCCTGCCTGGCAGCTTCCACATCAGATACGTGCTCCAAGCCGATTGTGCACAAAGGGATGTTGTTCCCACCACAACATTATAATTTTGTAATGGACTAATTTTCATTTTAATCTACTCATGGGTGATGTGTTGGTGAGGAATACAACTGTCAGGCCCTTCTGGGCTTTTCCAGAGCTGTCACAAGAGCACTCTACACGTTCCAGACCACTGTTTTCATGCAAACCGTGGGAGCACAAGGATGAGTATTGGAGGAGGAATAATGCACGTGTACCTTCCAATGGGAAAAAAAGGACTTTCTAAGAAACAGAATCATTCATAGATAAGAAGCTGTAATGAAACACTCATACAAGATATATGACCAATATTTCATCCAGTATATGCTGAAACCTATGTAAGGTTTACAATTTTTTTTTTTTCCCTCTTCAACCTTTCCAAACACAACTTCAGCAGGTTCTCTTACAAAACATTGCATTTTGAATTTCTCCCTCCATGAATGTGCAGGCATGTTTGGAGTGGCCAGTGTATTTTGAGAGAGATCCCAGCCAAAAACTGCAGAATTTCTTCCTCTGCAGCGAGGAGTCTACGAAAGCAGCTGTGATAATGACATTCATTGAGATTGTAAAGTGAATTTAAACCAGCTTCATGCACTGATCTATTCCTTTACAATACACATGTAAACTCCAGAAAACAAGGATTTGAGCAGAAAGTTAAGAATCTGTACCTGACAAAACGGTTTTAAATGCTTGTGCTGTAGGTTAGTGACTCAATGCAGATTTTATTGCAGCACCGTGGGCAAGAGGTGCTACCTTAGCTTGGATCTTTTACCCAGAGTACCTGTGGTATTTCCAAATACAAAACCTGTCCTAGCTGATGCTTGCTAAATGCAAATTACAGGCGAGCTGTTAAACCAGAGCCTTGAGGCACGTGTCAGGGCACTGAGGGGTGTGCGTGCTCCCTTTGTTTGAAAGAAGGGAGCAATTATGTAAGGGATTTATTCCATTTAGATACTACAGCTAATACAGCATTAACTGATCTTTTATCAGCTGTTCCAAGAGTGCACCTCGCTGGTGGAACAATGCAAGTTTTAATCCCAAATCTGGAGTACTGAGTAAATCCTCTGAAGAAGATTGCAAACTCCCTTTTCTCCTGGCGCAGCTCAGCAGCCTCCTGCAAACCAGGGCTCAGGGAATTTGTCTGAATTACCTCCTGCCATTGAGACCATAGAGAGAACAAAATATTTTACATTAAAAAACCCCAAAACCAAACAATTTTGTTGTCTGCAGTAAGAAAGTAGGATTAATTAATTATTACAGTGAAACAGAACTGTACAGTTTTTTGTCCCTTTCATCTTGTGTCTATAAGCACCCTGGTCATGGCATGGCCCATATAAGCTGAACAGGTTTACTTTACATAATTATTTTATTTCTTTGGAAATTAAAATCTTCACAAACCATGAGATTTATGGTTTGACTTGGGGATGAGTCAACTCCTTAGAAATTAACAAATAATGTTTCCTAGGATAGCAATTCTGGATCAATCCAATACACACAGTGTTACTGTGGAGGATTGAGATCACCAGCCAGAAATCAAACATTGGGACCATATCCTAAAATCTCCGAGGGATTTTGTAAAATGCAGGGGTTCTGAGGCAGAGATTCAGATTGTTATGGATGGCCCTCTCTTGGGTAATCTTTTGCTAGTTCTGTTGCAAACTCATTACTCAGTTTGCTTAATGTTTTAAATTCCATTTTAATTTCGCTAAAAACGCTGTTTTCCTCACCTTAATGGCCAAGCCGTGTCACCCCTTCTCTCTCTCTTCTGCTCACCCCAAACTATTATTTTGGCATATATCTGTTGAGGATCTGGCTCATTATCTCCTGAAGAACATCTTCTTCTCAAATGTCAAAACAAAAGTATGCTCAGCTGTTCTGCAGAAATTTGCAAACTAATGGACCTTTCACTCTAGAAATAAAGGATTTTAATTGAGTATTTTAATGTGTTTGGGAGGATGTGGAAGATGGATGAATGAAAGTGATATGTTTTTTACCAACAAAGACTAATGTTGCAAGAATGTAGGGGGAAGTGCATAATTAGTTTCCATTTTCATCAGAGCAGATACTCAGCTTCCAGAAGGTCTGAGCTAAAACAATTTGGATAGGTAACCTTTTCAAAAGAAACTTTTAATGCTCATCTGCTGCAAAAATACAGTGAAAGTTGGTTTCTACAACTAATATTAAAAGCACAACCAAGTTGGATGTTTTTGCTACACTTTTACCTAAAATATTTCTATTTTCTTCTAAAAGTAAATAATTTAAAATTATATTTAAGTGCATTCTTATGCTAATGGCTTTCAGGAGCAGCATGTCTCTAATTTCCTGCTCTGATTAGTCTTTGCCATGGGATCTCCTGTCCTTGAAATAAATCCTGTTGCTCCCAGGGGGTTTGATGGATCATAGCAACAACCACTAACGTGGAAAATTCAAACAGAGGAAAGACACTTGACAGGGATATTCTAGAAGACCTCACGGGAAGTTCTTCAACTGCTTAGGTTAAAAAAAAAAATAAATAAAAACCCAATTTCTGCTCCTACTTTCATGCAAATCTTACAGCTAAATTCTAAGGCAAACATCACTCTCTCTGTATACAAAAAATTTGAACATCAGGGATTTTACCTCAGTGCAGAATAGGGGCATGAGAAAAGGGTTTTCCCATAGCTGGAGGGCAGGCTGCATGTGGGATCCCTTACAGCCAATATCAAATGATCAAGTTAACTTGGGGAAATAGATAGCTCATTAAATTTCTATTCACTGTTCTAAAAACTCTGCCCAAACTCTATGAAGTTTAAACAGTTTCTGAGCGTTAAAACTTTAATCTGTGTTTTTCCCTTATTTTTTGCCTAACTTTATACTTCATTCTGAAATGAATTTGAGCACAGGCGTGCTGATGTACAGCCAAAAGAAGCACTTTTTATGTTACTTCTCATCTGAGAGACTAGAAGTATTTTCTTTAAAATTGAAATGTGATTTCTGCTACATATTTCTTAAAAATACCCCCAATTATTTGAATTAACCAGCACTTCAGTGACTTTCTTAACTAGTGGTAAGAAATTGAAAGAGGCAGAAATGGGAAACTTGTCTCCTATAGTGCAAAATTCTAACATTAAAGCCATTAAAAAAAAAAAAAAAAAAAAAAAAAAAAAAGGGGGAGCCTTTATATTCCTGACAATTCTGCAGCAATTCTGAATCCATCCAGCCATGGGATGGGAGAAAAGAAGGGGATTGTGACTGATGCTGTCAAGTGAGACAGCAAACAGAGAGAAACTCAGGCTTTCCCCCAAAATTTTGCAGCCATGCCATAAATGTTTCTGTGAGTGACTCACAGCAGTGCAGCAATAACCAGGCAGGCCACAGCCCAGTGCAAAATCCAGGGAAATGTAACGAGAGACCCTTCTCACCAGTGCACCATCTGTTCTTTCGCTGCAAGGAGATCAAATTGTTTTGTTATTTATGTTTTTTTTTAAAAAAAAAAAATCAGTAAAGATCCAAATAATGGTGATTTGAGTTTATTAAGAGCTGATGTATCATCAGGGGGATTTTGAACGGAACTACAATGCAGATGCTCCAAATGTACTTTAGAAAAAGACAGCTCTACGTGGGTCAGGGCTGCACTGCACGGAGTGGAAAGAGTCATTAATAGATTTGGCTGGTTTTTCACTGCAGTGTGCGGGTTAAATAAACCTGTTCATGCTCCATTCCCTTCTGGTTTGGCAGGATTTCTTTCCCAGTCATATAAATGCTTTTAGCTGATCTACCACAGGTCCATACTGTCAAGTGGCCAGAAGGATAACATGGGCATACTGGGACTCCGATATACTTGGACTGTTTTATCTGATTTTTACCATCTGTAAGAGCCTAAATCCTGGAAATGCCTTGAATACTAATGGAGAGAGCTACAGCTCACTCCCTTGGTTTAGGAATACTGCATTTCTCCCTCATCCCAAAGCAAAGTTTAATTTCTCAAGTTACTGTCATTCTGATAAAGTAAAAGTTTGGTGTTTAAATCACGTCTCAGGATGGTGGTGGCAAATTGAAAGTGAATGCAATTTGTTCGTTAACACCTCATGTTTCGAAATAATTTATCATACAAACATTTCCTGGAAAACAAAAGCCACTTATGTGCAGGCAACTTATAAAATGTTACTTGTTCATCTAATAAACTACCCTGGGGCCAACAACTACATTAGGATTGCACAAACTTTCTAACTTATTCATCATCACTATTTATTATTAAAACTTTATCTGTTTCAAGTTAGTGAATAGCTGCCTTGGGATACACTGCTCAGAGCAGAGGCAACCGAATAAAGTTTACACAATTTGCATAATAGTGTACAACAGATATTAGCTTAGAACAATATGAATCCCCTGGATCATTTGCACAGCCCCTTTGGTGTTTAATGTTGGTAAATATTTAAATAACAGCAAGCCTATATAATTATGAAGATTCCTCTTCCTAATCCGCACAGATTGTACAAAATGTCATAAATCACGCCTGCTACACAGTCATAGCCAGACTGAGAATAAAGAGATGGTTTGGAGATGCTTAATGCCTTTTCTGGGAATTTTGTGGCCCTTCATTCGGGAAAAGCTGGCTGCCAGGCAGGAGGAACACGTGTGAGCACTGCCCAGTGAGGGCACTGGTGTGATGAAGGATGACACAGATTTCATTTGAAAGCTGACATAGATTTCATTGCTCTGCTGTAATTTTGTTTTTACTACAAATCAGCTGTAGATCAGGTGCCTGAGAGGTTTGCACTCCCTCTGTGTTTCTTTGTGCTGATGTACAAAGTGCTGGATAAAATGGAGTAGGATGATTTTTTTCCCATGGGACTGGTAACACTCCTGAAGGAGATGTCCTCACAGTGTAGATTAAATTGTTTAATGCTGGTAAACTGCTCCCAGCTTGTGGATGCACATTTAAGGTCTGATCCCCAAAACTGCAGGACACCTTGGGATTTATGATGTACTGTGGAACAGCAGAACTCCTTAAGATCTTTCCTGAGATTCTGATTATGAAACTCATGGCCTTCATAAATAATTTGTTTGCACATTCGATTTTTTAAAAAATATTTGTTTATCTGTTCTTGTTTGTTTGTTTGTTTGTTTGTTTTCCCCCCTTGGTTTTTTTTCCAGTTAAAGGTAAGTTCCAACCACTACTGAGTGAAGGCAATGTGAAAGCTGGAACATGATCTACATTACATAAAATTCCTAGTATCTGCAAGGATCAAGTTCAGTTTTGAGGTCTAAAAGTGCAGCCTGGTGGGTGATGTCCCGGATGAAGGTACATGAGACCTGAGATCTATTTCTGACTCTGACACCAATCCACCACCCATCAATCAAATGTTCTTTACATTCCCTGTCTGTAGAATGACATTTAAAATCATCTTTTAGACTCTTTAGTGCAGTGAGGTCAGGGATCTTTTTGGGTAGACAGATAGTTGAATTCCCCCCTCTTATTGCAACAAACAAAATTACAATCAAGCCAAGATAAAGCCAAATCAATTATAAAACTATCAGTGCTTCTAAATTTATCTAGAACAACTAATAGTTAATTTCCAATCCATCTCAGAAAGTAGCCCAATACCTTCCTTACAATTTCATGACTGCTACAAGATACAGAGAACTATTTTTGAAACACAGCTCCTCTTTTCCATGTCACTCAGTGGCCCATCCCAGGCTTTTAGCAGTTCAGTAGTGAAGCACAATTTGTCCACTCTTTCCATCATGGTGTTCAGGAAAGTGAAAATTAAATAAAGGGACCAAGAGACATTTGGATGACTCTAACATATTTTTTCACCTTTTTCCCTTAGGACACACACCGGCATTTAAATGATATTATTTTTATTATTAGATATTATGTTTGATGTTTTTTAAAGAGACTAAAATGGATATCTGTGGAGTTAATAAAATATTTCATCCCTGAAGAGTGATTACATTCCTTTCACTCATGAGAAAGTCCTTCATAATTCATTTATACCTGAGGGTCTTTTGAGTCCTTCATGCTTTTGAAAGACACGTAATACCCTTCATGGATGACGTCTCTTATGTGTATTGAAATTGTAAAATTAAAGGGTAGAGGTTTTGAAGGCACATTTTACATGTAAAATATAAATGAAAGTGGAGAATGCCTCTCTCTCCTTTTTGAAGGGCCTGCAAGACCTTAGGAGAACTTGACAACATGAAATATTATAGCGGAATCCAATGTAGGATGTGCTGCATGCAAGACAAGGAGTAAGAAATAGAGTTTTGCATTCATCTATGTCAGCAGAATGCACTGGTATGGCTTTATTTGCAATGCTTTAGATGTATTTCTTTTATACTTTCAAATTACTGACAGAATATGAGTATTTCATCTGAAAGTATCAGCATTATGTCAGCAGAACATCCTGATGTCGAAGAAATATTTTATACACTAAGAACCTATAAATTCCTGTGTAGAAGAGACTGAGTGGACACAGCAGGGTGATAAGCACTACATAGATTTGCAAATGTAATACTGTAAATATCACACAGAGATAAGAGATTTGAACAGAGTTCACCAAGTTCCCTCTGTGTTCTACTTAACATTTATAGCTAATTTTTAATTAACTGTCATGTGACACCATTTAGGTGCTTAAATTGGTACAGTGTCCTTCAAACCAATTCCTGGGAGCCCCGGAGAAGAGGGAGATAATGAAAATACAGATTTTAAAAGCATTATCCCACAGATGCTGAACAAATACATCACAGTCACCGACTGCTTTTCCTGGGGTTCAAGATTATGTGGATGACCAAAGTATTTAAAAATCATTGTTCATTCCTCCAGCCATTTCAACAGTGCCAGGAAGGACCTGCACCATCCTGTCCCCCAAATCCCTGTAAAAGCTGTGTCCCCAGGGAAAGCAAGGGAGCTCATTGCACTGTGCTGTCACACAGAGTCCCACCAAGGAGAGCTGGCAGCCCTGGGGCTCCAGGTGTGTGCAGAGCTCACAGCCTGAACCCCTCAGCACAGGACCTCTCACTTCATCTGATGCCTTCAGTTTTACCTTTGCTGTATTCCATGTTCTGTGCTGCCCAGGTGCAGCTCTGAGCTCACACTCGGGGTCACTCAGCTCTCTGCACACAGCAGCGACACAAAACAAATCCTGTTCCTGATGGACACCAAGGACAACTTTCAGCCCAAAAGCACAAACAAGGGTGGCCGGAGGGAGGAACAAGAAGGATGGGACCTCACAGCCTGGAGCTGGAATTGGACAATTAAACCCCAAATTGCAAATGGACCAAAATTTATAAATTGTAAAATCTTGTGACCATGTGTCCATTTTGTGGCCATTCTAAGTCCACCATTGGTGTAGCCCTGGTCAGGCCTTGTCCTGTCCAAAGGCCTTTCAATAAATATCTGCTTTATTCTCCAGCTCTGTCCAGTCTCTGTTTGAGCTCAGCCTTCCCAAGGCTTCACATCAGCTCCCCACCTGCAATCTCGGGTGGCTCCACCACCCCGAGCAGCTCCTCCGGTGCCCACTGACAGCACAAAGAGAATTCTCAAGGCAATTAAGCACAGATATATTTGGACAGCTGTCCAAAGAGCATTTTTGTCATCAATAACATGGACAAATGTTTCCTTCAGGTACAACTTGGCTGCTCCTGCCCCTGCATGCGCCACTGGCCATTGTGATGCATATGAAAACACGGCACGTAACCAAGTGACAAACGAGCGCTTTTGGTTTGGAGTAAAAGACGAAGGGAAGAACGGGGACAGATGTTGTGCAGAAACATTTTAAATCAATGGACAGGGTGCCACAGTGGAAGCAGAACTGTCAGCTTGCAAGGATGTGAGATTACAGACAGAGATCAACCACAGGGCTTCCAAAGACACACATGGGTCAGCAGGCTGTAAGCAGAGTCGGGGCAGAGTGGTGAAGTCTGGAAGGAACTCCAGCTCAGAAATAAAACAATTAGAGGAACAATTAACTCATCAATTTTGTGGGCTAGTCTTGTCAGCACATAGCCGGAGTAACACTAACATGGTAGTTAGGAGTGATTCTAATATATTAACACAGCATAGAATAATTCTGTTTTATTGAGCTCATTATGGCACATCTGTATTCCCAACAATTTAATCTGTTCCTGGCAGAAGATATTAATGCAATTCTTCAGGCAGAGGAAATCAGCATTGTCCTTTTCTAATGCCTGAAGTCCTCCAAGTTCTCCATATCCACAATAAACTCCTGGACCTGTATCAAGGCCTGGCTGAAGGCACAAGACAGGATTTTTCTGTGTAGTTCAACTCTGTCACACAGAGCTGTGGTCATCAGCCACCGTATCAGAAACCAGGACTCCCTACAACAAAAAATATACTGAATTATCTTTCATTACCTCCTTAAGATCAGGTAGACAATGCAAGATTAAAGACCGCATTTTTCCTGCCTTTTCTTTCATTTATGGTGTTTTTAAACAAGGGATGAGTTAATGAGGGGATTCGGCTCTCTGATCCAACAGTCTGGTATTGGTAGTGACCAGGAGGAAAATGTATTCCCTTTGGATTGTATGGGGGAAAGAAATAAAGAAAAAAAGAAAGGAGAAGGGAGTGTGACCCCAAGGTTCAACATGAAAGAGTTAATGAAGATTGACGATGTCTTTGGATCAACTGATGGGAGAAAACAAAAAATCTTTTCACTGAAGAGAATTTTGATAGAAGGAGGGAGGAGAAACAGAAACTTTTGAAGATAAAACAATATGTTGTAGTTTTCTAAAGGAAAAGGGCTGGAAAAATTGAGGAGAAGCATAAACAATTCCTTCTCTTCTTATTTCCAAGGAAAGGCTACAAGAATATTCCACAGTCCTTGTTTAACTGAGAAATTACTATGATGGACTGATGGGCTGAAATGACCAAGGTATTTTCTTTTTAAAAACAGAAAGTGTTTAAACTGAAGGCAGATAAACTGTGGTAGTATTTGCTTTCAAATAGGAAGGCTTTTGGCCCTCAGATTTTCCAAGAATTATATAACAAACTTATTCAATTTGTAAAAAATATTTACTCCTCAAAAAAATGAACAGAATTTTCTGTAAAGAGCAGAGGCAGCAAATGTTGCTTTGGCATGATTTGAAAGGGAAATGGGAGTGATCCAGAAGCACATTTTGTATATGTTAAGACTATAGCAGATGTCTCATGCAACATTTACAGTTCATTGTTTCTTAAGACATTTTGCAGCTTAAAAGAAGCTATGAAATTATTCTTTGGTCTCACTCTTTGATTCTCCCTCTATTGCCTCACTCTACACTCTCTCTATGGGGTCTCTGAGACAACACTCCTCTCATTCATCTTTCTCTCGTGACCTTTCTGGAAATAAAAACAACAAGATGAGGCACAGTAAGGAATATGTATTGCTCTTGGATGTGGATTAGAGCAGGGAATGAAAGAGGAATTCCAGGATTTCATTGGGAGCACTGTCTGCAAGGCTGCCAGGAGCCAATTCTCCAGTCACAGAGTCAAGTAAGAAATGATCTTCCTCAAAGAGAATTGCCTCAAAGTTTGTTTCTTCCCAAAAAGATTAAGTGAGAGGTTATTTGGATCACCATCTACCTGCTTTGTAGAAAACATTTCCTAGGTACAAATTCTCTTTTTTGTATGGATTTGCATTTTCAAGAGAATGAACCTTTTGAATTGAGCAGTGCCTAGAGCAGGAATCCACACCATTCCTAAATAAAGAACATGGCAGAGAATTTTGAGAGTATACTTGAGGACATACATAGATAATTAATGTCAAAACTTTCCCAAATCTGTGCCAGAAGTTCTGAAATATAGTGCACACCATGGAAAACTGAAAATTCAAACCTAACCAAGTTAGTGCAGATATTCCCTTTCACTGAATTAATGTAAATTTTATGGGCTATTTTTTCTTTAAAAAAAATTGTTTCATATATCAAGTCCCAGATAACATTTACAAACATGCATTTAATAAAAATTATCATCACATAACTCTGAATTTTGTGTTTTTTTTAAAAAAAAGATTTTATAAAAAGGATTTTACCAACAGTAAATAAAATTAAAAACACACTAGAAGAAAATGAGCTGAAAAAAATTCTAGCAGAACTGATCAAATACTTTGGTGTTGTAATGCAAACATTTTGCTTTTCTAATTGACCAAATAAAATGAGGGTGTGGAAAAACTACTGAAACCAAAACTGGGATGGGAAGGACGCACAGTTACGTCAGTCCAACAATATTTGTGGTGGTTTAGAAGTATTTGAACGTGAAAAATAAGCCTGGGCTTTCCTCTCACTGTCATCCATGGCTGCATCCTGAAACGCTGGGAAGGGTTTGCTCTGGAAGCTGCAGCTCTGTTCTTCCTGCCTGGAAACGCCCAGGGGATGCCAAGGGCTCACGCAGAGGGCTGGGAAGATCAGCTTTGGTGAGCCTTGAGCCCTTTGATCAGATCTCAGAAGGAGGGGGGAACCCCCAAGCACGTCAGCCTTTCTGCGCTGCAGAAAGTTTTCTGCAAATCCAGTTTTCTGCCAATCCGGGGTGAATCCCATCCATCCTCATCCCCTGTTCTGAACTTCCTGCGCAGATCCCACAAGGAAGGGGAGGGAGTCTGTCCTAGAGATGGCACTGTTGCATTTCTGTCCTTACTGGGGGATTGGCAGCGCAAAGCTCCTAACTGGGGAAAAGGCAAATCAATCTAAGCATCAGCTGTCCTGATACAGCATTTTTAAAGTTAACTTGCTCCCAAAGATCAAAATCTTCCCACCTTCTTTTCCTGTCAAACTCAGATAACTCTGTTGGTCTCCCTAAACCAAGATAAAAGCAGTAGATTCTATTTGTCTGTATAGCAAACGATGGCATTTCGCTCTTTGGAAACCGAATTCCTTCAAATAACTACCTACCTTAATTTTTATATGGAAGAAAAACTTAGAAAGATGAATTTAAACACCAAGACTCCAGTTACATTCCATTTTATTTTTGTGCATGTGTGGGAGTGGACATGTTAAGTGTTACATTCTGGGTGCAATACCAACTGAGCACACGAAAGATGAGACACCCAGGAGCACCAGGAGCTGCAGCTTCCCACCTTGGTGGTGTCACTTAGTGCCTGACAGAGGAAGATGTAAAGCCATGCAGAAATAAGACTTATAACTTCAGCTCTTAAAAGCCCTAAATCCCAAACTTAACAGTGAGCTGCCTCGAAATGGGGAACTGTCCTCTGGGAGCGAGGCACCTCCTCAGGTGGATACAAAGCAAAGTCCTTGCTCTGAGTGAGGTGGGACCAAGGCATTCCCAGGAAGTGCCCTGCCCATTCCCAGATTTCCCTCATGGACTCTTTGCTGACTAAGGCAAGGAAAGGTGCCAGAGGTGGAGAATAACAGTGGTGGGGAAAGTCCCCAAACCCAAAGTGCTCCCTCAGAACGAGGAAGGGACTCAAACCCAGCCCTCCGCCTCGTGGCTTGCAGGAACAGAAGTGGCACAGCAAAAAAAAAAACAAAAAAACCACAAACAGAGCAGATCCAGGGAAATCTTGCCTTTGTCTGCTTGTTGAGAAGGAAACATCTGACCTTGTCCCTTCTCTGGAAGTTACCTTGATAGAGCTGAGTTTGTTTGCCAAGAAAAGATGAATTGTAGGCACAGCTGCCTCACCTCAGCCAAGCTGTCTGAACAGGTACAGCTATTGCAACATCTTTCTTCAAATAAAAGGTACCATTGGAGGCTTATATTTAAAAAGGAATTCAGTGATGAGGTGACCTTGTACAGCCAAGTCAAGCACATAAATCCATTGGAGTATTGAAATCCTTGGAGGACACACTCGTTTCCGCTCACATATTCTTACTTTCTTCCTAAATATGATTTAATGGGGCATTTACGGACTGAGACCAGCTCTTTGTTACAACTCAGTGTACAAAAATTAAATACCCGATGAAGTGCTCTAAAGGACCAGAGCCTCATTTCATACTATTTTAAAGAAGCAGCTCCCGTGGAGTAAAAAGATTAATTCAAAGTTTTATAAAATTGAATTTATTAAAAATTTGGTTATAAAATCGCTGCGCTAGAATTATACATGATTGGTTTGGATAATTTTAACATACACCTAAGACATTAAATCGGGTGTTATAAAAGCGTGGCTTTGCCAATTAACAATGCTTTTTTTGCCTAAGAACTTAGAAGAATGAACATACAGAGAAGTAATTTTTTATTTGAGACTGAGCTACTGTCATTAAAGCTGAAATGCATCATGGAGTAGGCAGGTGTGGGAAAACAATCTGTGATTTCTGGCAGACAGAAGTAACAGGTGATCCTTCTGTGCCCTTTATCCTGTGTTCATGTTGGAAAATTGCATTTGGTATGAAATGAGGATCCCTGAAGCAGATTATTGGGCCTTAAAGCTTAACTCTGGCATGTTTTTGAATATGTTTGAGGTACCATTTTAACAAAGTTTGGAATATTGTGTTCACAAGATCTGTCTGAGCACTGTGTCCTCAGGAGCACATGGAAGAGCAGCAATTCCATGTGCCATGAGGTACGGAGCCTTCCCGCTCTCCGTATGGGCGGAGCAGGGAACACAGCAAATAACATCTGTATTAGAGAGGTTTGTGCTCTTCCCTTCATATCTGCAGATCAATGAGTGCAATGCTCTCATTCCAGCAGAGCTTACAGTGGAAATTTCATAATGAATTGTCTGAGACAGTGCAGCTGGCAGACATTCCCTTTAAAGACAAAGGCAGGCGAATGGCTTTGGGGCATTCTGCCCCTCTAACCCGTGTGCCCCTCTTCCCCTCACTGCTGAAGGCCGTTGTGGCCGTAACAAATAAAACCAAGTCACTTGTTAGTCCCAGGAAAGGAGCACAATTCAATATTGCACCTGTAAACACACATTTCTATAGCAACTAACGTTTGCCAGCGTGGCCGAAGAATTCCCTTTATCATAAAAAGCCAAGGAGAGCAGTAGGGGGAAAATCCATTACAGAAGAAATACACAATTCCAGGCAAAAAGGTCAGAATTGCTCCTGGGTTCTCAACATTGGATGCACATACCTCTGGGCACTTTAGCAATTCACTCAAGTGCTCAAACTGTGCCTTTTTATACCACCCACATGCTGCTGCTTGAAGAACAGAATTTTTAACAGTCTGAAAATAAATGAAGTTAGAGTGAAGTCCGATGGACTGTAGTGACCATGTCCTTCTTCTTAATATTGAAGAGATTCTTGAAAGTGCTAAAACTAGAGCTGTCTCAGGGATGTAAAATTTTGGGAAATAGTTCTCTCAGAGCCCCTAAGGTAAATCCCTGAGTGCCTGCTTTGGATGCAGGATAAACTATTCTAGTTTGCTAGCACAAGTTATTAATTTTTAGCCCCAGGAGTTCAGGTGTTATCCATATGGTTTCCATGGAGTTTACCACAGTTCATCATGTCAAGTCCATGGAGGATACCAGGGGTGTTTTGATCAGGAGCAGAGCAAACCCAAAAAATAACAGGGGATGTTTTCAAGCTGGGCTCAAAATTGGTGCAAATCCAGTAATGATGCCATAACAGGTTACTCAGTGTCTCCTTGCCTCGTCTGCATCCAGGAAAAAAAATTAAATTGCATAAGAAACAATACAGATGTCCTGCCAGTTCACGTTAATGATGTGTGTTGGCACTCCTTGCAGGGCAGAAAACAACAATTCTATTATAATATGCCTTATCTGTTTCTCACTCTTCTCTAGAAATTGTTTTAACTAATCTGGTTTCCTTCTTACACCGTACCTTTTAGTAAAATTGCTGGGCAGAGTTAAAATCACATTAAAAACATCTGTCTAGGGACTATTATTTAGAAGACATTGCATGTAATGGAGGAGAAACATTTTCAGCACTTTTTGTATGCAGAACTTGGGTTAAAATGGTTTTTGTTAGGAGAAAGAAAAGGACAAAAGTGTCTGCATTGTCATAATCTGGGAAAGAAATGTTGATAAATTGTCTGGGCAGCACTCCTCAGGACTGAGTGACCCTTGGAGAGCTGGGCACTGCTTGTGCCATTCAGTCCCAGCAGCCTGGAGTGGGGGCAGAGGTCAGGACGGGAGCTGGGGGTTTGAACTGAAATAGATTCACTGCTGAACTAATGAAGGGTTGTTATAACATGCTTTGTGATGGCAAAACCACCATCTTGTGCAAGATGCCATGAAGCCTCACGTGATTTTATTAGGACTGAGAACAGACCCTGCAGAATATTATGGTGTAGCTACAAAAGCAGTGCAGTTCAGCCAGATGGTGTCAGGAGCAGGATAATTTGTTTCACCAAAGTTTCCATCAAGTACCAGGCTCCTGGTGCCTGAGTTAATTTGGAGAATTGTGAGACAGAAAGGCTTTGCACGGTATTGACAGATCCTGCACTCCACAGTTCCAGTTTTGGAGTGAGGAATCTGGGGAACACAAGTGACGTGAATTTGTTCAGTAATCTCAGCAGTGTGCAGACAAATATTCCAGAGGCACCGTGGCCCTGCAGCCATGCCCACCTCTCAGGGAATACATCTTCAGTGCAGACTGGGAAAGGCAAAGCCTGGAATTTCTGGAGCTGAGGATTTACCTTGGGAATTGAGGTAAATAACTGTGGAATGGGAATGAGAATTCAATGTACTTCACATACTCCCATCTCTTCTTGTCTAAAAAGTGGTGATAAAGATAAACTTTTCCATGTGGACGAAGGTGTATGAAGTATTCTCAAGTAACTAAGGTGAAGGATGAAATTGGGGATGTCGCAGTGGAAATAGTTTATACATGGGCTCTTCTTCCAATGCAGTCTGCAAGGGTTTCAGTAGGAAATACTTTGCCCCAAACTTTCAGCGATGCTCCTCAATTTAAAAATCCGGCGGCAAAAAAGCTTTGCTGCCATTTTTATCAGTCTTGGCATATGGAATCTCCGGTAATGAATTTTGTTAGAAATCTAGAAATAATTCCAATTTAATGGAAAACAAGTTCAGGATTCCCTAACTTTATGACGGAAAACCACTATGCAAACAGACAAATAGAACCGCCCCCGCCAAGTCCTCCAGCAAAAAAATACACCAGTTTTGCTCTTGAAAAGGTGCTGCCATGAAGAACTGCTTTGTCCCTCGTGCTGTGCAAATCCCCAGCAGCTGGATCCATATAAATCGCCGTGAAGATTCATCATCCTCTCCTGAAAAGTCCCTGTAAGAAACTGCAGTTGTACGAGGTGCCTGCCGTGAGATAGTGCCACAAATAAATCTGACAAGCAAACAGCTCCAGCGAAATGGATTGCAGCTGATGGAGTGTCAGCTGGCTCAGTGAGCGGGGCTCTTTTGTGGCTGCAGAGAGTGAAAGACCAATTTCTGCGGAGAAGTCGGGTGGCTGATGGAGTCGGTGCTTGGGCACAAGTGTTTCAGAACACCTCCGAGCGTTCAGGGTATCCACAGGATGGTCAGAGAATCCCGGTAACACCGAGGTGTGAGGGCAAATCTGCCAGGTGCACGCCTCGGTTTGTGCATCCCGGACACGGTTTTGGAGATGCAAGCTCCCACTTCATTGTGCAAAGATGATTTGTGGTGTTTTATTTGGAATCATTTCCCAGGGATGGAAATTTAAAAGCATTTATTAAAGGGTTAAATCATTTCCCCCCTTTTCTCTAGAGAAAACTTAAATATTAACTCTAATAAGTGAATTTAAATTATTTGGAATAGACTCATTCCCATATCAGATATTCAAATTAGTAATTTTTAAAGTTATTTTATGCTTTAAGAAAACCATTTTCTGCATATTAAAATTTCTTAAAATATATTATAAAATAAATGTTACAAATGGTCATTTCTATGAGGAAAATATTATTCCAGTAATAAGAATATGAAATAGGCTTCTGGAATATACTGGATGTTCATGTAACTATTCTTACATCATGACTGTGAATTTGTTCCTATGATTACTGCAAATTATTTAAATATATGTTAGATCAATACAAAATGTCTGAAGAAAGATCAAGAAAATGAAAAAATCAGAACCACTCTTAAAAAAGCATGGAAATATATGTATTCTCACCGTAGATTAAGCATTTAAAAATACAGTGTACAAACCCGAGAAAAATTCATAGCACAAGATTAAAAGCTTCAAGTATATGTAATTCTAACTAGATCAAACACTAAATATTTCTTCATTGTGTTCTGGCAGCCAAGTATTAATTCAATGTATGCACATCTGCAAGATTATTTAACAAGAGGAGGCAGAACAATAATTCAAGTGACAGACAGCATGTTTTCCTGGCTATTTGTGTGTATAGTGTAACTGTAGGAAATGAGCAACAATTTCTGCTTTTTGAGAAAAAAAGAGGTCCCAGTTTCCAATCACTGAAATTAATTCTGCACACAATAATCTGGTCTTTTTTTTTTTTTTTTTTTTTTTTTGGTTTGCTTCACAGACAGAAGTCTCTTGCACACAGTGCACTCTGAAGGCAAAATGTACTGTTCTCAAGTATTAGAAAATAACATTATTTCAGGGGCAGAACATCGCTCACGAATATTGGCTATTTAACAAGGAGTCTTAAACATAAACCTGCTGAGCTACTGTGTGCCATTTTTCCAGAGAAAATGCACACTTGCCAGTAAACTGCATAAATCAGGTTAAAGCAAATGCATGAAGAAAGAAAAAATACAGCCCAATTTTATACCATTACATAGCTTTTTATACGACAACATATATGTCAAAAGGCACTGCAGAGAGGAGCATTTGCATCCCAGCTGTAAAGAGAAAACTCCCCTGCCTCCTGCTTGCTGCCCTGGAATCAGAGGGATCCTCGGAGCTTTCAGAGGGGGTGACATTTTTTCAGCTGCAAGGCTCTGCAGAGCAGGCTGCTTATCCAAATTTCCTGCAGCAATTCCCCATCTCCTCCCCTCTAGCACCACTAAAGGTTATTTGCTTACAGGGTTCTAGAAAACAAACAAACAAACAAACAAAAAACCCAACAAAAACAAGAACAAACAAACAAAGATCCCAAAAATCTGCTCACAAAAGGAAATGATCAGCAGAATGAAGGCAGCAGTGTCTAGGCTGACTTGTTGAAATTTTATGTAATATGGGGTTTTTCTTTGGACTGGATTTAGTCTGAATTTAGGATCCTGCCCATCACACAGAGACCAAAGCTGCCTGAAGGAGCAAGTGCTGGTTTGGACTCAGCATCCCCCCTCACTGCTGGGTGGCCTGGGGACATCAGGGCCAGAGATTCTGATTGATTTTTCTCAGGAAAGAATCTGCTCTGAATTTATCAGAACCCCTCTGCAGCTGAACCAACATGTGGGGACAGCAGAATTCATTTATGAACTGCGGCTCTGAACAGATTCGTGGATATGGCCTGTTAGTGTGAAACACATCATTTTTTTGGTAGCTGGGAAAATTCTGAATCTATCTCAAATTCCATATTTTACTGTCAGCAGCAGCCACTTCAATGAAGCAACTTATGTGGTGCAAGGACTGAAACCACTGGGGCAATTCCAGTTTGGGGAAGTGACAACAAAGAAGATGCAAGCTGAAAGCAAAGCCCTCATGTGGAAAGACTCGTTCCTCTGGCAGGAAATAGGAGATACCTGGTGATCGAACAGTGTTATGCTGCGAGCCTGAGACAAACATTTGGAAGCAGATGAGGGAAAAGTCTTTAAAACAGAATAAAAAACAGCTGGGAAAGCATTTCTGAAAGATGTTACATATAAATACTATAGTAGTATACTGATCTGAAGCACTCCCTGTTTTTTTTATGTGAGAAATTAAATTTGTGAATGGCCTTTTCTCTGTTTTAAAGTTCATTCCAGTTTGTTGGATTCCATATGCATATCAGACATCCACCTGTATTAACATCACCTCTGTTTCTCTGGTGCTGATGCAACAGGTTTTTCATTTCCAAGGTTAAATTTCCCTGTGTACAGTAGAGCAGGAATATAAAAGTCTTGGAAGCGTTAAGATTGCACTGGACTATGACAGCTGCTCTTGCTAACTTTGCTGCTTACCCGTGCTGAGGCTTCTACTGAGCAGAGAATGAACATCTGCTGTCACAAGCTGATTCCAGAAGTGACAGTAAGTTGCAAACTGAAAAAAGCTGGCACAATTTCTCTATATCCCTTACACCGAAAGCGACTCATGGAATTCACTGGCTGTGTGCAAGGGAGGCAGTGTGCAGTAATTAATGGCATATTTAAAATCTGTGGCATGCATTTGCATTTGTCTCTGGAGAAAGAGGAAGATGACAGCATCTAGGTAAATACCCAGCAGAATTTCACACTCAGGATTCTTCTGTCTCAGTAATCTGTAAGCTTGCTGCAACCAGCTAAAGATTATATTTACCCCACTGGGAAAAAAATATCTTATTAAAGAGTTTTTTGACGGTTTGTGCAATCTCTTTTTTTTTTTTTTTTTTTTTTCCTTTAAACGAATCAATTTTAAATTCAGGGAAAGAATCTAAAAGAAGAGTGGAACAGCATCTTCCAGGGGGTGGCATGAGGAGGAGAACTGGCTGGTTCATCTCTGTCACTTTTAGTTCTTGTTTTGGAATTGGCTGGTGGTGAGCGAACGCTCCCATCTCCCTGTGCGCTGGTCAGGTTTGCAGTGGGCAGTAAAACCCTCAGGTCTTTCCAGGTGAAAACCTGCTAGAGAGTGGGAAGTGACTTAGATGATCACTGCCCAGAAGTAAGAGCCAGATCCAAAGGCTGGCAGGTTTTTCTTGCTGCGTTTGGAGCCGTGTGAGTGGATCCGAGCTAACGTTAATAACGGAGCGTGGAGCCGACTGCTCCTCTGTGTCGGAAGGGGCTCAGTGGAGGAGCCCAGTTCTAACAGCTCAAAACACCTACAGAAAACTTCTGGGAAGGAAAGAGAGGCGGTTTTAACCCCAAAAGGCTTCATGGCTGCCAGGAATCCACAGGTACCTCACCAGTTACTCAGATGACTTGGACATGCTGCAGCAACACCAGAGAAAAACCCAGCTAAGTCTAAATCCCATCTCCTCTGCCAGGGTGGTTTTTCTCTTTGCTGCAGCTGTTTAAAAAAAAAAAAAGAAAATGGAGAGACATCCCAGTTACTCTCTTGGAAAGAAGAGGGGAGTTCATCTGTTTGCTCTTGGAAGACATGGCGAAGCTGTCATTGCAAATCATGTTTTAAATAAGTGTGTGGGAGTACGTGTGAGACGGAGGGAAGATGAGAGAGCTTACACTCAGATAAGACAAAGACAAGCTCTTCATACACAAATGCTATTCTTTTGTTGCTCCTACTAGTCCCACCTCCTCCTCCCTGAAGTTTCCACTTCCTTTCACTTGATAACATTTCCTACAGCCTCAGGTAATGCACTCTGGCAAAATGCTGTGCTAACTGAGATCTAACTTTTAAGACACACAGAACGCGTCCGTAATTTCACACAGGAAAAACATCTTCAGCAGGCAGCCTTCAACAATAAGGAGCCTAAAGTAACAGCTTCTGAAACATTCCTGGTAGAATTAAAAAAAAAAAAAAACAAAAACCAAACCCTGACTGACAATTCATTTCTCGTAATATGGTGAGATTGATTGCCTTAGAAAGCCTATGAAATCACATTCCCAGTGATGTTATTTGAGGGCTCTGTATAATTCATCGACCGCTCTGTCATGCATTGTGCATGTGATGTTATATTTTGGACACACTGGGAAGTATTAGATATAAAATTACTTTGTATGATGCAGCCCAGACGTAAAAAAAGTGCATTGCTTGGGACTACATGATTCAGTGAGAAAATATAAATGGGAAATTACTGGAGCTGAAATTTTATTGCAAAGTTATTTATCTTTGTTATTACTTTCTGAATCCTTTTGTGCTTATGGGTTGCTACAACAGATAGAAAAACTCTTACTTACACTTTACACTGAGGATTATGAAGGTGGAAATAGTTACTGCTTACTAAAAAAAAACCAAAATAGATTAATATGTGGTCCAATTTTACTCTCCTAATGTCTAAAGCTGAATTTTATGCATATTTATATGCTTATACACACAGGAACACACACATTCAATCTGAACAAACAGTTCTAGAATGAAACTGACATGAATAGTGATGTATTATTTTAACCGAGAAAGATGTAAAGACGATTTTAAAGAAAGGGAGGATCTTTTCATTGGGAGAAGGAGGAAGTATACACATACAAAAATGCCTTGACTACACATAGATTTCACAGGAAGAAATGCAAGTGTTTCCAAGGAAAACACAATTATTGATAAAGGTGCCTATCTCCATCTATATCTTCCAGTTCTGTAAAGCAGAGAATGCTTTCAGTTCCCATCTCCAGTGGCAGCCTGGCTCAGGGCGTCAGTCCAGGTGCATCCCACGTGCCATTTAGTTTGTCACATTGATTTGCTGTTCTTGTACGCAGTTAGGACCCTGCTGTCCCAGAAATGGGCTTTCACTGGCACTCTGGCTGTAGCCACTGGCGGCTGTGCTGCTGAATCAGCCACGGCCTGCACTGCAGCCCCAAGTGTGCAATGGGTGTGGCAGGATTTAACTTTGGCCGCTGCCAGCTTTAGTTTCTGAGCATTTAAACTTCTGAGTTTTCCTATCAGAAGACTCTGAGGAATGACACACAAAAAGCTGGAAGAGAACGAGTTCTGAGAGAAACACACACAGTTTTCAGGTGACTGCATTGTGCTACCAAACCCCATCTTGGCAGCAGTAATTCCATCCTTGCTTCCCTTTCATAAAGGTTCCCACCATGTGATCCATCCCTCAGGAAGGAGACGGGAAGGAAAACCACATCTGCATTCCGATATCATAATCTCCAACTGGATTTCTGTGCTGCTAAGAGCAAAGGGAATTGGGGATTTCCAGAGGAGGCTTCAGCCCCGCTGACATCCCCGAAGCCGTGCCCTTTGCTCCGGCTCCATCCCCTGTGCGAGCTGAGCAGGCTGGAACTCGTGCTGGTTTGAAAGCATCTTCAACAAGTATAAGAAAATGAGCCAAAAACAGGAGACTGAGAATCCCAGATGATGCAGCCAGCTGAGCTCTTTGCATCGTTTTTTATTCTCTGCAGCCTGAAAGAATTACAATAATGCTAATTTTTTGTGAGGGCTCATCGTGGCAAGTTGAGAGGAAAGCATATCCTACATTGGTTTATGGGGCTGTGATAGAACTTTCTGTAACTCATAAAAAGAATCTAAAGACTCCATGACCTTCACAACTGTTCAAATGCAGGATATAAGTAGAAATCCTAAAATACACAAAATCCCCCGGAATTACCAGAAAGTGGCAAATATTCTGGTCTGATAAACACGTAAAATAGAAATACAAATAAACAAGAAATCTTATTTTTTAGCAAGGCATTTCCAGAGCTGCTCATGCCCATAATTTCACAAATTGGAAACTTCCAGATGAAAATTTCGTGTATTAAATTCTTTGCTCTTAATTATGGTTATATGATAATGATGTTAATTAAATGATCTTGTAATTATCTCACATGGGTATCTCTAAGGACCTACATACTAACATGAAAGTGCAATTGCATTCCTGTTAGAGATGTCTTGGAAATAAATCTAAAAATTAAAATAAATCCTTACAGAAGCATCTCTCAGCTTCAAAGAGAAAAAAATTGAGATGTTCAGGAACAGTTTTTTTTGTTTTTTTTTTCAGTGGAAAGGTCCAACATGCTGATTCAGAGTAGTTAACAATTAAAGTGATTCTGCTTGTAATTAGGAAACACGTTTTTGGTGTGAGAGGGTATTTTGAAGGTAAAGAGAAGAAGAGAATTTTTCATTTGAAGAAAGTAATGTTATTTAGTGCTTAGTAATAAAAAAAAAAAAAAAAAAAAAAAAATTCTATCCTTTCCCTTGCTTGTCATTTTCCTGTGCACATCAGGTTGTGTGCAAGCATCCATAAATCAGCTACAATAAAATCCAGCTCATAGAAGTGATATCAGGTTATTTAAGCATGCTCAGAAAGAAGACATAGAAATGACAAATAATACTTTTACAAGGTATCAGCTTCACTTTGGCTATTAATGGGTGCATTTAATTTGTGTTTTAATTTAAAAGGCAGATGCATAAGTCCATTTTCACTGTCCCCAAATCAAGGGATATATAAAAAGAGAGAAATGCCTATGTTTGGTTAAGACATATAATTTGCTCATCTCCTTAATCAAGTACTAAAGTAAAGCCTTATTTCTCACAATTCAGCAAAATAATTTTTGCTCAAAAGCTCATCTGCTAAGTTTTAGTCCTGCCTACATCTGCTGCAAAAAAATGCATTAGCACACTGCTTAATAGAAGGGAACTATTTTACCCTTTTGTATAGTTAAACCCATTTTCCAAAGGTTAATATTTAACATGGAATGAGTACTGAACAAACAGAGATTTTAGCCCAGGCACCGTTAGGCAAGTGTTTAAAAATCACCTTTTCGGCATGAAAGGGTGATTCCAAGTGACTAAACCCCAGACACTCAGAGGGTTAAGTAAATTCTTCCCTCTATCTTTGCTGAGCAGAGACTGAGCCCTGCTCACCCCGGAGCCCCTGTGACAGCAGGCTGCTCACAGGGCTGCACTGCTGAACTGGGGCTTTTCCCACCCATCCCAAATCCCCCTCCATGCCCTCACTGATATCACTTTTATTGGAACCAAAAGGAAGTACCTCTCCAGGACAACTTGACTGTTTATTTTGTTACAGCAAACTCCGCTCCAGTCTCCACAGGAAACCAAAGCTGGGCCCTGCATGGAGTTCTCAATACTGTAAATATTCATTGCCAGGTAAGATTAATTTCTTGCTCTGCACACAGAGCCCTTCAAAGCACATTCAAGCGCCATGCAGCTAAAAAATTAATTTCTTTTTATTCTTCTTCTTTTGCCCTGGATTTATATATTTTTTTCCATCTTCACTAAATATAAGACAATTCTTAATTGAACTATCTCAGCATGGTGGGGGTTTTTTTTCTGCATCGCTGCAGCCCTGAAAGTGGTTGCTTTGTGAAAAATTGTCCTACATTGATTTAACCTGAGTTTTCACTGCCTCCCTCTGTATCATGAGCCAGACTGGCACTGTAACCTGAAGAGAGACGTCCTCTAAATGCGTTGTGGCTGTTGAATTTTTAAGATTTTGTCCTGTACAGAGAGCTTGGTAAAATGTCCTCAAATCCCATCCAGCTCTGACAGACAGCCTCATAAACTTTGACAGCTTTAGGAAAGAGCCCCAAACTTTCCATCTGTCCATTAAAAACCAAATTTTCAGGTATTCTTTTAGAAATGTTTTTGGATTCAAAGCAACTTGTATCACTATTATGAAGTGAACAGCATTTGGAAAATGGAACTATTTGAGTAAAAAAAAAAGCCTCTTTTGCAGCATTATGAACTTTCTTAATTTTGTGTTGCCTGTAACTGAAGGGCCAGGAAATTGGGCTGTAGGCTGAATTTCTTGAGTTCACAGCCCTTTTTGTAGCTCTGTCCTGGTGTAGCAGCTGACCAGGAAAAAACAATTTCCTCTGCCCACACCTCTGTTTTTCCAGTTCTGAAACCCTGAGCCAGCAAAAAGCTTTAATTAAAGGAAAAGTTCCATTAACCACAGGCTAACCCACCTGCACATCTCCCACTATAGACAGCCTGTGACTCACGGTTGAGATGTCATGATTTTATGCATGAAAAGCAATAGTTGCTCTAATTATCCTCTAATTAGTTCACTATTGACTGCAAAGGAAAACGCATGTGCTCCTCTGACAGGTGTGTGAAACACAAAAGAGTAGAAGTACAATACTGTCAGATGTTCCCAGACATGCTAACCAATATATCGTTCCAGTAAATTTCAGTTTTGAGACGAATATAAAAGCTGAACACATTCTATAGGGTAGCTCTAGACAAACTGCCAGGAGGAAGAAGGTCTTGAATTCACAGTGTTTAATATATGATCACATCTCCAAGTACAGGAACTCAGAAGTGGGAGGGTACTGAGGGAATGTTAAATGTAGGCCATTATATATTAATGTAATTTCTTCCTTTCTCCAAGATAAAGAATATTTTTACTCGCGCAGCCTTAATTTAGATGGCCTGTCAAGCCCTCCTTTCTGCAGTGTCATGATGAAAGACACCGATGTGGGCCAGCAGAGGCTGTGCTGGGGCTTTTCAACAACTACTGCATCAATGCTAATGGATCTCCTCCAGTGGAATGCCCCGGCAGCTTCCCCAGCTTGACGCCCCCATCACAGCACCCATAAATTATCCAGCTGTTTGCTTGTGCTGAATCTCAGAACACTTTGGGACCTGCTGAAATCAGCACAAGGTCTCACTGATTTCAGAAGGTGCTGTAGCAGTCCTGGATCATCCTGCCCTGAGTCCGTGCTGGTGTCTGGTGCTGCAAGAGGCCCATGGGCTCTACACCAGCTCAGGGCAGTGCCAGAGGGTCTGTGGTGAAATGGAGATGGGAGCTCAGCTTGGATCGTGCACACCCAGCCTAACACAGCTGCACACATCCCTAGGCTTAGGGCAAGAGCTGGATGTTGGGAGGCAGCAAAATTCCTGGGCTGCTGCTGCCTGTTTAACCTGTTAGAGTCCCACAAAGCCAGGCAATCCCAAATGGATTGGGGTACAGTCCATATGGACTGTGGGGAAACCACTTGTACTGGGAACCAGTTCACCAGAAATCTTTCCATTTCCATACAAGCAAACAAAAGAGCTTTCCATGGGGCTCCCCTCTCCCTGTTACTCCTGTCAGGTGAGTGTCCTGTGTTCCATTCTCCCATGGGACTCCCATGCTGGGGCCCTGCTTCCTCTGGGGACTCATAATCCAATTTTGCCAACGGTGTTGAGAAAACCTGAGCCTGTGCTGATAGACTGAAAACTCTGCCTTCATCTTCACTTGTCATTACACAACTGTGTTATCAGAGCGTGCTACAAACACACCTTCATTTTTCAGGGCAGACACACCTTGCTGTTCTTCCTGTCAAATTACAGGAGACGTTTGCTGCTCTGACCACCCTCATTAGGCAGCTCCTTTATAGCCGTGCATTGCCACGGTACAAAGCAGTTTTAAGTTCTTACAAATAAAACTGTTTATCATAATTAACTGCACGATGGGGTAGAGCTCCCTAAAGACAACTATAAATATTGCTTCCTTGCTCCTGACAGCCTGGCAATGAGGATCTGCCACGAGGTGAAAGAAGCATCTATATTTTACTACCTCAAGTAGCAGAGTGGGCTAACCAGAGCAGTAATTGCAATGATCATAGTCTTTACCACTCTTGACTGCGCAGAGAAATGCGCAGTGACATCACTGGAGAGTGGTCTTTGCTGAGCAGGATCAGTGGGGATGCAGCCAGGACTGGAATGTTAATGGCTCGCAGTAAAACCAGATGGTTTACGTTCTCATCCATCACCATCCCTGCAGACAGCAGAAATGCACTGAAGGGATGTCCATTGGAAGAGCAGCTTTAATTAACTCCCACCCTCACTCAGCACAGGAAGAGCTGTGCCTGACTCAGGCTGCTCTCGCCGTGCTTTGCCACAGCGGTTTGACGGAGCAGCGAGCGCGTCTCGGGTGGCTCCTGCACACCGGCTCTTCCCAGCTGGGAGAGCCACTAGAAGGAATCAAAAGGGTCAGGAAGGTTTGAAATTTTTACTGTAATCTAAATCAAAGTGAATCATGTTCATCCACTCCCTTTACACATTCCTATCTCAAGGTCAAGTGTTTTCTGTAAACTTTCCCAGGCGCACGCGGAGAAAACGGCGCCAGCTCAGCCTTGCACAGGAGCCACTTGAGCTCTCCCAAGGTGAACATAGAATGCAGTGAAAACTACAAGGAGGGAAATGGACAGTCAGTGGGACCCAGGCTGCTCAATCAATGGGCAGCACAATAACCATTTTTAGTGTGGAAAAATTTAAATTAGATCTCTCTGGCTGTCAGCACCTTCCTTTGCAAAAGAAACTCTGATATCTCGCTCCTGCAGGATGTGGACGCGATGAAAATGTCATCCAGCGTGCTCAGGCTGAGAGACAGCTCCCCAAATGGTAACTTTGAAAGAGAAAGAATGGTGCAGAACTGAACTCAGCCCCAGACAATCAAGGAAATGGACTGACAGACAGCAAAAGACGCAGCGGGCTAAGCCTGGCCACAAACCACAGTTGTGTTGTGCCTCCAAGAAAGGGAGTACTAAAACCCAAATAAAATCCTAAGAGCAGAAAGTCATCGGCTCAAGATACAACACGTGTTCACTGATTCAGATCCTTTCCTTATTTTTATGACACAACCCTTAATCCCTGGTGTCAAGAATCTCATCTAATTCTTTCAGCTTCTTGACTATATTCTCTCACATTGTTACACAGAGGTGCAGGCTCATTACTTGCTACATGAAGCAGCTCTGCAGAGTTTGTATTTGACTCCTGATTTTGTAAGCCTTCAGATTAAGTCCTCTTATTGTTAGGCTCTTTCGGATCATCTTTATCAAAAATTTTATTTCTTCTTTGAGTTATTACTTTATTAAATTTAAATCTTTAATAAAGTCTCCTTTCCCCCATGACAATAAACTTAACATGAACAAACTTTTCTCACAACTTCTGCAATTTTCCAAGTCTTTTATTTTCTCACTCAAATCTGAAAGCTTTCTACATAAAGTGTGTTATTTCTTTAGTGTTCAAAAGAAATAATAATTAAACCCCCCCCCACACTAAAATATGAGTTGAGGAGAAAACTCCTACCTTCAGCTTACTGTTTTCTAGGATTTATGTGTGATATCTGGTCTGTCACTGGAATGCCTGTGCTAGGTTAGAGGTGACTACATCTGTGGCAATGTCATTCTTATTCCTGTTGATTATATACACTTCTATAAGCTAAACTCAGCTCCTCAGTTACGTTTTGTGTGTGTCTTCTCATTGCAGCATCCTGTCACCCATTCCAAATTGGTGCTAATTGATGATGGCTTGGTTTTGATTGTGAGAGAACAGAGAACAGAACTGCCTTCCCTACTAGATCATGAACTGGGGCTTTGTTTTGTCTTACTCCTCTTCTTTAGCAGCATCTCCTTGCACAACATCCCTGCTCAGCTGCTGTGTGTGGAGCAGCAGCTCCTGATCAATCCAGAGGAGCAGGCAAAGGCATCCTTCTTTAATTGGCAGGCTGCACTTCTCCAGGAGCATAAAATCCATGTAAGGTCAGGCAGGTAACGCTTGTGGTGCTGCAGACTCCATTATTCTTTGGCTGGTTTCCCACCATCTTTGCACGTCAGCCTCTCAGGGATGAGCTAATTAGAAAATGGCCCATGAGATTATCGAGGCTCGCACCTCACACCTCTGCATTGCTCCTCCACGCTCTCTCCAGAGGGTGTTGTCTGGATTTAGTGCTTCATCAATTGGAACTCAGGGCCTCTAATGAGGGATGTGCCAAAGCACCTGGGTTTAGTGGAGATGCTGGGGACAGCTCTGCCCATCCCACTCCTGTGTCACGGTGTCATTGCAGGGGGTGGCTGCAGTGACAGCCTGTGCACACCCTGGGAGCAGCTGAACCCTGCAGTGCTGGGGTTTCCTCTCTGTCCCTGTCGTGCTGTTCCTACACTTCAAACTCCCCATTTAGCTGGGCCACACAGAGAGCTGCCGTGATAGAACGTGGCACGACACTGAATAATCAGATTAATGACCTAATAACGTGACACCTGGTGTCCACAATTACAGCGGCCACTGCTCAGGAGTTTGACTCCTGGAAAAGGAAGGGATAATGAATTATTCATCAGCTGCTCTGATCATCAGAAAATTCATGCCTCCTCAGTCTTCAATAAACCTTTTCCCTCTTATTTATAATAAACCTTTTACTTTGCAATGATAGATGCTAATTACCTCTTAAATATCTCTGCTATTTCCTGATTAAATTATAGATACTGAAAAATACTTACTAATAGATTTGCATCGTAGTAATTTTTTAATGTTAGAATTAAACTACCAAAAAAAAAAAAAAAAAAGAAAAAGGAGAGTACATAACCAAGATCAACCAAGAGGCCTGATCAGTGTAAAATGAATGCCTTGATAAACAAGAATAATGATTTGTTGACATCAGTATTTCTTACAAGTCAGTAATGGTATTATTTCATTTTAAATAAGAATGAAAAATACAGTGGCTCGTAGCCACAGATTAGATGAAATGTTGGTGCCATCTGCTTTAAACTTCTGTAAGTATTATTTGGTGATTTAAACTAATACATCAGACTGAGATAAAATCAGTAACTGTTGCATATACAGCTCTCCCACTGAATTTTCAGGAACAGTTTTGCTCTGTGTATTAACCCAAAATATACTAATAAAAAATCTGAGTAATGGAATATAGCGTGGAGAGTCTCATAAAAGTTGGAGGAAATTTTATTCCAGCTCAGTGCAGCTGTTTCTATGCTAATCTTTGATGCTATTGTGCCTCTTCCTGTATGCTGTAAGCACATGTACAGTGGAGACCTTGGGTAACAACAGGGATTGAACCATTCCCTACTGTGCTGAAAACCTGTTTTGGCCTTTTGAAAATCATATTCCTGCTGCCCTCGGTCTGCAGAGATCACAGACAAGCCAGTTACAATGCATTAGAAAATGCACTTTTTCAGCTTGTTTCTGGCTTCTTTAAATTCCACATTTAAGCAGCTACTTAAGCCTCACTGTTTTCAAAGTCACTGCCTGTCTAGAGCCTCCTCTGTCTTGCTGTGAATATTTCATTCTTTGGTACTGTGTCTGACTCAATACTCTAATGTTTAGCACCAAGTTTCTAAGTGTTTGTCCAATTCTGATGGTCATGACCTTTCTGTGTCTAACCTGCCAAAATAAACCTTCAGTCCAAGTTATAGAAGTGTAAGATAATATTTTGATTGAGTTCACTAAGCTTTGGATTAAGGTTATGTGTAAAATAATTTAAGGTTAACATAATTTAAGTAACTTAACAAGTCATAACTTTCAACCCACGTGAACCTTGATCAATTCAGGCCTGACTGTAAGAAGTTCTCAGCAATTCTTGCTTACTTCAAAATCAATAAGTGGCACAGCAGCTCTCAATCTCTCTTTATTTGATTCACAAGTAAGAGCTTAAGAATTTGACCCCATAAGGCAAAATGTTTCTACGTAATCAATATGCGAGACCACAGCCATATCCAAGGCAGCTCTGCTGCCCTAAACCCTGCTCAAAAACTGTATCAGTGTCTGTGCTGTAGACAACCTGGGGCTCTGTGGAATTTCAGGAAAACAGCTGGGATTCTCAAGTCTGTAGAAATGGTTTTCAGAAGTGATACAAGGGAGTCTTTAATAAATAGAAACTTTCTGCGGTACCGAGCTATAAATTACTTTATGATAACATCTTCCCAAAGACAAAACCTCTCAGCACTGTGTGTTTGGGGCTGCTTTATTCTGGTACCAGAATCAATAATGTCCTATCAAGCCTAGGAGAAAATGAAGGGAATTTCCAGGACCCACAGCTGAACTCTTTTCAGGATGACTTAGTCTTCCATACAACAAAGTAATAAGGTTCTCTGCATCGATGCAAATGCATTCCTAAAGGTCACCTTAAGTTTAAAGAAAGTCTTGTGAGGAAAATCTGATTTCTCAGTGCTGATTCAATAGCACAATGTGTTAGCACTTTCACAATGTGCTAGCACTTTTCAGGAGACTTTGCCACTGGCACTTGCTATTTTTATCTACCCACCAGGCAGCTCAGCAAAACCCAAGAAACAATTTAACTTTGTTCATTCTTCCCCCTTGTGTATATAATAATACAGGAAGAAGAAATAAGGTGAAAACATAAAATGATCATTAAAAATGAATGAGAAGAGTGTGGATAGAAGACTTTTGGGTAAATGGACGGTATCCTCAGTGGCACATGGATTTTTTTTTTTTCCCACTTTTCTGTAGGTTAAACAGAATTTTAACTATTTGCTCTGATTAAAGTGCATCATGTTGTTCCACTGGAGAAAACAACAGAGGAATAAATTCTGAACAGGAGATCAATACTGTCACTGCTACTTCTCCCTTGCTCCAGGGGAAGGGAATTTCCTATCTTTTGTTCTGCAAGCCAGTTCCACTCTGTGCTCAGTTGTTATCTGGGACTTTGGGTGGAGCTCCAACTCTACTCCTTCACTGCCTGCCTGCTCCTCTCCCTCTGTGGAGGGTGGACATGGGAACAGCGTGGGGATTGCAATATTTCCACACATATGCAAGTGTTCGGTAATTAATCAATCTCATCTGAAACCAGCACATGAAAAGATCCCTCTTTTCTGTTCTGACTTCTATATTACATGTTCCAGGAGTAATTTTGGTGGTGTTGGAATGGTAATCCTCTGTAAGGGAACTTTACCTGCAGAGTAGTTCAGCTGCCATCCTTGGGAGCACTGAGATCTTTTCAATGGTTTGTTCAACTGCACACGAAGGTTATAAAAACTAATCTAAAAAGGAACAGAGGTCTGGGATAACCCTCCTCCACTACACTAATTAACAGCCTAAAGGCTCTCCTCCTTGAAGGAGGAATAAGGACACCCACAGCAAGGCTTGTGTGCAATATTTTGTGAGAGTTCACGCCCGAGCTCGCTTCACAACTTTCTCACACTGGCAAGCAGAGTTCATTCTGATTAATGAATTACATAGCCTTTGTAATGTAATGGATTATATCACAGCCTTCACATGGCTTTGTCATAAAGGGGAAATTGAGAAATTAGCACTTAACATGGAAGAGTCTTGGTGAGGTGTTAGATCAAGCTGCACCCCAATACTCTGAAGGAGACGGGCACCAAGCAGGGGCTGTTTGGATTTCCTGTCGCTGTGAGGCTCTTGACTGGAGGTGCTGCAGCTTTCCTAAGCTGATGTACACGAGGAGTCCAGGCACAAACTGTAAGCAACGGAGCATTTCTAGTCCAATCTGTTCTACAACTGCATGATCATATTTAACACTTAGCCAGCACTTAGTTCTCCAAGTGACCTTGCTGCAGCAGTTCCTGTGGTGTTCAGACAACACTGATATTGCAAAGTGAAATTATGATTTGTGGGACACAAGGATAGCTTTCGAAGGCACTCACAAGAGCACTGAGACAATAGAGCAGCGCAAGAGAAAACAAATAAAACCCCACATTTAAGGCTGTTGAACTGCAGAGTTTTAAGACTGCTTTAAGTCCAGGATGATACTGAAACAACAGATGGCTTGCCAAGCATTTTCCAGAAGTGCAGTTAGCTGACAGAGCACAATTCTCCCCCCTCCACGATGTTGCTGTCTTCTGATCCACATGAAAACAGCAGAGCTTGCATTGGCACTCCCCGAGGAGAGCCCTAAACAGTGCACAGCGTTATAACAATGCACTGAGATCCTGCCACAAACCTCCCTCCTGCCACTGCCCCGGGGTGCCCTGCCTGTCCCGCGGACCCTGTGCCATCAGGTCATCCCAAAACATCCCAACCTGATCAGGGCCAACACTACAGAAGCCACCAAGACCTTTTACCGAGCAGGGATCTCAGCAGGGATTTTCAGGAAGGCAGCAGCAGGATGCAGATCATTACTGCTCTAGTCAGTAAGCAGATGGCAGCAATAGTTTGTCTCAGAAATAAGTGACCGGAGCTGCTCGGCGCTGAGCCTCTCTCGCTGCATTATTCCACAAGGAGGAAAGCACCCTGCTTTTTACACATTTGTTATCCTTATTTTTCACAGAGCAGCAAGAAGGTACGTGGGAGGGAAGAATACATTGTTGCTTAGCAATGAGATGCTCATAGCACGGCTCTTTTTTTTTTTAAAGCTTTTGCTAAATATACACACACAAAACTAAGATAAAACCACCCTGAGTACAATGGAGAAGTAAAATTGCATTCCTAAGAACGGAATTACTGAGGGCAAAGATTCCATTTCTCTCTGTTTCGGGTACCCAACCAAATGAATATTCTGGAAAAGATTATAAGCAATGTGGCAAGTCTGAAAAGTGCTCATTTCCCTGGTATTCTCTCAATTGAGTCAGCAAGCTCAGAACTTGCTCAGCCCCAGACTGCATCCATGTCATTGCCGTATCCCCAGGGAAGCATCCTGCACTAATTCACAGTGCAGTTGTGGAATGCGTCAGAAATACTCCCAGAGGTTCTGTGGAAGCTGCACCCAGGTGATCTCACTGTCCCTGCCTCTTTCATTGTTCCTTATTCCCCCTCTCCTAACGGGTGTTCCAGGCATTGTGCTCCCACAAAGGATCTCCTCTGAACCCCTCTGTGGTGGAGGATATGGGATTAACCCCCGGCAGGGGGTGGGGAGGGAAAGGAAGCACAGGATCAGCTGTGCTGCAGATCACAGAATCATAAAGGTTGGAAAAGACCCCCGAGATCATCAAGCCCAACCTTTGACTGAGGACAACCATGGCCACCAAACCACACCATGGAATACTGCCTCTAGTAATTTTTTTGAGCCTTCCAGGCTTGGTGATTCCACCTCTTCCCTACAGAGAGGGAGGATTCCTTGCCTGGGACCTCCAGCAGGCAGCACCATTGGGAACTGGGAAATCCAAAACCCCCCAGACTCCCCCTGAAAAGTAAGGTGCAAAGTTCTTTTCCAACCAGCTCTTCACTTGAAAGGATATATTGAAATACTTAGGAAATGCAGAGTATTTCAACAGTTTGAAGTACTGCTGCATGTAAAGTTATAGTTTGCAACACCTCTAAGTTTCTGAAAGACCAAAAGGCCCCCCCAAAAGATCCTGTCTGCTGCAAAGTATGGGGCGTCACATCTGGCAAAGGAATAGGAAAGGCACCTTAATGCAGATACACTTAAATGTACAACCTCCCCCCCCCCCCCCGAAATTTATATCAATACACCAATGAAGTTTCAGTTCCAGTTTCTACTTTTCGCAAAAGTTTTTTTTGAAACTTAAAGTCCATAGAATTAAAAAAAAAAAAAGCCTCTAAGTTTATGACTTGTAATATATTTCATAAGTTTCTTTTCTGCTATGATTCACCAATATTCATGCTGATGAAAGAAAATCTTATCTACTTTTTCTGCCAAATTAAAATGTGAAGAATGCACAAAAAGAGTGAAGAAATAATCAAGCATATTTTTCTAGTTCTTTTTTTGCTGGAATAACATTTTGAGAAGAGGTCCTTCTTGT
Source organism: Hirundo rustica (assembly GCF_015227805.2). NCBI lineage: Eukaryota > Metazoa > Chordata > Aves > Passeriformes > Hirundinidae > Hirundo > Hirundo rustica. Next base: position 3,924,977 of record NC_053465.1, read on the forward strand.
TTTTACGCTATTAATAATCCTCCATTTGCAAAATCATCAATGTCTGCGCAATTATAAAACTGTAATTTCAATTACTGGAGTATGAACAAGTGGGATGAAAGCATGAGTTATGAGGGAGAAACACTGCTTTTTCTTCAACATTTCACTATTAAATCAGGAAACTAACAATCTGTGAGTGGTAAATGGACTTATTTCTAAACAGAACATTGGGTAAAATTAGATTACACAGGCAAGTAATTTCTGAAGCTAAGCAGATTTGAAGTGCTATCAGCTGGGTGGACAAGATGCACAGCTGGTGTTCTTGTGGGAGACTCTAAGCCCCAGCAAAGAAGAGATTCTCAAGTGAACACACAGCAGTCCAAGTATTTTGGCTGCACCTGTGCTGTGATTTTCACCAGCATCTTCTGGCCTCTCTGATGGGAAGATGGGATGGGCTTTTACAGGTTAGCAAAAGGTACAAGAGCTTTCCCTTGGACACTTTGATATCCCTTCTGCAAACAACAACAATGGTGCACAAGTTTCACCTGGAACCATCTGGAACACAATGGTAGAGCAGCCTTTGGAGCTGGCTTGCCGTGGAGCTGGAGGCTTTTCTGAAAAAATGACAGAAGTCTGTCTCTTGGGAGCAAATCTCCAGAAAAAGTTAAAACCAAACACACCACCCAGATCACCCTTGATTTCTTCAGAGATGGTCTGGAAAGAGCAGAACTGTGAGAAACTACATTTAAATAATACTAAAGTGTTAAGGCAAACATGGATTTCATCACATTTGGAAAGCACAAACCAGGGCATCTGTGAGACTCCTGTTCCACCTCTCTGCTGACAGGAAAAGTTTTGTCTGTGGTCTGCGAAGGAAGGGAATTACAAATCTCCAGAATTCTAGAAGCTCAGGATAAAATAAGAAGTGATAAAATTTTAATTGTCTTATGTAACTGAATTTTATTTTGTGAATATATCAAATATAGTCAAGCTCCTTAGTCGGTGCTGCTTTTCTTGCATTTGTTGCAGCAACTTCTGAAAAAGAGAGGACAAATTTTAATTTGGGGTGTGATGAGCTATATACTCTCATAGTCAACTTCTCTTCAAGGCAAACCTTGGTTTGAAGCTATGGATTGTCATTCATTCCTGGTATAGTTAAAAAAAAAATAAAGTTCTAAATAGGCTGAGTGATTTTTCTACCAGCCTCCATTTCTAAAATATCAAGAACTCGATAAAGTTATGAGAGGGAAACTACTGTAAATTTGTTTTAAAAAGGAACATCACTATTTTTAATCCTTCCTCTTAACCCCCAAACTTTGCATCTTTGAAAATGAAAACTGCAGCTTTGCAGAACTGAGCTTACAACTTCCAGCCTTCTAAATTCTGCTGCTTCTCCTTGCAGCGTTAATAACCAGAGAGAAGACAGATAATTAAACCATAGAAATCACTGCATTTCCACCTCCCATCCCTTCTTGGTTAAAAACGTAAGAAAAACATAGCAAATGAGATTTTGTCTCAAGTGTTTTCCCCCTGCTATTAAAGATGCTTCTCTGAAAGGAGCACTTGCTGTTTTTCTGCTATTAATAATCCTCGATTTGTGACATCAGCCCATCCCCACAGCAACACGCTGTGTTCAGCTACTGCCTCAGATCCTCTGGCTGCTTCCAACCAGAAGATGGACAAAAACCATGGAAAGCTGGATGGCTGGAAGGCTGGAAATTTGGCTCATGGTTATTTTTCTTCAGTAGGTAATTTTTTCGTTAACAAGAGGATTGCTCACCTATTTAATGCTTAACTACTTAATTAATTTTATCCACCAAAGTTGGGTAATTTGGGCCCATTGGCCCTCAGATAAGTGGAGGTGAGTTGGACTATCCCTATAATTAATTAGGAAATGCTATGAACAGTCTGGTAATAGCAATGGAAGAGATTGATGCACCTGAATGGAAATTTGGAGATTCTCACTGCAAACCTACTGTGCTCTGCACAAAACAAAAATAGGAAGGGGGAATGGAAAACAACAACCTCCTATGTGATATTTAGACTATTTTAGTGCTGCCACTGTTTAAATCTCTGAAATACTGTGTTCAGGAGTTCTCATTAACATGGATTTTAATGGGAGATATTTGTCTGAGTAGCTAAGTCGTTTATGCTTACATAAGGCTGCCATTTACAACAAGAAGTATAATAGCATCTTTGAGCTTTTTAATTAAAAATTAATTAGGAGATTTAAGAACAAAATCATTGGGGGTTACTGTACAATAACATGTTTACAAAATCAGGTCTGGGCTTTTTGTTTTTGTTAAGTGTTTCAATCAATTCTGTGTCTATTAAATATAATTACGTATGATGCTTCCTCAAAATTATAATGTAGCATTTAAAGAGCAGCTGGGAAAAGTCTGTAATTTTAACTTCAGAACTAGGGTAACCATTAAAATGCAAATAGGTGCAAACAGCAGTTTGTTGATGAAGAGACCCCTCAGCATAAACATTTTATCCATTAATCTTGAGATTACAAAGATTCCTTCTGTTTTATTACTACTTATTACTTTTGCCAGTCAGGTTTCCTAGAAGATGCCAAGTTCCCTCAAGAATAATTCACTGTTAGGAATAAAAGCCTGTTCTTACCGAGCAGGATAACACAGATATAAACATTCACTTCTGTACATATACCTACGCTAAAAATATATTATATGGAAATGTCTACAGTGAATTAAGAAGGAAAAAGAAGGAAGAAAAAGCTCTTGTTCTGTTTTCTAATAGAGTTATCAGTTTGAAAAAGAAGCTGTGTTCCACTTCTACCCCAGCTTAAGGAAGTAGCTTAAATGGATCAGACTTCAATCTTCTCCCCTGATTTAGAAAGGCATTCAACCATTTGCTTAATTTTACTTTGAACAAGGGAAAGAAAGAAAGAGCTCAGGTTTCACAGATGTATTTCTGGCCTAGGGATTTATTTATGTTAAATTTATTTATACCTAAGCTTTAAAGGGAGTTATTCTAACTTGCTCCTGCTTCTCTAAGAAGATAATTTGATCCACTATTTTTCAGTGAAACCACATGGATGAGCAAGTAAGCAATGTATGTCTGATTGAAATAGCTTATTTTACAAATATAAGGAAATTCAGTTTAACAGCAGTTTATCCAACAGAACTTAACCAATGCAGCATTTTGAACGAGATTGCAGTTTTGGCTGTCACGCTGTGGTGGTAGAGAGGGGTTTCCTAAGAGGTGAAGTAAACACCAAACCTGGCCATGCAGACTCTTTATTCATGGCTCAGATGAAAGCGCAAGCAGAAAGTGCCACGTAAATCAGAGGTGCCACTGGTGTGAGGGACAGCAGCAGAAGCACCAGCAGCTGTGACAGCAGTGTGGGCGAGCAGAGCTTCACCCAGTGCAGCTCCACAGCTTCCCCTCCCAACAGGGTCAGGGAATGGGTCACTACGTGGTTCCATCGTGATTCCTCTGCCAGACAGCTCCCCTGCCATGCACACAGCCCTTGCCATTCAGAGAGGGTCACACACCTCGTGTTTGATTGTTTTCCAAACACACCTTGTGTTTGTTTTCGTTGTATGGTCTCCTGCCCCTTACAGCCATTTCTGGGTATTCTGGTGAAACCCAGCGAAGGATTCTACCTGAAGTTGTTACCAAAACCTCCAAACCTCTGCTGTTACAAGGGATTGAAGAAAGAGTCCTAAACACAGCTTAGAAAGAGATGATAATATTTCTTTGTATTGCTGTAATCCATATCACACAGTGCCTCCCACCACGGAAAAGAACAGGACACTCACTCACTGTTTTCCCTCTGACTTTAGTATATAAGATATACTTTAGTATATAAGATATTTATACTTATATACTTTAGTATGTAAGATAGCTCCATATAATCAGCATTTTCACTAAAGTAACAATTAGTGAATGATATATTGTTGTCCAAGTGTGAGCCTTCTGTATGTCTTCAGCTGAAAGTCGAATTATTTCAACAGCTTTATTGAACTTTAAATGAGGCAGAAAGGAAAAGGACTATTAAAAAAAACTAATTAGAAGAATATGAAGATAAATCTAATTTTTTAAAGTTTCTTTGATAATATTGCATTTTGCCATTTTTACCAAATTTGCTCTCAGCACAGAAGAGACCTGTCAACATTGTCAGAATATCTGTAACAAAAACAGATGAAAATCTGCTGTTGTCCACATGTGGAACTTATATTTTTGTTGTAATTAACAGTAATTTTCATGTGGCTGCCACCTTCTCAGTACACTAACCTTTGAGATTAGAACTCATGGTTGTGCCTTTAAAATAGCTGTAAGACATTAGTGCGAAAGGTTTACAAAACCTTCATCAAGATGCAGAACAGGGAAGGTGAGAAGAGCAGAGAGGTGGCAGAGGTGATGTGCAGGCCCTGTGCTGTGTGAGGCACTGATTTTGTGATTCACAGTTTAAGCAGGAGATGAAGCTTGCTGTTAAACATCCAATTTTCAGGGCAATGTCCTGAAATCAAGGCTGGGCTTCTCAAGGGTACTGAGTAACTTTGCCATAGAGTCAACCTAATTTGTCACACTTAAATAGCTACCATAATTAATAGTTTAACTATAATTTGTTTAACCACAGAACAACAGGGAAAAAAGCAAAGTTTAATAGTTTTGCTACCAAAAGGTACTGAGCCATAGAACCTGTCACAGGAACGTGGCCTTCTAGAACAGATCACTGCATGCAGAAAACTCTGAGCTATCAATACTTCATCCCCTTTGCTCACTCATTTAATTCACAAACCACCGTATCTGTGAGTGCCATCATTAAAAATTTTAACAAGTTTACAGATGTGTAAGTAACAAAAATGCATTTTACTTGAGCAATATTTGATCGACATTTCTGTTCATACTGTTCTGCTGTGCACAAAAACATTGTGAGGCTGGAAAAGATAAAAGACTGCACTTTTTTAGGGGTCCATCAGAAACTGTCCAACAAAGTCTTAAAACCCTAATAAGCAACAAGATCTCAGCCTACTTCTCAGCTGAAACAGCAGTGCAGTTACCAAACCATTCCACTCAAATGCGCTGCCCAGGTCTTTCATCGACCACTTTGAGACTCATCTCCTGCTTCTCACCCCATCACATAAGAGGAAATATTTTGTGTGAACTTTTGTCTGAATTAAAGGAAGCCCCTTCACACATTTCCCTCCAGGCAGTGACTTTAACCCTTTCCTTGGCAGCTCCAGACAGACCTACCTGGTGCTGGGTGTTTCTGCATTGCAGCAAACCCACGAAGGGCAAAGTTGGTCGCCCAAAGTTCAGAGCTCCTGCTCGTTGAGCTGGGAGGAATTGCTGTGTGGATCTGTGGGGGGATGATTTATTTTCATCTGTGCCCAGTTTCACAGCTCCTGCAGAAAAAAAACAGTGAGGGTGAAAACCAGTTATAAAAATATGAGTTATTCAAAACCAGCTAATTACCTAATTTAGACCCATTGAGGTTGTTATGAGTAAGTTCAAGGCACTGGAATGTCTTGTAATAATGGTATTTTGTGGTAGGAAACTAACAAATAGAGAGTATGATGAGATCATATTGAAAACCTGTGGATTATTCAAAGTTATAGCAAGTAACTATGCAAATAACCACACAAGTCAGAGATGATTACTTGTCTTGTAATCCTTTGTTTCTGCAAGGAACAAATGTTATGATATATCAATGTTTTTTCAATACTCTTAATATGTGCTCACACCCATTGTAAAGGAACAATTTTAACAAGATTTAAGCTAGGAATTCACAATAAGATTCCACTTTCACACCTGATACAGTCTTAGTGTCTGGAAGACTTAACTTTTAGGAGCTGTTTGATTATTGATTTTATTTTAATTTTATACTTTTAAAAAATTTTCCTTTCCCTATAATAATAATAATAATAAAAAAGATACATACAGCATTGAAATGTATAATTTATGGGAGCACATGAAAATAATGCATTTTCCTAGCAAGTCACTGAAATTTAATTTGTTGATGGAGGACTAGGTCAAGGAATATTTTTAAAGCCATATTTCCCTTTTTCAAAATTTATACATCCATTTCTGGAAGAAACAGTGCAAAGCCGTGTTCTCACATCCTATATAGAGCTGGAGAGAATTCACACAAGTGCTTATGTTGTGGCTGGGATAACCTTAGGTGCTGAACTTCTGTTATGGATGCAAAATTCCCGTGGTGTTCAGTGAGGAGAAGTTATCTGGTAAGATATTTTCAGTCAGAAGCATTAGACTGATTGTCTTATTCACCAGAACTTACAGATTACTTAAGGAGACTCTCTTCTACCTTCCACCAGGCAGCTGTAGGCAGCAATAACATTTCATTCCTCCCACTTTTTCACCTCTTTTTGTTTGGATTCATATGAGAGAAAACCACGTGTAGTATGTAACCATTTATGAGTCTGATCAGGGATTGGAATGAAGTCCTACAGAGAGCTGAAAATGGAAGCTCAGTCTGAAACTCAGCCTTTGATTTTCTGTAGAAACACTTCTGAAAACCAAAACCACTGAAGACAAAAATAAGAGCTTCACCGAAGAGCCATAAACACAGACAAAAGCCTTCAATGACTATTCAGAGATTCATTCCACACTCAGTGCTCTGTGTGTGTAGAGCATTTACTCCAGAAATGATTACAAGAGTGCCAGGAGATGGGAGTATTCAGGAAAATGGGACTTGGAAGATTTTGATGTTTTCTTCCCAAAATTATCATGTGAGGTGTGCTGGTTTCCAAGTTCAAGTGTTACAGTTTTAAAAACTTCATTATTTGATCCATTGCCTTTTCTTTTCAGAGGAATAATGTTAACAGGCAAATAATTATATTTTCAGCATGCCAAAAGAGATGTGCTCTGCTGTCTGCTTTAGCAAGGCCAGATATTAAATCAACAGAATCAAATTAAGCTGTGATTTTGGAGTGGCTTAGACACCAAATCAAATTCGCTTGGATGAGTCTTGGATTTTTTAATAAACCTATCAAAAAAATGTTGAGGAATTAATGGAAGGAAATAATTCAGATGAAGACTAGATCTCATACTAGTGAAGTTTGTAAGGATTTTTAAAATTCCTTCTGCCATTTGAGCCCTACATGTATTTCTTCCAGTGGTTCAGGCAGGAGAAGATAATTCTCAGACTGCCTGCAAACAATGCTCATGCCTTCAGAGAAGCCATCAACAATTGAAATCTGCAACAACATTTTCGACAGGGGTTAATGTTTTCTTTTGAGCTGAAGAGCTATGAAAATAGGGAACAGTTTTGTGTTTTCCTGGTGCTCGATAGCTTCTATTAATTTCTCACCATTTTCCTGCCAACACTTGGGCTGGCACAGATCAAAGCCGTCTCGGAACTGTGCTGGATGTGCTCGGGTGCCGGGGCCACAGGAGGTCGTGGGAGGGAGATGTTCCACCCACGTGGTTCTTCCAGCTCATCTGGGTTTCCACGCTCTCCTTGCACAGAGGACTGAGAAAGGAACGTCAGGGAATTCACAGGAGCAGCTGCTGGTTTCTCTCCCATTATCATTGCCCAGCTAAGATCAGTGAAGAATGGAGGAGCTCCTCTTGGCACCTTTTCCCTCCCATTCCACTTCTGCTGACGGCCAGGACACTGAAATTTCCAAAGAAATTCTTTACTATCCCAAAGGCCATCCTGGCTCAGCCTGCCCCAGTGTCCCCTGGAAATGCCACTGCCCAGACCCTTGGAACAGCACGTTTTGGGAAGGGTTCACAGCATAAATAAGCCATTAAATGGCTCAGCCCCAGGACACCCTCCAGAACTTTCCAAGCAGCCATCAGGGCGTTTTGTGCCAATCTGCCCTGTGGAGATCTTTATAAAAGGCTCTTTTGCAGAGGGCAATATAATGGCTCCTTCAGGGAGCCAGAAATGAATAAGATTTGTCACAGTGTGGAGCCTTAAGAGTATAAAATCTGATATATATTAATACATGATGATGAATTACCATGGAGGAAAAGCAGAAAATATCTAAACAAGTTTTGGTTTATGTTACATTTTGGTAAAATTATTCTAGTAACATTAATAAAATCATCTATTTGTTTACAGTGGACTCCATTCTGGGGTTTGAGAGTTGTATTTTTTTGTTTGTTTTCCTTTGCTTTTTCTTTTAATAATTTTTTAGAATGCTGTTATTTTACTCATTTTTTACCCTGGATATCATCAATCAGAGAGTAACTAAGAAACCTGAGGGAAAAAATATCATTTATGTCAACCACTATTAGGCTGCTTTATTGAAAGTAATTACAATGAAAGTAAACAAAGAAAATAATTTGTTTGCCAAAAAAAGCTTCTGGCAGTGGCCTACTTGAGAATTAAGAGATTAACTGTGAGTAAAAAAACCCACAAAACTGTGTATATATTGGTCTAGTAATTTTGAATTGGGGTTTTTATGTGCCATTTGCATAGGAAAAATGTTTACTTTAGCTTAAAACTCACTGTCACTGGGATGGAACTTTTTCTCAAGGAGATTTATGCATGAAATTCAAACACAGTTAAAATTTTGCTTTTATGGTTTATATAAGCTATGTGCAGAAACCTACATTTTCAGGTGTTAACTTATTCATAGGTATTTTTAGCTTTTCATTGGATGCAAGGGAACGTTTTCAGAGCTCCAAGTGAGGTTTGTTTTAAAATCCACCCAAGAAGTATCAGTATGTACTTTCTTGGGGCTGATGAAAAAGAGACCTGCCAGTATCTTTGTGTAAAAGCATTTTAGTTTGAAATATTGCAGAGCATTTCCAAAAGCCAGGAAGATTTTACTTCTTTATATGTGACAGAGAATCTACCCTTGAAGATGCAATGCGAGGAAAAGCAACTTCCTACACAAGAAATGAGATTAAAACCTCGCAAGATGCTACCCAAAAATGCCACAGACATAAGGCAGATGGCAAAGGTGAGGCATCTTCCCTTTCCTCTGCAGAACCATCCTTGAAACAGTGGAATTCACATTTTTGACACTGATAGATCCTGCACATATTGCTAAATATCCAAAGCAAGAGATGGAGAATCTCATCAGGCAGCAGGGTTTTCTTTTAGGGTCTTCCTTTCCCAAGCCCGAGCGTGGAGAGCACCTCTGCTCACAAGAGGTCAGAACAGGAAATCTCTCAAGGAGGGAGCTCAGCCTGCCAGTCAGAGAACAAACTTCTCTGTGCCTGCTTTCTCCTTTTATTAGAGTGGAGAAAAATGACAAGAAAATGGGACGTAAAGTAACTGCAGAAACATGAACAGACATTGTCCTTTCTCACAGACGAGGGGAGGCACACACAGCATTTCCAAGAGATGCTTGCACAGTGTATTTTTGAAAAATAACAGCCAGAGACAGAGAATTTGTAACCTCCCTACCGAGGCCACTGCTTATCTGTTCTCGCCGCTGAAAAAGTTCTTCCAAGTGTCTGCTCTGTGCTACAATTTAAACCCATTATTTCTCGCCATTTCCAACACGCCTTTGGAAAACAATTTACTTATCTCCTGTTGGCATCGTGTTAAGGTTAAAACTTCACTTTTTAGACTAAACCTTTCAGTTTTTCCTGTACACTTCTGGTTTTTCTTGCTCCTCTCTGGCCTGTCTACCTTTTGAAGTGATGTGGCCAAGTTAAACACATTGCCCCAGGTGAAGCTTTATTAAAGTAAAAGCTGTTGTATCAGTGTGTGAAATCATTTGGGCTTTCCATCAAAACACTTATGGGAGCATACAAACATTTTTTTTTTCCCCTCCCGTAAGCAGAGGTTTGAGGATGCAGCAGACAAGGGCAAAACCTGCATTTGTCCTTGGCAGAACGGGATGTCTCTACATCAGAAGCACAGAGAGAGCTGCAGCACTCTCTGTCCCTCTAATTTTTGTTAAAAAAGCAGCAAAGCAGCAAAATGCAGCCTCCATGGCCACAAAGATCCTTCACTCACCTCCTGCTAAAGGTTTACCTGCACCAACTTAGCAGTTAGGGACAAGAGCTGCAGGTGACAGAGTCTTCTTCTAGACAAAAATTAGTTCATACTAACGTGAAGCATTTATTTGGGACAAAGGTACGTGAATTTTGGTACAAGTTTAGCCACTGTGCTCTACAGAAACAGAACAGCAAACAATGCCCCTTTATTTTACTTTCAGTAATAAAAAGTCAGCTGACCTTTACTTTTCCTATAGCTACAATTAAGTTGATAACAGTCAGGGTGAAAGATATCTATCCCTCTATTGCTACAAATTAAACAAAAATCACTTATGGAAGATTGTGAATAGAGCCCGGGAGAGCCAAAGAGCAGCTTAGCACATTTCAGAAAGTAATTTTCTGCAAGAATATTGCATGGGATAATAAAACTGCAGATAAGAACCTCATTTTAGTGCATATCTTTTGCCTCTGCCGTGTTGTTACCTCAGGATTATGGTAGTGTTTTGGGCAGATAGGAGACAAAAAAGAAACCCCAAAGAAGATATGTGTCCTCATTACTCAGCCATTGTGATGAGAGGTGACATAAAAACACCTCCCCACCATGAATGAGATACCCAGTGGGACCCTTGTGCCAGGTGCTGTCAGGTTCAGTTACCCACAGGCTCCAGCTGGAAAAATTAAACAACTTTGGCATCAGCCCCCACCCGGTGAACCTGAGAGAACCGAATTGCCTCCCCCAGGTACCCTTGACAAGGAACGGCTCTGAAAGCTCCAGCTTTGCAGATTTAAAACAAATCGTGCTAGGTTGAGAACAAATGAAATTTCACTTAAACCACAGATAAAACTTAGCAGTTTCCTCTAGGGAAGGCCAACATTCCTCTGAGGACCCTGCCAGCAGCTTTAACCCCATCCTTCTCATGCACTGGAGCGGGCAATGAAGGGATATTTATAAGTCATTATAAATATTAGTCATGTTTGTTTCTTGTGTTAGTCCATGTTTTTCCTCCAGATCTGCTGGGTTACCTGCACTGCTGGGAGTCTGTGGAGCCTGGGCAGAGCTCCTGTGGGGCTGGAGCAGCCCTGAGAGCGAATCCACAGCATCCCAGAGAGGAGGCAGCTCTGACCTCCTCCTGCCCCAGCTGCAGAGGGCTGCGCTGGATTCGCTCCCACTGAGGCTCACAGCAAAATCTTCAGCTGTGTCAGCGTTTCACACTCAGGATCTGTGCACTCCAGAGAGCCCAGGATCGAGGTGCACACACCAGGACGCTCAGGGCAGGGGTGGGAGAGAGGACATGATGTGTGTCTCAAAACCACAATATAATACAGGGGTGAGAAGGAGCAGCTTCCCCCGTTCTTTCTCCACCTGGCCCCTGGATTCTGCTGCAGCTGCTGGACCATGCACAGCGTGGCTGATGCAGAACCACCCTGAGCCCAAGCTGTGCTGGGACCCTCCTCACTCCTCCTCATCCTTCCCACTTCTCTCTCCACCTCAATGAATCCATGCAGCACATTCCCATGACAGGACTGGCAAATGAATCCTTTGAACACACAGATTGCTGGCAGTCTCGGGCCAATATTATTTTAACCTCTTTACTGTGCATTTCCATAATGGCACTGGGCAAATTGGCAGCAGCAAAGCAGCAGAACGCTGCTCCTCTGAGAGCTGACAGGAATTTATCTCACAAAACCCCACTACCTTTCTTCCTGGTGACTCGAGTCTTGGTTCAGTTGTTACAGTTAGTGAATTATTTAAGCTGTAGTGAAATACAGGGTGTGGATAAAGTGTATGTGTCCAAAATGACACAGAGAAAAGCGACTGTTTGCTATCAGCTCCTGCCCAGAGTGCCCCAGCAGTAAGAAGTTTTCTTATTCTCTTCCTTTTTGGCTCTGTTATTGGTGTGTGTGAAGTTCTTACACAGAGGGGTAGGGGGGTCGTGCTGTGCCAAATCATGCACAATACTCAGGACGTGAATAGGGGTAAGAAAAGTTGTCCTGGACAAGAATTCAGGTTTCATTTTAGGCAATGAAAGGAATTCACAGTCAATGAGCAGCAAGATCGTGCAACGAACAAAGGGTTATATTACAGATATAGGAATACCTTTTAGAAAAAGCCTGAAAATAATATCCTACACATTAATAAACATCTGCTATAATTTCTGTTAAATTAAACACATGCTGGATTTAACAGACTTGATCTCCTCTTTGCTTTGAGAGCTGTTCCACTGACAAGAAAAACAGCCTCTTTTTGCATGTCTTCTGTCCTTTATCATGGGAGCAACTTATTATGTCAGGTTACATTCTAACACATCTATTGTGCGATTCTGTGCTACAGATTGCAGCCTAATAAGCTAAGGAAATTCAAGATATACGTAAGGTCTTTTGTGATTTGGCAATGTCTTATCTGTCAAGCTGCTGGAAATCTGAGCTGAAAGAGAAGTGACAGGGAAAAGAGGAGGGTAGGACAAAGATACGAATTCCATAATGCTGATTTAGTAAATATCAACCTGCAGATTGCTCAGGCAAAGGCAGTGGGAGTGCAGGTTAAATCTGCCAAGGCACAGAAGAAAACCTGTGCTGCTCCTGTTGCTGTCAGGAGCTGACAGACAGCACCAGGGGCTGTGTCTGGAACCAAGGTGCAGACACACAGAGAAGAGAAAGGAGAGGGGCCCTGACCTGCTGTTTGCTCCCCTTTTCTCCCGCCCTAGGGATGTATCCCATTCCTCTGCACGCAGCGAATGCTGCTCCTTGCAGAGCAGGAGTGCTTGGGCTGGGATGTGTGTCCATGCAGCAGGAGGCTCACAGCCTGCCCAGGCAGAGCAGAAAACTTCCCAGAGTGGGTTTTTTTGTTGTGTGGCAGAGACGGAGCTTCTGGGGGAACTAAAACCCTGCAGGGTCTCCCTGCCCGAGCCACGGGGAGCTGTTCCAACAACCCAACAGTGGGCAGATCCATCCTCCCAGGTATTTAATATCATTTACAGCTCTGAAGTAGAACAGTGACAGAATGTGCCAGCCTTAGCAGGAGCATTGTCTGAGCACTGACACTCCCTCTCTCCTGCTTCATCTGCGGCCAGTCCCTGCTGCCAGCTGCCTGTGTGGAGAGGTGCTGGCAGTGCGGTCAGCACCCTCCTAAAGTACAGGGCTGCCTCAATTCTGTCACCTGGCTCAGGACAGAGGAGAGGCAAGGAAGGAATGTGGTGAATAAACTGACAGGTGCATCAGGAGGATTACAAAAAACCCCCTTAAACTACGCAGTAAGATTCTGAGAAGGGAAATACGGGTTATGTATTAGAGGGTTATCAATGGCTTGTGACTGGGTGCATGCTGCCTGTTGGTGTAGCAGATTTCTGCAGTCAAAGCTGTGAATGGCACTCCTACTTTTCCAACACTGTCCTGGAAACTGGGAGTAATAGGCTCAATGAGGATGAGGCTTGGATGATCATCTTCCTGCAGGAATCTATAATGGGAGGACAGATTGCTGAAGAAGTGTTTTATAACTGATCCAGTGAGGATCTGTGGAATACCTATTTAAAGAAGGTTGCACCACTAGCAGAGAGGATTCTTGCATGAAAAATGTGTTTACAGTTACTAAACAAACTTTTAAAATTAGTTCTTAACAAAAAAGTGCCAGGAAACCAACACTATAAGACTTAAGAAGAGCAAATTTTTTCATTTTGTTCTCTGGTGGACTTTTAAAACACAGAGCTGAGAGCTACTGATAAACTGAATTAATAGGACACACCTATTCTGCCTGTTAAGTCCCTATCATTGTGTGTCAGTTGATAGATATCAAAAGAAGGACATGAACACTGAGCATCTTTCTCATACTCTGTGAGCTTGTTTCAATAGGTTTCCTAAAATTCCTTGCTCTATATTTGTCTCACACAATTTTAAAAGATAACATGATGTCTCTGCTTGTCACAGTTGAGGAATATTTTTCCTAACAGGGACTAATTCTTTGTTTATATTTCGAAAAAGGATGTATTCTTTGTGTGACACAGGCTCATGATGAAATAAATAAGTCCACTTCAGCACATATGACTGTCTTAATAGAATTGTTTATCACACATGAGAAAACACATCCAGAACATGCTCTAACCATACCCTAAATAGCCTTTTACTTTCAATCTGAGAAACACAGTTGTTCCCGGTATAAATTTGGATCAAGATAAGTGACCAGAATTGCCAATAAAATCAATGAATTGTTGGGGAATATTTAGATCTATCAGTGGAGTGCCTGCTGTACTGAAGCATTACTGAAGCATTATGTCCTTGCAGATAGAGAATTTTAAATCAAAGTAACATTATTATCAGTGTCTGCCTTCATGCACCTTGCTTCACAGACACTATTATGCATTGAGCAGCAATTAGTGAGTCACCAGGGATACTTTCCTAGACTCTTCAGGTCAGAAAAGCTAATTAACCTTCCTCCTCTATTCTGAACAGACTTACAATTATCAGCACCAAATCTTACCTTTCTTTTTACTTCCCTTTTTTTTTTTTTAAACAGCTTTTAAAATATTGGTGACAAATTAGGAAAAATGGAAAGAAGCTCTCCTGATAAAACCAGAAAATCCACTGAAGAGGTCAAAGAGCTGAAGCTTCGACCCAGGTTTGTTTGTTTATAGCAGCGCTGCTTTGTTTAATAGATTTCTCAGGAAGCTCTTACAAAGCTCTGTAGGGTGGTTTAATTAACTGCCCATTTACACTCCAGCTACCTGCAGACACTCAGAGCTGGTGAGAACAGCTCTGTTTGCTCTGGCCTGGGGTGCAAGGCAAAGACATTTGCAATTGCTGCCCTTGCACGGGGGGTGAGGGGTGCCAGAGGCAGGGTGTCGCCGTGTGGCACCTCTGGATGGATCTGACACCACCATCAGGGATCTGAGCTGATCTCTCCTGCTGGACCTGCTGCTTTACAAGAGACTTCGGGGAAGGTTTCACCAACAGGTTGATGGTAGGGCCGGTGCCACCAAAAGGTGGCCAGAAGGTCACTCTAAAGCCATGGAGGTACTGGTTGGCTGTTTTGGAGTGGGACACACGTCATTTTGATGAGTTCGGTTCTAGGTTTGGTACCTCATGAGAGGAAGGAAGGTGCTTGCTCAGAAATGAGAACTCCAGAGAAGCAAACTGACAGCCCAAACCTTCCCCATGTAACACCTTGTTGGACTTCTGGAAGCTGAGAATTTCAGGCTCTCTGTGCTGACAGGCGCTGACCCTCAAGCAAGCATTTGACCTGAGGCTTCCAAAATTGACTGATAGCACTGGGATTGTGGGTGTGTAGTTTGGATGCAAGTGTGTAATGTCACAGGGTGTAAAACTTAAGATTTGAGGTTCTAGTATCTAGTAATACATATGGGGCAAGATGGAGGATTTAAGGTGTTGGTTATGTCTTCTTCTTCAACTTCTTCATGGTTTTGGGTGGTTTTTTCTAGTTGGGTGAAAAAGTTCTGCATTGTGGACCTTGGGTGGTCAGTTAGTGGGTTAAAAGTATCAATAATATAGGTGTCATCTCGTTATTGGATAATTAGCAATTGAAAGATCTTGGAAAGTTAGAGGTACTCCATTTTCTACTTTGTTAGTTAGGGTTCACAAGTTGTGAGACTGTGCTATAGAGAAGAACTAATAAACACTGAGCCCGAACACAAAACCTGAATCTCCTGTGGATTAATCCCGGCTCAGAAACAGGAAGAAAAGCAGATAAGAACTCACAACACCTGTCTGATCCTTCATGGGCTCTTGCCTTGCAGTTTGCTCTCAAAATAATGCCACATTTATTTCTTCCACAGCAGCTCTTCTGGCCTCCCTGCAGATCATCCAGTTAACCCACAACCATGATTTTCCTGATGCAATAAGGGGAAGACTTCCAGCATTCCAGAAGCATTGCTGTGGCCCCCTAGAAACAGCCCAGCAAAATGGATCTCGTTCTGAGCATAATTCCAGCACCTTTTGCACAAACGGCTGCTTACATTTTATTTATCTTTAGAAAAGAGCCGAATGAAAGGTTAAATCAAATCTGGCAACGCTTATCTTGGCAAGGCACCTTTGGGACAATGGCCTGCGTGCAGCTGAGTCCACGAACGAAGGGAAGGAGCTGCAGTTTTCCCTCGTTTCCCAGGATGTGAGCTCCCATTGAGGACCCTGCTGCATTCCCTGCAATTACAGCAATTAAACCTCAGCCACGGGGGGCATTTAGAAGGGTGAAGTACTTCCTTCAGCAGGTCAGAGGATGCTGTCAAGAGCTCGACAAAGAAAGGAAGGAAGAAGTAATGTGCATAAGGGGAGCAGGTTCGAACAGTTTTTTTCTGCAGCGTTTAAATATAAGAAAAGATCTTCAGATGCTGGTGTGCTTAGGGAAAAAATTCAATTTAATGTTTCCAGTGTTTTGCCATGCATTGAGTAGTGTGAGTCTCAGGACTTGAACTATACTAGAGCAGCGTGGCATATCTGTAAAACTAATGTTTCGAACTGCTGTGTGATAAATTAAAATAATTCCACTCGTCACACTGCAAAAAAACCTGGCTGCTCAGAAGCCTTTGAAAAAGTATTTTCAAGATAAAATATGTGCTTGTTGTTTCTGTGTCTTTTAAAAAAGATGTTGTGTCTTCTTCACAGCTTCAGGGGTAAAAAAATTTCATGTAAAATGTGTTTTTCGCTGACATTTAGATGTCTTGCAAAGTGGTTTATTATAGATCTTCTGGACGTTTGGATATTTAATTAAATGTCAGAAACATATTCTCTGTCCTCATGTGAATGAATATCAAGAGTTTATTTATTCATAGTCTATTTGTTATTCTTTTTCTGTTTCTCACACAAAATTATCAGTTGGAAAGTCAGTCATCAGAGACACTTAAAATTTTTAGGGGTCATAAATCTAATTAACCTCAGCAACTGTGCTTAAAATGGTGAATAATCTTAGACAAGTTCTTACAGAAATCTACAGAAACACTCAGAGATGCGTTTGCACCTGGTTTTTCAAGTGACCTTTAATGTAATTCTCAAAACATCCACGGAAGGTGTGATGTGAGAAGCTGGGGACGCAGAATCCAGGTTTGTCTGAATTTCAGTGCTCAGCAAACCCATGCAGGAACTCGCACTGCAGGCCCTGGACTGGACTGGGTTCATCTGCAGGAATAATCCTGCTAAATGTGTGGACCAACACAATGAGCCCTGCCTAGGGGAAGGAATGTGATACACTGAGAGCTGTCGGGACAGGAGTGAGGTCACATCTTTGGGTTGGGCTTTTTTTTTTTTTTTTTTTTTTTTTTTTTGTCCTTTTTTTTTAATGAATGAATGGAGAAGAAGCAATAAGCTGTAGAAGATTGGAAGTTAATAATGTGGAAAGAATTCTTTTTATTTAGGTTAGGTAGATATGTACTTTAGCTTGGATAAATCCTAAATTCTCTTGGTTTGCAGGATGTAGAGTGGGAACTCATTCCTTTCATTCTCTGGTTTGATCACAATTGATCCATAGGGATGACAAGGAAGAATATCTGTATTTTTTGCCTACCAGCATCAAGAGTGGCATCTGGTTGGTGCTGCCTGGTACCATGCAGTAGGGAAGAACACCTATCTCAGACCTGAGAAGCTGCAAAACATGAAATATTGAACAAAGTAAGAGACCATGTGATTGTGAATTTCCCAGCAGAACAGGGAAAGTGTGTTTCTTATAATTTAAGGGGAAAATGAGCAGGTGGAAAATTGAGCAAAGCAGATAAACGGTTTTGATTGAGGAGAAATGGGTAAAACTATTGACAGGTTCTTTTGTTTCTAAATATCTGACATTAGATGGAGGTGACAACATTCTCATGCATGAAAATTACCAACATTGCATGGGAGTGTTCCAGCACGGGCTCTGGGGAGTTTATTGCCTGTTCACTCAGGGAAATGCTCTGCTCTGACCATGGAAATGAGAAATGGGTCCCCTCAGACATGACCTGGACTTCCAAGCCATCAGTTCTGTATCTCACGTGAGGGAGCTTTTCTGGTTCCAGAGCTTCAGCCTTGCCAAATGTTGGGAAATGGGATTAATCCAAAGGAGAGAAGCACATAAATTTCTGGGCTGAAAAGCTCTTCCGATGAAACTTTCCATGAGATGAAATCTACACAATTTACATCAAAAAGGATAAAAATATCAGCTGCATTGATTGCTGTGGGTCAAGTAGAAGGATGGTTGAAAAATACTATCAATAATACAAAACTTCTGTCAGAGGTCCTGAAAAGGAAACCCAGAGTGTTTCCAGAAATGTCAAAACCCAAGAGGTTCTTTAGATTATCTGCTCAACCTTGCACTGTGTTTGCTATATTTTTGATAGAAATGTTCACCAAAATATTTCCACATTTTTCCTCCTTTTTACTGTCTTTAACAAAACAAAATTAATTCTAATTTATGCAGTTACACACAAAAAAAAAGCATCCAAAATCTGCCTGGAATAGTTGAGTAACTTTTGCATTATTTTGCCACAGCATATTCAGTGGGCACAGCAGAACACTTGATTGTACTGAACATTAAAACCTTGTATATGTTATGCTATAATCTGCATTGTATTTTAAATTAAAATAATCCTTCCTTATTTGTGTATGTGTGCGGGGTCTTTTTTGTTCTCTGTGTTTCAGCAATTGTCTAAGACAATTTTTAGTACTTGTTATTGTTATTGCAAAAGTGCTGAACAAAACCCAAGAGAGCTAGGTATTGTTGGGTATAATTTTATAATTTTTTTTCCCCATAGCAGCAGAAGAAACTATGAAAAGGAAAATTCTAGCCAAGCATCTCCTTGAGGCACTGGAAGTGTGTATTTGTGAGGAGACTCAGCTGCAGAAGACAGAAATGTAGTGCCTGAACTCTGTTCAGATGGGAATTATCTATTTTGTGTACTTTGAGTTCCCTTTATCTTTCCAGGAGTAGTTAAACCTAGGAAGTTTCAAGCATGTAGGACCTGTGATCTGAGTAGAGCTGAGGATCAAAGGCTGAATCAAAAAAGCTTTCTGTAAATTTTCCTTCAAGTCTTCTTGAAGCTGGATCTGAAAAAATTTTGCACGTGGGCATCAGATTGATGCCATTGTATTGCCTTTCACTGTGTATTTCATATAAAAATATCCATTATTAAACAATTAGCAAAAGCTGTAGCAAAGGATGCTACTGAGGAATTCTGTTCACTTTTCCCAACTAATTTCTGATGTGGGGGAAAAAAAAAAAAAATCCCCATTTTTATGAAATATGGGAAATAGAATTAGATAGTATTTGCCTAAGTGTTCAAAAATCAGAGCAGCAGCTGATCTTTGCCACTGTACCAGCGCTGGTACTGGTTGCTCTGGCAACAAGATGCACAGGCAACAAGATTCCACTCAAGGCAAAAAGTTTAAGAAGGTATTTTTCCTTCTGGTATTTATAGCTGAAAAGTTGAGCACATACTTAACTTTAAGCATCTCAGGAGTCACCATTGACTTTAGCTCTCCCTTCTCACAACTCTGGTCATTTGCTTCGACTACAAGAGAATAAAAATTACCAATGAGAAAAATGCATTCATCTGGCTCCAAAGAGAGTCCCTCTGCTGAGGTTAAATGTCTGGTTAGGGAGGAAAGCTGCTGGTGCAATTTTTCATGCATTTGTGCTGGGATCCGTTTTATTTAACAATTTAATTACTGAGCTGACAGTTTGGGACAATGCTTGTGACATTTCGTTCTGAAACGTGGTTGGGAGACATCACCAATGTAAAGGAAGAGTGGAATACCCTACAAGACAATTTGGATGACATTCAGAACTGGAGTAATGGAAATAGGACGAAATGTAAGAGCACAAAATGCACACCCGTTCACTCAGGAATGAGTAACAAGAATTTCTGGTGCAACCAGGGAGCTCATTATCTTGGAAATGACAGAGGGTGAGAAGGACCTGGATTTGTTACCTGATCACAGAATGGCTGGAACCACCAGTGTGACTGAGACCAGGAAATGGCAAAGGTTATGCCAAGACATAGCAGGAAAAAAAAAAATCCCTGCTGGAGTTTGAAAATGGAACTTCTTATGAATTAGCCATAGTGAAGAGATCTACCAGAATCTGCTCTTTTGTCTACACTTTTTTGTTATTTTTCATCATTTGGAGATACTTTTCTTTGTCATAGGCACAGGTATTTATGAAAGCATTATCTAGAGTAAAGCTACAAACAGTCAGCAAAGAGGTTTTACACATGGACCTCAGAGCAGTGGAAAATCTGAAATAAATGCTGGCTACCATTGAGCCTGGCAGCCCATTCTCAGGGTGGATAAGGTGTGAGAGAGCATCCAGTCAGTCTTTCCTTAAATCACAGCTGATTGTTTGAAAATAAGATGAGGATTACAGGCTAACACATGGCAAGATAGACATTCCAATACCTTCCCTGCCTTCCAGAAGCAGCAGAGATGATACTAATGCATTGCTGGGCCTTGAGTTCCCTGGTTAAATCTCTTTATCAGAGCCCGCCTGCTTCCCCTGCACACACATCATTCCACACTTCCAACAGGACTTGCGTTTTGAGGACAGAAATTTCAAAGCAGATTTCATCACCACAGGAAAAGTGATACTGGAGTTGGTCCAACCTTGCCAGAAAAAGCTGTATTCCCACATGTTTCCCAGTGCCGTACTGAGCATAAGTATGAAGTGCTGAGTACACGAGCCAAGCAAATTATTACACCTCTGCAAATGAAAATTGTCTCTGAGAGCTGCTTTTTTCCAACCGTGGGCTTCCAATTCTTGACTGTTTTGGGTTCTTATTGACACAGAACAATGATGAGCGAGAGGTCGAACTAGAAGTCTGTTCTGTGCCGTGTTCATGCACCTTGAAACACTGCAAGGTAATGACACAGCCCCGATAAAGATTCATTCTTAGTTTTCAGCCACAGTATTCATTTCTTTGACCCCTATTGTCTGTGTGGTGAACTAAACAAAACTGCGTACTTTAGGGTACATCCTGGGAAAAGAAGGCCACAATGAAAATTATGAAGGGAGTGCTAAAAGTTTTACAGGTTATGGGTTAGGCTTCTGGGACATTAGATTTCCCTACATATGGATGCATGTAGCCCTTAATTACAGAAATGCCAGTAGATGGCACTCAGAAGCGAGTTGCAGGCTTCACTTTTGTCACATCACTAAAACCTATTGCTGCTCATGGCAATCTCTTCTCCATGCATGTCTTAGCATCAGTGTTAATAAAAGATTTGCTATTTAAGTACATTACATATGGCCAGAGAGCAATCAAGCATTCAGTGTGCTACTCAGTATCTCTGTACTGGCATTACAGTTCATATTAGAAACATTTAGGGCTGCACATACAAACAAATGATCTATATTTTCTTTACTCTGTTCCCTCAGTTCTGACCTAGTGGCCTAACAAGTTAACGTGATTTGCCATTTCTCTAGGCTGGGTTAATCTTGATGGATGTGTTGTGGTTATATCAAGTATAACATAAACCAAATTACCAAAGTCTTCGGATCTCCTTCAGTAACTCAGTTTTCTGTAAGAAGGCATTTTTATCCCCTTTGTACATGCTATTTTTCTCAATCTCTTACCTTAAAAAAAAAAAAAAAAAAAATTGGCAGCGCAGCAAATGTTGACTTTGATCACTAAATTGTTTTATGTTGCTTGTTCCCATGTATTAAGTAGCAAGATCCAAGATTGGAAACTGCTTAAAATGATGTAGGGTCACATCCAGGGGTGGATAATCCCATTTCTTTAACCATGATTAGGGTTACACAGGGAGATCCAGCTGCCAGGGAACTCGAGCCATGGAAATCTTTACAGGGCACTGCAATACCTTTGCTACTGGATTCAGAGAAGAGACTCTGCACAAAGTGCAGCCCCAGGGTTCTGTTCTCATGGCTGCTCCTGCACTGGAAGAGGATTAAGGGGTGAAATCCACCTTCAGAAAAATAAACCATGTAAAATACCAAATTAAATGAAGTCTTTTTGGGACAGCACCGTCACCACCATGACCACCAACACAAAAATCCACCACAGGAATAAAAGACAAATGCTGAAGAAAAATAAAAAGAATGCACTAATAGATATTATACAGATGATAATGCCTACATGCTAAACTGAAGAAGGATTTAAAGCTTAGGTATTGTTCTCCTAAATGCTGCTTGGAATGTTAACTAAATACTCTATCACAACAACACTATAAAAATGTTTTACCCCTTCAAAAATGCAGCATGAAAATAATTTTGCTTCCTTTTCATAGGCGGGGGTGTAATACAATAGGCAAAGGAAAGCCACGATATGTTCTGAATTTTTGTTGAAGAGGATCAGGGTTTTCAAAAGCTGGATTCAACATTCTGTGTGTAATGGGATCCTGCATTTCCTGGGGCTTCACCTTGTGCCAGGATTGCAAAGGTTGGAGCTACACCCAGATCCTTGTGCAGATTGCTGACAAAATACATCAGATCCAGCTTTAATCAAGGGTAGCCAGAGCACAGCAGTTCAAATATTTGGGAAGTAAATAAACAAACATCCAGGGTGTTCCGTGCTGAAGCCCACATCTCCCTCAGCAGTGAATACGAACAACCATGGACCTTCCCTGTATCTGCTACACACAAAGCCCACACCCTCCACACCAAGAGATAAGGGGGGAAAAACCATCCTTAGGGTATCTGGTGATTCCACATCAGGTGTCTTATAAACCATGCAGAAGCCAGCTGAAATGGAGGTTTAAAAATTATGTGTTAAATTTGAATTTGGAGGTCTCAAAATTCAAATGGTGGTAGGATGTTGTTTCCTGACCTTGAATTGGGACCTCCCTTTGCCCCTTATGTGCAGACACTGCAAAAAAGGTTTTGTCTTTACCCCAGATGATGCCAGCATAAATTAACCCTCCATAAAACACCTTCTCCTGCAATTTTATGAGCTCCAGCTCTACTTACTTTAGGTATCATGATCTTCTCAGGGTGTCTAGAATGGAGAACTGACATCAATAGATAAGCTTATGTTTTGGAAGAATGCATCCGGAGGTTGTGCTGGGGTTGAGGATACAAAAGAATGAGTGTGAGAGATAACTAAATTTTAGAGACAAGAACTGGTGGTATTTGTACACAAATATTGGAATAAATGTGAGTGAATATCTCAAGTACTCCATCCTAGTCATTTTAACTCAGAGAAATTGACTGGAAAATCAACTCGTGTAGGAAATTGGGTTAGCAGATAATAACAATGCGGATTTTAAATGTGTTTCATCATTCTGAACATGTCTAGATTACAGCAATTCTGGTTCCACTGTAATTATAAATCTGCATTTTTCTGTGTTGCATATTGTATTCTGCATTCAGAATTCAATTGTCCTCAGAACCCTGTCCATGGAAGTTGGAGTGCAAATTTGTTTTCCTCTCTTCCTGATGACTGTCGAAAGTGCTAAATTTGGGGGTTGAAGCTTTGCCTTCCCCACAGCTCATGAGGTACTGATGTGAATACTCAGAGGGCACCAGATCTGGCAACAGAAAATTTAATCCAAAATTTAGTCCAAATCATGGACTTAGATGAAATGTAAGTCCCCAAAAGCTGGGACACAAGACAGAAATGCACACAAGTGAAGAGAACCAGAAAATATAAATAATAATAATAAAAAAAATTCCTGATTTTTTTTTTTTTTTAATGAGTAGCTCCTTATTTCAGCAACTTTTCCTTTCAAGTATCCCTTCTATAGTGGGATAATTTTGCATTCAGCATTAATCTTCATGAATTCACTTGGTATTCATGTAGATGTCACATGTACTTGCACTGATTTTCCACCAGTGTTTAGGATTAGTTAATGGGCACTTCAAATAGAGTGTTACCCCATGGGAGCAAAATAATTTCAGTCTTGGTGCACACATTTCCAAGTCAAAATACAAATGATGAAATTATATTGAGAACAGATCAGGCAGTCCTTGGCTTTTCAAGTAACCTACCAATGGGCTGTTTAAAAAAAATCTGGGTAGGGAAGGTGGAAAGATAGCTTTTTGTCTCTGAGAAAAAAGTACTTAGGGATGAAATAATTGCTTAGTCTCTAAGTACAGAGGGACAGATGCTGCTGTAAATCTGGCTGGCTGCACTGTGGTCAATGAGGCTCTGTTAATTCACAGCTATTTGTGAGGAGATGTTTGCTCAGTCACTTTCTGATGGGGATGGCTGGTCTACAGGCTATTCTATTTTATGGAAGGTTCAGTCATTTCACTTGTTTCCTGCCTTTCTGATTGGTTTGCATTGCAGTGGTAGCAACATTACAGCCTAGGAAAATGCTCTCTCTTGTGATTCACTGATTACTTCCTATAATCTGAATTCAAGTGTGATGAAGAATTCTTTTCAGGCAATGCAAAGTAACTAAAGAACTCAAATTTGTCTCCCACATTTTCTAAATAAATATTGTACATGACTAATAACTACCTCAAGATTTTTGCTCTTCTAGTGAATGGTAAAAAAAGTAAAACAATTCTAATAGTCTTTTGTAAAAGATTTTAATTTTCAGTTGCTTTAAGCACTGCAGAAGCAGTCTTTAAATAGTCAAGTACCATTTGAGACGTCAGTATGAATTCTGAAATAACCTTTTCAATTTACAGATCAAACTCCCTGGTGAATAGTCCAGAACTCGTTATATTAAAGGGAGGAGATGGTGCAACCACAGCCATCCTGGGCACTGAGACCTGTGTGGAGGTGTTTCCATGTGTTGCTGTGGGCTCAGGAAAGATTCCCCCCTTGCCAAACTCAGGGAATGCTCCAGAAAAAAGGACCAGCTTCTACTCAGTTCCAATTCCCAGCAGAGGGAAAGGAATGGTGCCATTATCCGAGTACACAAGTTGCCCATGGCACAACAAGGCGTCCCCAGAACTCTCCTGGGTTCTCCCTTTGAGCAGATTCTGGGTTTAGTTTCCACATCAGGAGTCGCCGCTGATGTGAATAAGGACAGGGGGAATATAAGCATTTATTAACGCTTTGTGCTGAATTTCAAACGATCCCAAGGAATGCGGCTGCTAGATGCCCATTAAAATTAATAGGGACTGGCATCCAGCACGTCCCTGTGGTTTTGAGATCCCAGCTGCAACATTCTGTTTGTTTGTTGGTTGTTTGAAGTGCGCACACCCTGAGCTGCAGACGCTGCTGAGATCTGACATTGTTTTCACTGAGACATGAGAGCTGTTTCTGTATTTGCACTGATCTTTCCTTTATTATCACCCTGCACACCTTGGGTCAATCCTACTGCCAGAGTTCATTTCAGAGCACAGATCTTTTAAGCTGACTGTTTTTTTTTTTCTCTTAACAAAGCAGCCTGGGGATGTCCCATTGTCCCAGTGTTTTGTTACTCCTGTCCTGTCATCACTTTAAACATTTGATAGATGAAGCTATGGAGAATTGAAATATTATTTATATTCACACCCCTGAGAGTTACAAACTGTAAATTGAGACAGGAAGCTATGAAAGCTCTCCCAAGAGGCAAAATCACTTCTTTTTACTGCTGATTATAAAGAAGATTGGCTGGCAGATGTTAATATTGGCAGTTAGTCTCTGACAAATTTTCTCTAGGTACGCCTAATCAATTTTTGCTGCATGGAATGAGAAATGGAGCTTGAATATTCAGCTGTCTAGACATGTATTTACATTACCTTTATAAATAGGTTTAAATGATTAATATCTTTGAAAAAAAAAAAAAACAAAAAACAAAAACCCAAGCATGAAAAATGGATAAACTAGAAGTGTGGGTGAAGTTTCATAGATGAGTTAGATGATAGATAACAAAATTTGTCTATGCATTAGGAGGATGAAATGACCTGTGCAGTTATCATATATGTATTTATAGACAACACCGGTCTTCCTGAAAAATCTCTCTGAACTTCAAAGTCTTTATCCCTTAGGTCAGTTTAAGTCCTGTTACTTGAAACAGACCTGTTCTAGACAGAGATATTATCAATGCAATAAGGATAATGCAATTTGATCCATTAACACTGCAGAAATAGATGCTTCCTCTGTGCAGGGTCCTGCAAACACTTCAGGTAATTTAATAGACCCCAGAGGGATGCTCTGAAGGCGAAGGTTTCAGGGAGTGACAGGAGTGATCCCATAATTGCAACATGATTATTTCATTCATAAACATTCTTTCTTCATGGCAATTGAGTACAGATCCCTGGAGGAAAAAAAAAAAAAAAAAGAAATTTCCTCCCTGGAGATGAGCTGTGACCGTTCCCTGGGGTGTTCTCAGCTCCTTTGCTCTGCCCATGGGAGCAGCTTACGGCTCTGTGATGCATCCCCAGCCCAGCTGCCCTGGTAGTTGCACACAGCAAATCCCAGCAGCTCCTGGGAGCACCTCTGACAATCCCTGGCGAGCTGCCACGGAGCAGTTGCATTACCCAGGTACCCCAGAAGACAGTCCCTGCTTTCCCAGCGTATCTGCTCGCTTAGCTATGGTAATATGATTAACCTGATTATTTCTGAATCAGTCCACTGTGGCAAATGATGAAGTGCCATCTGGCTTTGGGAGAATGAAAGCAACGTGTCTGTGTGGTGCAAGAAATGTTTCTGGATGGGTGAGTGAATTATGTATTATGATTCATAGTTAAATACCAACCTAAGAGAAAACTCTTTCTATGGAGACTATTTAGACTGTTTCTATATTTTATAAAAGGCAATGGATCAAAGAAGAAGTCTAAAGCAGCAATGCGTACTTAATGACCTGTTCCAAGGAGTAAATTATGGCTGGAATTGTCAGGGTATTAAACTTAGTAGAGCAGAGCTTAAGCAACGGGGATGGAAATTTTCAAAATATAGTTCATTCTTTTACAGTGACACAATAACAAAATAAAAGACCCTCTGACAATATGATTTATTGAAGAAACGAAACAAAATATGTTGGAGTTACTGCACCCCAAAGTCATTTAGCTGTTCTATTACTTTTAATGAATAGCCAAGATCAGGGAATATATTCAGTGAGATAAGGCTCAGTGCATTTCTGATAAGGGAAGAAAGGTAAAAAAAAAAAGAAAACCTGCATCAATTTTTCATTCAGAGGTTTATTTACTGGAGGTTTATATATATAAAATCCCAAACAAGCACCAAAATGAAACATCCTATTTTCCCTCTGGTCCTTTTATCCATTTAGAACCAAGGCTTGACTAGAGAAATATATTTGTGTGATAATGTTTTAGGAAAAGGTAAGATAAAAATCCGATGAGAGTTTCAGATATTCACAGATGTGGCACATTTCCCTCTTCTCAACGGGACATGAGGCTAAGACAAACCTCTGCCTGTAGCAAGAGGCTGAGAAAGACTTTGAACAACAGCTTTAAACCCGAGCAGTGACCTATGGGTTGATCAAGAAAGGACCATCAGTTTTTCTGGGCCAAGCCTTCAGAGCCTCAACAAGCCACCTTAAGTGGTCCTGCTGCCCCCAGGTTGTGCTGTAGATGAAGACCATGACAACGTTCACGATCTGGGCTTATTTTACCAATTTAAACACTTGTAGCTTTCCCAGTGTTAACGAGGGTGAGGACATGACTTGACTCTTTCCCAGTGATGAAGGACTCCACAATTTTTTGTCACCCTACTTGAGAGTGGAAAATTCCTTTCCTTATGGTGTATTTCCTTCTTTCCCTATGTCCCAGGGAAATGTTTGTTGCAGGCGCTGGGGAGAGTATCAGAAATGAAACAGTCCTGTTGCTCTCAGGGGCACAGGTGCTGATGTTTCTTAAGCTGACCCAGGAATTACTGACAGTGAGGTTTTTGGTAATAAAATAAAGCTGTTAGCACTCATTTGGGCGTCCTAAAATATATATGTCTGAATAAACACAGTACACCAATAACTGCTTTAAAACTGCTCAAAGATATGGAATAGCACTTTGATGATTAGCTTAAGAAAATATGACATACTATTAATTTGATGACTAAAATCAGCACTGATCACAATTTTAGGAAGGTGTAACGGTTCTCCTTCAGACTGAGACCACCCAGTCCCTCAGACACTTTTATGTAATAGAAAGGATGGTCTTTGCACAAAGAGGAGTGATGGGTTTGCTAACAGCAGTGACAGCATGGCTGAGCTCTTTGGGTGGAATCAGAGTAGCTGGAAGTTATGAGGAACATTAGAAAAGGGCATTATAGAAACTTTGTTCACTTCCATAGGGATCACATTCCAGGCATGCAAGGAACCAAGACACTTATGGGAAATTCTGCTAAAAATCTCTAAAAGCTGGCATTGTTGGCGAAGCGAAGGGAGAATATGGTGACAACATGAAGATCTGAATAGACTTTATTAATAATCCATTTTAAAGCCTCATAAATATATAAAGAGCTCTGTAATATCTAGATTAATAGACTGCTTCCTCCAAAGAGATCATTCAAGTGCCTCAATTCTTCTCCTGACTGCAACAAATGGCAAAGCTCTCTTGAGTTTGTGCCCACTCTGAGACATAAAAGGAAAAGCAAGATACGATGTTTTAGAAGAAGAAAATCCTTTCTTACCAAGGAAAAAAAAAAAAAAGAGAAAAGAGGTCTTGGTAGTCAGAATACTTCAAAAATATCTGATGCAAGAAAAGAGAGCACGAGGAAGACTTTCTGAATCACAGGTTGACATGAAAGACAGATCGAAGGGATAACGTGAAAGAGCTTAGGAAGCTACACAGTTTAGAAATTCCAAGCACTCTGATGCCTTTCAGGTTCACTGTTAAAATCTTGGCTAACATTTGTACTGGCAGAATGTTTTTCTGTCGCTGTGAGCCCCAAGGTCACGCGTTGACCTGTGTGATAAAGGTCTGACTGTGTTAATGCTGTCTACTTAGAGCAGTTCATCTCCTTCAGCCCTCCAACCCCCAGGGATCAGACACTGTGATTATTCCAGTACAGCTGAGACCCTGGGGCTGGATTTTGCTATTGATCCAGAGCTCTGCCCTTAATGGGAGTTTCTGTCCAGCATGGATGGACTCCAGCACCTGTCTTTGGAAAATCTTGCCAATGACTGTAAAACCTTTTAAAAACTAAGATAAAACAACAATAAATAATGTATTTAAGGAGCTATAAATAAAGAAAGATGTATGCAGATGAATCTTTGATCATTTATATTCCTGTGTCATGGATTACCTGTAACTTTACAATTAATCTTAATTCAGCACTGAGAATTGGCACTGTCAGTTTAAGCCAGTTAAATGGAAGAACAGAGTATTCTGTCTGTGGAGGAGAAGTCTGGTACAGACAGTGAGGAAGAAAAGGTGTAAATGCTGTGCAGTGGGTACATCTTACTGTGGTAATGACCTCGTAACACTGCAAGGCAGAGGCTCGAAGGGTCCTTCACTCCTCAGACACTGAAAGTTCAGTGCCTGTGCTCTTGCCCTCACAAGCCAGGGGTTCAATGGGTGATAATTTTGGTATCAAGGGACTTGTCTGTTTGAGTGGGACTCTGTGACACTGAACAGGGGACTCCACTTGTTAGTGCAGAGCCTCCCTGCTCCGGGGCCAGCTGGGGAGCACACCGACTGAGAACTCAATGAACAAGGAACCTGCACTTCCTTGTCACCTTCCCTTTAGAAAAGGCTGCTTTGACTCAAACAACTGGTGGTATCTTTGGGAGAATTTGGGGTATTTTTGCAGTTGGACCAGGCAGGTCCATTGCTCTGAGTGATGCTGTGATTCTTCAGCTTTGGCCCCTGCAATGTCCTCTCAGCTCATCTGTCTTTGTACAACTGCCTGAACTGTTGCCAACAATTAATGATAGCTAATAGGTCCCTGACTACTGAGAACACTTGAAGCCAGTAATTACAGCCTGTTCACACTCCTCTGCCCTGTAGGAGCAGAGCTGCTGCTGACTCTGCTGAGTCACATTTTATGACCCCTTTCAGAGACTTGGAAAAGCTGTGATTGAGTATCTGAGAAAACATTGATGCAGTATTTATAAAAAGGTATTTGGTAGGAGTGTGTAAAACATGTTTTGTGTCCATTTATACTCCTGCATAGTACACAGGCTCACTGTGACTTTACAGCTTTATTTTTAAGAAAAAGTCTGGCATATCTAAGCTATGTCTATTTCCCTCCCTCTCTGAATGCGTCAAAACGTAACAGGAGTGTCAAATTGCATCACTGAAGAGGGAGAGAAGAGGAAGCTCTGTTTTTTCAATGGGCTCTATATGTTCTATCTCCTTTCTCAGGTCAGAAACATCTCAGTTTTACCTTTAATGTCATGGGCGCGCAATATATTGCTCATTATGTATCTGAAATACACGAAATAGAATTTCCTAATTTCTCTGTTGGCTTGAAGGTCAGGGAACCTGGTGAAAAAGGGATTCATACACAAATCCTCCCTCTGTCCTTGGTTTTACACAACTTTCCTGTTTGCCCAGCACAGTGTCAGACAGTTTTCTCTCTAACTTCCCTTCTAGAACAAAGGTGAGCACGATAAAGAGACCAGGATGTGCTGCCATTACCCCACTGCTGGTTTTCTTCCCTTTTCCCTGCCATCACTTATCCTCTCGGGAACTTCCAAACAGCATTGCCCAGGTTTATCCTCTGATAATATCACACACTGCTTTCATTCTCAGTTGCACCATTATTAAATCCATAGTTTAACGTTCACTGTACAAATTATAAAATGTTGCCTTTGTTTTCCCTTTCTCTGGAGAGAAGAACTTTGTGAGCATAAGGAAAATACCTCCAATATACATTTATTTTACATAGGTACAGTCAGCCTAATGAAAGCAGTAGGTGTCCCTTTTCCAATTACCCAAACATGTTCTGCCACAGAGGGCTTTACTTCCCAACAACAGACAGAGAATTAGGAGTCCTGAGGCTTTTGACAGCCTTTCCCTCCATGCTCTTTTCCCCCTCCATGTAATTACATGCTCCAGCAGCTGCAGTTGCAGTGGCTGTGAAGGGAAGCTGTTTCCTTCATGGTTATTTTCTCCTGCCTCTGGGTTCTAATGAGAAGAGGCCAAACAACAAAACACCTTTTCTCCTGAGGTACACCCCTGGTTTCCACCTCCACGTTGCTCATAAACTCTGGTGCCCAACATTTCAACTGATCTCACAGAAAACAAATTCCTTCTCACCTTATGCGCAGGGAATTTTTGAAACCTTGGGTACATAATCCTCAGGAGACTACAAGCAGTCATTCCTCCTTGGTAAGTACTACTGTAGAAGGAGAAAGTTCACAAAAGTCACTTCCAGTCAACCAGAAGAATTAACAAGTGACTCAAAGATATTCACCGTAAAAAAAGTGATCTGCACTGAGGATACATTCCTTACTGCCTCAGTGCACATATTTCATTTTCTTGATTTACAAATATAGAACTTGGGGTAATTCTATGTACAGACTAGGCTGTTTCTGATTCAAACAATTTTGGCAGATATATGCTGACTTGTAGAGATGTAAACTTCAGAGAGTGGTTCATAGGTGAAAAGGCTTTTAGAAGGTCAGGATGTTCTTGGAAATGTCTAGAAAAATAGATAAAAAATGGAAATAATTTTCCAGGAAGGCTGAATGGAAAGGTGCCTCAAGATGAGCAGGCTGAGAATACTTCTGTCCAGAGGGAAAAGCTATCCCACCACATGACCCTACTTTTAACAAAGAGACTACTTTATTAAGAAATCACTAACAAGTTAATTACCACTTGAACCCCTCTGCTTTGCACTCACAGGAAGGATGATCACAACTTGCTCGAGTCTGAACTACCCAAGCTGTCTAAAATAACAATCTATGCTTTGTGTTTTGGTAGGATTGGGTACCATCCCAACTTCCAGCATCCCCAAAGCTAAAATTTCACCTTTCTCCAGAAATCCACCCTGGCTTGGAACAGGGGGCAGAACGGAGCCATTCTGGATCCATCCAGGGGCAGCCAGAGCTCCACACATATAAATGACTTTCCTGCCTTCTGTCTAACTCTGCTGGGGCCCCTAAGGGGCAGCTGGGACATGAGGGGCTGTGAGAACCCAGCCTGAAGCCTTCTCCAAAATCCAGTGTTTCTCCACAGGTATCACAAAGTGGGCAAGAACAATGTCCACAAGCCAAAGCACAAAGCAGCTGTTGCCCACCACTGCAAGATTTGATTTGACCCTAGAAATGTAGTGAGTGAGGAAGAAAGAAAAGCATCCTCTGGATTTATTGTTTCTATTCCTTAAAGAAAAAGAGAAAAAAAGTGAGTGATGAGTACCCCCAAATCCCCATCAGTGTAGTAAAATGAAGCATGAAATGGTGTTCAGAGATGAAATCCATCTCATGAAAGGCTTTTGATGGATGTGAATTAACTGTTTAACTTAAAAAGGATAAAACTTTGGAAGTAGTTTCTATCACAGGATTGCTCAGTTTACCAGGTTAACCATTAAGGGTTTTTCTATTATTTTAAATTCTTTGAGATCTGGGTCACAACAAAGCAAGAATGAAATGCCTCATTCCCAATTTATTTGTTTCAAAGAACAGATAGAGATCACCAAATACTTTGTTTTACTGTCCAGAAGCCTGGTAACAAATCAGAAGCCTGTCTTTCCAAATCACCACAAGCTGAACTTTTTCGACAGAATTCATATGTTTTGCATTGGGGTGTTATTTTGAGATCATGTTTTCCAAAATAGCTTTATCAACTTTCCTGCCCTTCACTCCTTTGCACACTTGTGTTGCTGAATAGGTGCCACAGAACACATTGGCGCCTGAAGTGTCAGGATTTTTACCTCACATTCCTCATTTATCCAGACCCTTGGTTTTGCTAACACACTTCTACACCCAGCATCTATTCTGGGGAAACTGTTTCTTTCCTACTACTATTAATAACCTTTCCATGCTGCTGATTCTATAAATAGCTATGATATTACAAGTAGAGTGTAAAAACGACTGTCTGAACCTGCCAATTTAGAGCTTTTAAATTGTCTCCATAATTCCGTGGGACTGAGTGTGACTCTGGCTGGTGCAGCGAGCAGAGAGCGAGGCAGTGGCTCCACAATGGCAGCAACTGAAATCGTCTTTATATCTACAACTTATTTCAGCCAAAAACATCAAATTCTGCTTCAAAGAACAGCCCCTTTAACAAGCCTTTTGATTAGCATTTTGCAATTAATTTCAAGCAAGCAATAAAACCTCCAGGAAGGAGAGTGTCGCATCGCTTAGCCCTCAGAGAAGGCACAATGCAAATATTTTACACAGCTCTCCTCCCAGTCCTTTGCTAGATTTTTATAAATGCAACATGTAGGGTTTTTCTATGGAACCTGTGAGAACAGACAGACAAGATGAATCACAAGTATTTTCCTGGGATATTAAAATGTGTGTATCTTTCTGAAACTCATTTAATAAATGATGTGAGAAACATCAGCTTGACTTGCTAAATGCAAATGAAAGTGGGTCTCAAGTTGTCTCTTATCTAACAGTTGCTTATTTCAATGATGTGCAAATGAGTAGTTCCCATACACAAAAATTATGGATTGGCAGAAAAACTTAATAAATCAACCTACTCCAATAAGATGTCTAGGTAGTGTCATTTGTAATAAAACTGTTCATCTGATTTACCCTTTTTAGTAAAGATTTTATGCTAATGAAATGGTAACTAAATTTGAGAAGTTTAGATCCTTACCAAGAACAGATCCCACTGTCTTGGTTAGAATCAAATCCATCCACTCAGTAATCCCAAAGTAAAGCAGCTGGAGAATCAATCCTATCAAGATATTTCAAAATCCCTTCCTAGTTTATTCCCATATTAAAGTCTCTACCCTACTCTGAGGAGGAGGCGTTTGCAGAGAGAAAATATCTTCAATGATTAAAGAATTATTTACTTTCCAGCACAAATTCTAAACAGGACCCCAGAATAATCTATGGGAAAAAAAAACAGGACAAGGTTTTCATCCTCTTGCATTGGCAGCAAGTCACTTTGTCTTTTCTTACACCTGTCCAAATTCACCTGTCACTGAAGGGAATTGTGCTCTGCATTGGGACAATGCTCCACCTGTTCTTCATTTGTACAAACCAGGGATTGGTGCCTGGTAAAGCCAAATATGTGCAGGACAGGATTGGCATGCAGCTTGAACTGGGAAAGTCACAATGGGAATTTTTTTTTTTTCCCAATAAGAAATTGGGTAAGATTGAGGCACTCTTTTATTTTGCTTGAAAACCAAAACATCAGCACTTTCCAATAAGCAAGGCTTTTATCTGGACATTCTTTATTTCAGCCCAGGAGGAATATAAAAATCTTGATTTCAAGCTCCACAATGTAATCTTGTCTCCAATAAAATCCTCATTAGGGCAGTGTGGGTGCACTGCAGGCACAGAAACACACAGCTCCCCTGGCTGGCTGTTTGCCGCAGCATCAGCCATTGCATGGTGAAGGATGTGTGACAGAGGGTCACCCAAAATCTCCCCCAATTTCGGTGCAGCAATCTGTCCACAGGGTTGATTGTGATCTCTTCCTTCATTTTAGGAAGAAAACCCCTCTCTGAAATATCTCTTGCTGTGGGAGCTCATGTCACCTTGTCAATGCATTCATCACCATTATCATATTCTACGAAAAGATTGGCAAATTTGTTCAGCTGTGTAAGACAGATGTTATGGCATTTGACAGATGATTTCAGCACTGAGATGATTTTTTTTGCATGTGCTGTATACTCTGGCACTACATTATGCAGCACAAGAGTGAATTTTCTCATTGTTATCAGCCAAACAAGCCTTGAAAAGTGGGAATCATCAGGGAAGAATTATTCCTAAAGCCTGAAAACGGATTTTCCAAACACTGTGGTTTCAGTTCTAATTCCCTAATTACGATATGGCTTTGGTCACTGATTGGTCACGTTCCTCTTCTGATTGGCTGGAAATGGTTTTAGGATGATGCCTTTCCCTCTCTATCTCTCCAGAGAAGATGGTGTTTGGGGAGGATGTCTCCTAGATCACCAACTCATTTCCATAATGGGATTACAATGCCTAATGCAGCTAATGAGGAGCAGGGAGAGAAGCAGGACAGGAGAAAGAAAAGCTTGTAGAGGATTCCTGCTCACAGAGAATTACCTGTCCACTGTTTCTTCTGTCTGAGAGAGAAACCTGGCTTTCAATTAACTAAAACCGTTTTCATGATTAAAATCTAAGCAGAGGAGCCTCAGATTCTGAAGGTTGATCCGGTGGTCGGGGTGACAGCTCTGAGACCTCAGAATTACAGCTTTGTTCCAGGGCAGTTTTTTTTAAGCCTCAATTACCTCTGCCCTGCGTTCAGCGGTGCTCCCCTGCCTCACCAGGGTTGTGTGATGGTGAGTACATCCAACATTACGTGCTGCACAGACAACATGATGAGTTGCATGGACAAAGGATGGCAAAAGGACTGAAAATCTTCCCAGCAATCCTGTGAGGAAAGGTGGTTTGATGGCTCCTGTAGATTTGATCATGATTCTGGTGTGAAAACTGGAATATCCGGCAGTGAGAAAGGACTGTCAGCTTCAGGAACTTGAAATTTGGCATTCATAAGTTTTCGTGGCTTCACAAAACTGCTGGAGTGGGGAGAGGCAACACCTCCTCACGTTTTGGCTTTTGCTGAGGAAAATGGAGGTGCTAAATATGCTTGTTTGAGGGTGAACTCAGTTTTAGGACACCAGCTTTGGGAAAAATAGGAATTATGTGAAAGGAAGGTCCATGTGGCTAAGCCACCTCATCGCTGAAACTGCCCCTCTTAATTATACAGTTCATTATTGCAATTTCATGATTAGAAACCTCATTAATTTTTACTGAGAAGTAACATTTTTCAGAAGCAGGATGTATTTGGAGGTAAGCAGCACCTATAATATCTTCCCTTTGACTTGTTTTTTAATAGAAGGTTGTCACATTGATGGCAGATTTTCAGCCTGCTTGTTTGTACCTTGCATTTTCCAATGCAGGGTGCTCTGGTTTAAGTGATTCTTCAATTATTTTCAAGACGGAGTGTTTTGTTTTGTTTGGTGTTTTCAGTGTTCCAGTAATTAACAAAATGTGGCAGAACGTTTGTCTTAATTGCACAATGAAAGCCCCTCACAATAGTAATTACTCCAGAAAAGTCCCATTAAAAAAAAAATCTACTTGGCTTGTGAAAAAGCACTTTCCAATTAAAAAAAACTGATGCAAAAATAAAGTAAAGAAAGCCCCATGTCTGTATCAGAAAATTTCTGTGTGTGCACAACCAACCCTGTCAAAGTACACAAATAAAAAGTGATCATAAGAGACTGTGGGTAGAAGGTCACGACCAGAGTCATAATTTGGGTTTAAAAAAGCTTTATGGGATGTTCCCAAATCACAGTTTTGTAGCCAGGAAATGAGCACGCAGATGGAGAAAATATGAAAACTGATCACAAACTACATTCCAAAAATGTGCCATTACCTCAAACGTATCTGGAAGTCAAAAATTATCCCCAAAATTTTTAGGTGCTTTAAGGAATGATGCATATCAGAGTCACTAAAGCCTCAGCCCAGAAGTCTGATCTGTTCTGGGGGGCCCCTGTGCTCTCCCTTATCTTGGTGAACTTTTTTATCAATAAAAATGCTAGGGTTGAAGAGATAAAATAAAATAATCTGTCCTGTTTACAGAAGAATTGAGTTTGTTTGTTTTTTTCTAATAGATTAGCTGCAAGTCCACCAGGCACATGGTCTTCATATTTTCAGGGAAAAGAATTTCTTTAGGCACTGGAAAACATTATTGATTAGGTAGCTGCAAGGACTGTAACCTGAGCTGTGCTAGAAGTATTTTCCAGAATGCAGCTTTTAATCATTGGGTGTGATTTCAAAACAATTATTTAACATAATTTGTACATTGATCTATGATACAATAGTACCTGATTATGATAATACCTAACTACAGGTTATCAAGTGTCACCAGTCGTGATTACGATGTTTGACACACAGAACTGAAGGCTCATGGCAGACTTCATCTGTGCTACACCTGTTTATCAAGTCAATTTTCCACTTTCAGAAGGCACTGTATATTATGGACTGAGATTGTGTACAGAGGGTGGAGATGGAATGAAAAAACTGTATTTTGAGCATGAATTATATATGTGAGTAATTGATTCAAAGTCTTTCACTCCTATAATTTTAGCTGAAAGCCTCAGAAAGCTTCTGCCAAAGTTTTTTTTCTCTGTTGGCTCGAAGGAGTTACCCAGAAATATTCTCTGGGAGGGGGAGAGGTGCAGGCACTGAGCACTCACAGCCTTCAGCATCCTGTGAAAAATGTACCTGCAAATTGTGCAATGCACTGGTAGGACTCAATCGAGGCGCCATCAAAATCCACGGAACGATTAATTCCGTTAAATTCAGTGCACTGCAGATCAGACTGACAAGGTAGCTAAAACCCCACTGAAATTTGCAGGGCTAACAGCTAAAATTTTGTGTATTTTTATATTTTAAAAAATGAAAGTGTTGACTTGCCATGGTTTTACCTCAATGTCTGGTTTTAGCAACACAACGGCAATTACATTTTCTCTTTCTCTCAGAGACTGAATTTTTTCTATTAAATAGTCCAAATTAATGGGATATTCTGCGTGCTCTGCCTTAACTAGCCAAGGTTCGGTTCTTTTGAATGTCATGTAAACAACATAATTAACAAATCCAATATCCAAGCCCTACTAAATTGTGTTTATTACTATGTATCATTGTGTTAGGGTATTGTTCACATCCATCCAGTCACTGAGTACACCCCAAATCACAAAGTTTAATACATGTAGCTGCAGGTTAAGTGGTTAAAGAGGATGGTTATAGGTACAGATAAAAGGAGTATTTGCTTGGGTCACACTGGCACTGGGTTTATATGGAGCTGAGACACACAATACTCAGCAAAAGTCAGGGACCCTGAAGAAGTCAGAGAGAAGAAATAACAAAAAAAATCCCTCCACACTGGTTAGACCTCAGCTATGTGGGCTGTACTAAGAAAAGCACAGGAAACAGCATCATCAGAGGTATTGGGGAACCAGCAACAAACGTGAAAACAGCCAAGAAATAGAAGAGATGCTGGATACTGGGAATCTGCGCAGCAATCTCATGCCAACAGCTGCATCAGAAACACAAATTTCACAGCAAATCCTGCTTACAGCAGGATGGATCCCAGAGTGCCACAGTCTGCAAGGCACAAGAAGATGAAGTTTGCAATCATGTTGATTTATGCAGTTTCGGAGTTGCAGTGGAATGGGAAACTGCATCAGATACTGTCATTTCAATGTGTTTTTTTCCTTTTCTGTAATGAACTATTAGAATTTGTCTTTGAAATAGACCTACTCTTATCAAGTGAGCACATCTGTGTTGGCTTGCAGTTGATTGCTGGCCCTTTATTAGTTCTTTCATTGTAAAGTTCCGCTCTTCACAAGCTAATCCCCAGGATGACAATATTCCAGGAGTAATGTCTATTCGGTGCGTGTGGATGTTGACTCGTACTCTCCTCATGAGCCCTACTTTCAGCATTTGTAGGTCTTAATGATCCATATGGTGCTGTAAAGTAGGAGGCAGTAGGATAAAATACCCTGCTTTTCCCAATAACTTTGCCTGAAAAGAAAACTGATTTCCAAGGGAGACAGGTGAGGAAAATGGGTAAATGATTTTAAAAGTGTTTGTCACAGTGTTGAGAAACAGCAGCTATCACAAACCCAGCTTTGAGCCACAGAGCTGTAGTTAAAATTTGTTTATGTCCCTACCAGACCTCAAAACTATCTGCAAGAGACAACAAGCCATTTCAGCGTACAGAAATCACAGTTACAGCCCCATCCAGCAATAATGACAAGTTCTTCTGCCTCTGTTCCATAGCTCACAACTATCCACAGCCTTTGCCCAACTCCAACCCCAAAACTATTCCCACGTTACCTCTTGCTTTATTTTTCAGGCATAACTCGCAGCTTTGAAGGAGATGGAAGTGAAATTCCAGCACCTCAAGCTATGAAAGCAAAGCATTTCAATATTAGAGGACAATATCCCCAGAACACAGGCTGTAAATTGATATTTTGTGGTGGAAGTTAACACCTGCCCACGTTCTATACCCAGACATTTGTTCTGCTTTGTGACACACACTGTCATCTAAACAGCAGCACTGACTGTTCCTCTCCTGCTTTGTAACTCTTGCATCTCTGTATCACAGATCTCATCTCTGTGCAAGAAAATTCTGCCACATCCCTACTGTTGCTTCTATACTGCTGTATTTACAACCTGGCTGCAAATAGTGCATGGAATGAGCCTGGAAGGATCAAAGTCTGCTGCTAGCAGTGATCATGCTTCCACCAGCTTCAGTGGGTCAGGCTTTTGGAGAGGAAACCCAAAATATTTGATGGGACCCTCAAACTGGGAGTCCTTCTCTGCAACCCACGGGGGAGCAGGACTCAGATATAAAACAAGCTCAAGGCTTCAGCTGAAACAGAGCAGGGAACAACAATCCAGAGTAAACCTTTCACCACAAAGTCAGAAACCAAACAAAGTCTGGCTGATTTCTGAAGATTAAAATTAAAGTAGGTTAGATTGATTTAAGTATCTCGGCATGATGGCTCTTCAGAAACATCAAATTCTTGAAAAGTTGACAGAGGATAGGAATAAAACACAATTCTACAGCTCTTTTAGCTGTTGTAAGCATGTCCTGAAGTATAGTTTTCTTAAAAAAACCCTTTTTTAATATTTATAGAGATGTGTATTCAGCACTGTAATCCCTTCCTGGACCATCAGCAAATTATTCATACTTAAAAGCCTTGCAGCTTTTTCATGGCTTTTTTTTTTTTTTTTTTTTTTTTTTTTTCTGTGACAGAAGGAATTAATCATGGCTCTAGCGGCTCTCTGGCAAGTGCTACTTAAAAGCAACAAATTCATTTGAAAAATCATTGGGTTTTCCTGTCCCATTTAGATTTAAAAAAAAAAATGGAGTAAAAAAACCTCTTGTATCCTAAACTGTTTGGGAGCTGGAAAACGAAAAACATAAGAAAAACAAAAGGAACTAAGAGGTCCCTAACAAAAAATTCCCAGCAAGTTGTGCTCGTTAGGAGTGTCCGTTTTGCTGCAGGGACAGAAAAGTTTCCTGGTTGGGGAGCAGCCTGACAGTGAGGTCTCAAAACAAGGTGAAATTGTCCCAGCCTAAATATCAGCAATATTTGCCTTTCCAGTGCTTCAGCTTCTGGCCTGTAAAATGGGACTGAGGATATTTTCTGTATGAGATGGCCAGATAAAAAAATCTCTGTATGAGGGGCAAACTTGAGTGGTTTGGCTTGTGGTTTTTAGCATTTATTTGCTTGTATTGCAAAAAATAATAATCAGTGTTCATGTGCTTTACCTGTAACTCTGTACCTAAGCTCCCTCAGTATTCACCAGCATTAATACAGGCAAAAGTCTTTAAATAAAGCTCCTCTTCTTAAAGTCTAATTCTGATGCTCCTAAATAATTCTATTCCAATAAAAGGAATATGAGGTACTAGATTTATTTAACATGGTTCTCAGAAGCCTTTACGCTAACATGCCACATGAGGGAAGTGTAGATACTCTAGACTTCTCCCTCTGAAAATAAGCACCCAATTTTATTTTTATCTTGTTAATGGATTATGAATGACACATAATTATTTTCCCTCTGAAAATCATGTTAATTTTCAAGAGAAAAGGCCCAGCGATAGAATTAGCTATTGAAATGTGATAATGTAACACTGTTTATTGGTAAAACAGAACAAGATTTCCTAATCCTCTGCAAATCATTTCCATCAATCCAATCCTAGGTGACACTGCTGTATTAATGAGGATGTGCTCTGTCCTCCAGGCACAACGAGCACAGAGGAGGTTTGAGGTTTCTGTGTGGGCAGCTTGAATCAGAGTGGTTCACAAATGAGGCATTTTGGATGAAGACTTCAACTAGAGACTGACTTCAGGGGTGTGACAACCATCTCCCAAAAGGGTTTTTGTTTCTTATGATCTGGACCTGCCACTGAAGGACTCTGGCTCAACAGAACACCGATGTGCAAATCATGATTCGATCTTCCTACACTGCAAATCCACCCACAACAGGTAATAATAATAATAATAATAATGATCATCATCATCATAATCTATATGTAAATCCTGCTGTACTTCTGGAGGTTCAAATTTCTGGTATTTGAGCACAATGTCCTGTCCAGCCCCTCAGCAGAAGATTATGGTTGGAAGGTTTTGATGTTCTATCTCCAGCTTCCCTTGTTCATTGCCACCTTGGTGCTGTGGAAATCTCCGCTGATCTTCATTTAATGTTTTGGATAATGCACTGAAGATACATTTTGGAAACTATTCCGTACAAATGATTACATGCAGTAGCATTTCACAACAGCACAAATAGTTAGAAAACTAATTTCCTGTGAAGTACAGTATGTTTTCTTTATTAATAATGGTGCTCCAAGTTGTATATATTACAGTTCTTTCTTAAGTCAATTCAAACTAGTGTTCTGTTTCTTTATTTTTAGATTTCAATAAACTTGACATTATTGAAGAGGATTCATAAATTTCACTGAAATTCAATTACTATAACAATTGGTTCTTGCACAGTGTCCTGACTGAGCCACTGGTAGAAGTATGAGGATTATATATTCTCACCTCATTTCACAGGCAATAATGAAAGAGGATGAGACTAAATTCCTCCTATCTAGGTATTTATTTAAAAATGTAACTAGGGCTTGTGAAGAGTTTCTTTCCACCCATAGTTGTTTCTCTGCTTTCAGAATAATCAAAACAATTAAAAGAGTTGATTTTTTTAATTAGGAAAACAATTCTCAAAGGCAATTTCTTCTTATAGGAATTTCAGCTTATTTTAAAAAACTTGAAAAAATTCAAATCATACATAATAGATGGTTCAACATATGAATTTCTGCCTTTCAGAGGTAAGAAATGTCTTTAAAAAATAATACCTGCTTTATGCTAAATCTAAAAATCTACATCCTCCAAACACTTTTTCTTTTTTCCCCTAAGGCCCAAGCAGGACACTGAGGGCAGGATGAGCCTCCTCACTGCAATGGGATTCTCTGATGTCCTGGATTAGGGCAAATTTGGGAGGAAACCTCTGAATGGGATCCCTTTGGGAACCAAACTCAAACAGCCCCTCCACCAGCTGGCCTGGGAAAAAAAAAAAAATCTCCTTAGAGAAAAGGGGAAAAAACCTGTTTATTCAACAAGTAAAATGCCCACAATCATAAAAAGTGGATATTATGAAACAATAAAACCTCTTGCTGCTCTGTAAAGAGATGAGAAATTGAGAAAGTCCTTGCTGTGGGTAGCTCAGCTCTCCCAGTCTCTTATCAGTTCCTCCGGAGGCCCAGGCTTCGGTGGGTCCCAGGCGCTGAGATCCCCGTGCTCCTCTGGGTTTTTCAGTCCAGAACAGGTTTAAACAGTCCCAAGAAAAGGAAAAAAAAAAACAATCCAGGGAACTTCTCTGCCTCAGCTAGCTAAAACTAACTAAAAGCACAGGAGATCTCTGTCCTGCTGTCTGTCCATGCTGCAGACAGCACAGTCCAGGAGCAGAATGAGGAGGAGCGAGTGCAGATTCTACAAACAAACTTCACACTTTTTCTTTTCCCCTCTTTGCTCTCAGAACCAGTCTTAAAGGTGTAGAGCTTAATATCCAGCATAAACAGACCAGACAATTAGGGGTACAAGCATCAAAAAGTCTCCCCAGGACACCTGAAAAGGACCAATTCCTCTGCAAATTTCAGAATCAGTCATCGAGACACCCCCAGGCTGGAACGGTCACTCCATTAACGTGAGCTGACCAAGGATGAGGTTTGGACCTTGGCAGCAGCAGTGCCGGGTTAACACCGAGCCCCAGAGCGCTGAGAGCCTGGGGACAGATCAGAGCCCTGACTCCTGAACCGCTCACAGCTTCGCTTACTTCTCCTCTTGATAACTTGCCTCTCGTTCATTTGTTCAGAGCAGGTACTTATAATCATGAACACTGTAGTTTGGCCTGGGAGGATTATTTCAAAGAAAACTCTTACTCAGTACACAGAAAAATATGCCCCGAGCATATTAGGAACAAGGAAACAAGTTAAAAAATAATAAAATTAAATCTCATTACAGTTCATCCTTAGGTATAGAAAATTCAGGCCATTATAATGTAACTGTAGAGAACAGCAGCTAAATTTGCTGATTATGACCCATTTTGTCAAGGAAGAATGACAATCTCAGCTTTTTATGAGAAATAACTGTGGACACCTTTAAGAAAACTAAACTCTAAACCAAAATCTTTTGGGGTTGTCTTACAATGAACTTCATCTTTACTTATTCTTATCATACAGACTAAATAAAAATCAAACAAAACTCTAACATTACTAAGTGAGAGAATATTGCCTACTCTCAGCTATTGAATTAAATATTAATTTACTGTTCTTATTTTTGACATTAGATTTCATTTTCCAGGACATGTAGGTCAGAGGACAATTGTATTAATCTGTCTGTCCCCGAATGATAACTTCCCATTATAATCACAGGGCACAATAGAGCTCAGGATTTAAAAAAATTCATTGTATTTATTGTTAGGACACCCAGGATAATATTTTTTTTAGAAGAACTTAAAATTTATGACACACTCTGTGATACAAAAACTCTAAGGGAAGTTCATCTTTAACAACACATCTGTGTGAGACATAATTTTCTGTTTTATTAAAAAACATCTATTAACTTAGCTTTATTTTATTTGATATGGCGAAGAATGGCTGACCTTTCAAAGCTTTTCATTTGCTGCAGTTTAAGAGAAACATTAGAAATGCCATAAGATTCCGCTGTATGGGAAACACGAAGGATTCAAAGAAATTAAACTTGGATGTGAATACAAAAGACAACTCCGAATGTCGCCGCTCCTTGCCATGGTATTCGTTTCCTATCAGAAAGCTGACATTCAGAACATTCGAGAAATATGACCGCCCTTTCAGGCTTCAAATTTGGATTTATTTCCTTCCCATGCGATGTTTATTTGACCCTGCATTAATGTCAGGCACAAAAATCGTGTAGTGATGAAAATGAAATATGTTGTTTGACTTTTTGATTCACATATACAGCACAAATGTCATTAGAAGGAAATGATACTCCAGGTCTGCTGGCTTTTCACAGCTGTTCTAAATATTCTGGGAGTCCTTTGGAATCTAAAGTTTAGTAGCCATACCAGTTTGGAGGAGATATTTAGGGAGGTGAGTGCTAACAAACTACAATAAAATACATAATACTCAATTAATTTTCTTCCAAGATCTCCAAATATTTTAGGACAGAATGTCAAATCCCTGCTGGGAAAATCCCACCAGCCATACAGAGGGGCTCAAATGTGGCCCGTTCTGGACTCTTTGCTTGAAATTCCTAGAGATTTTCAATCCAATTTATTATTAGAATTCCAGCTTCAGATATTCAATGCTCTAACTGCTCTGCTACTATGGAGCTGGATTTTTCACATCCTACCAACGCAGGGAGAAGTATTTCAGAGAAAATATTTATTACAAGCATCACCTTGGCTCTGAAGGCTTTCAGTTATTCATTATGGTTTTTATTTAT
Source organism: Hirundo rustica (assembly GCF_015227805.2). Classification (NCBI taxonomy): domain Eukaryota; kingdom Metazoa; phylum Chordata; class Aves; order Passeriformes; family Hirundinidae; genus Hirundo; species Hirundo rustica. The sequence goes on from NC_053465.1 coordinate 3,969,256, forward strand.
TATTGCTTAATAATTTATGTTACAACATTCCTTTGGCATTTTTCACTATATTAATGTTCTCATCCCGAATATATGTACTGAAATTTCTGTTAAGGCTCCCACATTGTCACATAATTGTTAACCACCAGGAACTAAATTCTGATAGAATAAATAAAAATACAATTCTCACAATTGCCATGGAGGAAAAAAAAACCTCCTGGGAACAAGATTAACTGTTGAATTTACCAATTTCATCACTGTGGGAAAGAAAATGCTATTCCAGCATTCCTGCAAATTAATATATCCTACTCTATATTTAGATGGCTGGAGCATAATATTCCAACTCATTTGGAATTTATAATTCCTCCATGAATGGCAATATATTGGATTTTTTTCTGCATGTAACCTGAATTTTGAACAGATTTTAATGCAGGATGTGCCACTTTAAAATAATTTCTTGCTGCTGCAGCTGTTGGTTTGTCAGCTGATTCTTCTTCCCCTCTTTGCCAGGTATTTCAGCTGCCCAAATCACAAAACCTTCCACAGAAAGCATTTGAGGTGCACAGAACAAGAGCTATTAATTGAAATCTCCTATTTTGGTATTGTTTAATGGATAATTTCCAAGTGCAAGCTGATGTGAATGGCACACGTTTAAAACCTGTTACTTATTACACTCTGCAGTGCAGGATGTGCTCAGAAGATGTTGTGCGAGCCATCCTTTCCTTACTTGAAATTAAAAATTCCATTAATTAATGAAATTATAATAAATTATTATGACAAACATTAAAAAATTATATAAATGCCATTGTAATGTCAAAGTTTGCATCAAAATCAACAGAAAATGACACAAATAATTTGTTTTGTTGCTGTAAGGGCACCAGGAGCACTTGGTGCCCCAGTCTGAGGAGTTTTATTGAAGCCATGGCTGCAGTTCTGTGATCTGTTGATCATTCACAGTTCTTCCCAGCACAAACACATCAGTTATTTATGGTCAGTGTGTGTGTGGCACACGCAGATTCCTGCCTGACACCTGGCAACGAAACTCAGCAGAGGAAACACCCGGCAGGGAGCTCGAGCACGGCTCAGACCTCAGCAAATCCGTGCAGTGCAGCTTCTCCAGATCTCAGCTCGTCCCTTGTTCCTGTGTGGCACTTAAAAGTTCTGAATTTTGGAGTTAAATAGGCCTCCCTTGGTCTTCCTTGGCCTTCACAGCACACCAAATATTGGTTCAGGCTGCTGTACATTGCACACAGATAATAATGTGCAAAAACACAAAAGGCAGAAGAGGCACAGAGGTGAGATCCGCCCTTGCCTCCATGTCTGACAAAACCAGCAACTCCATCCTGCCCATTTATTTCCCAGTGCTCCTGAGACAGGTTAGAAAACTCAAAACTGTCCACCAAACCCAGGGCCAACCCCTGCTTCAAACATCCCCAAGCAGTCATGCCCAGGGAGCTGTTTCCTTTCACACCTGGAAAGGTCCACGGTAGAACACTGCACCCTGGGATTTGGCATCTCAGATAAGATCCTTGCTTTGCTGTAGTTTCCTTAGCTAATCCCAGGATGTAGAAACAAAATCTATGCAAAAAAACCTTGTTCCTGAGACTAAGAACTTGCTCAACTGGAAACCTCCAGGAATGTTGTAGGAAAGCGATGAAGTTTTTGGTTTGCTTCAGTCCTGAGTTCTAGTGCTTCTCTCTTCATCTTCAGGCATTCTGATTTACAACTAATAATTACTCCATCATTAATTTTGAACTGAGAGAATAAAGAAAAGGTAATTAAAAAAAATCTCTGGAGAAGAATAAAATAAAGAGACAGAGTGACGTTAACTGAGTGGGAGGCAGAGATACTGAGCTACTGCAAATTAATATATCCTGAGCAACTGTCTGCTCTCCCTTCCTGGTCTGCAGTTAATAGACAGTTAATCTTCCTTGTAGCAAGTTCATTTTCCTTCTGCAATGAACAATTCACTTGGTTTATAGCAATTTCTCCAGCCAATCTTTTCTTCTGTCCTTTTATAAAATGATTCCAACCTTGCTGATTTTCCAGTCTTGTGTTCATATAGAACAATACAGAAGGCTGCACATGGGTTATGACAACTGCAGAAAACCTTCCAACAGCTTCAAAATATATCCAGATACAGACAAAATCCACCTTAAAACTTTAGGTACACAGCTTTAGCATGGCTATCTAAAATATCATGCTGACAAACTTCAGTTAAAGTGGGTCCAAAATGACAAAATCTTCAGGCTTTGCCCAAAAAGAATGGCTAGAATAGAAAGTACTGCAGGAAAAAAACCCCAATCAACAGATAAAGGAGCCTGAGACTGCAAATACATTATTTCTCATTGTTAGCCACCTTTTCCCTGAAAGATAAGATCAAAAAGAAATGTATAATAGAAGACTAACAGATAAATTATTAAAATGGATATCTTTGAAAAAAGGGAACTTCTAACCTTAAGAGCTTCTGGATCAATTAGAATGGCTCCAGGACCTTAGAACAATGACATCAATTTAACTATAAATACAAAAAGAAAGCCCTTTACTTACAGAGATGCTTACAAAGTTACTCTTTGAGTCACTAACTGCTCAGCAGCGCAATGTTTATTTAAGAAAAAGGACAATGATCGTGTAGTCAGAGAAATACAGAGAACTAACAGGATGGGATATCATCATTAACCACAGCATTCTTGGCTGGTTCTTAAAAGACAGGAAATCATTCACTGAAGCCAAATTAGGCTCAGCCTGCTGTTCAGCTGGGGGTGCTGATGAAGGCAGACAAGCCTGGGGCCAGCCCTGGCTCAGGAGTGTTGGGGAGATCAGCCTTCAGGAGGAGAAGGTAACTCAGAGGGGAAAGAGCATCAGCAAATGGAAAAAAGCCCAGCTCTGCATGGCACAGCTCTGGAGGGGGGAATTCTTGCACAAGACAGGGCTCTTGCAGCAGAACTGAGCCCGCCCATCCAAACTCATCTTTCCTTGGCACTTCTGCCCTATTAGAGCTGGCATTTCACCTTGGGCAGGAGCAATGCCATGGTAACAGATGGGAACAGCACAGCTATGTCTGAGCATCAACTGCTTGCTGAAGACAAGATCCCCAGCCAGCACTGTCAAACACTGGGACTCAGGATCTCCCTGTGATGGAGCAGAAACAGCCTCCAGCCACGAGCCACTGGGGCAGAGTGTGGCTCCAGTGACTCACACTGTCACACAGAGACACTGTTGATGAAGGGAGCCCAGTGCCTTCCTTGTAAAAAACTTCTCCAGATAAACTCACAACTACATTGCAGAGAGAGAGAGAAAAGAATATTCTTGTTCTTGGAAAAAGAGGTAAGAATTTCAGTGGGACAAAAACCTTAAACCCTCCTCCCCCATTATTGCTTCATCTTTGCCCTCACCCTCCGCCGCCTCAGGAAGAACCCAACAAAAACAAAAAGCCAAGCAAATGAAATTAGATGAAGGGACACACAAATGGGACAAAACTTTCTAGACTGGTGGAATAAAGAGACTAAGAGGCACAAAATATCAAAATTAAAAAGGATTTTAAGCTTTTTTGCTACCTGAGCTATACATAGTTAGATCCAGCTCAGTCTTACTGGTGGACAAGAATTCCCCAGGGTTACACATAATCTGATGCAATTCAGTTATGAAAGGTAAATGCACACCCTTGCAGGGTATTAATAATTATTAGTAAGCTATTAATATCCCTGATGTTTTTTGAATTATTTCTGCAGAAGAACAGTGACAAACCAGTACTGCTGGCAGGTTTTGCACTCTGGTTTTGTGCAGGAGAGGTTGAGAGAAGTTTTAAAGAGGAAGAAACTGAGGAAGAATTTCCAACCAACAAAAACTTGGCAGGTTTGGAAAGCAAAGCTGTTCCTTTGAAATTCTGGGGAGCACTCAGGCTCCCAAACTGCACAACCTTATCTTTTCATTTATAAGAATTTGGGTCTTGGAATCAACAAGAGTTAAAACATCCAGGGAGCTTTTATGGGAGTGAATTTTCCTAGAGCATCTTGCAGGAAAGCAGCCAGCAAACACACTTTGTATCCACTGCAGTCCCATGGAAGTTGCTGGCTGTTTTTGTGCATGAACTGGAGAATGTGATATCTTTGCAGAATTAGGGCCTTGGTTTGCACATCATCTTTCCAAATGCCAGTGGGAATCACGCAGTCCTTGACAGGGTGATGACTGAATAATTTCTACTCCACTTATTGCTTAGGCAACACATTTCAAAAGATAACCTTATTGGACAACCTGACAACATATTTTTATCATGAAATGCAAAATCATGTTTAGGTGAAACTTTGATTCATTTTTAACCAAAACCTGCAGCTGTCTTTTAGCTTTCTATCAAGAATTATTTTGACTAAAAGAATCTCCTCCCTCCTTGAAATGCATAACGTTATTTTGATTCCACGTCATTCAATCATAGTATTAATTCACCATTTTCAAAATGTATTTCCTTATGACTTTTATGTTATTTAGGTTTTAAGTCATCATTTAGGAAACCCACATTTCATTTGATCTTTTTCCCCATTGGGTTTAGATCAAAAATCCAATTATTTTGCCAAGTAACTCAATCATAAAATGGTTTGGAAGGGACCTTGAAGATCATCTAGTTCTAACTCCCCTAGCATGGACAGAGAAACAGAATTTCTAAAAAAAGTGCTGGCAAAAATATATTATTTTATTGGAAAGAAAAGATAAAAAGGGGGTGATTATAACTGACCTCCAGAAAAGTAATCAAAAATCAAAAGAGCTGCAGGTTTTGTAAAGGTCATCACAGGACAAAGCACCTATGAAGACACGCAGCAGGATGAACAGATAAACTTCAAGAAGCAGCAGTGGTGGTGTGAGTAACACCCTTGACCTGTAACCCTGGAGTTACAAAATTAACTGTTCTTTGACCATCCATTTTCCAGTCAAGCTTGACAACTTGGAGGTAAAATTTGGTATAAAATGTACTGGTAAAAACCCCTCAGAGTTCACCAATAATTGTACCTGACACCAGGGGCATCAGGTTACCCAAACACCCATCCACATTCTTCTGAAACTCATCTCACTGTCCCCAAAGCGGTTTTCACTCAGGATCTGCTTCTCCATTAAAAAAAAGAAAAAAAGTAGGTGGAGCTAACCCAGACTGGACAAAGGGTGGACAGAAGTGAACAGTTTGCAGTCACAGTGAAGATGTTTGTGGTTGATGGAACAATATAAATACCAGCCAAAGAGTGCTCCCGGATTTCTCGGCAATCCTAAATTTGAATTCCTTACATCCATCCCTAATCTGTAACTGGTACAGTCCTCTTGGAGCAAGGAGCTCAAATCAGGTATCAATCTGATCCAGGCTGCTGAGTCCTGTGTGCACACCTTGGAAAAGCTGCGCCAAGAGAAAGCACATTTAATTCACCCTTTCCTGGGAGGCCATCCTCAGGAAGGATCACGCCTTCCCCAGACAGAAGATCTCCCCCCTGTTTGATGGGGAGATCTGACCCTGTGTGCTGCGAGATTTGTCACTGGCACAGTGCAGGGGAAGTGGTGATGAAGCCATCTGTCCTTGAGAAACACAAAGCTCCCAGGTTTACCAGAACCTGCAGGTAAAAGTGTTTTCCCAGCACAAACATACTGTTTTATTTATTCTCATTTGACTTACACAAACACAGCAAATCCACTGAAACACACATGGCTTCCACTATACACCTGCAGTTCATGTTTATACCCACTTTCCTGGATTTTTTTTTGCAGTTTTAGCTCACTACTACTCCACTCACTGGTCAAAAACCGGAGCAGCAAAGCACTAAATCGGAGCCACATGTTTAATTTAAAATTCCATGCCAGCTTTAAAAGAGCGTGTTTCATCCTTCAGGGCATGGAAGATAACAAAGTCCATTCACCCTTCCCATCCCCTGAGTTATCCTTAGCAGCCTGTGAGTCAAAAGTGTAACTGCAGCTCCTGCTGACGTCCCCAGATGAGCTTTCAGCAGGCTTTGATGTGCCCATGTGGGATGCGGCAGCTTGTTTGGACAGCAGTTCCTCATGTCTAGGAAGGAAAGTGTTAAATCTGAAATTCTCTTGACATAAAAGGGATATTGAGATGAAAGAATAATCAATCTTTCATAAATAATATACATGGGTGGATACATTATATATTCAAAGCTACAGTCAAATGGTTGGGGAGAATGATAATTTATTCTGTTGAATTTCTTCAGAATGAATCCTGGAACAGATCAAACAAAAAAGTTATGAAATAGGAATTACAGGTAATGAAGGGCTCCTCATTGCACAGGCGATCTTCTAGCTCTTATACATAATTAAAATATATGAGGTCAGGGATAAGCTTAAAGGTGATTATGTCAGGAATCATTCTGTTATTCTTTTATTAAACAATGCTAGACCTATATTTATTCTACCAAGGCATATATATACAATATGAAATGACTGGGATTGAAATGCATATTTTAAATTAACATGTTTTTGATTAAACACAGAAGTAGCAGAGGACATCAATATTTGTACCTCATATCTGTAGCAGGCTTGCTCTAGATATCTAAATTATTTGCTTTATTGCAAATTCATTCCAGGAAGCAACATTTCCAAGAGGAGTCTTCTGAGGATACCATCAAGTTTCCCTTTTTTGCAAAGTTCTTTAGCCATTGTGCCTTGGTGTACTGAGAACCTGATGAAGCAATGTCTGCTTGGCTGAGTAACCCTCATTACATTTCCAACATCTACTTTGCATAATTTTGCCATTTTTATTATTTGACTGCCTGTTTCTAATACTTGGTGCAGGATATCAATGGTGTGGTCCATGTCTGTACCACAAACACTACCTAGACCAACACACACATCTCTAACATTACATATAAATATATAGCTGGAGTTACGAGCAGGCTGAAGGGATGGTGAATAATTGTGTGTTACTCAGCCAAAATGAAAGCATGGGTTTATTATACTTGTTTTTAGAACACCTGTTCCTCTCCTTTAGTTATAATTAATAAACAGCTGAGAAGTTTTGATATCTGACTGTAGTTTTGAAACCTGACAGAGACAAGCAACTGCTGACAGCATAAACCCAGTTTCCATGTGACAGCAAAAGACCCAAAAATGAAGGCGACATTAGAAGAAACTTCTTTTAAAAAAATCCACTTTTTTTTTTTCGTCAAAACAGTAAAAAAAAAAAAAAAAAAATCTTGAAAAAAGTAGGATCTACAAAAGACAGCAGGAGTGAAGCTGGGGAGGGTGGATGATAGGAGGGACAAAAGAGACAGGGGGAAGCGGAGTTCGCATCCTCTCATGAGCAGCAACTGTCAGGGAAGAGCAGTGATTACTGTGCCCCAGTTCTGCAGCCAGAGGCAGAAAGGCTGACAATCCTTATCTGGTGGCAGATGTTCAATGGCTTTTGAGAGAACAGAACTGTGATGATTTGTCCCATTCAATTTTGAAGAGAAAACAAAAGGAAGAAAAAAGTTTCTAATATGCCTCCTCTTATGCTTTCAACCTAGATTATAGTCTCTTCAAAGGCTGGTGCACACTCAGCTTCCCAAATAGTTTTAAAGGAAATATATAAACTGAATTTTTTAGAGTTTTCTGCTTCAGTGTGACAGGCTGTCAGAAAATTAAAGTAACAAATTCAAGAAGGGTTTAGTCTTTGTTTTCTGGTTCTTTTCTTCTTGGAATTCACTCAGAAAAGCATAAACAATTCTCTTTGTACTGGCCACATAAGGTTTTTTTTCTGGGGGAGAAGAAAAAGTAATATCCAGGGTGATAAGGAACTCTTGGATCCTTTTCCAGCATGAAAAAAAATTGATTTAAGAAGAGGAATCTGTGAGATAGTAGTCACCTTTCCAAGTTTAATTGAATTAAATTTCACCTACAAAAATTTTATTCTCCAAAGCAGAGTCAGGGAAGGACCTGTGTGCATTTCAGATCTGGGTCATGTTCTTCTGAGTCACCTGTTTCTATGTGAACAAAGAGAAGGAAAGGGAACACAGGTGGCTGCACCTTTGCAGGCTTTAAATTATTCCTGAAGTTTTGGGTGCTCCTGGAGTTCTGATAGGAAAGTATTGACTGCCAGCATCCCTTCAGAGAAACAGCCCCGGAGCAGAGGAGTGGAGGCATTGAGTGAGTGAGAGCAAATGTTACCATTGCTTCATAGCAGCGTTGTGGAAAATAGATTCTACAGGATTCAACTGCCTTTAATATAAAAGTTACAAGGAAATTGCAAGTTTGCAATGGTGCATTCAAAAACCTGAGGGATCTATATTTTTCCTCTTTTTGATACAGAAAAACTTGCAGATTATCCACTTAAAATGGGAAAATTAATTTACTGTTAACGGGCAAAGTAGTTTCATTTACTTCATAGTTGAAAGTTAACAAATAAAATTCTTATTTGACAAGTCACATTTGAATTCTGATAAGCCACTTTTATATGACAAAAAGTTCTATTTTTAATGTTCTCTCATGCCCTACCTAAGATGTATAGCATTTTGTCCAATAGTAAATAAAAAATTATCCAAAAATATTTTCTAGTACTTCTACTTTGATTACATGCACGGATCCACATTCCAACCCTTTAGGATACGAGAATTCAAAGGGATTCTCAGCTTTCTTCTGCACACCTGTATTTAAGAACTGTGGCTGGACTTCACTATAAGTTCTTAATCACATTTTTGTAATTAAGAAGACAATAGGGAAATATGTGATCTGAAAATTGATCAGAGGTCCTGGGTCTGATCTTAGCCCTTCTTTGACATGTCCATTAATGTGGCCACTTACACTTAATGAATTATTTCATAGAACAGATTAAGAACTGAAGAGAACATTGCATATTTCATGAGGTAAATAACCACATCAATAAAAAGTTCATCTGAAAGAACAGGGATCCCACAGTCTCCCTTAGAGTGGCAGTACCCCGGTTATTGCAATTTCAGTCCACGTTTGGACACACAGCCCATGAAACATCAGAGCTGCAGGGAACGCGTGGCACAAATCCCAAATGCCACAGTGTCAGAGAAGCAGCAGCACAGAATGAAGAGAACACCACAGAAAGTGTAGTCCTGACATATCCCTTAAGTAGAAATGTTTCAAAAGATTTTCGTGTGCTGCTCTTTAAAGGTCACATTACACTGCTGCTGTTTATTTCCTCATCAGTTAATCAGGTGCTGTTTCCTTTTTGTAAGGTCTCCAAACCCTAGTAATTGAGTTTTAGACTTCTTATAAGATGTTCTGAGCCTGAGCAGAGTATGAGTGTTTCTTTTTCAGATCACAAATTACTAAAAAGTAGAAGCAGCTACTGTGTTAACAGAATTCTACTTATCTGGGCTCTCATCCTGAAAATCCATAAACATATCTGTAATTCACATTTGTGTAAAATTGTGCTTGGCACCAGACATTCAAACCCTCAGAATTACAAACAAATGCAAGAACTCACAGGGAAGATGTCTGGGAGACAATTCCTTAATGTCTCTGTAGCTCAGAAGAAAGGATCTATCTCTGAATGAAAAGAAACAGGTGTTGATAAAAGTGAAGACTGTTGTGTTTTGGTGCTTCTCAGGCACGTTTTTGCAAAGGATCAAAATCCCCAAATCCACCAGGCTTGATGCTCTTTACATCCTTGTAAAATTATGGTCCCTCTGAGTCACTTATAAATCTGTGTTTCCAGCTTCTTTCTCAACCAAACCTCATCAATCCCAAATTTGAGGCTGAAAAGACAGAAACCTGCAGCACCTGACAGAGCACCAGGGAAAACATCCCCAGAGCTGGTCCTGCCTCTGCCACCACGACAAGAACCCTGATCCTTTTCTTTTGCAGATTTCTAGTAACTGAGAGGAATACCACAAAATGCTGAAATTCGTGATGTCTCAGTTTAAAATACCGCTTGGAGAACTAAATAAAGAGGCAATTAAAGGTAAATTTGTCCACCATTTACCATAAATTCATTTAGGTCTGAAAAATCTAAAAGTCTCCTCATGCTGCTCTGATTTTTCTTGCACAACACTCACTTTATTTTGACAGGTTCTGTCTTTCAGGCTAATGACTACTGGCATCAAACCCGTTTAGTTTTTTCCTCAATTCAGTTCTGAATTGATTCTTTTCCATTTTATTTCTGACTTTTCCCCAACTTTTATATTCTGCCTTGATTTTGATAAATTTCTAGCTCACTGGAGATTTTTTCTTAAATTTTTCCACATTCTCTTTCAAAACAGACTTCAGAAGCGGGAAGAGGTATTTTAGACTGTTCTTGCTGCCCATTACTGCCTGGTTTAATTCTTCTGGCTTCTGAATTTTTTTGAATGGTGCCGATTCAGAGTCCTCAGTGGGAACCACATTTGGCCTCTGGATTCTGAGAGAACGCAACGCCAACACGGCACAATGATGCAGCCATCACCTTACTTTATTTGTGACTACCATGGTGCTATACCCTCAATTTATTCCAAATTTACTTCCCAAGAAGAGAATCAGAACCCACAAGCTTGACACTCAATTAAAAACCCTATCTGTTTATTTTGTTGCTAAAAAAGGTCAGGGGAAGACACCTGTAAATTCTGGGACTTGCTCAGCTCTGCTGCCGCTTTCCCCCACTGTCGTCTCTCCTGTCTCCACACATTTATCAAGTTGTTGTTTCCACTCAACCCATCAAGTAAAGCCGCAGCATTAATAGGATGTTTAGCAATGAAAGGTTTCATTCCCGTGGTTTTTTTTTTTTCCCTCTCTTGACTCTCTTGCAAAAGCACTGAAATGGTCCCAGAATGCTACAAAATCTCAAACACTAAGCAGACAACAGCCGTGGCTCTGAGGAAGGCTCAACTGGAGATGCCACCCAAGGGGATGACTACTTTAATTAAAGAAGTACATCTTTGAAGAAAATGGATTAAATTCATAAACTCTTGTAAGAATGAAAAGGGGCACTAAAAATTTGGGGTGAATGAGGGCATTTCTGAATTTATAGAATACCTCTTCAATGTTAAACTTAGCCATCTTTGGGAAAGTTTTAAAAATTCTCAATTTCTCCCTGATATTTTAATGATTTTTTGGTTGAACCTGTCACAGGGCTGAGGAGCAGTGAAACTACAGGGATCATGTGGTTTCATCTTCTCCATCAAGGAGGAAATGCCTCCATTCTACAAGGGGTGTGCACAGGCTCAGATATTTACAGAAGAAGGGAATCCAAATGTTCTTCTGCCTATTTACACAATAGCTGAGAAAGGGTTTGATACTCATTAAATGAAAATATTCATTTTCAGAGTAGTATTTTCCTGCTAACATCTAAGGATTATTTGGAAGATTTAATACAGTTAGGGTTTTTTGGAAGAGAATGGTGGTGCAATGAGCCACCAAGGCGTAAAATATAAACTTTTATTCAGAATTATTAATTAAAAGATAAATTTCCTTAGAGCTACATTGTCTCACAATTTTTGAATTTGGATCTTGGTACATAAAAGCTGAATTCTTCCATTTGCTAGCCCTTGTTTTTAGGGGAGATGCTTATAATCAATATTTCATGTTCAAGAGTTTGAACCCAAGAAATATTGACTGGCACAGAGAGATCTTTTCTGCATTAGTGCTGATTTCCTGATTTTGAAAAGTTTCTACTTCTGTAACTTCATCTTTAGCAACTCAAATTTCTCCATATTCTTTCAGCCAAAATGACTGAAGTATTGCATAAACAGAGAGGCAAGATTTTTTTTAATGATAGAATATTTTCCTGTGAGATATTTTCCAAACCGCCATGATTACTCAGTATTGTTATTTCATACATTTGTCATATCATATATATCAAGTAACACCCTGAAAAGCTGAGAACTACACACATGCATTTAGTAGAGCAATTACCTTCCTTAAATACTGTTCATGTTTAAAATTAAGATGCAAAATGGGCTCACAGAAAAACAGAAATCTTTCATTTTCTGTGGACATGGGGTCTGATTTCTCCATGTTTTTAGAACTTGAGACCAGGCATGAATGTAAGGTGCACCTACTGAAGTCCTGCTGAAAGTTCATGCATTCTGCATAGTTGAAGTTTGTCTTTTGATATATCTAAATATCCAATCAAAGGACACTGTTCATTTCATTTGGAATCAGTGAATATTTGTCTTTCCAAAAAAGCCCAGAGGAGTCACAGACTAGCCCAGAATAAGTCCAATATATTTCTTCTTAGATCAGCTCTGTTACATTAATAGCAAGAGAGATGAGACTAGGGCCACTCTTCCTTCTGTGGCTCCAATCTAAAGGTTTTATAAAACCTCTTTAAATTTATAAAACCTCCTTTTCTCACCTCCTCAAATCCACCAAAACATTGAACAGAGCTCGAGAGTTCTAAGCTCCAACCCACTGCCCTTTGCAAACTCTGTTCTACCGTTGATTTTGGTTTGCATTTTATTAAGTTTCCCTCGAGATAATTCACACGCATGCGCGCGCGCGCACACTTAGGCACATAAACCAGTGTTTAAAAGTAGCATTTACAGAATTTTATAGCAATTCATAGCAGGCTAATGAATTCACCCATCTTTGGGCAGGAAGCACTGCCAGCCACAAAGTTTTTATGTGACTATCTTTGCTGCTTCAAGATAACTAGAAGGCATTTTTTAGCTAAATGATTCTGTGGTGCTCTCATTGATGATGTATAACTCCATTTACAGTTGTAATCTGGGTAACAAAATGAATAATCCATCATTGTACTATGAATAGTAAATTAACCCAGATAAAAGTGTTGAACATCCAATCAGAATCATTAAGTAAGCAGAAGACTAAGATTGGTGAGGACACATTGGAAGCAATTATAACTAATGAATACATTAACTTCAGGCTTGAGAACAGCACGGCTGATATTCCAGTCCATCAAAATAAAATTAGATTGGGGGCGAGCAGACACAATATGGAACAGTCTCTGAAAATAAACAATTATACAAGGAATGTAATTATTTTGAAGAGAAAGCTTCCGAGCAGTGATGTATTTTACATCACAGAAGACCTGCTGCATCTGCTCAAGGTGCTGCTGTGGAAATAACAGAAAAAAGGCTTGTGCTTAAAAAGGTGCTGCAACAAAAACACATCAGAATCGCCAGGGGTGGGGGAGAAGCAAAGACAAAATAAGTTAAAAATGCTTTTGCATGTAAACCCCAAATCCTTGATTAGCTGCTGTGAAGATCATGGGCTACGCATTATGCTAATTACATTTGCTAACCTGCAAGGTAGTAATATAATAACACACGGATTGGAAACTCTTGGCAAACTGGCTGCCAAACCCCAAAATACTTATATGCTTTTTCCTGTACACCTAATATATTGTGAAAGAGGATCACGGAGCCGATATTAGAAAAAGAAGATAATCTTGCACAGACCTTTTTAGAGTGTGATACTGCTTTGGTGTCCTACAAACATGCATTTATCTGAGCCTTCCACTACTCTCCCAAGTCCAGGGTAACTACTTTTTTCCCATGAGGAAAAAATCGTCTTTGAGATTGCACATGCAGCTCTTCTTCTTACTCCGTGTTGTGAAATCTCTGCAGACTCGGTGGGTAACAATATTTTGCATCAATGATACTCCAATATTCATGGCAATCCTTAAAGAAAATCTGATTCAGCTATTGTGCTGAATTCCCTGGCAGACTTCTCTCCTGTCTGCACCTTGCAAGCTGGGTAGGGTTGAACCAGCTCCTCAAGCATTGCAGGAAATCATCCCTCCATCCAATTAATCCAATTAATTCCCTGATCCTCCCACACAAGCGCAGGAAACGGTTGATTCACACAAAAATCACAGCACTAGGTTTTGAGGTAATTTTATAATAATATTGATTTTCTCAGCATTTAAGAAACGGGATGGTGTTTATTTGTTTGTTATTTTATACACTCTGAGACACCTCAAAGATGGAACAAACTCAGAGCAAGAAATAAAGCACAAACTTCCAGTGGAAGAAACACAGGCTGTATCTTCATACCTACAGTAACTGAGCTTTGAATTAATTCAGCCTCATTTTTAAATGGTTTACAGTTGTGGCAGGTGCTCACAGGGAATTCTCTCACAGGGAATTCTGGAGTCTTCTTATTTACATCACAAAATGACATTTCCAGCAGTTTGGAAGCTGGAAGCGCTCTCAGTGACCACTTCAGCAGAAAGAAACCTGCTCACAGTCAGATTTTGGGTGATTCCAACCAGATTTTGGCAAGTTTAGAATTTGGCAGCCGTCAGCTATCAATCTACCCCTGCAGGCAGATCTGAAAATCCGGCTCCTACCTAGGGCTTAAATAAAGTGTGAATTTCAAAAGTGTTTGGTGTCTGACGCCTTCCAGCTCCTTATGAATAACCACAAACTCTTAACTCTTTACTTGCAGAATGCTGCACGATACAGCAGTACTCCATCTCTTCAAGGCTTATTTTTCCTGAATTCCAACTGAGTTCTACATCAGAGCCAAGCTGGAATTACCTTAATGAAGCGTAACAGTGAAAGATTGATTTTACTTAGGTGAAATAACTTGACAACGTCTTTCTTGTAACTGGTTACCTGTCAGTATTTAATGGGTTGGTAATTACTCATTTTATCTTAAGGCAAACACTACTAATAAAGTTTTAAAAACATTGCTCTTGCAGAGCTATTTTTTTCATTGTGGGCCTGTATACACAAGTAATTATGTCAAAAAACTGGAAAAAATTCTCAACTTGATACATTAGCTTATTCTGGGTTTGACAATATGATTAAAATTGTTCTGAATCTTTCTCCCCCAACAATTTACTCTGAACTAAAAGTGCTGAGCATTGCTATTTATAATCTAAGGTTTCAGTGAACAAAAAAGAACAGTTTATAGTATGCAAGGTGGTAAAAATGTCTGGAATGAGACAGAGGTAAAAAGCTGTACTGATTTGACCATGACTGCAATGCAGCTGGAGACTTGCAGACTTTGGACCTCCTGCAGAAGAAGGGATCAAAATCTCTAGGAATTGAGTCTCCAAATCTCAAGACATTTGAATTTTCTGACTTTTTTTTTTTTTTAGGGGTTTTATTTACCATATTCCATACCCATAAAGAAAGGAAAAAAACAAACAAAAAGCACAACAAAAACCACAAAAAAAACCCAAAAACCCCCCCCCCCCCCCAACAACAACAACAACAAAACACAACACAAACAAAAAACCCCAAACACAACATCTTCAATATCTTAGCAGATTTATTCACAAATTAAAATGAGTTGGTTGGTTCTATTACACGTTTGGTTTGTATTTTGCTCTGTAAGGGAATTAAACCTGAATGTTACACTCTATAGTTGTGACTTTCAGTTTTAGTGACTACAAAAACCTAGGCCTTATAGTCTTTTCTAACCTCGTGGATATAATAAAGGAAAAAATCAGCCTTTTCTGCCGCAGCAAACTGGAAAACTGATGCAAATCACTTTTCACTTTGTCCCATCAATCCAAATATGAAATACCTTGACTTTTAGATGAATATTTCAGTTTGTACAACTGTAAAAAATTTCTTAACTTGTAAATCCTATAGATTTGGTATAAAGGTCATGGAGAGGGAATGAATACAAGACACTTGAACTCTCATTTTTATAGTTAAGCTGTCATTTGTATAGTTACTTTTCTGTTCATTACCATGCTTAAAATAAACAACTTATTGGGTTTTTTTCTTATTCTCAGCTAACACAAATTTCCTTTTTAAAGCCTAGCCTGTGCATATTTTCACTGTTTTTGGATAAGAAGCCTTTTCTTCCTCTCATTATTGGTTAATAATTCAGATTTGCTGGTTTTAGAAGGCTATTCTTAGTATTTTTATCTTTCCTAAAGTTTGATGAATTCGGGGTCTGATGAACTCAGTGACAGACCCACTAAAGTCCAGCTACTTGGGCCTTTTCTTTTCAAATGTCTTTCCCATCCAAGGGAGAAAATGAAATATATTTTATAGCAGAGATCACATCAAATTAAGAAACCCACATTATCCCAGAAAAGGGTAAGAAATCTCGACAGTGAGCCCATGCATCACTCCCAAACTGCTCCACTGCTCCCACTGAACACATTTTCCCTTGACAGCTGGAATTAGATCTGATGATGTGTAAGGAGGAGGCCTTACATCACCGGGAGAGCAGGATGCTCTGACTCTCCTCATATTTCCATGGCTCTAAGCCAGGGATTTCTCCTTCCACTGCCTCCACAGCAGCTAATGCTGGAGCCTTTAAATACCAATATTTCTACCATGCCGCATATTCACTGTTTGCTGCAGAGAAGAGTCATCCAGGCAAGGTCGTGGCTCACCAAGGAGTGTTTACATTTTTAAAATAGAGATGGGCCCAACAGAAGGTTTCTGCAGCGAGAGAAAACGTCCACTTCAGTCCGACACTTGTCAGGCTTTTGCTGCAGGGTAACGCTCTGTTCAAGGCTGTGTTCTGCTGTTAAAGTGAAGGACACTGGAACTATCTACAGAGGCATTGTGATGGCATTAAATTGGTGGAAAAAAACCCACAAAAAAGCCCTTTTCCTTGTGAAGTGAAAATGAGGAGAAGAAAGCAATGAATTTTTGTATTAATTTAAAATACAAGTGGCAGACACCCTTATTTTCAAGCAGTGGCTGAACCTTAGAAGATTTATGCAAGAAAAGTAAATGCAATGAAGGAAACCAACACTCCTCTAAGCTCTCATTAAGGAGACCTTTTATCCCAGTTCAAAATAATGAACAATTATTTTTATTTTCCCTCCAGCAAATTACATAAATACTGAAATCCCACCGGATTACTGCTACTGAGACTGTTCACTTTCTTATGTATTTACTTATTCTGCAGCCACAGGTGAAACATCCACCTGGCTATGAGGCAGCAGCCAGCAGAGCAGAGCCATGGCAAAGGCTGGGTGAGCTCAGGGGATGCCGTGCTTAGGGAAGTAACTCCTCAATTTGGGCAGCAGCACTGGCCCCACCATGGCTACTCAAATGTATAATAACCTTGCCACCTGCCGCAGCTAACTGAACCAGGATTTTCTCCAGACAGAAGCACGAGTTCTACACCAAAATATATGAGAACACATCCTTGCCTCCCATAAGCCTCCATGAAAAGAATCAGTCACTAGTAGATCCTTTTTGTTTTTCCTAGTACTTTAGCAGTATTAGGAAATATTTTATGTGTACATGCAGCAATTTCCAGTAGTGGCTCTGCTAAACTTATCCCACGTGCAGAAAGGGATCATTTCACCTTAATTCATGGAAAAACACAACTTATTTCTCATTCTTTTCACTGCAGTGGAGGGGATGTCCTCAGACCTGGGATTTTGATATCCTTGCACAAGATCAGTTACCAGTGCAGGTTGCAAATCTGCCCCAGGGAATTAAAAAACATCATTATCCTTTGCACAATTAGCACACTAAAACTTCTCCTTAAGGAAAGACAGTAGCAGCAGTTAACACTTATCCTTAAATTTTTGCAGGAACACTTATTCTCTATAATTTCACATTTCTTGTAACCTCCAGGTAATGTAAAAAGGGTAAGTTTCCCTCTAGAATTTTGTTATTTCTATTGTAAAGAAAAAATCCAATGGCCATTTTATTTAGGGTTTGAGAAAATGTGAGATAGTTTGTTTTTAAGATCTCCAATCAGAAGTTTTAACTATAAACCCGCACCCCTCTTTCAAACATTATTGAGATGAGGTTATGACATTCTTTTCCAATAACACACATTCTAATTGAAACTTATTTCTCCTTCAAAATCAAATGTAACGGTACAGTTTCATTTCCCATGTGGTTCTACAAGACAAAGACAGGGCTTCTCTACACCTCTTCTCACTCATGAATTGGGCACTGAAAACCTTTCATGAAAGGCACACCCAGATTTCTCAGAGCAAAGTCTGGATAAAATGATGCCTTTATTTCAGCAGTGTTGGGATCTAGCCCTAAACATCAGATCCACACTGCTTTGGGCGGTGCTGGATCAGGAACAGTTAATTTGAAGCTGTGCTGATGTCAATGAAAATTCTTCATTTTTCACAACTTGAAATGAACCATTTTGAATGGACAGAAACTCACTCAGACAACCACAGCATGAATTGCAAAGCTCTATTCATGTACCGTTCTGAAAGATTGCCTTGACCTACCACAATTAAAAAGGTTCCACTTGCCAAACTTCATGTAAATGTTCTGCTTGGAAGGGTGATTTGAAGCACACTTGACTCCTGCTGTATAAAATAAAGTGAAGAAGTCCACATAGAAATAACCCTGTGTCTACATTTTATTGCAATCAGCCAGAAGACAATCAGAGAAAAAAAGGTATTTGTCTTTTCTACACTTCTAATAATAAAAACAACCTTTATTTGAGGCCTGTAATTAACCTTTTTGTGTTACTGCAATTTGCTGAAAATCAGAAAAACTGAAACGGGAAACTGAGCTTAAAAATGTTCTTGCTTATGTAAAAGGAAATGCATCATACAACATCAGACATTTCATTACAGTAATATTTTCCTTCTCTGTTTTTCTCTCTGGATCTTTGCCCTTCTGCAATTACACAACATTAATTCCTCCTCAAACAAAAAGCCAGATGTTTGCAGGCTCTGAGCTCAGACAGGTCTGCTGCTAAAAGCATCAAGTCCAGCATTAGCTACTAATGGGTGTCTTCCTTCCATTAACCTGGATACAGGTAGCAGTCCCAAAAGGAACTGTTTGAATTATATTTTCTGGGAAGATGAACTATAAGACAGTGGTCAGGATGTGGACACGATCTCAAACATTAAACACACAATCAGGTAAGATTTGGGTTAGTTTTGTTTTGCTGCAAAACAGTTCTGAAACAGCTAAAAGGCTGCTTTCATGAATTAATTTAATTATTACTATGAAAGCTAATTTGTAAACCCTGTTTTTGATTAAGGCAGTGGTGAGGAGGGGGGACTCAGAACACTGGGATTAGATCCAGCCACTGCACACCAAAAGCTGCTCTCCAGGGCTGTCCCAAAGACAGAATTCCACTTGTCTGTCCCATATGTGGGGGCACTGGGAGGGTTCCCAGAGCTCTGCTGTTGACATCCTGAGGTCCAGCTGACATTTGGTCCTTTTTCTCAGACATGCTTATCTTCCCCATTCTGTGGAGGGTCTGAGCTGTCAGACACTCCAACATTTCCAGGCAGGAGCAGTGGGAGCAACCCCTGCTGCTGCATCCTCCAGGCAATCTGGCACAGACTGATTTGTGGGAAAAAGGCACCAGAACTTTGTCAAGAGATAAAATAAAGGTTTAGGGCCAAGCCCAAGCACCACACAAGTATTAACTGACTGATCTGGCCTGGAAGGAATGCAGCCAAAAAATCTCAAGCAGAAGCCAGACTTCTCCACCAAACCAGAACAAAAGAACATTTTCCTTCAGTACTTTTCCGATGCCTGTTAAAATGGAATGTCATTTAAAAAGGGAAATGGCATTTCCACTATCCATTTTCCAGGCCTTTCTGAAGTTGTGATGTATGGAACACCCCATTAATGACACAGACTCTGTTAATGGCAGCTTTTTAATGCTGTTCCGAGAGGCTGCTTCTGCTGTACCTAGCATCTATAAATACAAAGGAATGCCTCAGAAAGAGTAGAAATATAAGGAAATACTTAAAATTAAATCGTAGCGGATCAAGATTAGACTAGCGCTTCTATTCCCTTTGGATACATTTGTAACATTTAATCTAATCATCATTCAGCAGTAGATACAATTCCAGACTACATCAAAGCAACTAAAATACTGCTTTGATGCTTTAATAGTAGCTGGCAGTGTAATGACAGGTGGCCAGAACCGCAACCTAATTTGAAACAAGCTGCAAGGGTGGTTGAAGACGCAGTTCTGAATTCTGTGAAGTGTATTTCTTTGAATAAAGTGAGAAAGTCAGTTGAGATCAGAGCAGGGTGAATTTTGAGTGCTGTACTTGCTGTACCTTCCTCATCGGTGCTGCCTCAGGAACCTGCTGCAGTGAGTGCATTATTCAACAGCAGCAATGCTGCTGCTAGCTCAGGGCTCTTTTTAGTACTTTTGGTATTCTTTTTTTGTGTTAATTTAAGAGGATGAACAAAAATTCTCGTTGTAGGTGTTCCACAACACACCACACAATCGTTTTAGCATCAGGGAATGGTCTGCTGGGTTAGGATGAACACAGCACCATCACCTGCTTGTGGCTTTCATTGCCTTGCCCTCAGATTTGGACCTCTGTTAGGAGACATGCCAAGCACACATCATCCTGAGAATTCATTAAAATGCATTTTCTGCAGTTACTTTTTAGTCTTACTTCCAAAGAAAGTCTGCTTTGGAAGTTCTTCTCCAGCAAAACTCGTTACCTGAAATGTAAGACTGCCAAAACAGGAGAAGATTAATTACATGAGCTAGAAGCTAAAACTACAAGGTACAACAAAAATCACTCATCTACTTCAAAGTTTCACAGTAGATGAGGCTTTCAAAATATGATGAGTTTGTTAGACGAGGAACTATCTGGGTTTTTTTGCACGCAGAAAGAATGTCAATAGTTTCTAAGCCTAATCACAACAAAGAACCATTAGGTAGTAAAGGCATCACTCAAATATTTGTAGGGGCAGAATTTAGCACTGTGCTGTGCCAAGGAGGCTCTGAAGTCACCAGAGGTCTTTCATGATTCTTAGTGCAGCACTGAGAGCACCTTTTTTTTTTATCGGGAAAAGATATTCCCCCTTCACTAATAGTAGCAAAATATACTTACCTTTCAAAATATTATCTGTAAGTCTTTAAAAGACACCTGCTTTGAAATTCAGCGAGTTTCTTCAGGGAAATAGTGTAAAACAGAACAGATTAAAAGGGCCTTTCATGAAGCGATGAATTAGAGCTACTTGTTATCAAAATTCTCTGAGCATCCACGTAGCAGAGAAAAAAATCTGCAAAGATTAATTGGTAGAGACAAAAACTGGTCTTAAAACCCCTGTAAGCTGCGGTAAATCAGGAAATCAATTTCTTACATATGTTTTATCAAAACAACAGCAGCATATTTGTAGAAATAAACTGCGCAGAATACATTACCTTGGAAGGTTAGGCTCCTTAGCTGGAAAAACTTAGTGGGTGTAATTATCAACTGCAAAAGTTTTTTTTTTTTAATAAAAATAACTGCCCATCAACACATTGGTATTTTCTGGAAGTCAGTTTACAAAGTCATAACATGGAAATAAATCTTAAACTTCAATTAAATGAGTTGTCCCTAAAATTGCTGTAAAAACTAATGACTGAACAATCCCTGCCCTTTTGAAGTTCCTGTATTCCTTCTGTTTTGTGGAAGTTGTGACAGAATAGACAGCTTGTGAGATCAAGGATCTTCACATTTTTTGCTGTATACCCTGCTTCATAAGGCTTCTCCTTCATCAGACATTTTTGCATTTTAACATTCAAAAGTTTCACCATGGAGGCCAAAAAAATGCAGTTTCCCCCTACAGTTTGATTTTGAAATTGTGTGGTGGACATTTCAGTGGAAAAGGTATGGACTGATCAATAAAATTACATACACTAGAAAGAGTTGAATGAGTTTGAACTTAAAACATACTTTGTTTTGAAACCTATCTTGTCCTTCAAATTACTGCAAAACAAATCTACTTTAAGTAAAATACTTTAAAGGACTTTATTGCACTGTGCTATTATTTCTAAAAAAAAAAAAAAAAAAAAGGATTTACTTAAAACTCTCCAAAATCCCAGTGGATGACAAAGTGCACGCAACAGAGGAGGTGTTGCTATGCCATGAATTACTCAGCTTTCCAGCTCAGGAGTTTGTGACTAATTAAGCTTTAGAAGTGTAGGAAGGCCAATAACACTGCACTGGATGTTAAAGAATCAATATTTTTGTTAAGGGATCAAGTTTTTCTGTGCATATTTTCAGGTTGTTGGCAATTAATGATCTTGTTCTTGCAAGAAGCCTTCAGGATCACCTGGGAATGCTGGTATTCAACTCCTGTTTCGGAGAAAACAGCTTGAACTTCTTAACCCACACCTGGAGGACTGCACTGGGTTTTGGCTGGTCCTCAACCTAGAATTCCTTCTCAGTGGCTGTTTCTCATTTTGGTTCTGGTAAATTGGAAGACAGGAATAAACTTATCCAGACAGTGAAAAAAAAAGGAATTCTAACTTAAAATTGAAAAACTCAACTACTAGAATCTAGTTAAGTAGTTATCACATTTAGGAAAGTTTTCAAATTGGCAAGAAATTATAATCTAAAGATGGATAATATATATAAAATTGCATCGTGTTTTAAAAGAGGCTTCAGGATTTTTCCCCTCATCAAATATGTTTGTTTGTCAGCAATGAAAACATTGAAGTCCTTGCCAGGAGAATTTCTGTTTGATTTCTCCCAGACGACAGAAGGCTGGATGCTGAGTGACTCAATGACACCGTTCTGTGCCACCACACAAATGGCTGTGGGGGTGTGAAGCAGTTTGCTGACGTTTCTGCTGATTTCCTTTAACCTTAAACCAAAAGAAAACAAAGGATTTGATAACTGGAAATCTCGTCTCCTCAAAACTCAAAGTGGTGCCATCCTCCCACAGCCGATGATTATCCCAAATTTCCACACACCTGGAATTAAAGCTCCAAAGGAACCCAAAAATTAGGCAATCCCAGCCACCACCAGGAGTTCACCACGTGCAGCAGAGATCTTTAAACACACGATAAACTTTCATTCTGTTTTACGTTGCAGCTTCAAAGACTGCCACCACAGACCTCAGGAAACCTTGGGCTTCACCTAAACTCTGGAGAGCAAGATAAATGTTCAAGCCACATTTCTGGTCTTTTCAAGTGCTTTACTCAGGAAGACTCGGAACTGAATGTGGATCGCAGGGGTTCCCACAAGAACTGCAAAAGTTTAATTGTTACTTAAAATGACCAATTAAAATAAAGCAGTTTTCTAAAGCTTTTTTTTTAGGTTTTGTTTTGTTGTTTTTTTTTTTTTTTTTCCCAATACCAACGGAATTAGAGTTAATTGTGTTGTGTGCCCTCATTTTCAACCTGGGGACCATAACCCAGGCCCCAACTCGTAATCTTCTTGCATAATTTCTAACAGAGAAGTCACTCCAAAGTGAAGCACTGTACTCAGTTCTTCACATTCCTGTCAGGAAATTATGATATTAAATGCAGAACCTCATTCTACTGACAGGCACTTAATACCAACCTTACACTTCTCAGAAAAACACCCCAAAACAAACCCCAAGAACCCTGAACATTAGTTATACATTCTTTGCTTAATTTTCAAGAACAATTAGCAGGTTACCCTTTGTTTTGATTTCTTTCTTGAAACCTAATTATTCCATATGTCCTTTCTCATTTTGTCTGATTTGCAATTGTATTTCTCATTATCATTTTGTGAGGATATGCTGCTATTTCCTCCGGTTTCATTCTCTCTTTTATGTTTCACTTGTACAAAATTAATTACATTGTACCTTCAAGCATAATTTTAACAGTGTCTCCGTTGCACTGTGCCTGCCTTTAATTAATGCTCTTCTAATGTAGGTTTTAGAGCCAAATGGTGCAATATTCTGAGCATCAAAGAAACAAAAGATCTAACAAAGCTGAAATGAAAAAACCAGACAAAGCAGCAGACAATGTATTCTCATTTGAAAAATGTCACTTCAATTTTATTTTAGATAGTAGAACCAAAGAAGATTGTTTCTACTTTTTCCACATTCATCACTAAACTTTGTGGTAAGGCTCCCTAGAATCTGGGACTAAATCTGTAACTTATGAAATGAGATTAATTTCTCAATTGTCTGCCTATCTGTTACAACTCTCTGATCCACATCCCTCTGGCAGGATTTACTTTTTTTGTTTTAAAGACCTGGCAAGTCTTGGAGCTCCCACATCAAACACGATATTCTTGTGCTCCCCCCTAAAAAATTGAGGCAAATTGCACTCAAATTCTCTCTTGGTTGTCAGTTAAAGAGGACAATGGGAAAGGAATATTCCATGGATTTGCCTATATGCCCTTTTTTTAAAGAAATGCAGCGTTTGCTCACCATTGATCTAATACTTATTCAATCAAGCTCAAGGACCCTGAGCCACCACAGAAACTGAGGTAATAATTGCAGTTATGCAGAGCTCTGGGTATTTTAGACTCATTCTGATCTTTGAGTTTCAGGGACTTCAAAGCAAAGCCTTGGGTGTTTCCTATTAGGCACAAAATAGAATTTACTGAGGTCAGGAGTTTTCTTATCACATTAAGTTCTCAAAGTTAGTTTTCAATATATAGCAATTATGAGCAAAATGGAGCTTTTAAAACTTTCTGATCCTAAAAGCCAATTTTTCAGCTGTATACAGCTATTTACTTAAGTGGACAGAGCCAAGTTTCAGGATCTGGAGTGCACTTTCAGTTAGATATTTAGATAAAAATGAAAATGGAAACTAGAAATTACTGTCTTTCACAGCTGCAGAACCTATTGAGCAGCAATGCTTGTGTGTGTATACAGGTGTGTGTGTGTGTATATATGTATATGCATATCACAGTGATTTTATCATGCATGAAGGTGGTGCCTGGTTTTCAATAAGACCATTCTCTGGGCCATAAGAAGCAGAACATTTGTGAAGGAGATTATTATAGGTAATTAAAGCATTAGGGATTTAGTTTTGTTAGGTGGAGGCACTCAGATTTAAAACAAAATTACGTAACTCAATTTGAGGATTTACGTATGTGAGCTAAAGGGGTCAAGTTAAAATTATTTTCACTTGAAGATGAGGGAGGGTTGTCAGAGGATTATTGCAGTGGGATAGATTTTTAATGGGGACAAACCCTGTCCAGGGATTCACATGAATGGCTATCAACGACTTTGATCAGCACTGAACCCACACATCAAAAGACATCACTAATTCCAAACCAGTTTTGCTCATTGTTTGATAAGCACTAGTCAGTTCAAATAAAGTTTGCGTGCTTCTATCACCTGCTGATCTGAGTTACGCAAAAAACACTTGAAATCGATGTTTCTGGATTTTTATTTAATTTTATGAAGAAATGCAAGCTTTGAAACGTCGTATGTAGAAAAGAAATAAGCTTTGTAACAGAATAAGAGGTAAAAGAAACAAAACTAGGTGGGTCATATTTAGAGCTTAGCAAACTTGACAATGTCTTTAAGGTGCAGGAATAAGAGAGTTTGTCAAAGTTCTCCCTTTCATGGTCTTGTAAAGTCAGGAGAACAGCATTTCAAAGCGTGACATTACACAGACTCGTTCTTTTCAAGAACACAAAAACTTTGATTTCAGAAACAAATGAAAGGAAAAAAAGTGGCTCTGAAACAAAGAACTCCCCACATGTATATTTTTAGTGCCATGTGTTCAGACTAAAGGGCCATATGCCTTCACATTACTTAATGGAGAAAAAAAGGCATTTCCAAACCACCTTTGAAATTTCAGTTCTTAGAGAGTAAACTTGAAACTGGCCAGTAGGCAGAGGCCAGAGCCACATTTTGAAACATTAAATAACTCAAAAAAATCTTTTCTATTTCAATTTTACTTTTATCCCTGAATCTTTTTCTCTGAAGGTTTAACAATGGACCATCTTTTTTTTTTTTTCTCCTGCAGCTTCGTTCTAAATCCTAAAAGGACACTTTCCATGCAGTCAAAAATACAAAGTTCAAAACATTCAGAGAAAATAAGGATTGAATTTAAATGGCTTGCACACATCATAGATGCGGTTGAATTACACTCTTTCGCCTTTAACCTCTGCTAATATTTGTTCTAACAAAGGCAATATTCATAATTCTATCACTGTGAATCCAGAATATATTCCCTTTGCCTCAATATCACTGCAGCGAGAATTTTCCCATGAATGCGTTCTGTGCCTCAATAACTTCTGCTGTTTGTTGCATCAATAAATGCAACATTCCACAGGAAGAATGGTGATTCCACCCCAGCTTCAGAGTGCTCACAGACCCTCCTGCTGTGATCACTTGGAAACTAGTAATGAAAAATGGATTATGCCTCTGGTAATCATTTATTTCAAACTCCACCCAGTTTAACTCCATAATCTTGCTAATTTCATCAGAATGTTCTAATTTCATTCATAATATTCTAATTTCTTCAGAATGCTCCTCAATATTCATTATTTTACCATTTAAAATTGTTTTTCTTTTTGATGATGCCCGTAAGAAAGAAAATATAAGGACATTTTGAAGATTCAGGGACATGTGAGGGCAGCAGCAGCTGCGTGACATTATTCACTTCAGCAGATGAACCAGTGTGCATTCTTTGATGTATTACAGTGACAAGGTCACTCTGAGCACCAAGGGACAGGTAGATGCTTTCTTAAGTACTTGCTGGAGTTTTTGAGAATAAAGAGGACATTCTATGGCTCCCTACTTCCTTTTTATTTTTTGAGTCACTGAGTCTCATCAGCAATGCAACGAGGGAACTGCAACCCAGCACGAAAGAAGTCAGATTCAGGGTTCTAAAGGAGACTAATTCTGGCTAGAATCCTAATTCAGCCTTCATGGTCAAAGATGTCCCGATACTCACAACAAAATAACTCCCAGTACCCAGTGGTCTAAATATCTTTAGTGGTGTGGAATATGAGTCATTTGTCACCCTTAGTACTATCTAATTTAAACTATTGAAGCACTTGGACCCCCCTTTTGTCTGGCTTAAATTGCATGCCGGAAACTCAATTGTTTGGTGAATGAGCTAAGTTTGGTCAATGTTCACTTACTCCAAGCAGAGATGGAAATCTGCACTCTATGAGCTGTGTAAAACAAACATTTATGGGTACATGATGTCTATGTTAGCCAAAACATTGATGATTCTGTGATGTAAGACATTAATTACTTGTTCACCTATAGAAGGTGCTCATTTAACTGCACTCATTCTCAGATTTTCTTTTCTATTTTTTTCACAGTAGCACTGTGGGCAAGCTATACCTTCCTCCACTGAGCTCAGTTTTATTCATATAGGTGTCTAATACTAAAATAAGAAGATGAGTACTTAAATTCAGCATTGAATAATTTTAAAGTACTAAAAATGCCATAGATTTGAATCAAGATTGTCTGTATAAATCATACCTGAAGAAAAACTACTTAGAACACAAAATCTGTATTTAATGGGCTTCTGAGGGAATTTAGTTGGCCGATGTCTGTATCCCAGAAATATGCAAGGAGAGGTCCAAAATCAATAAATCAGGTATAGGTCTTGACATCATAGCTTGTAATCATTTTACAGGTATTATAGCCATATAGATCTGCATTTTAGCTAATATTCTGTGAAAAGAAGAAGTTTTCATTGAGGCCCAGCTCAGAAAGCAACTTTGTCTAGTGAAGAAATGTTACCAAGAATTTCCTTTAATCGAGCACAGCATGGAAATACCTTCTTAGCCCTCCCAGCACTGGTGTGAACTCTCCCCCCTAGAGCACCCAAGGGTTCCAGCCTGCTCTCTGCTCTGGGCTGGCTGCTGCAGCTCTGCTCCCTTACCACCCTAATGAATGAAGCTGCCTGGTTTCTCACAGTGCAGCACCACTGATTCAGCTGCCACCGACCAAGAAGGGGCCTGAGGTCACCAAAGGGAAAGTCAGAGGGTGTGGGTGGCTCAGGTCGTGTTTGAACACGAGGAGAAAGAGAAAACAGAGGAGTCAGTGCTCAAATGCAGCCATGTGCATCCCTGCCTGCATTCCCTGCTCCCACTGTTCTGCTCTCACACATGCACATTTCAGGCTCTGAAATATTCCTCTACCAAAGAAATACTCAAAGAGCTTCAAAACTACCCCACAGCAAAACACCAAAGCTTCAAAATGAGTGAAGTAGCAGACTGGAGAGAGATGAACGACTTCAGCACAACCAAAAAAAAGATGTTGGAGCTAAATCCAGTGTTTCTGGCTGCAGTTAATTGAACAACTGCGACTGTGCTTTGCACCCAGCTAAAATAGGGTCTTAAAACAAGCCCTCAGCATGAATTACTTTCAGATAGTTCAGAAAACTTACAGCACGTGGGAGTTAATTTCTAACTTTCTCACATTTGGCACATGCACAGAAATTTGGTATGCTTTGATCTTCTCCTTTACAAGATAGAGGCTGATATTAACGGCACAGTTTCTAAAAGAAAAATTAAAGGAAATTAAAGGCACCACTAAAACATGGATTTTATATATATATATATATATATATTAAAATAACTCAACTGGGATAAAACATCTCTCTGGCTCAAAATGGAATGGATCAGTTGTTCAACAGTTGGAATTCATGCAGTCTTATTTAATGATGTGCTCTAATGGCAGCCTTTTTATGCTTCATTTCCCAATGGCAATATACAATGACACAGAGGAAAAGCCATGTAATGTGCTGTAACAATATCATGGGTTGTTGCTAAGATTTAAGGGAAATAAAGTAGTGCCAAATTGTTAACACTCCTAAGGAAGCAGACTGATGGATGGATGGTCTGTGCAGACTAACCCCAAGTGGAAACAAGATCCATTCTTCTGTGGCTGCACAGAGACACACACTTCCATTTGAGAACCAATTAATTTCAGTTTTCTGAGAAGTTTTACTGACCTGCCTATTCCCATGTGTTCACCTTCAACATGTTCAGTACTGTACACATCAATAAAATTCCATTTCCACATTTGGGTGTTCATCTAAAACTGTTAATTGCTGTGAACATTTCAATGTGAGCATAATATCAAAGGCCAGTTTATTACAAAAACACAAGATTGTGACAGTTGTGGAGCATTTCCAGATGAAAGCTGAAATAAATAACATTGCATTCAACTTCTCTGTTACTCTGTTTTACTCAAGACACGTGAACTCTTCAAATAAGAGGGATATATAGAAAGATGTGGGCGCTTCAAGTTCAGCATTTGCTTTTCAAACCTATGAATAAAACCAAACCCCATGCTGTTGTCGTTAAGATCTCAGCAGGTTAAAAAACTTAACAAAAGGAAAGATCTTTGGTATAATCCTTTGAAATGGTGAAATGTGGGCTCGCTTAACTTAGCACACCGCTCCAGTAAAACCCTTGCTCACTCTGCAGAGGGTTCATACTCAAAGGTTTGTAGGTTCTTCTGGGGAGAGCTGCCAAGCAGTCTGAAGTTGTGTTGCAATGACAACATCACATGGATGATCTTAATTCCTTTACTTTAAACCTGATGCTGTTATTAAAATGCATTTCCCACTCCTTCTTGCACAACGTTTTGTTCCTTTCATAGAAACCAAGCATTTCCTGCTGTGTCCTCAGAGGCCACACTTCTTTTGACTCTACAAAAAATGAACTCTCAGACATCAGAGCAGCCCTCTCTGCAGAATGGCCTTGCTGTCCTTTTAGGGGCTGCTTTTTCTTTAGGCCCTCTCCTGTTTGTCACTGGCAACTAGATTAAGTACATGAATTTTCATGTCCTGAATAAAGTAAAAACTCGACTTCTTCTCTACCTCTTTGTAGCAATGAAAGGTGAGCACCTTCCTGAATCCTTGTGTCATACACGCATTTATTATGTGTACAGCACATCAATCTGTACAGGTAAATTAACACCCCACACAAGCAAAGAGCTTTCCCTATAAAACTGAAATGTTAATCATCCCTTTGATAAATCAATCATATCTCATAAAGAAGTCCCACATTTTGTCTAGAAAAGAGCTTTTTACTTTTTTATTTGAGTTCTAATTGGCCATTAAGAGAAAGATACATTCTGCTTTGTCAAATTTAGATTTATGTAACATGCTCCCATTTTAAATCTCTCTAAAGGTATCTGCACTCAAAGTCACAGTACATTTAACTAACAGTTTCATTTCAGCCCAAGATCTAAAGGAACTAACATATTTATTAAAGCATTTTGATCCTTCAGAGACAGATTAATAAGAAGCTTGTGACAGTTCAGCATGATAAAATGAGCCAATAAACAGCAATGTGTGCTGACATTAGATATACTGATCCACGAATAATATAATACATATTTGGTTTGTCACAAAGAAAAATCTCTTGAAAAAGCCATTGCCATGATTAAATACTTTCTACTATCTCAAAATCTCTATATTCTATACAAGTTTTCCTTTCAAATTCCCTCAACAAATAAACCCAGCAAGTCCTTTTCCTTCATAAGGAAATCACAGCTTTGTATGATCTCAATATGGAATAATGAGTCAAAATGCAGCATGAGAAGGGTTTCAATATTGTATGGATTTGGGGGTAAAAATAGAGCACTAGATGCCAGAAGTGTTCAATGTTCATTCACAGATGAACAGATATAACAGATATAAAACAGATGTTCAGGCTTTCCTGTCATTTACCTACCTATGAATTATTATTTGTATTACACGTTTGTTTTATGGTAACATCTCAGAAATTCAAATTTTCTAATGTGGTTTTCAGTAACAATAGGGACTCAAGGTCTAGATCTGAGATATTCTTTCCCGTCCAAGAACTTTCTTTATTAGAGCTCATCCTTTGTCACTGTTCCTGTTCATCCATTGCTTCATATCAAGTAAGGGTGAAGCTTGGGAAACACACGCCCTCACATGCTTCAGACACATTTCTGCCACTAAACATTGAATAATGGCGTCAATTGTTTTCTCATTTTCAGTGTTTATACATCACTGCTGCCAAATGACTTTCCTGATGTCCATTGTGATTTATGATGTGAGAGAACACTAAAAGTAATTTATACTAATAAATGCAAACAGCCCCATTAACATCAATGCGCATCCTAATTTACACCACCAAAGAATCCATACTGGTATACTTAGAGCAATTTCAGAGTATTGCCTAATGAAGATAAAAGGTCGTTGTGCAAACTAGCAGTGATGGAAAGTTTACAGCAGTCATTCCAAGGTTCCAAATGCTGTGCATAAAACTTAATGTAGTGTACTGCATTATCCACTAATGCTTAAAATAATGGCTCCTGAGATGCGGGTTATAATGATCCTGATCTGAATGTGAAAATGACTTCACACAGTTTTTCCTCCAGTCGTTGCTTCCTAACCTGGTTTATCTCTCTTCATCCAACCTGTCAGACTGATGGGGGCTTGGACAGAGGAGGAACTGGAATGGACCCTCCAAGTTACTCCTTGCTTCTCACAACAAAATTCATGCTTGCTTCCTCTGGCATGGACGTCACAGTATCAGTTAATTCTGTTACACTGAAATACTCACCACATAACAAAACAAAGCACAGCACACAGGAAGTAACAAGAGCAGGTTAAATTTTAAGAGAAGAAATAAAACAACCCCTCAAAATAATTTCAATTTTGTTTACTAATGAATGCTTTTGACTTCGAGTGCTGGGGTTTCTTGTTTGGGGTTTTTTTCTTTTTGGGGGGTTGCTTTTTTTTTTTTTTTTTTTTTCCCTATCTGAGTATTCAGAAGAACATAAACAGCTTTGAAGGTGCTGAGCTGATGCTGGCACTCAAATCAAATTTCCTTTCTTAAACTACTACAGGTGTCTCACCAGGACCAGCCTTTCCTGAGGGGAAATATTTGGATGTATTTGTTTTCTTCCGATGGCATGGAAATTAGACATTTTAAAGCTGTGTGATAGTGTTTTATACTTTAGAGACAACTTAGAAAGTTGCTGAATTGTTACCCTCACACGCTGCATTAGGAAAACACAACAGAAGCATTGATATTTTGATATTTTATTGTACTAAAGTACTTCTCTACTTCAGAAATTTTCTTACCTGTAATTTCTCCTCAGTGCTCAATGTTTATTAATATATCTGGCTTCCAAAATGCCAGTTCACCAGAGCCTGGATCTCCAGATGTACATTTAGGAAAGAGACAGACAAAAGGGTCTGATCCAAAGTCAACTACATCTAATGCAAAAAGTCCTGATAGTCCCATTGGCAATTTC
The DNA here is from genome assembly GCF_015227805.2 of Hirundo rustica. Lineage (NCBI taxonomy): Eukaryota > Metazoa > Chordata > Aves > Passeriformes > Hirundinidae > Hirundo > Hirundo rustica. Next base: position 4,000,977 of record NC_053465.1, read on the forward strand.
TCAGCTGCACAGTCCTGGCAATTACAAGGAAAGCCAGCCCTGGTGACCAACACCTAACCCAGGGTCACATAATGAGTCTGGCTCAGACCCGAGAATGGAACTCAAATCTACTGAATTTCTACCCAGGGGTTTAATCACAAAAACACTGCTCTTAATTTAAAATCAAAAGGTTTTGAAAGAAATATTAGTAAGGTGCAAATTTTCTACTTCAGGGTAATATATTATTATTCAGTTAACAATTTTTTTTTTTTTTTTTTTAAATCTCAGACCAAATAAGTAACCAAAGTTCTTTGCTATAGTGCTAATTAAGGATTTGTATTCATACCTCTGAGCAATGCACTAACCTCTAAATGATGTTCCAACTGAAGCCTGAGCAGGAGCAAAACTAAAATACAATTAAGGTTTGCAGATCTGCTTATATTATAGCTTTTTAGCAGTAACCTTTCCACCCTGTTCTGTAATTAGTGAGCCAGCTCTTAAGTTCTCCAGATACAGACATTTATGAGGAGTTCAAAGCTTCTTTGCAAACTCTGGAGCAACAACTCCAAGAAAGTAGAGTAATTCTGAACCAGTGAAGCAGCACTACCACATACAGCACCTGCCCACCTGGCTCCTCTTTGCAGAAACTGATTTTTTTTTTTTTCCCCCACCTCATCCCTCTTTCTTATGAGGCCACAGCTTCCAAGTCAATAAAACACATGGTTTTATTTTACCTGTTAGATTTCTCACACAGCCCAGCTCTCTAAGGTTGGTTTTCAGCCCTGTTCCACAGTCAGCAGAATAAACCCAGTCTGCATCTCTTTTGAACGTAACTACAGGCAAAAGCAACATCCCTCACACCTCAGCTCCTTCAGCAGCAAATTCTAGCAAGGACCCACAAATCAGAACAACCTGAGTACCACACACGGGGCTGAACATGCAACCACCACTTACTGCATCTCTCTGGCAGTCTGTGAAACCAGGAACTATAAAATCCACACTCCTTTGTTTCTCTGGAGCTCATAGCCAGGGGTTTACAAACCAGTTCCCACACCAGGGAGGCTGGCCAAAAACCAGACCCCTGATGCAGCATCCCCAGGCTCTGCTGCCCACCTGGATGTGGCCACTGCTCCCCATCCCCACTACAGTGGCACTGCCAGCATCCCCTGCTCTGTCCCCACAGCAATTTGGGATTTGAGTTCCCACCCTTCTATGGACCTTCTGTGCAGCTGTAAATCCTGGAGGGAGAAGCCAGGAACCAGTCTGAGAGGGTTCCTCCTCGGGGGCTGCTGGTCAGCTCTAATTTCTGCCAGTGTTCTGCTTATTGTTTATGCAAAATTTCAGGTGATGTTCCAGATTTTACTGTATGAAAGTACATGTGAGTGTTCTTCAGCTGGGCTCTGCTACAGTAAAGGCAGCCCTGTTAAGTTTCCTGGGGCAGAGCAGATTATTTTCCCACAGTGGGAAATGTGTGAGAAAACTTCGTCTGGAAGGTTCTTTCTTGTGGGGTGGTTGCTGGGCTGAGGAATGGGGGCATGTCCAGTGACCCCAGGTGCAAAATGAGAATTCAAGGGTGGTTTTGTTGGGGCACACTGTATGGGAATGGCATTGCCAGGTCACAGAATGAGTGTGAGCGAGTGGGTCATGTCACTAGGGCAAAATCCCTAGTTTGTCACTCTATATATCACTCCTAAGAGAAAGTGGTACAAGGAGATGATTTTACTGCCCATTTAATACTGACAGTGCCCCTTGGAAATGTTTGCCCTGTTATACACTACACCAGGTTTGTATGAAATCCCTGCTTGTGATCAGAATATGGCACTTACTCATAACTGCTTCATAAATCCTAGCAATTAAAAAAAATCTCAGACAAGCAATTCTGAAAATGCATTGAAAACAGAGTGTCTGTTTTTCTGTTTGTTCAGAATGAACCTTTTCTTTGCCTTTCACACAGAGTTTTTAGAGTACACTTGAGTCATACTTTCATACAGTTCTCCAGAACCTGAGAGCTAGCAATACAAGCATTTTTAAATTGAAGTTGGGATTCTCAAATGATCTTAAGAGCCTGGGAACTGGGACTGTAGGAGAAATAAACATCACCAATCTAAATATCATGAGTCTGATTACACTGAACAGGGATAAACCAGAGATTTATAGGTGCATGGAATAAAGGAGAAAGCATAAGATGAAAATATAGATGCAGCTTTCTAGTAGATTTAAATTTTCTGTTTAACATATTGATTAGGAAAAAAGTGGAAGAATGCTGATGAGAATGTAAAGGGAGAAGTGAGGCAAGGGTTTTATTTGGGGAGATTTGTGTTACCTGCTGCAGGTGAAACAGCTTGTTATCAGTGTGGGTTAGAAGTGGGCCATGGTTATAATCAAGAGATAATTCTGGCCCGACTTTTGGCTGCTTATTTGCTACTGGAGTTTGACCACTTAAACTGCTTTTGTCACTGTGTTGAACATCCTCTTGTATTTCTGAGCAAACAAGTTCCTTAAATAGCCCTTCCTCTGCAGTCTCTAATTGCAAAGTACAATAGAAATCAGACTGAAGCCTGTTGTGTTTACCGTGTGCCTTCAGTGTTAACAAAGGAATGAGAATTCTACCCTGATCTAGTAAAAACACATATGCTGTTACTTTCTTTGGGTTTGTTTTCTTGGGGTTCTGTAAACAAAGATTTATTGCATGGGTGGGTTTGTGCAAGCTGCTCTTTCAAACCCATCAGTGTGGGATTTGTGGTAAGGACTGGAAAAGCAGGAGCACCCATTTCCCAAGCACGGGATCTCCAGCAGGCTCCTGAATTCTGTGTGCCTTCTACAACCAGGACTTTATCATCAATCAGACCTAGGGAAACAAGCTCTGGATAAATGATAAAACTTTTCAAATATTAATACAGCCATCATTGTGTGAGGCTTGGGTTTACAAACCCGGTTCTTGATAATAGTTCTTTCTTGGGAAACCACCACACGTCCAGGCCAGTTCTCTTAGCCTAAAATAAAAGTTTTTATATGACTGAAAGTACTGCTCAGTTAACACTTAGACAGAACAATTGCATTAATATTTGGATAGACACTCTCCAATTTTGTCCATCCATGGATTAACACTAATGGTGAAAAATGTTGGGCGTTTTATGAAAAATGAAGTTTCTGTATTTTTATCATGGCTTTTCTTCTTTAAAAAATTGTCAAAACCTGGATGTTTCATTCTATGCACTTTTGAATCAGCTATTGGAAAGTAACTTGGATCCTGATAGGGTGTCCTGAGGCAAAGACTCCTGTCAAAACTGAGGGCAGATGAGATGAGGACTGCCGGAGCAGCCTGGAGACAGATCTTCCAAAACTCTGTTTGCAGGCTTGTTATTGGTTTGCTGTAATTGCCCAGACAAATCATCTGCTTGTCGCTTCATCTGAGTATGAAATTGGAACAATAAGGGCATCAAGATATTGCATGTGTGAATTTTACTTTTTTAATACTTTGAAAGTGCCCTTAAAGCCCTTTGTATTTTTTATTGAATGTATTTCGGAGGCTGAATTACTTTATTTGTGCTAATTATGTAACTTTATAGGAGTGATGTGCTGTATGAGACAAGCACTGAGGCATAATATGATTTAAGTTTTGATTTACATAGCTTTTGTTATTAATTTGATTATTTTCCATAACAGAACAATGTAGTTCACTCTACATTAAAATAAGACTAAATTTCCTTGGTAGGAGAATAAAAAGGAACACTTCAGACAGTGGCCCTGGGGTTATGCTAATTTTACTAGTTTATTTTATGCTGTTTTTCTGGTAAAGTGTTTTGAAGAAGAAACTTTTTAATCTTTTTTCCAGGGAACTTAATTTTCCACTGTTTTTACACCTTTAGAGTGATTTCTAAGAAAAGAGGACTACACCACATAAAATATTTCACAGTTAGGCACCAGCAAACATAGTGATAATACGGTTGGGTTGTGTAGACTTGCATCTGATAAATACAAATAACCCCCCTTTCAAATTAACACGAGCCAAAAGTCAACTTAGTGATCTGATGAGGTACTGACAAATTCACATCCTAACCTAAATGACATTTGTCACACTGAAGTAGAAACAATTATTAATAATTTTCATTTCATTAGGAGCACTACAATGAAATGTCAACAACCTCAAAAGTGTAGCAGAAGTGTACAAATTAATTTTGATTTTCTGAAGTGTAATTATTTTTTGCAAGTAGCACACTGTGTAATCACTTTTGGCGCTATTACTTGTGCAATCAATAACACTTAAATGTACTCAGCTGTTTTCAAACATGGTTTCCTAAGGTCACCCTTTACTGGTGTGGATGTTTCGACAGAAGAACGTAAGGAGTCATTTTCCAACTGGTCAAAGATTTAGTGAAAAAAAAACAACAACAAAAAAGTATATTTTTATGCTGATTGCCATAAAGGGGTGCTGGATGTCTGTGCAGTTTTGATGTGAAAAAAGCCTGTCCTGAGTTTGCTGATGAGTGCATTTCTGTGCTCTGGGTGGCAGCATCAGCTCTTGCTCCTGTGCCTTCACCACCCGGGGCTCATCCTGCTTGGCAAATGCAACCTGACTGCAGAGTTAATTATATTCCCCTGAGCCAGGCAGTCAGGCCAGATTCGGCCTCGCATTAGCCAGATGAATGGTTGGTAATCATCTAGAGGAGCACATCGTTCCCACAAGCTTAGTCAGTCCTCAAGTGCCAGCATTTGTAATAATTCACGACCCTGTAATGCTCTGGCGCAAAAAGACCACAAGAACACGCGTCTTGAAGGAAAGGCTTAACTCTTCTGTGATTTTAGATGACATTCTGATTTCTGAGGTTTCCTCTGGGTTTGGACAGGAGCATTTTGCTCGTGTATTTGTTCATTACTTTATCTGTTTTCTGGAGATCTCCAGGATCCCCTGGGAACCTTTGCCATACCCTCTACACCAAGGTAGGAGCAGAGATGGTTGGTTGCCAGTTCAGTATTCAGGTTTGCTTCTGGAATTAACAGCAGGCCCTTAAGGGATCCAGTGTATAAAGTAGCTTTAATTGCTCCTGGAGTCTCTTGCTGTAACTCAGCTTTCAGCCCTAATTTAACTTTATTTGTAGAACTGTATCAATGGCTTATCCATAAGGAAAATAAAAGCAAAGCTGATGTAATCAGAGCAAGGAATAGAGACTGTACTTAAACTATTAAAATTACAGATTCCCACCCCCAATTAAAAATGAAAACCCAATAAAAATAGATTGAAATTTCCTGTTGGATTAGTAAATTATCCATTAGTATAAAGAAGTAAAAAAACAGGAAAAGAGACTTTATGCAATGAGGAAAAGAAAGTTAGAAAATGTACAAAAAAAAAGAAGTATCACAATCAGCAGTAACATCTCTTGAAATCTACTGCTAATCGTCATTAAAAACAGTGGTTTAGTCATTAATAGCAACATAAGAGTTTAAGAACACAACAGATAAGGCATTCCATTAGAGGCTGAATATAAACATCATTCTGAATCTAGAATAATCTTAATGATCTTAATCTTAAAAAAAAATACACACTATTTTAACATTTCTAGCTTTCTTTCGGTAGTTATCTGCATTTATAATCTATATGGAAGAATAACTCCAGTAAATAGTGAGCAAGTTTGTTCTGCTGTTTAGAAGTGCATATATTACACAAGAAAATCCAGTTAGAGGTGGAGGAGCTGGGTGTGTGAATGTAACTACTCAGTAATTGCACCTGAAAACTTATGTTAGAATAATTCACTTCGTCTAAACACGTGTACTGTATATCTTTGTCTTGGATTTCAGTACTCTGAGATTTTGTTTGATTTTTGGGACAACTAAAACATTAAATTCTTTGCAAATACTCCAGAGCCCACAGTGCCCAGGCAGTTGTACTGGAACTGTGTTACTGGGCTGACTGCCAGGAAGCCAGGTAGGGTTTGTTCTGCTTGAAACTCAGCTACTCTGCAAAAAAGTTTGAATTTTGGTGACACAGCAGATGCTGTTGAAAAGTATTTTGCTGGAATTTTCAAACTAAGTGCAAAATCCATATATGAGTTTGTTTGCACCTGAATTTGACATCCTTGCTGCAGATACTAATGGATGAGTATGTTTTAAGATCTCTGTGTCAGTATGTTTTTTAATTGTTATTTAAGCTGTCAATATGTGCGTGTTATTCTACTATCACTGAAGTAATCCTCATTATGTATCAGTGACTTTAGTGTAAAAGAGAAAAAAAAAGGGAAAAATCCCCACCAGGCTTCCTCAGCTGTGCTCCATAGCCTTAGTTCCTCATCCATCTCATTGGATCACAGCAGAACATCTCCACACCTGTTCTTCTGGTTTCTTGGGAAGAAAAGCTCCATCACAGGTTCAACTGCTCGGAAATATTCATACACCTAGGAAGAATTTGCTTTATCTTGCTGAAGAAGTAAACACAGGATTAGCTTCAAGCAGGCATTTTTTACTAGATAAAACCAAAATCACACTCCAAATCTAAACATCTTGCCTCATCCACATCCTCATGTGAGTATATTCCAAATCCTGTAGCAGATAACAGTTTTGTGTTATTTCCATGTGCCAGAAATACTGTTCTCATGAGTTACAGCTTAATTTTCATAGCTTATTAGGTTTGGTTAGTTATTAAGAATATCTGGGATTGTAGGTGATTAGCTAGGTGGGATTTGGGAGTTACTTTATAATTTGGATTGGATTTTCAATTTTTTCTAGATTAAGATTTTTATTACTTGAATTAAAGCGCTTGAGATTAAGGAAAAAGTCTATAGCAGATAACATGTTTATTCTTTGAGGAAAAAGCAAATTAATTGTGCTTGTTTTATGTGGATTGCATCTATTTTCTTACTTTACTTGCCAGCAAGTGACTGGGCTAACCAAGGAGTTCTTCATGCACCGAAATTTGGTACAGGATAACAGATCTCAGTGAGCAAAGCCAGCAAGAGTTAGCACAGTTCTGCCTACAGCCCTCCAGACCAACCCCAAAAAAGATAACTGAGTCATAGTAGATGAATGAGAAATACTGTTTGTGTGATCTGATGTGATACATTCTAAACCCTACAAAATGGTTGAAGGATGTTTTTGCCACAATCTTGGGGTGAAAAGGCAGCATAGTCACTAAGTCAAAACTGGAAAAGAAGAAAAATTGTCAGCTGCAATTACATCTGCTAGTCGCTGAAATGTAATATAATTCAATGTCTGTATTCGCATTCAACATTGTTAATTCATGGGCAAGTAATTTAGTTGAATTCTCAATGAGAAATTGAATTTGAGGTGACTCAGCAGGAAAATCAGTGTGTTCTGTAATTGAATGGAAAATAGTTGAGTTATCGCTGGCAGCGAGCTTGATGTAACAAGCCTTTGTATAACATGTGCCATGAATAGACTGAATGGTTTGACAAGGATTACATTTATTTCAGATAATGAAGCACAATAAAGTGTGGAGTAATTAAGTTCTAAAGAAAACTACATGACCCAAATCCAAAGCGAAAAGTCCCAATTTAGGGAGAAGTTAGGAAGTGTCCCTACAAGGAACATTTATGGTAGAGTGTTTCAATTTTGACCCAATCAATTCTGCCTTGTTATGGGAGGTGGCTAGACAGTGTTTCTAGGTCCTTATTAATTTCTTTTTTTCTTTTATTTTTTTCTTTTATTTTTTTCTTTCTTTCTGTGGATTGCAACAGTCACATCAACATCCAGTATGAACTGAGTGGAGGAAGCAACGTGATAAATGTCCTCTGGAAAACAACTCACCTGGAAAAGGGCTGGTAAAGGGGCTGTTCTGCCATGGGGAGCTGCATCACAGCACCTCTGTTCTTACCTCCTGCAGGGTGTGATGCAATAATTTACAATAGGCTGCTCATTTCTGGCTCAAGCTTTCTGCTGAGGGAAAGGTGAGGTTCAGCTTTGTCTCAGCCAAGTTCAGGACAAGTGAACAATCCTTCCAAAGGAACAGGCTCTTAGGGCACTTATTCAGGTTTTACAGTCAGTCTCAAAGCTTAAACATGAAGACTTTTGAAAAGGATTTAATTCAAGACTTGTTCATATCCGTTCACCTTGGAAAAGTTTTTTTTTTACCCCAAATGCAACTTCTGTAATCTGACTGGTCAGGTGACTCACTAAACATAATGATTAAATTTGTGCCATATTCCCAAAGATTGTTTTCCTCTAATATCCACGTTTTTAGACCCATATCCATTATCTGCATTAGTGTTTGTAATGCCAAGCTCTCCTCTGTGAAATGTGAAATTGTGGAAAATATACTTAACTCCAATCACAGCAAGCAGATCATGTGTGACAGCTCATCACAGCTCTCGCAAAGGTGTGCTAAGGAACAGATGAGTATAAATAGCATTACAAGAACTCTTTTGAATGTACAGGTGTCTGCGTTTTTAGTTTGTCAAATGCTTAAAAAAGACTGCTAAAACCTGATTTAAACATAAAAGCAGATGCATTCTTTTGAACAGGGATTAGAAAGCAAATAATTAATCATGCATACCTGAGGATTTATGTAAGCAGCTGCTTAAATAAGAATCATAAACCTACAAATGCAGTCTCCCCACCTACTTTGCAATCCCTTGAATTAAAAAACAACAACAAAAAAGTGTGGATTTGTTTGGTAGATAGTACTTGACATCAAAAGGAAAATGTTAACATATTCTCCTGGTACTGTATAGAAATGAAAATATTCCTAACAAACATCCTGTGCTGTTTTTAACTAGGTGGTAAATACTTTACAAATGCTGGAGCTTGTCAGCTGTAGTGCTGATTAGGAAAATTAGGACTGGGGTAACCGGAGGCTGTGTAGGCCTTCTACACAATGGAAGTTTGTTTTCCATTCCAGTAAAAACATGGAAATTTGCATGAGGGTCACGAAGAAAAAGCTGTCTGGTGTGAACAGGCTTCTAAGTATTACGGGAAGCGTATGAAACTGACTGGTTTTGACTTGAAGTCAGGTGAAACCAAGTTGATTTCACAGTTATGTTTTCGAACACGCACATCAAACCAAAATCAAAAGGTCTGGATGTGAGGGAAGTGAAAGAGAAAAACAATTTTTTGCATGAACAGCTACAGGATGAGATCACCAGGAGTCACAGCTTTAGTGTTTGGTGCCAGTCTCCACCACACACCGTAAGAAAGGTCTGGACTCTGTTCTGCTGAGTGACTCGCTAGAAGTTCATCGCTTGCAGTGAATCCTGTGGGATAACAGAGTTTTTATGAATAGGATATGTAATTCTGGCAACACTTCTGGGATTTGAGGGACCGATACTTTACATATCAGTTTATTGAATTTGGACTGAGGTCCCAGAGCTGTGATAATAATAAGTTTAAGATTATGGCAATAAAACTACCTGCAGTAATATATTTAGGCACAAGGGCCCAAACTCCTGCAAAGAAAAAGTGACTCATTTTTATTCAAAATTCAGCTCTCATTGGATTTTTGTCCCTGTTACTTCTCTTGACATACTTCACAAAGCCACAAATCTTTTACTGTCCTTGCACTCCACTTCTCTGGCAGTTAAGCACTCAAGATGTGGAATTAAACTTTATTGTAAAGATGGAGGAAAAAAGGGAAGCAGGAGAGAGACGGGGTGACTTGCCAGCCACTCTGAGAGCTCCTAGATGTGCATGGTCTCTGGAGCTCTCTCTCAATTCCACTGGGAATTACCCTCTTCCTTTTCTGAGCAGCATTTTAATCTTGTTGCTGCCTTGTCACCGTGTTCATGTATTGCAGCCTTGCTTTTATTGCACTGAGCTTGTTTTCATGGGTTCCTTCTTCAACATATCTACTGATGAAATTGAACACTTGGGGGTTTGAATCTGACAGCTGGAAGATGAGAGAGGGTGTCTCTGATCCCGCTTCCACAGAATTCCCACAGTGCCCCCTGCACTGAAAGACTTTAAATGTATCTCTCCTTTGAACATCTGATGCTGCTAACAGTAATGCTTCTGTAGTGTCTACAACTCACTTCATCTTGTTCCGAGAACTGACACTGTCCCTAGAATACTTTTAAAAGGAGACTTCTTGGGTAAATTCTTTCACTGGCGCATTTTTTTTCCCCTCTTTTTCCAAACTGCATCTGATGAATATATTCCTTGAACAGCACATTTCAACAACTGTTACCTTATAAACTTTTAACACTGTCCCTTGATGTAGTGGCCCCTTTCAGGCACACAGGACTGTGGAGGACAGACACTCTACACTAACTAAAGATAAAAAACACTACAGCAGAGTATGACAGGGCTCTTTTAAAGGCAGGGCTGTGAATTTCTGCTTAAAAAAATCAATGGTGTTCAAGTAGCACAGGGTCCGTGTCCTGTGGATCCACATGGATTTTTAGTTGACTTATAATCTCCTTGGTTTCCCCCAGAGCTGTGAATTTTCATGCCTCCTCCTCAGATGCTAAGCAAGTCAAGGGTTCATCCTTCCATCAAAGTTGAAAGATTTAGAGGGAAGAGATTTGCATTGAAACATTTACAGCGATCGCTCGTGGCTCACCGCAGTCTATCGAGCCCCTTTTTAAACTTCACAGTTGTAAACCCATTTTTAAGCTTGTCGTTTGGAAACAACTCTACATGAGAAGGTGAAAGAAGCATTCTCCACAGCGGTCTGGAGTGTAGCAGCCAGTGAGAAGAGCAGAATGGGAGAGCTGCTGTGAAAGGCTTCAATAAGTGGCTGTTTTGCAGCAACCATTGAGCCTTGCATCTCGAAAGCTGCCATGTGAACAGCAACTCCCACTATTGCTCTGAACCTCACTGAGGAACAGCAATCTGTCTGGCAGCATTTAAACCTTCACACACACTGGAAAACCCGTGTGAGTGCCCTGACTTAGGGTGCTTTCCCCACCTTTGGAATTTTAGCGTTTAGCTACGGAAGAACAACAAAAGAAAATGGGGCGTGTGTTGACCCTCTCTGTGCTGGAGGGTATTCATAAACCAACTGCATCCTGAAAGGGTGAAACCAAATATGTGAGAATCAAATTCGGCACTGAAACAGAAATTATGGGATTTTTTAATAGGAGTGAACAGGTGGTGCTTTTAATCCGACCAAAATTAACCCATGTTCAATAATTTATGCACTCAAATCAACTCTAACAAATGCTGCTTAATTATGCATTCTTGGAAACATGCTTTATGTTTGGTTTCAAATTGGAATTTACATCCAGCTATGGTTATCTTCCCACAGCAGTTTCAGTATGTAATGAAGTAGGGAATTCAGGATATAAAGAATATTCAAAGTAACTTTGCTCTGAATCCAGCTGCAGTTGTCTACATAGTGTAATTGTCACATTTTCCAACAATGAAAATTAAAAAAATAAAACCCTATCTTTTAAAAAAAGCTGTTCAAAGAATGTTCTCACAAAAAGGAAATAAAAATAGAGCAGCTCATTAGATCTGTAGCTTGACTCAGGAAAACATAAATACAGAAGTCAGTCTGTGTTTGAAGTAGAAAAAAGGAGGACAAATACACAGGTTGTCAGTAATCTTTAATGTCTTTCCTTTGTCTCACTCTGAAGTAAAATCAACTGAAATTTTTGAAAGATAGGTTTATCTAATTCATGCCAACGGACTGTCTCTTTCTTCCCTCCGATTAGAACTTGGAATAATCTTTCTCTATTGATGTGGTGCACACTTTTTGTGTGTGCATATCTTGTTATTTTCTTCAGAAGAAAGATGCAAAATGATCAAATATAACTTTACTATGCAGTTTGGGGGAAAGTCTGAAAATTATTTTCTTCTGCTCTTAGTGTTGACATAAAGAACTATTGAATGTATTTTTCTTATAACAAGAACTGGAATAATACTGCAGGAGTGAATTAGCATTAGTTCTAATCTTGCCTGGGAAAAAAAATCAATCATGCTTTCAGCTTTTCATATGTTAGGCATCAATGAGGTTGTTCACATGAATAAAAACAATTTTTAATTTTTACAAGACTGAGCAGATTCCAGCACAGAGTGCTGGACAAGGTAGTAGTGCTTGTACAATTTTTAGTGTTCAGCTGATCAATTTTCAGGGAAATTGAAATTTTCCCTTTCGGCCTATCTTGTAATTTGTTCACTGCTGCCACATGGGATGCCACTGACTCTGAATTTACATTGCTAAAAGTAGTTGTATTTATTTTTACTTGTATTGAATTGAGGAAAGGCTGCAGTGGAGAAAAATCAAAGTTTTTGCTGAAAATCCTGGTCTCTACTCAGTTGGGAGTGTCCAGCTGGAGTGTCCAGGGTTCAAGCAGGTTTGGTATCACCCTTGTGAAGTTTTTATCTCAAATTGCAGGGAGCTTGTTGGTAAAAGTAGAAACTTCAGCCTGAGGAGCAAGGAAAGCTCCCCCTGAGGCTGACTTGAGGGAGAAACCTGAACTGAGTGAAAGGTCTTGGACAGCACAGAAACCTGAGGCACATTTGGGAAACTGAGGCAAATACTGAACTCAGACATAAAAGTTCCAACTTTCTCTTCATCTTCAGCACAGGGAAAAATTTTATTCCAGTTCAAATACTGAAACACAGTGAAACATTGCTGTTGTGAAGAAGCAGTCACCGAAGGCCTTTCACAAAAGGTCATGTGCTGTTAGCATGAGGAACAGCGCCCAGCCAGAAGCCTTTGCTTGTCGTATCTTGTTACATTTTTCTTAGCGTGTTTCTGTACAGAAAGGTGGGCAAAAGCTCTCTTCTGTCTAGGGATGTTTGTAGGCAATGAAAAAATAAAGTCCTGGGTGACATCTAGGGGATGCGGTGGGTAGATAGCCAAGGCTGATGTGGAAAATTAGGGAAAAGACTCCACAAACCTGTAGTAACCTGTGTTTACTTCTATTTGCAGCTTTTGTGTTTGTATGTACTTACATACATGGATAATGATGTGTATGAGAAATACTCAGGGGACAGTTTGGTTTGCAGTCCCAGGAAAGCTGAGGCCGAGCAGAGCATAGAAAGCAGCAACACCATGTGCACACCCCAAGCTGCAACAAAAACAACAAAAAAGAGCTAAACACTAGTTTTGCTTTCACAAGTAGTGAACTAGAATTCTGTCTCTCTATTTGTCTGCAGTGTTTGAAATAATACCACAGTAAATAACTTTATTATATAATAATTACTAAATAGACTTAGCAGTTATAGTGAACCCCCAAAGTTTGATGCTTACATTGTTTTCTGTGTGGATCAAGGGAGGAAATTCTGCCCCTCCAGTCCACTCCCATGAGATTCCCACCTGCAGTACTGCTTCCAGCTCTGGGAGGAAGGGAGGATAAGACCCTAAGGACATGGAACTGCTGGAGTGAGTCCAGAGGGGCACAGAGATGATCAAAGGGCTGGAGTCAGGCAGGGAGAGCTGGGAGAAGAGAAAGCTCTGGGGATTCCTCAAAGCACCTTCCAGTGTCTAAAGGGGCTCCAGGAGAGCTGGGGAATGACCTGGGACAAGAGCCTGGAGTGACAAGATAAGAGGGAGGGCTTTAAATGGAAGGAGGTCAGATTTGGGAAAGATGTTAGGAAGAAGTTCTCCCTGGTGAGGGTGGTGAGGCACAGGTTGCCCAGATCAGCTGTGGCTGCCCCGTCCCTGGAAGTGTTCAGCCTGGTCTGGTGGGAATTGTCCCTGCCTGTGGCAGGGGTGGAATGAGGTGAGCTTTAGGGTCTCTTCCAACACAAACCATTTTATGGTATTCGTAGGAACTGTAAAAATTGGATTGCTAGGGCAAAACGAAAGTTTCTGGGAGTTGAGACCGATCACAGCTCCCTCCTGTTCTTCCTGCGACCAGCAAACAGTAAATCCAAGCCAAACCCCCTTGTCCCTGTAGTACCCTCCAGTTCACAGTGCAGAAGTTCAATTTTCAGAGCTCTCATGCATTGTTCAGTACATGCTGTTAATTATCAGCCAGTGTGAATCACCAAAGTCATAACCTGACTCCTAAATGAGTTTCCCATAAATCTGGTCTATTCATTAGAGGTCAAGTTGATAACTGCTGAGAAGGAATATCAATGCTGCATATCAGTTTATAAGGGTATAATTGTAACTAAAATATCCTCAATCTCCCTCTCCTTGTGCTCTAGATAATTTAAATGTGGAACTCAAAGCCCCCAAGTAACTGTTATTTCTTAACAAGATGCTGTGGAAGAGGAGAAGAAGTGAAAAAACCTTGCAAAGTTAGTATGGACATTTCTGAATATCTTGTCTAGCTATGGGATAGAAATGGGATGGTCTGAGCATTTGTTTTGAAAATCTTAGAGTTTTGACTAAACCCTTTCCTAAATTATCCATTAGAGAGGATAATTATCCATAGGAAATATTATCCATTAGGAGATACAGGAAATATCACTTTTTATAAGATACAGTTATAGACAAGCTTCATTCTTGGAAGGTGGCAATAGGAAGAATTAATATCAATATTCAGATAGTTTATGAAGATCTATATTTTAACTTAATATTTAAAAAACCCTCAAATTTTCCTCTAATTTTTAATGGTTGGTTGATTAGGGAAAAAATAAAGGCAGTTGAAACTTACTTAGAGCATTTTAAATTAGAACATTTCTACTGTGTACACTGTAAGGTCACATCAATTTGAGAAAAGCTGCTGAAAAATATCAAATTATGAGCTAGAAATGTAATATAAACATACTCTGAAACTAAATCCTGTACCTCATATATACCATATTTTGAGGAAGTTACATTTGTGAGCTTTCAATGAGGAATGGAATGCGGTAGAACTTTTGGGAACCGTTTTAATTTATTATCACTTGCAATATGTGTTTAACAAAAACATGCAAGTTGTCTTTGGAAAATCATTGATTCAGTCAGATTTTATTGTCTGGGCATCAAACGTAATAAACCAATAAGCAAAAACGTATTTTTTGTTAATAGGCAGGTCCTTTTTGGGTACCTAATTGTTATGTGATGTATGGCCCCTGAATGAACTTCTACTGAATTTAAATAGCGTGACAAAAACTAAGTTGGTCAGAAGAAATATTTCCTTTTTATGGACTACAGTGCTTTAATTCCTGATAGATTTGCATTGGTACAATTTTGTACCAATGTGAGGGGTTTTTCGAAATATCTGGAGACAACTGCTGGCTAAATTCCATGTATCTGAGCAGAGCTGCATGGTATTTCTGCTGCTGCTGTGGAATGGAAAAACAGAAATATGTACAATTTTCATGACATATGAATGGTGAAACTTTGAAAGAGATATTGACAGAGGAGTTTATTTTTTTGAGTAGGATTGCAGAATGGAGAGGTGAGGCAATGAAACAAAAGCAAGGAAGTTTGAGATGAAGGAAAACCTGACAACCGAGGTCTACAAATTATTAATAAGATTATAGTTGGTTTAATGGAACCAATTAAATATAATTGACCTAATTTTATCAGCAAAAATTGTTCTGTTCAATTAGCATAAAATCAGGACAGCATCTCCATGAAAAGCTCAATATTAATGCTTTTCTAATATAAAGCGTCTTGCCGAGGGTACAAGTCTCCCTCTGTACAAGATTGTCTCTATTTGGATTGGTTTAGGATTTTTTTATTAAAGGACTTATTTGGTTTGAGCCACAGGAATGAATTGTTAAGGTCTCATTTTACTGACAGGTGTGACAGTAACTGTATAAATTGTTTATTGTACCATGTTCGTGCGTCCTGCTCTAAAACTCATCAAATTAACTGGAAACTCATCAGTTGACTTCAAACAGGCTTTTAAATAATGCCCACAGATAAATGTGCATACTTTGTACTGTAGGTCTTCTCAATTTTAAATTTTAATCTTTTACTGCTGTCATGGACTGAATGTGCAGTTCTGAGATTTCAGAGCTTCTTCAGCAGACGCTTCTCTTGAAGATTTTAAATTAGTTTAATCCTCCAACACGAAAGGATCAGAGGCTCTCCCTCAAATTTGAACTGTGCCATTTGGGAGAAGAGGAATAACTTGTAATTTTTGATTCCATTCCTGAGTTTGGTGGGAGACGAATGAGGCATTTTGAGATGCTGCCTCTTCCTCATTAAAAAGGAAAAAAAGAGGTTGTGAGAGATGCATAAACGTCATATGTTGGCTTTAATCAGTTAACTGTGAATGCTGTTAAGGATTCAGTCAAATAATAAAATTTCTTAATCAACATAAAGTCTGTTATTTTTTAAGGATAACTGCTGTTCACCGATACCTGGCTTGTATTTTTTCTCAGTTCCAATTACAAGTTCTTACTCTTGTTGTTTTCTTTAGTAATTCTTTGTCTATACAGAAAATTACAGCAATTTTAACAAAGTCCTAGTTCAAAGAAAGTTATTTGTGTGACCAGATCTTACTCTAAGGTTTATGGTTCTTTGTGCCTGGATTTGAGAGAGGCACTTAACCTGCCTCCCACCTTCAGAATGCTTAAAACACATCTGCAATAACTTTGTGTGCTTCTCTTTACACAGATGAAACCCGCCTATATCTGGAATCCTTTCTTCCCTAGGTTGGTTTTATGACAACATTTCGCTCTTCTGCCACAATTCACTTCAAATTTGTCCTCAGTTTCTGTTGAAGATTACAGTGACCCAGCTCCAATCTTAGAAAATCCTTTCCAGCTAAATTCTCACACCCTGAGGAAAATGTCTCTGTACTTTGCTTTAGGCATTTTTAGCCATCAATGGCAGGCCTGTTACAAAAGATGCTCCAAGGCCATCTTTAACCTCTTTGTCCTTTCACTCTCTGGGTGCTGCACAGCAGGTAAGGGGTTTTTAAGTACATGCCAGTATGTGTGGAAAAATAATTCCTGACAAGTCTCTGTCTTTATGTGTTCCATTTCTGTTCACAAAAGGGGCTTGCAGCATTTTTCATACATTTTAGAGTCAATGATTATCGGTTGGAAGTGCATTTTTTGAAACTGATTTGGGAATATTAGACTAGATTGGTTATCTATGTTGCATGTTTTATTTTTATTCCAATTAGAAGTAGGATAATAGCATGAAGATTTCTCAAAAAAGCAACTCCGTATTTATAGTTAGAATATTTTCTAGCACGTCCAAAAATATTCCTTCCATATCTGTGCCCTAAAGTTTTTCTAACAAATGAATACTGGAGCCAGGAACACAAATGAAGAGAATCTTTAAAATTTTACGAGCATTTTACATTATCTCTTCTGATCTACCTCTATAGCAACTTCTGTAACACAAAGCAAACAGCATTTCTCAGAGGAAAAGAAAATGAAGGAATGTGGTGTAGATTTGTTATAGGAGTTAGGGTAGAAATACATGTTTACTACTAAAGGCTCCCAGCTCTTGTCTTGCAATAATTGGTGATGTTCCTGCGGGTTTACCTTCAGGAGTCATTTAATGCCTATAAATCACAGCTTCCTTTCCAGGTAAATATCTGGCTGTCAAGGCTGCAGAAACAAGCATGAACCCAAGCACACCCTGAAGTTAAAAACCCAACTAAACAAACCCTTAAAAACAGGTGAAGCAGAAAGATAAAAGATCAAAAGAAAGTGAATTTCCATAGTTTCAAAAACACGGCTTTTTTCAGGTTCTACTTGTTTTCGGAGCACTGGGTTTATTAATGCTGTTTTTATTTGTATGCTGATGACCACAGCAGTTTTTAACTCTTTGAAAAGACGTCCTCTGAATTCCTATGGGATGCTATGGATCCCACTGCTGGCAAGGGATCTTGATTTGGAATTGTTATAGATTGGACATTGAAAGGGATTAAAGGGCTTGGACCTCTCGATGTTCACATAAACTAAACTTGACTAACTGCAGTTGTTCTGCTGCACAACTTCTTTGTTTAAAGTTTCTTTTAAGATGTATTTTGTTCAGCAATAAACATCTCTTGTTGTCCTTCAGAGAAACTGTTTTCTCCTTTGTCAGCATCTTGTTCCTTAGGTGCTTGAAAAATATCCTTAAACCTCAGTCGTTTAATTCTGTCTTTCTGCCTTGCTGTGTTTAAAATCCTGTGACTTACCTGTTCCTCAAGGACTGTGGTATTTTTGTACCTTTCAAGTCTTCTGTTCTTCCCTTCACATTTTCATCATCACTTCCCCAAAGTGCTTGCTCTGGACAAAGGTACAGGCTGAGAACACACACAGCCCCGAAGGGCGTTGTGTAGAAATACATCCCTGGACTAACACAGCACAAAACAGCGGGATAAACATGGAAAAAGCACTGTTTTCACATAACACTGAGCAGGGGAAAAGGTTAAAGCAAAGGCTAAAATAAACAGTTCTGCCCAATGCCCTTCTTGTCACCTAAACAGAAAGATGGGAGGCTGAGCTCTGGTGCCCTATGAGGAACTGGATCATTCCAGTGGGACTTTGGTGTTGTCATCTAAAGGTCATGGGCGGGACAAGAGGAAATATTCTCTGTTGGAACATCTGATGTAGTTAGAAAAATCAGGTGTGGGAGCAGAGACCCTTGTTCAGGTCATCGTAGAGGATTTTTGTATTTTTAAGGCTCGCTTTGTCAATAGTCAGTGTCTAACTTGGGAGATCCCTGAGGGAGGTGTGGCACTGCTCTTGAAAGGCTTTTCCTTGATATCAGGATTCCAGGCTGCTGTGTTGGCTTTGACTGTCACTGCTCCCTGGGTTTTCCAAACCCAGACCATGAACCTGTGCCCAGGCTGTAAATTTGTCTCTCAGGCTCTACACTGCTGCTGGATTATTTCCACTTTTCCTGATCAGCTAAATCCCTGAGATGAACCTGAACATGGCAGAGCCAATATGAAACTTCTCAAACTGGCAACCTGCAAGTGTTCTCACCTGAGAACCACCCCAAAAACATCGTGTCTTGGGGACACCAGACCACAATCTGGGGCTGAGAGTGTGGCCAAATCCTGATGAGGCCAGACTGTCCAGAATGTGCCAGCTCTGGCCAGTGTGGACATTTCCAGAGTGCATCTGGACAGCATCTCCCTAGAGAAACCAAAACGTTGAAAGGTTTGCTGAGAGCATAAAGCACATTGCTTAGCTGCACACTAACAACAAAAACAACAACAACAACAACAACAACAACAGCAACAAAATCAGGGCACAGAGAAGTCTCAGAAGCACCATGTGCTGAATAAATATCCACAATATATATTTTATAATGTATATAAATCGAAAGATCAATCTAGATTTACATTCAGTTGCTTTATTTTGTTGTGAAAATAAGAGAAGTCTTTAGAGCTGCTCTGCATGCAAATTAATTCTATTTTAAGAGTCCTGGGTAGCTGGATCAGCACAGTATATATAGAGGGAAAAAACCTGGGTTTTACATGTGTACATACAGAAATGAGGGTTTGACACCCTATGATTCACTTCAATAAAGTCAGTTATTTTCAGACTTCTGTTCAGAGCAATAAAATGTAGGGAAACATTAAGAAAGGAAGCAAGGAGTGCATTAATGTCAGAACAGTTGTGAAATTATTGTGACCCTAAATAATAACCCTTTAGGCAGTGCTGTTCATACAGTAGTGACCAGGGGCATTGCCGAGAGCTAAATTTGAATTGCACATTGTGTTACAAAACCTGTGTTCAGCAGTTCAGGTGAAGTTAAGTTTCCTTTTTTCCAGAAGTACATAAAAGCAGAAACCCAAATCAGAACATACCCACTCACTCCCATGGAGCACAAATAAACTGTGGGTAACAAACCCAAATTTTTTGTGCATATAAAACAAATATTTGTGTATGTTCTGGGGGAAAAAAAATCTACATCAGTTTCCAGTAGTATCAGCAGTATCTGTAATGCAGTGGCAATTGTTTAACAGTTAGGGAATTCCCAAAATGTAGATAACAAATGTAATTTTAGTAATGGGAATTGAATTGCAGATTTTGCTTATTTGTTTGCATTTTTTTTAAACCAGTAATTTCAATAGGTGGATAAATTTGTTAGTTAAAATGCCCTGTGAAATTCATGTTCATCAATTAAGCAATACTAATTTATTGCAGAATTATAGCTAAATAAAATACCAAATATCTTCTGATAGACATCTTTTTAGGCAGTGGGGCAACAGGGAAGTGAATCTTAGTGTGTGACAAAGTGTAAAGAGAATTCTGGACTTTATTCTTCCCACATGAATAAAATTTTCCTTGCAATTCTTGGCTTAGCCAGACTTTTAGGCACGTGCCCAGGCTCTGTCAGCTGCAGGTGGGTGTGGGAAGAGCTGGTTTACACTGGGAGCATTTGAAGGGTCTGAAGAGCAGCTCTCCAGCTGAAGAGATTGTAGCTGGAACAGAGGTATCGGTACAGCAAAGCCTCTTTAAAAACAACTCAATAAAAAGCTCTTTTCTGCTGCTTAGGAAGGAAAATAAGAAGTAGAGTGTGATTTTGTGATGCTGGCTTAAAGAACCTCGCCTGCTGCTGTGACCTGCATTTTGCTGGATCTCATTAAATGGCCAAACTTCCTCCTTATTTGTTCGCATAGTAATTTGAATACTGAGGTTTGAAATATTTTGGTTGAGAAATGTTTCCATACTGCCTCATGGAACTTGAAAATCGTTTTTAAAAGAACCCATTGAATTTGTGAAAGGGCAGCAAAGCTGATAAAGACATTAAAAACCCCACTCTTGCTCAGCGTTCCTTCTGTCAGACTTAGGAAAATTCTTTCATTCAAGGACCAAATTCAGGAGCAGGGATGAAAAGCTGCAGCTTTGCTCATTTCTCCTCCCTTTGTGGAAAGAAACACACAAGTCTGTTTTTCGTACTCTTAGCAAGGAGAGACAGAAGTTGTGCTTTAGCCCACACTCTACACTTAATTTGTAGTTTCATTAGACAGATCAGTGAGCAGCCTCTTCTACCTCCTTGTAAATTCTCCTTCAGTAGCTTCCCAATAGCTACTTGTTTCTTTTACTTTTGTGCTCCTTAACTATAGAAGGATGATGAAATTTTGAGGGAACAGTATTTGCAATATTGCAAAAATGCCCTTTGTACTTTTCAAGCTACTTGTCTGAAGCGTGACTTGTAAAAAAACAAATGTGGGAATGCCTTCAGATCCTGAAAGTTGAGATGTTTTAAAGGAAAACTCTCTCTGGATGTGTCTGTTTAATAACCAAACTAAGGAAAATATGCCAGTCCCTTAATATCTCCATTTTTGAGGTTGACAATTGTGGGCAGGCTTTTAAGACGTGGGTGTGTTCTCCCCTGCTTCTGAGAAGGATTGTTTCATCAGGGAGGTTATTAATTAAGGTTTTCCACTGAAACCATGGTGAATGACTTTGAGCAGTGAAAAGAAAAAGACGCTTCTGAGGTATAGGGATGCTGTGAGAAAGAAATAAAAGCCACCAAAGCAATTTCCCTGCTGATAGAGTTCTGTTAGTGTTTTGCATTATTTAGGACATACAAGAGCTAAATTGCTGTGAGAGATAAAGGGAGTGTTGAAGGCCAAAAGATGGTTGAAATATTTGACAGGCTTTTCATTATTACCTTTAAGGTTGCAGTGTCTGAAAAGCAAGCAGACATTATGTCATCCTGCAGCAGGAATATGTTCCTCATTGGACTGTGGTAACAGTCAAATCACATTTATAATAACCTATCTACATGTGTGTGTATACACCTTAAAGGTTTGATAATTGGGGATGTAACTACAAAGTTGTCAATGGCTTTTGAAATGTCTTACATTTTAAAGAGACTGGAAAAAATATAATATAGATATTTCTCCAGCTGAAATAGTAAGCAAAAACTGCAGAGAGACTTAGTGCAGCAATTCAAGACAGAAACCCAAAAAACCTACCTTTATTTTTGCCTGTTTGTAACACTGTTGCATGCACAAACCACACATCCTAAGAATTATTATCAGTTTCCTGCCTTCACGAATAAACAGCATTTCAGGAAAGAATATGAGCCAAGCTTTAGAGATGCAGTCATCTATGCAAGAAATATTGGATAAGAAACCTTAAGTCTTTCTCTAGACAATTTCGTTGTATGTTTTAAATACTCTCTAGGAGAAAGGCTCAATGTACAAAAGCTTTGAGCAGCTGAAGGCTTATCTGAAACATTTCTAAAGAGTTGGTAAGAGCACAGAAGGGGAGCATGAAAATCTCCTCCTACATGCCAGGGAAAATCCTTCACAATGGAGTTTGACCAAACACTGTCAAATTATGGACTTCATATTTCTATGTTAGGTGTTTTCTGTGCATCAGATTTGTTTCCTCTATCCTGCTTTTAAAACGTTCAGCTTGGAAAACTTAGTTCTGCCAGTTTTATCTCAGTCTCTTGCTTTTACAATTTCCCCTGTTTTTACTTAGGGAAGGGGGAAGTATGGAATTGTTATAGCAAAATGGACCGAATTCCCAAATTTTAGAAGTGAGTTTTTCCTTCTCAGATTTTGCTCTGAATACAAAGAATTCCAGTTTTGTTTCACTGTCGCTAAAATTGTTGATATTGGTCTCCTCAAGCTCAGCTGCATGGCAGGGTAATGCGATGAAGTTTATGTTACATCAGGGCTGTGGCTTTTAATAGCTTGAAAATAAATTTCAGCTTTCACCCAAAAGCAATCCAACTCCCCAGGGTGTTCTGAGGGAGCTGTTGGTTGGTCTGCTGGGCTCTCCCATCCCATTTTGCTGGGAATATCCTGCCACCCCACAAAGCTGCCTTCTCCAGCAGCTCCTGGCCAGGAGCAGTTTCACCTCAGCCCTAATGAGCAGCAGATGAAAACCTGCAAATCCCATTGACTGTCTCAAGCCACCCAATTCTCACCCCAACTCTGCACGTGTTAACATGTTGATAATGACATTTTCTCTGGGTTCAAGTGCTTCATTATCAAGATTAACCTTCATTTTATTCTTCATTCTAATATATATCTTCAATGTTAAGTCTTCTTCAGGGATCTCTTATCATTTCCTGAACCCTCAATTTAGTAAATCCTGCTTATTCATGACCTTTTATTCTATTCATTTCTTCTAAGGGTATCTGTTCCTACCTAGAATTGTCAAGGAAACCACCATCTTTGGCTTGAACAACATCCCCAGAGCTTGAAAGAGCAGTGTTATTAGATGGAGGAGTGAAATTATATTTTCATTTGCTTCCTAAATTACATTAAATTATGTATGATCTCTCTTTGGCTTAGTGCATCCTTCAGATTTGAAAGTTTAAGTAGAAAAAGACTGTTTTCCATTACTAATTCCCCGATAATTAAGTATATCCTGAGTTTGTTTCAAAAACTGTTGAAGGTTTGAAGTAGAGCCCTGGATCACCAGATCTTGTAACAAAGCATGAGAATACCTCCCATCCTGTATCAATTATTGTTTTAGTTATTATTTTATCATAAAATGCTACTTCAGTCCTGCTTCACTATTCATTTTGTAGGCAGGACAATGATAGAACTTGACAAGAAAATAATATTTATTTGGGAGTTCCTCCTTCCTTTCCTCTATAAAGAAAATTTTCCCCTTCTTGACCCCCAGGTGAAAAACACCATCTCTCCTTCGAATTAAAAAAAATAAAAATATCGAGTTAATGCTTTTGGAAATCCAGAGAATAGATATCAAACACAATAAATACCATAAATGTAATTTAAAACAGTGGGTGAGTAGAAATATGGTGTATAAATAATTATAATGTTATCAAGTGTCTTCCAGGCATATCTCATCTTGCTCATTATCAGAGTTATTTAAAATGTGCTACACAGGGAGCCTCCAGCCGGGTGTCAGCCCTTCCTCTCCCTGCACTCCCACTTGGCTTTTAGGGAGCAGGGCTGTCACAAAGGGAGGATGATGGAATGAGCAGGGCAAGGGGACCAAGGGACACAAAGGGAAAGCACAGGAGATTAAAGGATCAGGATAATTGCAGCAACTTGGTGGGGAGCTGTCCACAGCAGGAGTATTTGTGATTTCTTAGGAAGGGGAAAACTTCCCTCTCCAGGATGAAGTGTAAATCACAACCTTTTAATCTGACCCCAGAGGAGGGGTCGAAATGCACAGCAGATCCTTGTGTGTTCAGGAATTTATCTTCTAATCCAGCTTCTCTCCTAAAGCAGGCCTTGGCTGCCTCCTGTTGCTTCATCTGCCTCACTTCCAAACGACAAACTCCCAAATTCTCTTCCTGGAGCCTGCTCTGGCAAAGCTTTGGGAACACAAAATGAGTGAATTTTACATTACACCAAATATAGATATTGAAGTTTTAAAATTCTCTTGAACCCATTTATTTGTTTGCTTGTGGTTTTTGTTTTTTTGGTGGTGGTGTTATTGCATTGGGGTTTTTTTTTTTATTATTGTTCTCCTTGCTTAGTGAAAGAGATTAAGAATGAAGATTTTTCACTCATTTTTCCACTATTTTGGTTTCATTAAATCCAAATGCTCTTGGTCCTTAGCAAACATCAATTCTCCAAATGTTTTGTAGAGAGGAAAAGTGCATTTATGTCTTTGTAGCAACATTAAACAAGGCAAGAAAAGTGAAAAACATCCCATCAGGATGTATAATTATTGCCTATCACTGCTGCAATGTCTTCAGCTATGTATTTATCTTCTGTACTTCTTTTTCCAATCCTCCACTGGAGTGAATAAGATCATCTACACCTACACCTGAAGAGGGAACAGAGTGAAATTATAGACATTCTCTTTCAAATTTAATGAGGAGTAACATGTGTGCTCCAGAGATGGAGCCTGGATCTTGTTACCTATAAACATGAGAAACATCTTAAGCTGAAGACAAGACTATTTTTCACATCCTGATCCCAGCTACAGCCCACTTGGATGAATCACAGAACTGCTTAATAGGATCGAGAAATGACAGGAGTGACAAGTAATTGTAGCAGTTTATTTCATTTTCCTTTGCTGATAATGCAGTAGCTGAGGGCTCCATGAAACTACTCTAGCTGTCCAGGAAAGAAAAATAAAGTGTGAGCACGGGGTAGTGGAGGAAGACTTAGGCAGTTACATTGCACTGTTTACTTTTCTTCCATTTCTGGTGAAACATCTTGATCCTAAAATAATATTTCCTGTTCCATTGGCTTTATAGTGCTTGACTCTTGGACAAGTGGAGGGGAAAAAGGTGAAATTCAAACTACCAAACAAAAAAGAATGCTCCAATATCCAGACATTTTTAATACTTGCCCTGGCAGGATTACAAATTAAACTGCTGCTGCACTGCTGTTCTGAGCTGCCTTAATTCAAAACCAGCAATTTCCCTGATCAGAAACAAAATTTATAGATTTCCTCTAAAATTATTGTAAAATTTTAATTGTGATACTAATAGGGCCAAAGAGTTTTGTACATTTTGCTCTCTTCTGTATTGTTGTCTTTACCCCTCCTTTTTCCCTCCCCAATCTGTTTTGTCTGTTATTCAAAGACACGAGTGGTAGTCCTCAGCACAGAAATTGGCATTATTATGTCACAGTCACTTGTTCAAAAGCTCTCCTGCTTTTTATGTGTATATGGAGGCAAATTTAGTGTTTTATCTCTGCCCTTCGGCTTTCCCAGTGCTCAGGCTAACCTATTAAATAGTCTTTTAAACATAACAAGTATTTGGTATATCAATATTTCCCCTTGGTCTTCCTTGTATCAGATATTCTCAAAAGCAATATCCCATCCTTTCAGATCACAATTCTCCCTTTGTACCTCCATTTCCTTTATCACCGCTATCTTAAGGATCTTTTGTATCTCCTACTTGAAGATATTTTTTTTTTCTGTATTTATCAGATTCCCTTGTTCTCCTAAGAAAGGATTTGGTGGTTTTCCATTTTCATTTATTATTTGGTGCCTTTATTTCTGGTTTTTGTGCTGCCTTAATGCTAAAGATAACAATTAAATCAAATAAGAGACGATTTCTTGGGCCAATATCAATTTGTGGTATTGGTAAATGGTGGTATTTCCATGTTAATCTATAGCCTGCAGCGATCTCAGAAAATGGATTCTTTGTTTTGCTGTAGTGTTCCCTTCTAGAATTCGCTGTGCATTTTTTCACAAATTTCAAGTTTTTAAAAGTCAAGGATATTTCTCTAAAATTCTTAGGAATGAGTAGTTTACTGTGATTTTCACGGTGGGTGTTGACGTGGGTGTTGAGATTTTTAAAATAAAATAAGGAGAACATTAGCAGAAACTTTTGTATAACAAATGCAACATCCATTGTTCAAGGGCATGCTGTGTGCCTGGATATTTTTCTTTATTGGGATATATTTCTCCACTGAAGGCAGGCAGAAAACTCTCAGAGCCAGTGGGTGGAGGTCAGAACAACATCTGCTCTACCCATGAAGTACAATCTCTGCTGTTGCTTGGAGAATCAATTGAGCCTGTAATAAGGAGAGCTCCAATATAGACAAGATGCACAGAACATATTGATCAGAGCCTAAGTAAACCCAGCACGGAGCCTGTGCTGGGCCTGGCTGTACCTCGGGCAATTTACTGCCCATGGAACAGGCATTAGCAGCAGCTTTCCTGCCATGTTCAGGGATAAAAACATCCCAGAATGCAAAGCCTTTGTTAACAAATGATGTTATTTTTCTCAGTTTTATCCAGGATCCTGATAGTTGTAACTATCGAGCTGTAAGGGAATTATTAAAATATCACCGTATATAAGGTTTCCTGGTACAGAGGAATTGCCAAATTGAAAATTCAAGCTTCTAAAGTTTTACTAAAATAGAAAATTCCAGCATCTAAAGATTTGTTAAAAAAGTGATTTTTGGAAAGAGAGCTTGTAAACTGACAAAATTAGGAAGCCGGTATTAAAAAGCAAACACTTCAAAACCGGCCAGTTCTGGTAGAACTGTCTGGATCTTGAAAGAGAATTCCTAGTGTGATTTTTTAGGAATATTAAAACTTCAGAAACTTTAAATGAATACTTAATATTTATCAAGGACATTGCTTTTGACATCAATCACCCAAAATATCTTCAAACACTAGTTTGTGCTGCTGATATATTTTAAACACAATTTTCATGGCTGCGGGTGGAGGGGTTCTTTTGGTTGTATTTCTGTTTTGCTGGGGTTTGCCGTTTTTTTTGTTTGTTTGTTTTGTTTGTTTTGTTTGTTTGTTTGGGGTTTTGGGTTGTTGGTTTGTTTTTGTTTTTTTTATCCTGCCTTGCAGTCTAGAGAAGAATTTCTCCATCTTAAGGGAGAGACGTTGTGGAACAGCCTCAGAGCTGTGTGTGCTCTGCAAGGCAGCAGAGATAAGCCCTTGCTTGTCACTGTCAGTGGAGCCAGACAAGTCAGTCTGAGAGGTTTTTGTTGCTTACTGAAAGGAAAATACCAACTTCCACATCATGCACGGGTTGCTCTTCATCTTCCTGCTGCCAAAATGGCAAAGCGTGTTGGCTTAGGCTGCAAAGATGAATTTATGGGAGATCAATTTCGAAGCAGTTGTTCTGGGCAAGCAGCGTCTAATTCAAACCCACTTAATTAGGAGCAGTTTTGCTTTCATTTTTAAGCCCTGTGACTGCAGGTGGAAATGGCAGAAGGTAAATGCAACGCTGATCCCTGTTTGTGCTCCTCTAGAGAGAGGAATGAAAGCAGCTGATGGAGGCTGTGCGCAGCACACCCAACTCCAGAATGATTTTTTTTTTACTTTCTATTTTTCTTCGTGGCCATAAGAGGCTCTTGTTACTTAAAATTAAAATATCATCTTGCCAAATATGTATAACTCTCACTAAAGCCAAAAATGTGTAACTGAAAAATGTGTTCTCCTCGATGACTACAATAAGCGTTATGTGTTTTGTTGTTAAAATATCTGTGCATTTGACACTGTCTAATATTCTTCCTCCTCTGAATACACACTGGTGTGAATCTGTTTCTCAGAATTTCTTGTTCTCTATCATACCAAATACTTTTATGAAAAGGAAGAAAGATTAACTGTATTTATGTAAAAAAACTGGAATATTGAAACATGATTCAATTAGTCCATTTTAGAGGCTGTCAATTACAGAATGAATTTTTTTAAAATTCTTTGCGGCAGTGCTTAATTTGGCTGAAGGGCTTTTAATGAAATTTGAAAGCAATAGGAGATAATGTATTGGAATTCAAAGAAAGTCACCAGTGTCTAGTGTACATTATAAGCTTTTATTTTGGATGGCTGCTGAGCCTCTTCCGGCACTGACCCTAATTCCACGCAAAGAGGTCTACCTATCCAAAAAAGTCAGGAGACACAGTGTGAGAGGATCTAGTGCCTGTCTCTGGTCCAGCGCAGGTGAAATGAGAGCTCAGACTGTGGTGTCTCACAAACTGAACACGCTCACTGACCATCACCTCCGTGTGTTTCAGGTCTCTGTGTGCACAAGAGCGTTAATAGCGCAGCTGCAAACTAAATATCCGAGGGCACCAGAACATAACCAGATGTGATGTGCACTTCACAGCTACACATAAGCAGAAAACCAAAAAATTTAAGCCATAGCGTATAATCAAGTTGTCAGGCTGCTCCCTTCTACTTCACAATTTTGGGATATGATGCAAACGAGCTTTTAAAATCGATTTGGATTTGTCAACACTGTTAATGAAAATGTTAATGCCTTGTTAGCTGCCGACTAATGATAGTGGAGGTTCTCATTCCTCACTTAATGGTGGCATGGAATGTAAGAAATCCTGATTTATGGGCTGCAAATGGGATCCCCGGGTGAGCTCTCCTGCTGCCAGCGCTCCCCTCCCGCCCGAGCCGCGCTGCGCGCGGTGGGATATTGGCGAATGGCTTTATGACTCGTTTGGGGAGATCTATGGAGGCAGCTACTTCACAAGGTGCCATTTTATCCCAGTTGTGTTCGACCCTCTGCAGCTGACTCATTGATTGCAGTCAGTCGGGGGAAGCAAAAGGCACGGACTTACGGAATGCTGGGGAAAGTGCTGATATTTGTATCTTTTTTTTTTTCTTTCTTTTTTTTTTTTTCCCAAGCACTTGACTTTTGACAATGTTCCAAAGATTGCTTTATGGATGCCTAATTATTCTGTCATTACATGAGGCTTTGTAATTCTGTTCAGAGTGGCAAAGTCAGAGTTTAATATCAGCAGATGCTGTTTTGCGTTTTTGGTGGTGTTTTTCCTCCTTCTTTGGCAGTGTTTTTTGGATTTTTGATTGAAGAAATTGAACTTTGAATCCATATGCATTCATGCATCATTTAATTTGTAGACCTCTGTGCAATTACAATGCAGAGCAGAGATGGAGAAAGTTCTGTGTGAGAACTCCTGTCCTGAAGAAATAATACAGATTTAAATGTTGATTTGTGGATGTGGTTTAACATTATTGGCAAGATGAGCAATTAATACTAAGTGTTCTGTTTGCTTTCAGAACCTCACTTCATTACAAAAATTTCCAAATTTTATGCTGAAAAACTTTGAAGTTTAATATACCAAAATATTATTTTGGTCAGTGTATGTTTTCACACTGTCAGTGATAGGTATTTATCATTCTGTAAGTATAGTTGGAACCCTCTTCTCAGCTCTGTAGGGCTCCTGAACATAATTTTGCCTTTGATTTGAAAGATTAAAATGTTTGGTTTCGTTATTTGCTTGTGTTGTTTGTGTTGGGTTGAGTTCCTGGGTTTTGCAAGAGAAACTTTCATTCAGGAAATGAATTAAAATTTGCTGGATGTATTTTATTCACTAACTCCTGACTTAATGTACTTTTCATTGCTGCTATAAATGAACTAAATCTGAAGGGTTTTTTCCTCAGTTTTTAAAATTAAATATTTAACATAAGGAATGTCAGAATTTACTCCAGTTTGATCAGACTGGTGCTCACTTCAGTGGTGTTTGAGGGGTTAAAAAAGTAATTGTGTCCAGGGTGCATATCCAGAACTTTCCAGTGGAATCTTTATTCAAAACTAAATCTGCTCATGTTTATGTTTCTCAGAAATAATACATTTAAAAACATATTAGTAAAGATGTGAATTTTGTCCTTCTTCACTCATCCTTCTAAACTCAAGAGGTACCGGAGTGCTGAAAAAGCAAGAGAAGAACATTTCTGCTCATAGTGAATTGATATTGAAAACATTTGATAAAAGAACTGATTTGTCCTTCTCCCTGCTGGGTTTAGATTTCAGTTAACAAAAAGCTGTGCAGATGTAGCTGGTCACATATCAAAGAGTTTAGATCTAATGGGTCTTTGAACAGATAGTGTAAACATCTGGGAATAGAGGTTGAAAGCAGAGATGTTCTTTTATAACAAGAGATGCCTTTTTAATCCTGGTCAGTGTTATAAAAATGCTGTCAATAAGCAGAAACTTGCTGTAGTTGGTGACTTTAGTAAGGAGCAGATTTGATGCCCATTTTACTTTGTATTATTATCCAAGATGCTCTTGAAATACACTCCAAAATAGACATGGACTCCTAAATGGGCACTGGAAAAGTCCTGATTTTTTTATTTAACTTTGTTTCTACAGCCAATTGTACTAATGTAAAACAATTCTTCCATATGGGGATGTTTTGTTTGTTTGTTTTTCCTGTTCCCAGTTAGGAAAGACTTTGGAAGCAGCAAAACTTCTGAAGTATGAGTATGAAGTACTTGCTGTTTGTAACATTGTTTTAAATTATAAACTTACTTGCCCTGTGCATTGGGTTTTCTTATTAATATTATTTTTATTCTATTGTGGCTTTATTTCCCAGGTACTTTTTGTTACTGTGACTAAGAGAATTGTTTTTGTGTGAAAAATCCAATCTGCAGTTTGTAGAACTCAAGGTTGTTTTTATTCTAGACAACTGATTAACCTTTGGTTACTTTGATTCTTCTGGAGAAAGTCAGGGCAACTGTCCCTGTGCCTAACTCACCTTGTTATACTCAAGTTAGGCTAAATTCTTCAGATGGTTTTTAGGGGGTTTTGGTGTGGTTTTTTTTTTTTTTTTTTTTTTTTTTTTTGTTGTTGTTGTTTGTTTGTTTTGGCTTTTTTTTTTTTTTAATAAGTAAATATTATGGTTCCTCAGTGCTTTGAGAAGAGTTTTATTGAGCTTGAGCTCCTAAAGAGAGGACAATTTAACTTATAAGGAACACATCAGATCAGTGTAACAGCAAATTGCAGCTCTCAGAGGGAACAGCAAGTGTATTTACTCATTTCTAGCAATGCCTCAAATGTGCTCTCTGTACTTTGGTTTATTATGAAATCCTTTTTCTCAGTACTGTGACCTTAACTTTCATTATTCTCTTAAAGAATCCAATTTAATCACTTTAATATAATACTTTGATCAAGAACA
Source organism: Hirundo rustica (assembly GCF_015227805.2). NCBI lineage: Eukaryota > Metazoa > Chordata > Aves > Passeriformes > Hirundinidae > Hirundo > Hirundo rustica. The sequence continues at coordinate 4,031,987 of NC_053465.1, forward strand.
CATATACTTTCCCAAACTGGATGCTTTGCCATTTCACCCACTTCCTGCAGTGCACTGCAGTAAAGTCTTCTTGCTCATCTGGTGAAAGTTGTCCAAAAGAGGTGCTACAGGTGACCTAAGACCACTGGTTTGTTTTGAGTGTGTTGTCTTCTGCACAGACGTGGCCTGATTTGTATTTGGGGTTAGAATAATGTTCAGATCATCAGATGTATGCTGGGCATCCCTGGAAGGTTACCTGGACTCCAGGTATTCCCACCCATTTTAGAGCTGCACTCTCGTCTCTTGTACTTTGGAGACAGCGGATTTCTGTCTCCTCTGTGTTTTGGCTCCTCACATCTTCGCTTCTATTTTTGTCTCTTACCCCGTTGTGAGCCTGGGAGAGATGAAAAGAGAGAGAGGCGGAGGAAATTTGCTTTAGATCGTACAACACCCCGTGTTGGAGAGCCACAGTTTGAGCATGAAAATAATCTCAAGAGAGGGCAGCTGAGCCATTTGAAAAAGAACCTAATTTTGATGCAATCCAAGCAATAATTGGGCTACTCAGGAACAGCAGAGCACCAGGTGTTTGACAGTGTTCCTGCTGAATCAGGGAATGCAGGAGGGGCTAAGGAAGTCAAAGACTTAACAAATGAGTTCTGCTGCTTTAGGGGAGATGTGTCGATGGAAAAAACAACCAAGGAATTAAGGCAGGCAGATGTAAACATAAATACTTTTCTGTTATGTTTCAGAGCGCTTCCCTTTTAAAGGCCTATGTTTCTAACACTTTATTGGTTATTGATTAGAGGAGCAGAAATCAAGGATTCTAACACAATAGATTCTTGTGGAACAAAACTTTTCAGTTAATCAGCTAATCAAGGCAGGCTGGAGATCATTTGAATGCACACGTTTCTCTTAAATTCTAATAAAATGTGTTGTATATAAGCAGCAAGGAATCTGGGGCTGTGCCTTGTCCAGCAGAGTGTACAAAATCAACTTTTCTAAGGCCACCATGAGGTGTTTCCCCCGTTTAGAAAAGAACCTGTAATTGTTGTAATTGTGTTTTCCATCTGCTTTGCCTCTCCTTTGACTGTTACATTGTGCATTCAAAAAAAAAAAAAATACACTGTAGACTGCTAATATTTTGAAAATAGGCTTTTATGAAATCAGAGACAGTCAGCTGATATCTTGTAAAAACAGCATATTTGGAGCTGATTGTGTTGGGTACCTTCAGTTTTAAAACGTATGGCAAGTAAATAGGAGCATAAAACTGACGAACCACAAAATAAAAAGGGTTCACGTGCTTTATTTTGTTAGTCAGCACGGCAGTAAAATACCTAAGGATGTTGAGATGTTGTCTCCTGATATAAAGCTAAAAACGCATCACTCATCATGATATCACAACAAGGCAGAGAGGTTTGTCCTGTGCTCTGTGTTCACCTTTCACTGCTGACTTGACAGCATACAATTATTTCACTTTGGCTGGGGACAAATATTAAAATCCCTTCTTTTCTTCAGAGGTTTGGGCACTTAAAACAATCTGTTCTCAGCATGTAGCAGGTTCTAAAATACTCCCTGTACCTGAGGTGCTGTGGCTCACCACAACTGACACGTTGGATGTGTAGCTTTGAATGCAAAGGTCTGATGAGGTGACACAGTACAAATCACAACCAATGTTTTGGGAAGAAAGGCTTTCAGGTGTTGTTTTCCTGCGCTTATGAGTTTTATTTCCAAAAACTTCCACTGTGGCTGGTTTTAGGGAGGGGGTTGGCAGCGTAAAGATGTCACTTGGCCTACTCTAAGCTTTAATTGGCAGTTAGACGGGTTGTGCACCACAAATAAGTAAATAACATAAATACTTACATGCATTGTTCAGTTTTCACCCCTGAAATTCCACCTTCACAAGCAGATTATTTTCTCTAAGCACTACAGAGACATCTTTTCATTCTGCTGCTTAGGGTGAAATTTAAGCCTGCAAGGTTGAACTCCCAACCACTTAAACCAGCGAAATCATAGTGCCAATAAATTAACCGTGGTGCTGAATTCACAGAACTCTGCCACTCCGACCTTTTCCCCCGAGCTCAAGGACAGAAGAGGGAGACCAGGCAGCATCAGATGTCAGGGAAGCAGCTTTGGAGCGTCCATGGATATATGAGGGGCTGTGAGTGTGGGAATGTTCTGCAAGCAGGGTGATGGATAGATGGCTCAATACGATCCACCTGCTATCATAGCTGGACAAAATTAATTGAGGCAGGAGAAAGGGTTGGTTTTTTTTGTGTTTTTTTTTTTTTTTTCCCCCCTTGCCACGATGTGTAGTTTATAGGCACAAGAAAAAGATACATTTGAATGTGTGTAAGTGGGTGTTATGAATGCTCCTGGCCTTAAACACTGGGGAGTTATTGCTGTGTGCAAACATCCTTTACTGGAGGCAATGTTTGCTTCAAAATAAAGCCTCCCACTCTGTCTTGTGAGCAGTCCAAGACTGTCTTCTGCAGTGAGAGTGGTGATCTGAGGAATCTATGTATAGCCACAAGCTCGGTGGTGTTTGGAATTGTTGGTATTAAAAGGCTGTAGATACAAACCCCGTATTATTTTCTGACTGAAGTGATGTTTTCCTGATTTAATGAATTGTTTAATTGGGAGAATCCTCATTGTTAAGGAGTCCAGTAACAATGAAATTTTTGACAGGCTTTTTGTAATTCTACTTAAAAGGGACATGCTTTTTTTTTTTTTTTTTTTTTTTTTTTTTTTTTTTTTTTTTTTTTTTTTTTTTTTTAAGAAGTAAAACAAAAGAAAAAAAATGTGGGTTTTTTTCTTCATATTTCCAGTCACCTGCTTTGCATTTACATCTCTAATTTAGGAAAGGTTTCTAGATTTTGCTAAAATGCCTTATGCTGACGTGCTCCTCTCTGAGAGAACATCTTTCATCTTTGGAAGAACAGCACCAACTGGGACTGATGTTTGTTTTCTTCAAATATTATTTAATGGGAATTTAAATCAGCAGGTGGATAAATGCAGAAATTATGGCAGTTTGACCAGTTGCAGGAATAACTTAAGATTTGCCCCTAAGTTTGTTCTGGCATAATTCCTAATTCATTTGCCAGCTGGTCAGCCATAGCCTTGACTTCTGTTTCTGAGGGTGCCAACTCCCTCCCCGCTGCTGGTATCTCTATTTATTTCCTGTTTAAGTGTTCAGTTGCTTTAAACCTTTTTCTCCTAGGATGTGGTGCTCATTTTGCAAAGGTGATTAGAGAGAGCAACAGAGCCTGATACAGAGCCCATGGAGTCCATGGGAAGGTGAATGCTTTGCTCAAAATATAGATCTCTTATGATTCTTCTGGTCTTCCTGGTTAGACTAATGTTAATCTCCCAGGAAGGTTTATAAGGTTATTTTTCATGTTTGATTTTCCTTCTGCTGCCCTCTTTAAAAGGAGAGGAAAAAAAATACCCCCAAATTATTTTATCTACTTTATTCCAGCTTTAACAATTTTATACAGTGGAACTCCAGAGTATCTCAAGTTGCTCATATTTGAAATGAAAACCCCTGCAATTTGTAAACTGTCAAACTTAATACAACATCTTAGTGTTAATAGGATTTTATTGACTTCTACCATCAGCAGAGGAAGAGGTTGATAAAGTGCCACAAAGGAAATGAAGATACAATACTCATTTTACTTGCATCTCCAGAGCTGTGTAAATTTGATTGCTGAATTTATGGTAATCCAGCTCATTGGCCATTGCTCTTCTGGGGAAGTGGGGACACGAGAGGATTTCTGGAAATGAGAGTCACTTTACAGAGCTGCAAAACCGGACTTTGTGGAGATTTTGTGAGAACAGATTAAAGTCCTGGTGTCCGGTTGCTGTGAGAGAACACAAGGCTGCACTGTGTTATTTATTTCATATGCTCTTGCTGATATTCTGCCTGCTTTCCTTTTCTCTGCTCCCACAGGCGGCTTCATTTGCACAGCTATTTTTGAGTGTTGATGATAGAATTAGTGCTGTAGAATGAACAAGACTAAGAATATTAAGAAAATGAAGCAAAGTGACAATGTGAACCTTGTGACACTTGCAAATTAAGCTGGCTTTTTTCCCTTCTCTGTGTTCAGCCAAATATCCACAGGCTTTAAATTGTGGGGGGAGGTTGTAAGTTAAATATTGGAAATGAGGAAAAAAACCCCGTGAGGTGACAAGTACTAACCATAACACCAGTCAGTTCTGTTTGGCAGAGACAAAAACATGGTCCTTTGCCTTTTTAAAGAGGTGGTGTATTTGAAGTGACTGTTACAGCTCTTTGATGTTATAACCATTCTGTAAATGTGGAATTGAAGTAGCTTGGTTTTTTTTGATAGTAAATTTTGCTTAACTAAAGGTAATAGCAAATTTTACTATTTTTTTAACTAATTTGTTTGTTTTCTTGAGTATTTAAATGTCAAAGATTTTTAAATTATAAAGTCTGAAATATTTCAAGTTAGTGGAAATCTACTAATGAAATATCAGAATACATTGATGTGAGTATGTATTCTCTGTTGATAACAATAACATTTTATAGACACAGGAAAGTATTTCTCTAGATATGAGAATGATTCATAGCCCTGAGCTTGTCTTTGAGATTTGTTTTGAGAGCTCTGATGGTACCTGCAGGTGAGACATTGTCACATCCAGCAAAGCCACGGTGCTGCTGCTGCTGGTGCTAAGAGCCAGGGCTGGGGGCTGTTGTGGGTGAGGAACCGTGAACTTCCCTGTTTGGCTGACTATAAAACTTGTATGTGGTCTTTATGCTTCCCAAACAGAACAAACTTAAGCGATAAAATCCAAATTTTCTGACAGACACAAAAGGTTTTCTAAAACCTGAAAAGGGTTGCTTGAATTTCAAGAAACTGTGCTGGAAAAAGATGCTGTGCTTGCCAGGACATAGTGATTCTTGCTTGAAATGCCAACATTAAATAATCACTTCTCTGTGTCCTCAGGCATTGCCAACTGCCTGGAACCCTGCAAGGTTAACCTCACGGCCAGGGGGGTGTTCTAACTATATGGAAAATATGCAGGGGAAATTCAGGGATGTGCATTAAAAAATGTTTCCTGATTGGCAGCAGAGCATCTAAAATGGAAAGGAATGTGTTTTGTGCCTTGCATGTGACTTTTCAGCTGATTTTAGCACAGGATTCTCTTGTGTTATTAATGGTGAAGCCGTGTAAACACTGTGGTCTCTTAGGAAAGTTCAGCACTGGTGTTACAGAAATCAGTACAGCACCATCTCATTACTGGCTACATCTGATTTATTTTTTGTAGTTGCAAAATGCCTTCTGTGGCTCATTCACAAGTTTGTCTCCTTTCATCTCAGAAAATTAGCCCACTTTAATCAGACAAAATCATGTATTTCATAAACAACAGGGTATTACTTAGCAGATGGGCTTTTATTCCTTTAATTCAGAAGCAAAAATGCCTAATGAGATGTGGTTCAAGATTTTCATATAACCTAGTTACAATCTATTTTCACACATTTTATCCACCTGGAGCGTCCTTTTACTCTGGCTGCCCCTAGTTGCCCTTTTCTTTGCTGGAGCAGTTGATCCCTGGGAAGAACAAAGTTTTCTACAATAATGTCTATAATTAGACTGTAATATTGCTATAATTATTCTGAGATATGATTTGGGGTTAAACTTCATCCTATAAAGTTTTTGCTGCGACCTTAGTTTCAGCACATTTAAGATGAAGCAACAAGCCATAAGGGAAAGAGAACAATGCAGATCAAGCAAAGGCATAAATTTCCATTTCAGTCTTTCATATGCAATAGCAAAAAGTGTATTTCTTGTTGTTTCAGGAATAAACATGTCACCTCCAGGAAAGGGAAGAGTGAGTCGTGAACCTGGGAAAATGAAGACTGTAAGCAAATGATTAAAGGTTAAGCACATGCTCTGAAGTTACACAGGCAGTTCTCCCCTGGAGCTGCTTTGACAGATTTTAGGTCGGCCAAGAACTTTTCATCAAAAGAGTTGGTTCTTTCCCACTAATAGAAAATGAGTTCTTGTTTCTCTCAGCTTCCTGGGTTTGGTGGCTTGATGAGATCTTCTGGCATGATCTGAAGTAATCTCTGTGATGGATTCTAATTGCCAGCATCCCTAGGTTTTGTGATCACTACAAGTTTTAGTGATCCCACATGGTCAGGAATGCCTTTTCTATACTGTAATTCCTTTAAAAGGTCTTTCTCCTCCCTGTAATGCAGTTCAAGAAACAAGCTCCCTGTTTTTAAACTCAGAAGCATTAAGAGAAGTGAAGAAAAGTTTCCTAGCTTCTTAAACCACGAATGTATAACTTTCATTTATAGATTTGAAATCTCAAGTAATATTTATGGCCCATACCTCAGGTTTACATGAAATTCCATTGGAATGCCCAGCCGTTTTTCTGGGATTGTTTTTTGTTGTTTTCATCTGATGTGGGAAATCCTGAAGTCAAACCCTTGAAATGCAGGATTGGAAAGTCAGGGGCATGAACTCTGTGAAACAATGACCTGTGTCAGGAGAGGACTGCTGCAGTCCCTGATGGTTGGGTTTGGGTGAACTCTATTATCATGGACATTTGTCTCCACGTAGAGAACGTCTGAGAGGGAGGGCTGTGAGATTTTTGTGTCAGACACGAAGCCTACAGCGAGGATCTGCCAAGTTACTCGAGCGCACATGTATCCAGTGTCTACAGCTTATGTCACTTTTATGCAGAAAAGACAAGAAATTTAGTAATCCCCAAGTTATGTTGCATTTGTTGTGGTGTTTCAATTTGTTTCATTTCTCTGAGCAAGCCTTTGAAAACAGAGTGTGCATATATATGTGTGTATATATGCATACATTGACCATTCTCCTATATAAACAAGATTTTGCTCAAAAATTGAAAAAAGGAGTGAATCAATGTTTGGAACACACAGCTTGAATCTGAAATAATCTGTGGGTGACAGGGTTTTTGTAAAGCATTCTGCAACATTTCCATCTGAAGCCACTTGTCTGAGAGGAAGCGTTTCTGTGTCTGTGTAATCAGTACCCAGAAAAGAGACTTTGAAAGTGCTGCAATGAGACTCAAATCGTCTCTACCCTGTTCAGACAGTCCTGTAGCCTCAGTTAAATAACCAGCTTGGGAAATTTCACTATAAATAACAATTCCTATGTGATTGTAACATGAAATGAGTTTTCATTCTTCTATTGGCCAGAGCAATTTTGCAGGGCACTGCTGGAACTCTGATCCCTGAGATCTTCAGCAGGACCTGTGCCTTGGTCTCTTGGTTGTTTGGTTTTGGGCTATTGGGTGTAAAGCTGGTAGCAGTGGAATTCAAAACTTGCTGGAATCAGACTTAAACTCCTTCTCTTGGAACCCTTTACCAAGTTCACAGCGTTTGCTTCCTTGATTTCAAGCAGCAAAGCTGTTCAAGTAGTTTGAGGGAATTAGTTCAAGGTGAACTATTAAACATGTGAGAGCTTGTTTATGATCCAGAACAAATTGCAGCAAATTTGGTTGAGATATGTCAAGTAGTCAGAAGAAAATACTCTTAAAGAAAAGCCATTTTCTCATGTTTGGTGCTTTGGATTTTCCTCCCTCCCTTTTCCCCTGTTTCACAAAAGCAGAGTTCACTGTTTGTTTGTAACCCCAACTCATCCTCATCCCCCATCATCCCCAAAAATACACTCGAGAAAGTTTTAGATAAGTAACTTTTTTCCCATTGCAGTTATTCTTGTGGAAGTTTAAAGCTGAACTTTGTACTAAAATGGTAGTTTTGTTGAATCAATAAGCTTCTATCCATTTTCATCTCTAGTTCTAGAGGAAGCTTGTTTGCACTGTTTGGTTTACTTTGAATGTTAAATATCAAATCAGCTTGACATACAAGGTAAAACTTGGGCAACACCTCCATGTTTCTCAAAAATGAGTTTTAAATTGTTTTCTTTAAGCTGAGATTAAATATGCATTGCTTTAGGTTCATTGTTCTTTATCCTAGATACCTTTTTTCCTTGCCTCAACTCTGAGGAAATGGATTAGAAAATTTACAAAACAAATGACAGAGTTTCAAAATGATTTGCATCTTGGGTCTTGCTCCACAAAGCACAAGTTGATTTTTACATATATAAACACATATATAAACACCTGATGAGTGTGTTTGATTGAAAATACAGTAGTCCTCAATACTTTAATTGTTATTTTTCATGAGACTATTCCTTGTTTTGATTGTTTGGTTTTTTGTGGCTTTACGTGTCATTTTCACATAACATCATAAACTGCAGGATAACATACAGGACACAATATGTCCCAACAGTAATGCCTAGAAAAATGTTTATTGAGGTTATAATGTTTTACAAGCGTGGGAAGCATTTATTTTCTATTAATATAAGACATTGCTAACAGTTCCTCTGATGTTCAGAAATTTTTAAATAAAAGACAGGAGTTTCATGGTAATAGAAGCAAACCCTGGGGTGTTTCCGCAGTTATAACTATTTAGGTCCTTCTAGGTCATGCTCCCAGCCTGAAAGATCTTTCCCCAACACATTCAGGAGACTGAAATTCGCTGTCTTATTTCCACTGAAGTGCCTTTTTTTTTTTTTTTTTTTTTTTTTTTTGGTAAAATGAAAATTAAATCAGGTAATTTAGGTGCCTAATCCTTAGCACTCGTGGAGCAAATCTTCTGTGTCTTAGTGGAACAAATTATCCTGCCTGTTTCGGGTATCGCTTTCTGCTCATTGAGCTCAGATGAAAAATAAATGTTGCTGATGGATGGGGAAGCGTCCCTGCGGGCACAGGGGTGAGGCCAGCTCTGCTCCAGCTACCCAGACGTGGCTGCTTCCCTGGCATCCTGTCTTGGCAGCAAGGCTGGAGTTTTCTGCTGAAGAGGGGCTCTTTTCATCTCTCTGGTGTTTCATTTGATGCATATTTTAGGAGCTCATGTCACTTACAATACTGAAGATGGATTTCTTAGGCTCTTCCTCTCTCCCCAAAGTGGTGAGTTGCACCAGCCCTGTATTAGACATTTCCCTGCCCTCCATGAACTTCAGTAGATGTTCCCAGCCCTGATTGTTCTGCTCCATATTGTAATGCTAATATTTATTGGATTATTTATTGTAACATCCTAGCACTAAATTCTCTATCAGATATTACTATACCTTGCAAAATAATTTATGGGCTCCTTGCATGTTTTTCTTCTCTGAATTCTTCTGTTTCTTCTGTGCTAGCTAGGTGTATATCTCTTTGGTTTATCACTGTAACTGAGCAATATAATAAAGCATTCCCTCGTTTCACTCTGTTTTCTCCTTTGAATTATACATTTTTCCATTTTCCTATTCCCTTTCTAATGTTTTCACTCTGGATTCCACCCGGTCCTGATTCACAGTTCTTTTTCTGTCCACTCCTCGCAGTTCCTCCTGGAGTATCTTTTGTATTCTGACCCTGTGGACTTTTTTTTGATTCTTTCACTGAACTGAGATTTCAGATGGGTCTGGCATTGGCCCTGGGGTTGGGGCAGGCAGGATCTTGGCTCTGGGAGCCCTGGGCCAGCAAAACTTTGTCAGCAGAACTGACTGAATGCACACAGGGAAGAGATCTGTTGAGTAAGACGTTGCCGTGCTGAGTGTGACTCGTCTGAATGATGTGTTAAGGTTTTTAAAGAACAAGTAAATCAGCCAGCATGAAACTGCAGAGCACAGCTCCAGTTAATTTCATAATTTCAGTCTTTATTCTGAGCATGTGCAATAAAGCTGATTTCATGTCGGTGAATCCCAGTGCCAAGTGTCGCTGTTGGGAGCTTTACCAGAACATCTCAGGCTCACTGAGTTTACCAGTGCAGTAAAAGAGATGAGGAGTAGCTCACGTAGTGCACCAAATATTTGCTGCGATCTCCTGCTCAACACGGAATGGCACTGGAGAGAAATCTGAAAAAAATGGGTCCAGTTTTGCCTCCCAGTTTTGTTCCGCATATGGAGACATTTACCCATCCCACTAGAAGGTAAACACAAGTATGGATCTCATTTTTTGTTTTATCACCCCTCCTTGGACAGCAGCAGAAGGAATATTAGTCCAGAAGCCAATGCCACTGTTTATGGCAGCAGAGAACTTCTGTCAGTTCTGCAACGATAATTAATGCTAATATAGTGCTTAAGCAATGAAGCTATGTGAAAAATACGTGTGCAATTTTTGAATTGCACCAAATAAAAGTTTACTTCTTTCCTCAAATTTGTCAGACTGAGGTTAGAAATAATTTCATCAAAGAGAAGATGGCGCACTGAGTCCTCTTACACAATTCACCTGGAAAATTCACCTGGAAAACAGCAAACACTGCAGAAAGGATGTGAGATTTTCAGATGCAGTTTAAATTCTGCCACTTCTGGTTTGCTCCCCCAAAAGTGAGAGGGTGTGGGGTGGTTACAAAGAGTGTAGCTCATCAGCTCTGAGCACTGGCACAGGAGCTTCAGGAGCGGTAAATAGGCTTTATACAAGTATATATTGTTTTCTTCAGTAAATAAAGGAAAACATTCTGTTGACTCTGGAGATTATCACTGTTTATCCTCAAGCTACTTACACACCAAAATTAATATTTCTCATCAGGTTTCTCCTTTTGAATGCCTCTCAGTTGTAATTCCTTCAATGTACAAGAAGCAAATTAATGGGGAATTTAGAGATTGATTTCTTTTGACATCTATACTTATCTTCTGAGTAACCTGACAGTCAGCTGTCTCATGGAGCTCATGTTTTGTTTCCTTTCTTCCTGGTGACAGAAATGAAGAGTGTTAAAGAGCACTCCTGATGTGTCTGCATTCACTTAATATTGCTGTTCTGGTCTTCAATGGTTTAATCCAATACCATCTTTAAAATTTGGCCAAGTATTCCTATGCAGAATTTCCTTTAAATGTCAAGAAAGCACAAAATTGATGCAAAGCCCCCGGTTTTTCTGGTAATGGCTGAATCTAATTGCAGCTTGAATAACTTTTCAAAGTCAAGATGCTTTTCTTCCAAAGTTCAGAGGAAGAAAACAAATCAGAACTCCTTCCCTGCGGAAGCACATTCCTTGCATAAAAACTGTAGGATTTTTGGGAGCACTTCTGGCAGTGTGGAGCCACTTGGTGTTCTCCCTGTGTTTAGTTTAACCCCGAATGCATAAAATGTAAATTTATGCACCATGTAATGGTTCCTTGAGTAGTTTTCTTAATTCCTCCCTAAGGATTTCTTAAGAACCAGTAAAAGCTGTCACCTTAAATATGCTGAGACAGGAAGGAGGTGTCTTAGCATGTATTCATATAATTTTTCCTCTTTTATTTCTTTAAAAGTGCATTTTGCTTTTAAGTGTTGGTTGACTTCGTAAAGTCATTTGACAACAAAGGCCTGAAATTCATTGCTTATCCTATGGATAAGAAAACAGCTGCACTTTTTCTGTGTGTCTAACAGTGCCAGAGGTAAGGGATTCACTGAGTCAGACTTCTGAAGACATTTAACATGTCTGGCTTTTGATATACCCATTCATAAAGTGGAGATAAGGAATCTAGCACTGGCTTCAAAAGTAGCAGGAATACAGGATGCATTACAGCTATTTCTATAATGCTCTGTAGTCTCAGGGGGCTGCTAGGAGGGAACACGGCTCTTTTGTGAGGGTGGGGATCTACCAGCCTCAAAGAGCGCAGTGGGAGCTGAGAGCTTTTGTAGTGCACCAGTCCCACTGGAATGCAGCAAGATCCCTTTCCAAGAGAACTTAACCACGGAATTGCCGCTGCTTTTGAAAGTAGTACCTCAGGAAATGTAAAAGCAAACCGTGAAGAGAGAACTTGGTGGTTCAGAAGTGGAGCAGCAGGTGATGGATGCATGGCAGGCAACTTCTTCCCCTGAGGTAAAACACAATCAACTTCCAGGCAATGCTAAACGCGAATGCAGGATTTTAATGAGAAAAATCAGTTATTCCCAGAAGAAAACTGTAAGACTCAACACCTCTGTCCATCTTGGATAGATTTTCTCTTTTTATGTATTTGATGTATGTATAACTCTTTACTATTTTTGTATTTTTGCATGCACAACACTTGTAGCCTACTCGTAGTCTGAATCCTGTGCTGCTGCTCAAGGAAAATGGAGCTGATTTCGTTCGGATTCTTACTAATATGTCACTGAGATGGGCTTTAGTAGCTGTCAGGCATTTCAGAACACCTTACAAAGCTTTGATTTTAATTTAATGATAATAAGGTCATGTCAGTCTACAAACCTGAACATTTTGGATGATGCAGGCAAAATATCTTTGGTCACACGGTTAAATTCACCTGGGCAGTACTTCTGCATGAAATTAGGAACATATTTCTGTTGGAATAACTGCTGTGGGTGAGTTATTGGGCTTGACTGTGATTCCAAAAGAGCTGGAAAATTGAAGATGATTTTGCTGGATTTTCTCCTCCGCTTTCTTCTGGAAAATCTGATTAAACCTCTGTCTAACCATTCCTCCCTAGAGGTCTCATTTACTACTACAAAATTTTAATGCTGCTTTTGAACTGCAAAAAAATTGCAACACAAGCAACATTTTAATGATTACCTGGTTATATTTAACATCCATAAAAATTCTCTTGTTTAGGGAGCTCAAAATAATTGAAAATATATTGGTTTTAAATTATGTATGGACTGTTGAAGCGGAGCACAATCAGAAGAAAGATATTTCTTGTAGAACATCTTTGGCTGAAATAAGCCTCCTGTCCACCTCAATTATGGTGGGCAGTTTTTTTGAATGTTGCATTGAGCTTGGAGCGTTGTGCACAAGAGGTTCCTCATCAAATGCAGTTGAACCTTCTGTAGTTAAAGGTAGGATTCTCCATCCCCAAAATCCAGCCACTCAAGGGACTAACGCTGTTCAAGTGAGCAGTTAAGGGGAGAGGACAATTTTTTTGGCTGCTAATGAGTGTGACCAGAGCAGTAGCACCGAGAGAACTACTCCCAGTGCTGGTGGTGTGGGATGAGCAGCTGGAATTCTTCCCATCCCTACTGCTCCCATGCGTGCACAATTCACTTCAAACTCCCTTTAGTCTGGTATTTAGCAAGCTGTAATGCAATCTAGGCCAAAGGAATGGAGCTTTCCTAAAGTCATTTATCCCCAACACTGGGTTTTGGTCACTGTTTCTTGCCTTTCTTGCACCCAGTAAAACACTGACATGTTAACAGGTGATATTAACACAGTCTGAGGGCAACTGTTAGCTCTGATGCCTGTTTTGTTCTGAGAAGCTGTTAGCAGCAAACATTCTTCAGTGAATATATTCTCTTTTAGGACCTGGAGGGCCTGAGAGGCTGCACAGTTTGAATTTGTGGAGCAGTTTGTTCCACATCCCAGTGTTCTGGCCCAGGGACCTGTGGAAGGACAGAGTTCATGGTGGTGCCTTTCTGGCCTTGCTTGTGATTTCCATGTTTTGTGCCAGGGTGGCAGTGCACCTGTCACAGCAGATGCGATGACAGAAGTGTTTGTGCAGGGAAACCAGAGCTTTTGTGCTGGGTCTGAACTCTGTTCTGCTCTGGGGTGGGAGATGAGAGCCAGACAGAGGAGAGAAGTCCCAGTGGCAGAGCACTGAGCAGGGACATGGGTGGCTGCTGGGACAGTGAATTCCAGCATGGACACAGACACAGCAGATATTTTAACTCAGGTCTCCCATGTCTGATGTGTGTTAACACCGGGGAGTCTTTCAGTCTCAATGAAAGCTTGAGTAAAGGGAGTGAAGAGTGGCAAGTGTTTGGGGTTTGTTGTCTCTCCCTTAAACTTAGAGATTCGCAGAGTGGGCAAGAGTGGAGGGAACCACAGTGGGCTCTCTGGTTGAGCAGGGCCATCTCAGAGCACAGTATTGTGTCCAGACAGCTCAGGAACATCTCCAATGAGGGGACATTCCATGCCCTTGCCGGGCTGTCTGTTCTGGGCCATGGTCACCCATGCGTTTTGGAATGTACTCCTGTTCTTTAAGGCATTTTGCATTCATTTATTAGTTTGTGGAGGTACATACAGATTGAAATATCTTGGGTTAATCCTGCATTATTTTAAGGAGACAGTGTCCAGATGGATTTTTTTTCTACTTGTATTTCTCAACATTTGCAAGTATGTATTTTAAACTTTAGAGACAAGTTCCTTTCTTGTTAAGACAAATCCTTTTTATCTATCGAAACAGTCTGTAAATGCAAGACAGCACTTGCATTTGACATTTTTGTAAGAGGAAGCATCATCCTAGAACTAAAATAACACATTGTGATGGTAACACGTTGCATGGTGAATAACACATTGTGGTGTTGTAACATCAACACGAGCATTCCCCCACTCACCCACACACCCTGCTCTGCAAGTCCAGCCCCAAAAGCTCTCTTCTTTTGATGGATTGTGAGTCTTGGAAAGCCAGTGTACTCAAAGATGTCTTGGTAAATCCCAGTTATCTGTTTTTATTATCTTTTGTGCGTGTTAATTTTATTTTTTTAACCAAGTACTTTATAAAGGGTACTTGAAACAATTCAGTGAGAAATGCCTTTCATCAGAGAGATCTGGATCCCTTTTATCATCCACTTCTGTGATGAAAGTTTCCATGGCTTGAATTGAATCACAATAAGACAGCATTAAGTCAGTGCTTTTTATGTTCAATGGACTATATAAAGGTCTGGCTCAAGATTTTTTTTCATATTCACAATGTTACAAAGTCTTGGCATACAAGAAAAGCTTCTGGAGTTGTTACAAATTATGTTCTGAAAAACCTTTCACAGCCATCGCTGCATTTCTGTAGAAATTTTTAGTCTTGACAAATTACTTAAAACATCCAAAAAACAGCCACCAAAAAAATTTCCGTTCTTTAGATGCTTCTCTCTGGCCTTCAGCTGGAATGGGTGAGGGGAAAAAATGATCCTATTTTTTCATGGATCCAGGGTTTCGCTGCGTAGCCTTGGAAATGCTTCAGGTGAGAGAGTTCTCCTTCTGTTTTCCAGCTAAGTTGGGCACTGCCATTGCTATGGTTTAAAAGAAGAAGTTTCTGTTGCTGATGTTAAGGAGCCTTCAAGAACTCTTCAGGCAGAGTCTAATGCACACAGATGAAGTCGAGACAAAGTGACAAAGACAGCTTGTTCCTGAGGAAAGTTAAATATTTTTTTTTCTGGCTAATTTATGTGACACCCAAAGGAAAAATGCAGAATGAAACATTCTGTAACACTGGGTCTGCCTACAACCACTGCTAATAGAAAGGGACAGTGACTTGTATACTGTCTGATGCAATTTATGATTTTATTCTGCACTATTCAGATACAAATATGGTTTCTCATTTGTATTTTGTTTTCCTTGTGCAGTGAAACAGCACTGACAACTGAGTGGCATCTTTGAATTCTTTTTTATTTTTTTATGGCAAGTATCAATAGCAAAGCGTGTGTTGAAAGACTTGATGTCAATTCATACTTTAGAGTCAAATTCTGAAGTGTTTTATCAATTCTCCCAGTAAATGATGTCTGCACAGATCTCTGCTGAGCAGAACTGCTGTTCCTTGTTTTCAGTGCAGACACTGTCTGTGCTTCTGCCACCATCAAAAAGGCAAAGGGCTGACTCAAGCCAAGAGGAGTGGGAAAAGAGAGGTTAAAATAACCTTTGGAACTCTAAAAGGATGTATTCACTAAAAATGCATGGAATCACCCTGTCTCTCCGCCCCATCCCTTTTGGACTAGAGTTAACTGTGTTGCCATTTTGCAGGATACGAGATGAATTGCAATATTCTGTGCTCTGAATATCGAACACAATCAGACACTTCAGTATTGACCAGTCAATACCTTTCCCCATCTGCAGGGGCTGTATTCCCAGGGGAGGAACCTTTTAGAAATAATTGAGGCGTGGCTTGTGGCTTGTAGAGCCACTGCAAAGCCGCCCTGGAGCTTTATCTGGAGCCTTGGCACAACGGGAGTGCAGCTGACTGACTGGAGACCTCCCCGTGGCTTCAACCTCCCAGAGCAGCTGTAAATTCAGCAGCAAGAGGAGGTTTAAACAATTTGGGCTGAGCTTGTGCTGCTAGGTGAAAAAAACTGCTTTATCCTGATGCTTCTATTCCTCCCCTTCTGGAGAGGCTCCAGCAGGACTGTGGAGAAAAGCCACGCACCTTCCCTGACATCACACCTGTGCTGGGGGGCTTAATGCTCCCATTTTGTGTCTAAAATGCTTCCTGCGTTCATCAAAATCTAAAAATCAGAACTAAATCATAGCTTGCTTGTTAACTAATTGCCCTAAAACATCTTCAAGGGTTTTTGAACTGGGAGAAAATACATTTCAGCAACTGGGTAATAGGTGCATTTTGTACCTATTTTTCCTTTTACATTTAAATAGAATAAGTTGTGTTACAGTGCTGTATATCTGGGCACAGAATGCTTATTACCAACAGGAAGCTTGTGAATTTTATCCTTTTTAATGTATCTTGGAAGTGGGTTATCAGAATGATTTTTCATTGGTATTTCTTTAAGGCAGCACAATAAGGAATCAAAATTTTTCTTACTTGATTACTCCAAGCATTTCTAATTGTGTGTTTGTTGGCATCCTTTCAGTGCACTTTTGCTAAACCTGAGAGTAAAGAACTGGAACTTGCTAGTGAAAAACACCCATGGCAGAATTCTCCCTAAATGATTGCCTCGAGTGCAACCACTCAACCTGTATTCATTCATCTAAATGCAGATTTTAAGAACGTCGCCCCGTTTTGAATAATGTCATGGCTTCTGACACAATGCAGGAGCTGTTGACAATCAGGTTCTAGGAAGTCTGTGAAAACACAGCGTTGGTCCTGCCCTTTGTGGGATTAACTCCTGCTGAAACATTGCAGTGCCTTTGTGGTGTTTGTGCTCACGTAGATTTTACTGTTTTCACTCCCCAGCCCAACGGCTCCTGCAGCTCATGCAGCTGCACACTGCTGAACACACGAGCACCTAAGTGAAGAGGATGGAAACAAACCAGTTTTATTTTGCCTCCCAAATCGCCAGCAGCTCTGTAGGTGACCTAAGCCATTTTAGTTGCTGAAAAAGATCTTCAGGGAGGGAGCAGACCCTGAGCATCTGAATGTTATAAATAAGATCGACCAAATTCAAAGTATCAAAATTTAGAATTTTATTTTGAGACAAAATATCAGTCTCGGAAAGCCACAATTTAAAAGGACAGCGCCGAGCCCGGGGTCGGTGCCGGGTGAACGCGGATAACAAGCTCTGTCAGCCTGGTATCCCCCCCAAGTTCACAATTTCTGGTCTCCGGCTGTCCCTTTTTATACACAAGATCGCGGAGTGAAGTCCGAAATTCTGACGTTATCCTCTCCGAGGCGTCTTCATTAATTATTCAAGTCCTGGTATCGGAGGTCTGAATAGACCGGTAGGGTGGAACAATGCTGTTGATGATCGGGTCCGGGTGTGTCGTGTATATGTTAATTTCAGCGGAGACGAGTAGAGATATCCATCTGAAGTGATTATCTTGGTCTCCGGACTTGTATCTTCTTCTTCCGTGGTTCTTTGTTTCCTTTCAGGGATTCCCGGCAGCAATAGTTTCAAGGCCCCCTCTCTGGTAATTCCAATCATACTTTCCTCGTGTCCCTCCTGTGCTTCCCAAGCCAGGAAATTTCTAATTTTTAGTTTCTACATTTTACCTTTACTTTATGTACATTTGAACACATTTCTAACATTCATATTTTATACAGTTCAACATTTACCTTGTATAATTTGATAACACGAATTAACTTTAGCACATTTATCACAATCCCCCCTCTTCCAAATTCACCAATTTAATTCGTGTTCTGGTTATAGTCTTTTTTCTCTGTCAAGATAAAAAAGCCTCTTAACCATTATTCTGTTAACCTTTCCCCTGTCGTTTTGTTCCAATATGTTCTCTCTATGTTTCCTCCCTGTATCTGGGCTTCAAATTTTTCTAACACTTGAGCCGCAGTACTTCTTTCCTCGGTTAAATTCATAATTTTTGAGGTGGCTTTTTCTTTGGCTAATCCTCCTGAAGCTAATTCCGGATCCATAGGAAGGGCTGCTATTTGCATTCCCTGGACCACAGTGTGAATTAGTCTTATTAGGCAAGGTATTAAACAAGGCAAGAACACTAACCCAGCCACTGAGCACAGGATAAAGAACCCCACCTTCTTCCACCAATCTCCCGTTCCAAATATTTGATCCCACCATGATGCTTTTAGGATCGAATTCCATTTCTGCACTGGGACGTGCGCCACCTTTTTAATTTCTGCAGCCAAATCTCTAATAGTTTCTCCATAGTCATTGATTTCGATACAGCATTCTGAGTCATTAAATTTTCCGCACACACCCCCTTCCTCTGCTAGTAAATAGTCCAGAGCTATTCGATTTTGGTATACGAAAGCTCTCATTTGTGAGTGTTGTTTGGCTAACAATTCCAGGGCGTCTGAAGTGTGGTTAGACACTATTTCTACTACAGCCTGTAGCCTGATTAGCCGGTTCAACAAGTATACTGGGGTCCTGTAACCCCAACTTCCATCCTGTGCCCAGGTGGCTGGACCATAGTATTCTATGATGCGCTCTGCAGGCCATTCTTCCTCTCCCCATTTCTGATTCCCTCCCACTTGTGGGAGTCCTTTCTTTACCTCTCGCTTTCTCCTGCTGAGGGTTTCATACAAAGGGGCCCCTAGCAAATTGCTACCAGTCCTGGGGAGTGTAAAGAAAGAGGGTCTAATCATACCTAGGGTACAGGACCCTTTCCATTTCCGGGGCAATTCACTGTAAGCTCTTTTCCCACAGATCCAATAAATCCCGCTGGGAGCTTTCCATTTAATGTCTATATTTTCCGGTTTGTCCCAAAATTCCACCAGTTCAGTTAAGGAGTAATATGGGTTAGCGTTAGTGAGTTCATGCCAACAGAGTTCAATTTCCTCTACCCAATTACACTTTCCTTGCTTCTCTTTTCCCCAGTACCCGTTTGGGGGTTCTGGTTGCCACATTTTGGATCTGTTGTTGGAATTTACAGCCAGAGTGGATAGACAAGGGGTGTATCCCACTACATCACTGTACACATTCCCTTCCCTACTAATACAGATTGTCCCTATTACTCGTTCATCCAGTGTCCACCCTCCTGGCCGGGTTAAAGTGTTTAAGATTTTATTATCCCATTTTAGTAACTGCTCAGGAGTTAAACTCTCACCTTTCCATGGCCATCTTTCGGCGGATTTTAGTCCTCCGCAGATCCAACAATTAGTTAGCCCTAACTCGGTAGCAATCTCCTGTACCAAATCCAGGAAAAGATTTTTGCTGGAAGTAGCCAGACTCCAATCATTAGACTGTTTTTCCAATTGATCATATTGTTCACTTAATGTCCTCATTCTTTCCTGCTCCATTCTCTTTTTCTTAGCTGCCAATTCTTGTCGTTTAAATTCCAGGGCTACCTTTTGTATCTTGTTCTCAGGGTCTAACCCTTCCTCGTCCTTGGAAAAGCAGAAAACTTTATCCATTCTTAAACAAACCCTTTCATCATTCTCCCCCAACATATCGAGTAATATAGGTCCATTCGCTAAAGTAGCTGTTTGCAATTTCTCATTTTGTCCCACCCAATATGTTTTCCCGTTCAAGGCACACATCTTCAGTTTCCTCTTATCATAACATAAAGGGTTAACTTGGAGATATCCCACAAAGGTACTCTCCTTTTTCCCTCCAATCCACACAGTTTTGTTACATTCTTTGCATGTTGTGATCAAAGGAAGACTGCTTACCTCCCTCCTTTTCCTAGCCGTTGCCATCGGGTGATTGGATTTGTTCAATTTAACCCCTCCATTCCACTGACGATTCTCCCCCCTTTTTGGTGTAAACCAGTCTACTCGTACCCTGGATTCCAAAACTCTGTTCCGGGTAAGGTTTGGAGGGACCGTGGGGAGATTAGTTTCCATCCCCATCCCCTCTTGGGGTTCGTGGAGGCCATTCGTGGGGCACATGGCTTGACTCAGGATCACCAGGGTTACCCATAGGCCTATCCCTCTGCTCCACCCTTCGCCCGTTGGGTTGCCACCAGCGGCGGGGTAATCCATCTTCTTGGCAGCAGGGATATTCTTCCGGGTCCCTGCCGGTGCTTCTCTGAGCATATCGCCTCTTGTACTGCTCCCACCTCGTTCTCCTTATTTGATCTCCTCTACAGGGTACTTTCAACGTTCTCCTGCACTCAATTACGAGTGGATCCGCCCTTTTATTCAATCCTCCCCTTAACCCTTTAGTGTAATAGTGGAACCACTCAGGAGAATCCAATTCGAACAATCCCGATTCTGTGGCAACGTATAGGAATAGATTGGTAAGCCTGACCTCCTCCTCGTAACAAGGTACACACAAATTCCAAGGTCTAGCCCCCCGGACACAATGAGTTACCCAAACTTGTTCACAATACCCGCATTTAAAATGAACAAAAGGATAGCAGGGACATCCTGCTTGAGTGCAACTTATCCGATAAGCGCTGGTCATTGGGTGTCCCGGTGAATTCTCAGCTTTAAATCCCCAGGTGCAGAGGTGATTTTCCACTGCGGAGAGCTGCTGTGTTGTTCCACCTTTTTCACTCGGGAGCAATGGGTCCAGCCTTTCTCCGCTGTTCTCACGGCAGTATCTGTTGTGAGGAGGACGAGGAAAGGTCCCTCCCAATGCGATGACAGCGGTGCTTCCTTCCACGCTCTGATCAATACTTGATCACCCGGCTGGATCTTGTGGATAGCAAACCCCAGCGGGGTGCTTTGTGCTATTAACCCACGCTT
Organism: Hirundo rustica; assembly: GCF_015227805.2. NCBI lineage: Eukaryota > Metazoa > Chordata > Aves > Passeriformes > Hirundinidae > Hirundo > Hirundo rustica. The sequence continues at coordinate 4,052,674 of NC_053465.1, forward strand.
CCGGAGTTCCTGCAAATTTTTGTTAATCACAATGATATAAGACTGGATCTGACAATCCTCCACCCGGGGATGTCCAACTGGCATTCCATGCTCATAAGGCATTCCGTACAACATCTCGAATGGAGATAATCCCGAACCGGAATGAGGTTGTGTTCTGATGTTTAGGAGGGCTAGAGGGAGGCATTTTATCCAAGTCATTCTAGTTTCTAGCATAAGTTTTGACAATTGTGCCTTCAGAGTTTGATTCATTCTCTCTACTTGACCTGAGCTCTGAGGATGCCATGGGGTATGATATTCCCATCTGATTCCCAGAGCCTCTGCTAAGCTTTTTATGACCTTGGATGTAAAATGAGTTCCCTGATCTGAATCAATGGAATCAGGGATTCCATATCTGGGAATTACTTCCTCTAATAATCTCCGTGCTACTGTTTGAGCTGTAGCCCTAGGGCTAGGGAATGCCTCCACCCAATGTGTTAATTGGTCTACTATCACTAGCAGATATCTATATCTACCTATTTTTGGTAACTCTGTAAAATCCACTTGTATTCTCCCAAAGGGGCGATATGCTAAAGGACGTCCCCCTAATGCATTGTGTTTGACCTTTGATTTATTAATTTTCTGGCAGACCAAGCAACTCTGAACCTCCTGCTTGGCTAACTCGAAGATACCCTTACATCCAAAAAATTTCAAAAATTGTTCTGCTAAAGCTTGAGTTCCCCAATGAGTTTGTGCATGTAATCTTTTTAATATGATCCTTGCATAAGCCTTTGGGATCAATTCTCGACCGTCAGTCAATTTCCATTTCCCATCTATTAAATTTCCCCCCATTTTCTTGAAATCCTCAATCTCCTTTTCTGTGGGATGAGGAGAACCTTCTCCAAAATTTTCTGTCCTGCTTTCCAGGGTATCCAGGGTTAGGAGAGCTGCTTTCCTGGCTTCCTGATCAGCCAAATTATTCCCACGTATTCTGAACTGTAGTCCAGCCTGGTGACTCTTTACATATACCACTGCAATAGCTTTTGGTTCCCTTACTGCCTTGAGAATTTGCCTTATTAGATCCTCATGTATTAACCCTTTTCCTCTAGTGTTCACCAGTCCTCTTTCCTCCCAGATTTTCCCAAAGGTATGCACTACCCCAAACGCATACTTTGAGTCAGTGAAAATAGTTCCTATTTTTCCTTTAAGTCCTTTGAGTGCTTGCAACACAGCATACAATTCACATGCCTGAGCTGACCATGAAGTGCCCAAGGGGCCTGACTTTATCACTCCCCCAGTTTTCCCATCTATAATTGCATATCCTGATTTTCTTTTCCCTTCTATAACCCTGGCTGACCCATCTACAAACCATTTTTCCCCTTCTTCGAGCTCCTCGTCCTCCAGATCTTCCCTAATTTTTGTTTGTAATTCTACTAGGTCTATACAGTTGTGTATAGGCTCTGATGAAGCTTCCCCAAACAGGAACCCAGCAGGATTACTTGCTTGTGTTGTCCTTAATTCTAATTCTGGAGCATGAAGGAGAATGGCCTCATACTTCAACAATCTGGCATCTGTGAGCCATTTTTCAGCTTTTTGTTGTAAAATAGTTCTTACATTATGTGGAGTGTAAACTGTGATGGGAGCCCCAAAAGTAATCTTTTTGGCTTCTTCTATCAATAAGGCGACTGCTACTATCGCCTGTAAACATGTAGGCCATCCCCTGCTTACAGGGTCCAACAATTTTGAAAGGTAACCTACAGGCTTCCTATCCCCAGCCCATTCTTGTGTCAATACCCCATGTGCTGTGTGGTTTTCTACATTCACAAATAATTGGAATTTCTTATTGATATCTGGGAGGTTCAATACTGGGGCAGTCACCAAAGCACCCTTTAATCGCTCTAATTCCTTATCATCCTGTTCTGTCCATTTTATCCTCTCTGCAGTTAATTTTTCATACAAAAATTTTGCTTTTTCACTATATCCTTCTATCCACTGCCTACAATAACCTAACAGCCCCAATAGCTGACGTACTTGTCTTTTGGTTCTAGGGGGGGGCAGTTCTATGATTCCAGCTACCCTTGCAGGGTCCAATTTCTTTTTCCCTTTTACTAACCAATGCCCTAAGTATTTCACCCCAGATTCTGTGAACTGTAACTTTTGTTTTGCTACCTTTAATCCCTTTTCCCCTAAAAAGTTTAACAAATCAATAGTGCATTCTCTTACACCTTCCTCTGTTTCACCAGCCACCAGTAGATCATCTACATATTGTAAAATCTTGGTCCCTTTCCTAGGGGAGAACTGACTTAGCAACTTTTCCAATGCTTGTCCAAATAAATTTGGGGAGTCCACGAATCCTTGGGGAAGTGAGGCCCACCTTAACTGTTGTTTCCGGTTAGTGTCTGGATCCTCCCATTGGAATGCAAAAAAATCCCTGCTGCCTTCAGCTAAAGGGCAGGTCCAAAATGCATCCTTTAGGTCTATAACACTGTACCAAGTATCTCTCGGGGAGATCCTATTCAGAAGGGTGTAGGGGTTAGCCACTACAGGGAACCGAGTTCTTGTTCTTTCATTTATGGCTCTTAAATCTTGCACTAACCTATAATTCCCATCTCCCTTTTTAACGGCCAGTATTGGGGTATTGTGTCTGGACATACACGGCTCCAATATGCCTTTTTTGATCAAATCCTCTATTATAGGTTTCAGCCCCCGCCTCCCTTCTAGAGGGATTGGGTACTGCCTGATCCTTATGGGATCCTCAGGCTTTTCAATCTCAATTGATATAGGTTCCATAGCCAATTTCCCCGCTTCCTTCCCTGTGTGCCATACCTTGGGATTAATTTTGTCCTCATCTTCACAGGTTAGTTTATATATACTAACCGTAATCTGTGAATTCCTTATGATGAGGTTGATCCCCAGTGCAACCATCAAATCCCTACCCAGCAGGTTGTAATCAGCCTCTTCTACTAGCAACATATCTCCCAAACAAATTTTATTCTCTGATTCTATTTCCACATTCTTAACTATAGGTACCTTGAATGGCTCCCCTTTAGCTCCTATAACTACCATAGAATCCTTACTTACTCGGCATCCTGGGGGCAGCTGCTTGAATGTACTTCTCTCAGCCCCTGAATCTACCAAAAAATCCATTTTTGTTCCCTGGGGTCCTATTTTCAATGTTATCAAGGGCTCTCCTGATGTTATGGACCCCAAAAGATAGAGCCCCTGACTTCCCTAGTCCTCCCGGAACATCTTCTCATCTCTCATCTTCTTTGGACAATCTTTTTCATATGTCCCTTCTTTTTACAATAGAAACATTCCATTCCCTCTATCCATTTTCCTGAAGTCCCCTTTTGCGGGCGTGTGGCTCCCCTCGGAGGTGCTTTCCTTAAGGGTTTCTCCGAAGCTTGTGGGCGTTCCTGTTTCTGGGCTTCCCTTACTGCAGCTACTAACACCCTAGCCTGTATTTTCTGTTTTTCCTCGTCCCTTCTCATGTAGACTTTCTGGGCTTCCCGCAGTAATTCCTGCAATCCCTTCTCCTGCCACCCCTCAATCTTTTCCAGCTTTTTCCTGATGTCCTCCCATGATTTTGCTACAAATTGGGTTTTTAAAAGTACCTCCCCCACGGGAGAATCAGGGTCTGTCCCAGAGTATATCTGGAGGCTTTTTCTTAACCTTTCCAACCATTCTGTGGGGGTCTCATCTTTCCCTTGACATTCCCCAAAGACCTTACTCAGATTTTGTCCCCGGGGCACGGCCTCCCTTATTCCCTGTATGATGATGTTCCTCATATCAATCATGCTTCTCCTACCCTCCTCAGTTTGAGCATTCCATCGGGGATCTTGGCTTGGCCATTTCTGATCTCCAGGAGTGCTCTGAGGGTTCCTCCGTTCCCATTCCCGTATCCCCGCTTGTCTGATCATTTCCCTTTCCTCCGTATTGAACAAAGATCTGAGAATAGCTGTAAGATCTTCATACGAATAGATGCTAGTTCCTAAGAATTCATCTAGTCTTTCGGAGACCCCTAAAGGGTCATCCATAAGTTTTCCCATCTCCTTCTTAAAGGCTCTCACGTCACTGGTATTAATCGGGACGTTTACGTACCCGATAATTCCGGGAGCAGTGGGAATTTCCCTTAAGGGGAAAAGATTTGCTCTTTCACCTTCCCCTTCACTCTCCGTCTCATTCATCCTCTTTAGTTGTCTCCTAGTCCTCCTAGCGGGAGGTGAGTGTTTTGCTTCTGCCCAACCCTGCTGTGTGTTTTCAGGAGAATTAAAGAAAGCCGCCAGATCTAGATCAGGCAACAGGTCATCTCGGGCTGGCGCAGGGGTGTCTGTACTTTGTGTACCTTTTCCCAGTGACTGAGTGGCTTGTACAGGTTCTAGCGGGGGAGGGAGCCCGACCGGTGGGACCGGGGCCACTGTTCGTGACTCCAACGGAGGGGCAGAGGGGAGAGACGGGGATATAGGAATCCTCCGTCCCAGAGGGGGTCCCAATCTCCCCGGGTTCTGTGGATTGTTCTGCTCAGGGAGGGGAGGGGGTGAGGGTACTATGTAAGGTGGAGGCAAGTTGTCTAAAGGTTCCCACTTATCCCCGGAAACATCGGCAGGGTCCTTTATCCTTATGGGTAGTAATTTTGCATCAATTCTACCCCAGACCCCCGCATATTCCCGTTCTTCCACAGTTCCCTTTTCTCCGACATAACGTACCAGTGCCTTACATATCCATTCTTCAAATGTTCCAAACACGGGCCAAATTACGTGATCCCGTATTTCTACCCCACCCCATACTTCTATGCAAAAATGCACCATCCGTTTCTTGGATTTTCCCTCCCTTATGGGGCATTCTTCCCAATGTTCTAACATCCATCCCAGAGGGCTCTCAACTGGGATTTCAGGGATTCCTTTACCGGTTCCCCGCTTTGGTTTCCTAAGATTCCTTTTGCTAGCTTTGCTTTTTGTCTGTCCCATGGTGTGAGTTTACCAGATACTAGCCCTTTGTGGGTGATCGCTCCCCCCCCGGGTTTCTTCTGGTGTATGCGAGCTCTCTTCTCCTTACTTCCTTCCCGGACCGTCCCTGGTCCAAGGCTGGAAGGTTTACCAGTCCCCGGAACTCTTGTAAGGACGTAACCTTCCCTCCCAGCCTTCCTGTGACCGACCCCCCTTTCCGAAAACTCCCCGAGTTTTCAGGGCTTAACGTGTGAGGTGCGTTTTACCCCCGAAACTTTCGCTTCCCCCGCAACCGACCACGCCCCTCGCGGGACTATGGAACTGCGATTTTGGGGTCCCACTCGCTTCGTGATAAAATCACGTCTCACTCACACGCTCGGTCACTCCCCACTCAACCACGCAATACTTACGATCCTTTTCCTGCGTGGATTCTTCGTGCACGTAGATTTTTATGAGTAGATTTCTTCACCGCGGCTCCGGAGGTTCTGCTTCCAAAGAAAAAACCTCCCCGAGTTCCCCGAGAGCTCTGACCTCGCCTATCTCCCTTTTAAATGTGGCTTTCGCTGTTTCGTTCGTCGTGTGGTTGATCGGTTCCTCCCGGATACCCCAGTTCCGCCAGGCCGCTGAATTCAGCGGTGCGCCTCCTGGTCAGAGACGGGGGTCCCTCGGGGGTCCCGGTATCACTCCAATCACGTCGGGGTCACCAGAATTGTTATAAATAAGATCGACCAAATTCAAAGTATCAAAATTTAGAATTTTATTTTGAGACAAAATATCAGTCTCGGAAAGCCACAATTTAAAAGGACAGCGCCGAGCCCGGGGTCGGTGCCGGGTGAACGCGGATAACAAGCTCTGTCAGCCTGGTATCCCCCCCAAGTTCACAATTTCTGGTCTCCGGCTGTCCCTTTTTATACACAAGATCGCGGAGTGAAGTCCGAAATTCTGACGTTATCCTCTCCGAGGCGTCTTCATTAATTATTCAAGTCCTGGTATCGGAGGTCTGAATAGACCGGTAGGGTGGAACAATGCTGTTGATGATCGGGTCCGGGTGTGTCGTGTATATGTTAATTTCAGCGGAGACGAGTAGAGATATCCATCTGAAGTGATTATCTTGGTCTCCGGACTTGTATCTTCTTCTTCCGTGGTTCTTTGTTTCCTTTCAGGGATTCCCGGCAGCAATAGTTTCAAGGCCCCCTCTCTGGTAATTCCAATCATACTTTCCTCGTGTCCCTCCTGTGCTTCCCAAGCCAGGAAATTTCTAATTTTTAGTTTCTACATTTTACCTTTACTTTATGTACATTTGAACACATTTCTAACATTCATATTTTATACAGTTCAACATTTACCTTGTATAATTTGATAACACGAATTAACTTTAGCACATTTATCACATGAATTATCAAACCTGATGGATAAGAGCGTATTTGACTGTGTGCTTCTACATTTCGGTGCCCCCTTGACCGCATGCATATGGAGCACGAGGAGGATGTCACAGGCTTTCCTACAGCTTTGCACTTCATAGCTGTGCACAAATGTGCCTCATTTTCATGAGTTGAGACACTTCAAGCCTTGGTGCTCCTGAGCTGCTTCTTGTGGCACCAAAGTGTAAAATTTCTCCTCATGCAAACTTTTTGCGGCCCCTTCTGAGCTGTGGCCTGGCCTGAAGGAAGGAGAACCATGGGAGTGGGATGTGTATGATGCAGCACAAAACTGCTACATCGGATTTTTCTAATGATATAAGTCAGCGGGCTTTTGATTATATTTGCTTGGGGTGGTTTTATTAATATATATATTTTTATGAAGAAAAACCCTCATTCCCTATTGTTTTGTTTTTTATACAATCAAATCTTGGGGGTCCTTCCCCTTTAAACTTCATGGATTTAATTTTCCCATTCACTTCTACCTTGGCCATCATTGCTTTAAGTCTCATTTTTCGGGAAGTTGTCCACTACCAATGTCTTATTTTGAAAGGAAGAAAAGATTTTTGCAAGCATCTGCAGTCAAAACATTTCAAGTACTCTCTTTGACTCTCTGCTCTCTATTTCTCCAACATTCCCTGACAAAAATCATGTGAGTACAACAAACACAGGGATGTGATTTATACCTTTTAATTTTTTATTTTTTTCATGTTCTCTTAAATTAAATCTAAGCAGATGACAAGGGGCAAACATCTTCTCTAAAGAATTTGAATTAGGGTCATTTCCATTATGAGACCTGAAATGAAAATTTAATTCATATCACGAGACACAATCATGTTCAGATTCCTCTCTGGACTCAGCACTGTGATTGAGTGGGAAAAAATATTTAAGTGGCTTGAAAATAATTTATTTTTTAAGGGTTTTTTTGTTTGTTTGTTTGGGGTTTTTTGTTTGTTTGTTTGTTTTTAGGTATGATTTTTGGTTTGCCTTCCCCTCAGTTGCAACTTTCATCTTAATCTCTCTCTACACTCAGAAGTCTGAGGTGTGCAGAGGGGGATTATTTGTTTTTTGTTTCCAAATCTATCCAAGGGAAGGAACAAAGGGAATTAAAATGTGCAGGTGTGTTAGAAAAACATTCAAATAAAGTGCTTCCATCTCAGATTTACAAGCTGGAAGTTGGAGGAGCTGAGCAGATGGGAGGTATCTGGCTCAGATGATCACCTATCATTGACTGAATTGTTAAATGATGACTGCCAGAGAATATTTGTAATAGAAATCTGCAGAGAGAAACTGGTGAAAACAAAACTTGCTGTACTTGTTACCTCATCAGGAGGAAAAAAAACCCCATAAAATTGTTAGGGGAACTAGTACAGTAATTTACCTGGACACATAAACCACTGTTGATTTCAAAAACACTTTTTCCAGACAACAGATCCTGCCACGGATTGTTCAGTGCTATCAGGGATTTCTTTTCTCCTCTGTACATTCAAGAACATTTTAATTATTTCTATTGTTGCAGAAAACAATACTTTTACCTCAAAAAAAGAACAAGAAAGGGAAAATGAGACCAGACCAAGCCAAGGTGCATTCCCACCTGAGCTCGGAGAGTGAGAGTGAAAATTTTGCTGTGGAAGAGGAAGCACAGGGAGATTTTTCCTTTCTTGATGCTGCCAATAGTTTTGGTATTTGGTGATTTTTTGTTGTTTGTTTGGTTTGGTTTAAAATCTTTGTTTATTGAGACTAACTCCTCATTTTTGTGGCATTTCCAAATCAGTGTAGGTCCTGCCTTCCTGGCCTAGAAATGGCTTTTCCCTCTGCAGAATAAGAGCAGCCAAGGCCAAAGCTGCATTCAGTGCCCTGGGCTGGCTCTGAGCGGGGCAGGGCAGTGCTGGGCACCAGCAAAATGAAGTTTTGTGTGTCAGAGATGGAAGCTCACGAGGGGGAAAAGGCACATGGTGTTCACAGGACCAGTAGCTTTTAATGCTCCAGTTCATGGGGTCATGGAATTGTATAGGAAATTAAACTCTAATTAATAAATAATATGATATTCGTGACAGAGGGAGCTTGAAGTGTGCAGTAACACTTTGTATTTCCTTTACTCCCTCTCCCATTTTTATCCCACTGTTATTCTCAAGCTTTTAAGTTTTAATTCTTCTTGGGGATTTTGTTTGTTGGCTTTCTTGTTGTAATGATGGCATTTTGGTTTTTTTTTGTTTTGTAGATTTGGATTGGTTTTGGGTTTTTTAAGCCATATTTGTCTCTTTTACACAAGGCTTAAAGAGGGAAGAAACTAGAAAATTATTTCGTAAGGGAAGTTTTTAAACAGTTTTTGTACCTTCAAAGGCAATAATATTTGGCTCCTATCAAGTTTTGGAGGCAGATTCACTCATCCCTAAAGAGATATAAAGAGGAGGATGGTGGAGTTTTAGCAAAAAATTCAGTTGAAAATGGTCTGGTTAATGCTGCTCTGAAATGTAACTATTCAATTAAAAGGAAAAATAATGATGCTTTTATTTAACAAAAGAACACCAGCAGAGAGTATTACTAAAGCCCAAGGACAAGTGTAACTCTTCTACCAACAATAATGCAGATTTTTTTGCATATATTATGGATTCTATTCTCTTTTCAATGCATATGCATTAGCATTAATGGGCAAAAAGAAGATAGATCCATTTGCACTTCTGCCCAGTATTAGCAGCAAAATTCATTACATTCACACACTCTCTGACTCTTCTGATTCCTTTTGAAATAATTCCAAATATTCATCATTCAAGGACTTCAGGGAATAAATTATTTTCCCTTTCTAGAATGTCCACCAAAAAAGATCAAAATTATTTCATTTGGTATTATAATTTACTCCACAAACTTTGCAGTTCATTTTCCTCTAATTCCGTGTGTTGTGGAAAGGGTTTGCTGTAAAGTTGGCTCTGCTTGGGAAGGACTCATTTTGTAACCCTGTTTATTCTCCCTGTTTAATTATCCAGTGCAAGGATAAGAGGAATGATTTTATCACGTGATGCTGCTCTCAGTGAGGCATCTGATAATAACTTTTTGAGTTGGAATTCCTTCTCTCCTTTGCAGCCAGAACAACGGGAGTTCAGTGTCCAAAATCTGTTTCTGGTATTGCTTGTGAATCTCTGCAATTTTCTGTGACCTTCAGGGCTAATGGTGAAAAAAAAATTTGCCGCCTCTTCCCCGTGAAAAACGTGGCTTTGGTTTTGTTGGTTTTGTTGGTTTTGTTAGTTCTTAGTGGAACACCAGAGGAAGGTTTCCTTCCCTCAGACCAGGCGGGTGCAATCACAGGGATTTCCGTGTGTGGAGCTGTGGGTTTTCTCAGGATGCTTTTATCAGCAGCCTAAAATTTTGCAGTTTTCCATAGGAATGTGGGAATCAGTGGGAATTGGCACATTACAGATGCACTTTAAATCTTTCCAGGTTTGAAGTCAGTGGGTGTCTTTCTACAGTTTGGGATCCATCTGTTACTATATCAAATAAAGTCTGGGGGAGAGAATTTATTGGTATGGGTTTGGTTAGCAAGGAAAGGCTTTGAGGATGGAATATTGGAGCTGCAGAGATGAAAGCACCTGCAACAAAAGAAAATATAATGGAAGTTTTGCTTTTGGGCTAAGTAATGTTAAAATGCTCAAAATTATCTGGAGATAATATTGCAGATGTTCTTAAAATGAGAGACTGGACTGGATTGGAAGGGCAAGTATGAAGAGACACTGGGAATGTAGAGGGAACAGTTTTGGGGTTTTGGATTTTTGGTTCTTTTTTTTTTTTTTTTTTTTTTTAATTTTTGCACAATTAACAGGTTTCCTCCTCGTTTAAAAATCTCCACTGGCAGAAGGATGGAGAATTCCCTAACTGGAGATGGTGTATGCATATGTACATGTACAATCTAAGAAAAAATAAAGTATTTCCAAAAGCAGCAACTGGAAAAAATGTGAATATTCTGTAAAATTTAATTGCTTTATCAAGGTTTCCATTTCTTTCCCAGCAAAGATATGTAATTTTAAAGTGATATAGGCCTCAGGCAATGAACGCTTACTGTCAACAAATTATGCAAGATTCATATATCATATTTTTTGAAGATTTTGCCATTCAATACAAATCTTTTTGTTCCTATGGCAACCTTGATGCGATCTGAAATGTACACAGTATTAGACACAAAGCATTGAATCCTGGCCTGGTATCTCTCCTGGAATGAAAGCACCCTCTTATGCAATGAGATTATCCCAAAGCAAAGGGAACAACCAGTGAAATAAAATCAACCCACTCAATTTTCGGCATGTTTTTCACAGCAGCACTCGGATTGGAGCAGGAAGGAGGGGCCACGCACCAAGGCTGACCTTTCTTTGTGCCTCAGATGAAGAGTCAGTGTTGTGCTGGTCACACGGAAGTGATGAGGGTGTCCTGAAAGCTGGGAAGTGGCTCTGTGTTCTCAGATCTCTCCAGACCTGTTGCACATCACCACGTGCAGGCTGTGTTCTTTCGTGGCTCATCAAAAATGTAAAACTGCTGAATGCCTTGTTGTGAGCTCAGGGGCAAGTCCAGGACCAGACTATAGGATTGCCTGCTCTGCCCCTTTCTGTACATCACAAGTTTTTAATTAGTGGATGCATTACTGTCATTACCGTGTCTAAATACCAGAGACAATGTTTTCTCCTGCAGAGGAGGAACAAGAGCAAGGTTTAGCGCTAAGTTTGTGCCTCCCTCTAATACAGATACTAAATGATTCATGTTCCAGATTTGCTGTTAGGAGAGGGAACATCATAACCTCCTTAAGTTCTTATTAACTGGTTTTACTTTCTTTAAAACGTATTTTGTTAAGCAAGTGAAACATAAAAACTTCACCTGCTCCGTGATTGATGACCTTTCTCACGGAGTCTGTGAACAGGAACAACAGAAGGATATTGGCATAATTAAGAAGTTTTTGCAGGGGCTGTACACTGATCAAAATGACTCAGACAGGCATTCAGCTGGATCATTGCCCCTCATGCCTCACCTACTGTCAAATCAGCTCCAACAGCCCCCACGAAGACTATTTTAGGCACGTCAGCAAAATGCCACCATGAACTTTGAGCAGCAATTATAGGCATGAAATATATTGGCCTTGCAGTGATTTAAGATGAACTCCTCAACAGCATCTGTCCAGACACTAATCTCTTACCATGTATTACTTTTCCTCACCTTACAGGTATTAGCTGTTAAGGAGGCATTCGCATTTTCCCAGACAAAACCCAGACTTCAAAACGTAAAAGCCAAACTAATTGTAGCGGCAAGAGAGCACTTGTGTGGAATGCCTCCCTTTGAAATGCCAGTTACTAATGCAAGAAGTTCAGTGGAATGGAAAGAGATTTAGACCAGATGGCAGTGCAAGGAATATCTATTGGATATTAATGTCTGCTGTTCTGGAATTGTTTTTCAAACAGCTTTTGTTTAGGACTACAAGAAAGAAAGACAATTTCAATGGGCGTTGAGTCAGGCTCTTCTTCTGTTGGTGGCGTTGTCTCCTGAAGTCCCTTTCTTGTATTTGTTGTAGTTTCTTGAGGCAGTGAGGTCTTTATCCTGATTATAGAGCTATTCAAAAATCTTTGGTTTTAATACTTACAAACCTTAAAATAAAATCCTAAAATAGCTGATTGGAATGAGCCTCTGGAGGTCACCTGGCTGAGAACCCGCTTGGAGCAGGGCCAGCCTAGATCAGGCTGCTCAGGGCCCTGACCATCAAGTTTTGAGTATCTGCTGGGCTTATTATTCTTTCAAGTCAAATCTCAGCATGTCAATGCCAAAAATGACCTCTAGCTTGAACAGATCATGGTCTTCAGTCATGGACAGCCACTTGACTTCAGATGATACCTAAATTCTCTGAAAGTTAAATTTTCTGTGTATCAGATGCTCGAGTTTTGTCCCTGATCCCATGGTAACTCCTTATACTTTGTGGGGATGCATGACTTCAGCCCCAGAACAGAAGGACTAAGTCTGCAATAAACATAGAACTTTGGTTTTTTCTTCTTGTTTGTTTGATTGTTTCTCTGAAGTTTTTGAGTTTGTTTCATTTTGTTTCTGGTACAAAAGCTTTTTAGTGGACAGGCAAGGTAAGATGCCTTCCAGTTTTCATAAATTCCTTTGTGCTTCCATACTCTATAAATGGAGATTTCAAGAAAATTTTTTGAGAGTACAGAGTGCTTCAGCCTAAAAAAGAAGTCAGTGGTATGCATTAAGTATAAAAGAGTTTCCAAAAAGTTGGATGCCATGAAGTGGATGCCAGTAATGTATTTTTAAATTTGTCTGGGCTTTCTTTTCCTTCTTTTTGTCCATTTGTAACACTCTTACTTTCTTTTGAAACAATTTCATGGTTTCTCCTAAAACTACATAAATTGATGCATTATATTTGAGTGGTTTTTAAAACAGGCAAAATGACCAATCTGCTTTTCATAAAGAAAAACAGGACTTTCTGTTTCCTTGTGGCCTTTAAATCCTTTTTCCCCCGCTGAGGTCTATTGCAGTTTATGAAAAGATATTCTCTGAGTGTAGATGAAAGCCTGAAGTGGCAGAAAGGAAAATAAATTCTCGGCTACAGAAAGCAAAGTCCAGGGAGATCTTGGCTGGTGAAATTAGAGCAGATTGAGGAGGTGATCATGGGTCTCCTTGTTTCTCCAACCACACAGGAAAACCAGAAGGAAGAGGGGCAGTTTTGCAGAGAGAACAGCAAGTGCCAATTTGAGTAGGTGCTCCCTGAAGTTGAGGAATGAGCAGTGCCAGGGTGAAACGTGGCACTTGGGCAACTCTGCCCTGATATTGGCAATTTTGCACATTTCTGTGCAATCCCTGCATTCTCCCTACTCCAAATTTTCCCTTTCCTCTTTCCTTTCCTTTTCCCTTTCCCAGTTCTTTTTCTACAGAGCCAAACCCACAGCTCTGACTCCTCAGTAGCTCTCTCTGGGCTGAAGGTGAAACATCTTTATCTACTAAATTAGGGAGCTTGCTTTCCACCAGACAAGGGCTCCTTCTTTGCTGAATGCATACAATATAAATCAAAGCATGTGCCATTATTAATAAATAAGGTATTGGGTAGGCTTTGTCTGGAAGTCTGGTTGAAAGCACTGATTATGATCCAATAACTTCTGAAAAATGCATCGTTGCCTTTGGGATATTGAAGCATGGAATAATTAAACTGCAAGTTTGCAAAAGCAGGGCTGTAAGCACAGAGAGGGATATTTTCAGCAACTGATTCACTTGTAGGGTTAGATATATTTTTTTCCTGATTTACTGATAAATATCCCACTTACACATTTCAGAATACTAAATGAATTATTGAATATTTTCAATAGATACTATTTCAATAGATTTCAAAACTGTGCTAGTAATCAAAAATCAATGGTGATTGAACCTGCACTTGGGGTTTGTGGTGCTGCTATTTAGGATTTTAGGACTATTATGGGCCAAATAGAAAATTACTTGACTGCTATTGAAAGGAAATTTTGTGCAGCAATGCTAAATTCAGATGCAACATCTACTGTTTTATTGGAATTAAACATCTCTCAATTCTCTTGAATTTTAATCGTTGCATGTAAAATGTAATTGTGCTATAGCTGATTACAAACAGGAAAGTTATTTCTTTTGGCTACTTAGTCTGGTTATCACTGGGATAGACTGGAGAAAATGTGCTTTTCTGTCTATGAAACCTTCAGATCCTGCTTGGATGCTTCCTCTGTCACCAGAGAAAAGGAATCTGGTCCCTGATCCTCTGTCTATTGTAGGATCAACCCCGCGTAGCAGTGGAAGTTACAGGAGAGGAAGTCTGATGTTTTACCCAAATTCTTTTCCAATTCCATATTTCAGTCACATCTGTGTACTTCTCTTTATATACAGAACATTTCCCGGGGACTGTGTGGGCTGAGGATAAGGGTTTCCAAAGGTGTCACTAGAACAATCTGCAAAATCTACAGGGAGAAGCACTGCCCAGTCCCTCTGTGCTGTGATTAATCATCCCAGTGCATCTTAATTCATCACAACTTGATGAGAGTGTGCATTACAGTTAATGCTGCTGTAGGACACGGGAGGGTTTGACACTCAGCAGGAGTGATAAGAGGAAAAACAGTATAAAAGCACAGAATAAAACAGTTTTCTGTCACAGCATTAAGCTGGATGTACTTTCTGGTCTTGAAGTTTAATAGAAATCTTTAATTAAGGACATTGGCGCTGAAATCTTTAGGTTCGATAGCCTGGACTCTGACTTACAGCACGCTGCACCCTTTCCTTTAGTTTGCAGATTCTCAAACTGAAAACCTTTCAGCAACATGTACCTGTTCTTCAAATCTCATCTCAGAGGGATGAACGCTGCAATTAACAATTCAGAACCCTTTATCTTTTAGTAACCACACAGAAAAATTAACTCAAGCAAATGTAATTTAGAATAATAATAACATGTTTTCCAAATGTTTCCTACATTAAATCGTGGTGAAGATGGTTACTATAGTACCACTGCTGGATTTTATTGAAAATAAAGTAATTCAGGGTGGTACATGTTCTCTTGAGAGCTTTTCTGTGTGTTTAAAAGAAGTGAAGGATGCGAGTATGAGACTGCAAGAGAGCCTTCTGTTTTTTGTTGAGTGATTTCAGTGCTTAGCTACATTTTGATACAAAAGCAATAGAGCAGTGTTTATTTTCAGGGAAAGGTTCTGAACTTTGCTATTTGTCAATGGATATTTCTAAAATTTCCGCAACATATGAGAGGCAAAAAGAATAAAGGATGTGTACCAAGTTTTCCACCAAAATAAATATTAGACCCAAGATAAATAGTTCACCCAGGTTATTAACTGTGTGGTAAATAAATCCATTGAAGTTTGCTTGCTGCTGTTTACCCAAGGTATTTTGCTGACATGAGGTTGAATGTGCCACCCAGCCTTCTAATTAAATGTCACTGAGGAGCCTGTAAAAAGGTTTGGCTCCAAAAAAACACACACAGGAGTCACAGGCCAGGTTTTTTGTTAAACTTGGTTGTAAATTGTTTGCAAATTTCCCAAACTGAGTTCTAGAACGGTTCATGCACACAAGTCTTTAAGGATGTGTAAAGGCTTAAGCAAAGAGGCTCTCCCCATTAAATGGGTGCTTCTAGGTAAGAAAACCTCACTCACTGAGCTGCTTGAGTGAGGGAAATATTCATGATGTGGATTTGATGTCCTAGATTCTCATAGTCCAGAGGGAGTCTAATCCAGTGCATCTTGGTTTTTGCACTTTTCTGGTGGTTTGTTCGTGCTTCCTCACGCTCTGGGAATGTGCCCTCACCCTGTTTTCCTGCTGGTTGTGGATTTGATGCACCACTTTTCCTGCGCTGGGCCACCACTTACTTGGACCTGACATTCACATTACTGCTGAGTAAAGTTGGAGTTGTTACACCAGGACTACCATCAACATTTGCTCACAGTCAGATTGTAAATAGGTCACCATCAGTGAATTAGAGCCAGAGCCATTTGCCAGTGTGTGGTCACGGGAAGTTTTATGGGAAAAAAACCCTCAAAGACTGGTTAATCTCTGGCCTGGCACATGCTGGAACTGAGTCAACAGAGAGACACAAGAACTTGTCCTGTCTCTGTGGGCTCCTAGTGGAGCTCAGGAGAGGCTGGGAGCTGCTGGGAGAGGCAAACAGGGAGCTTTCTTGTGCAAGGAAAGGTTTGAGGAATTGTGCAAAACCAGCTCTCAGCCAGCGGATGGGACGTGATGAGGGAGAGGGGAAGAGCCTTGGGAAGGGTGATGGCGTGGCTGCCAGCCAGGACAAAAATAGTCCTGATGGTGGGATGGGTTTGTTTTTAGCACCAGACCAGCTGGATAGAAGACTTTCCTCCTTCCAGTGGGTTGGCTTCTGCATATGCTGCAAGGCTGCAATTTCTATATAAACTGTTTTATAAAATTTGCAGATTTGGCACAGAGGCAAAGGATGAAGTTAACCTTACTTCCAGGTTAGAAAGCCTTATTAGGTTTTGGTTGAGACCCTTGAAATGCTAAAATTCACCCTATTTGTTAGGGAGGAGATACAAAAGCCTTTGTTTTCTTTCCCACTGCTTGCAGCATTCAGTAGGGTGAGGCAGGAGAAGGCAAAAGGAACTCGAGTGGCCTTTTTGGCACCCGGGTTGCACATGAAAAAGAAGTGCTAAATCATATCTCACATCTCAGTCTTAATTGCTTACTTTGCTACACATTAACACATTAAATGTGTAGCACAAATATGTTTCTCTTTAGCTGCTATGGATGATGTAGTTTGCCAAGTTTTTCTTGTTGTGTAAAGTAAATTATCTTTTTGTGGCCATATTTTATTTAAAGTTATGCACCAGGTGCTTCCAGTGGGCGTGTGAGTCTTGAACTGAGCCTTTAGTGCTTATTTAACTTCAATATGTGAAGAACACGTGTCACAAAACCCACGTGAATGGATGTCTTAGGGTCAGGTGGAATCTTCTGACTCAGGAAAAATATATCTCAGTGTGGAAATTTCTGGAAGATTTAGGAGGATGCTGGGGAAATCCTGCTTCAGACTGGTGCTGGAACTGATCGTCAGATCCAGGCTTGAGTGGCTGTGGGCATCTCATTACAGAGATGCATTCATATAAAGCAGCCCTGTACCTGTAAGGTTTTGTTCCATAGTTTTGCCTTGTTTTCATCATGTTTATTTTTTTTCTTCTGGCCACAATCAGAGCTGCATCTTTTCTTTGAAACTTTTTATTTTTTTCAAGTCCTGCAATCCACATCTGTATGAAATATCTCTTAAGGCTCATGTCACACAGAAGTAGTCGTAGATAACAGATAAAATGGACAGATTGCAAAATAGCACCCAGAAGAAAAGTAATTTTCTGAAATTCCTAAATAAATTGTTCTCTAATTCACAAATAATGCAGTACATATTTAAGTTGTTAGAAAGAATGATTACTGAATGCAGAGCTCAGAATTCATAAGAGAGCAAAAGCATATATAGAATTGAGAAAAAATGAACTATAAAAATACAGAACTTCTAATATTTAACTGATTTCCTTCATAAATCACTTGCTGCTAAATGTAAAACAGTCAGGTATCAAAAGCAAAATCATTTCTTTAAGGAAAATAACTTTCAAAAGCTGTTGTGTCTATCATAAATTCTACTTCAAATAGTGTAAATAATGTCCCCGGTTTGCATATTAGAGAACACCTCAGACTTTGCCTTTTGCTCTTGTCAATCAGAAACAAGAATCAAAAAAAATCAATAGACTGAATTTAAACTGTTGGTCCCATTTTGATGTAGCTTAACATAATGATAAATGGCACATTAGAATACTGTGCTTTCACCCCCAAAATATAGCACAGAAAAAGAGGAAACAGTGCTAAACTCAGGGTCCGTTGGAATATGCAGAGGAGCAGAATCAGGGCATCCAAACACAAAATACTAAGGCAAAAGTTTTGTTTCATGCTTTTTTTTTTTCCTCCCCTGAGATTGAATTCCAGATTAAAACTGGTTTTATTTGAAATTCAGCTGTTCTGAGTTTGAGATATTTGGCCACCCACAAGAATATTTTGACACTTCAAAGTTGTTTGGTTAACAAGAATTATTTCCTAAACTTATCCTTCAGATTTGATAGATACTTTGATTACTGGTGTCCAAAACACTCTGCTTTCACCAGGGAAACATTTTCACCAGATATAACTAAGACAGAATTCCTCTGAAAACTCTCAGGAAGACAGGGTACTTCATCAGGATATGGGGAGCACAAAAGCATGATTTATTTTGATGAATCTGCCGTATTTCCAGGAATCAGCTCATTCAGCAGCTGACGATCTTTGGCACACTGCCATTTTTGGATTTTTTTATGTTACACGTCGTGTCAATGGTGATTTCATTGAAAAGGACCAGAGAACTGAGCTCCACCAGCAGCCCTGGCTTACTGTTGAATATCTGACATTGCTTCATCTAATCAGGTGTTACCAAAGCAGATTTTTCCTGTTTTTTTTTGGTTTTGTTGTTTTTATTTTTCAGTCCCCTTTATTGGACCCTCTGTCTCTGATGTAAGAGCTCGTGTATTTTTGTTACTGGGAGGCAGAAATTTTCGAAGCTCTTTGTGCTCCATCTTGTTATTGCTGCTACAGCAGCTTTTGTGGTGGTCAATATTACTTGGGTGGAGTAACACAGACATTTTCCAGGCTCCATCAAGCGCACAAGGACACAGAGGGAGTGGGAATAATAGCAGTGGCCATCTGTGTTCTTCGTTATTGTCAGCGCAGAGACGCTGAGCCCGCTCACAACTGAGAGCTTCATCTGCACCATGGCAACAGAGAGATGATTACAAGGGATGCAAGTCAAAGGAGATCAGGGATGTATAGAAATGAAAGGAATTCCCTGTTTCTGAACCCAAAAGCCAGCCCTTAAATATCTGTTGGTAGTTATATTTTCAGGACTCTCAATGCTTTGTGTTCTCCTGCCCATTCCATCTCCAGGGATAAAGCCAGGAAAAAGAACTGCCTGTGGAAGCTCAGTGCAGGCTGTGTAAGCAAATTTTAGGGAGAGAAGTGGTTTTGAGAGGCCAGAATAAAGACAGGTTAGAAAAACTAGAAGATGCATGTCCCAATAAGTGAGGTATTCAACAAGATTCAAGTACACAAGCATGGGTTTGGCATAAGGAGAGCTGAATTTTCCATTCTTTATTTCTGGTTGATTCCTATGTTTCTGAAAATTTTAGGGTCAGAAGTAATGGCTAACAAAATGCAGTTTATAGCTCCTAATCCTGGATGATTCCTGATGTAGGAATTTCCAGAAGGGAAAGCAGAGAATTCACATAAATGTCTTTTGAATCCTTTAGTCTTGATTTCTGATTTAGAGGAGCCCGTGTTAAGGTTTTATTTAGGATCAGGATCAGTATGTCTCCCATCCGAATGCCTACAAGAGATTCATTCTGGAAAGTAAATTGAGACCCAGAACTAGGAATTTCAAATTTCTTGGTCTTATTTTTTTGCTCATTTCTCTTGCGGTCAAGAACAGCAAGAGAACCAAAAGAGAACTTTGAAAGCATTTGCTGTATTCCAGGGAGGGGTAACAGAGGCTTGGTGTAACGGGCTTCCGATACTCATTCTTATGAGGGATTTGGAGCAGGTTCTTATAACTTCATGCCCCTCTTGGAGCTCCTCCATATCTCTGGAAGTTCTGCTCTCCGTTGGAAAGCAAATGTGCAGAGTCTTGACAGGTGACAGGTACCAGTTCAGCTGAAATGAGCCTTTTGAATTCAGATAAGTGCTGATTTTCCAGGGCTGTGTTTCTTACAAAAGGCCACTTGGAATTATCTGGCTCTACTTTTCTTCTCTGAAGCAAAAAGTGCCCGTAGGTGTTTCCAAATGTTTTTAATTTTAGTATGAGGCAAGTGTTTTCCCATCAAAAGACCACGTTCTCACAGCTTGGAAAACAGCTTTGGTAACTTCTGCTTCCTAGAAAGTGGAATGAACATTGGGCATGAAATTTCTGTAAGATGAAAAGGGCTTTGAACAAGAAAAGCCTCTTCAAGAATAAACAGTTTACAGTGTTTAATCAAATGAAAAATGTGATTCCTGGGGAAGAGGGACTTTTTAGCTGCCCCTCCACAGAAGGTAGCAAAAACATTAAAAATACATTTGCCACTGATAGGTTGAATTCATTTTAGCTGGCATAAATGGGACAGATGAGCCATTCAAATGTCTGATGAGTACTATATAATAAAATATTTATCACCTTCTCATGGTCACTGCATGAGAAGCCAATAATTTGTTTTCTCTCAGCACTGGTATTTTGTGGTACTTATAATAAATTATACATTGCAAGCTCTCATCCTTCACCTTCTTTCTATTTACCTATCTAGTCTGAGATCTCATTCATCAACGTGTAGCTGGGCTGGGGACAAAAGTGAGGCTATAAATTCGTGTATTCTAAAGAATCATGGAATTTATAATGAATAATGGTAGGGGGCAACACGGCTGGGCTGCGACTACAGGTGACATTTGAAGCTGTAAAGTGGGAATTGAGCAAAATTTTTAGAAATATATAAATACATATATACATATATATATGGGAAAATGTTAGCCTTGGTTGTGTTGGCTGCTGATTTGGATTTTGGATAACAGCTCTAAACAATCAAAGCTGACCAGGTTTTGGCCCATTACCACGCTCAAGCTGATGCCACAGATTTAGTTCTTCCCATGACTGTCAAATTCTCTAAAGCAACTTTCAATGTCAGAGATATAAAATCTTTTATTTGCTTTGCATTGATGCAGAGAAGAAAATATTGGGATGAGAAAATCACTCCCAAATGATAGTCTTTCTAGCATCTCGATACAAAGTCTTCAATGTCAAAGGGGGAGGTTTTATTTCAAAAATTGAAAACTTGACCCTGGGAATGCTTCAAAATATGAAGAAAATTAGCACCTTTAGCTCTCAAACATAATTTTTTTTTTTTTTTTCCAGTGTGGAGGGGAAATAAAATTCTTGCTTTTCATTGACATATTTTAGCCAAGGTCTCCTTCATAATTCTTGAGAATTCCTTCTGGAGACATTCGGATGGAACTGTGCTGCTGTACAAGAGAGTGATCTGGTCTTGTGCTGAGTTCTGATGTGTCAGAAGGCAGAATTTTTTCTTTTATTCTTGCTGCTTCCAATCAGAAATCATTTGACCTTAGCACAGAGATAAGACCACCACTTGCCTCACTTATTCAGGAAACTAAATCAGTCAGTGTTCAGGAGGATGGCAAAGTTCATTATTCACTGCTCAAAAAGTCTTCAGAAATCTATCATTTCTGCGAAGTCCATAAGCCTGTAAATTAATTTCTCATGACAAAATCATTTAAAATGCACAGCTTAAAGGATTTTTAAATGACCTTCAACTTGGATGATACAGGGAAAATAAACCTAGAGTCTTTCTCAATCAATCCAGTTGAAGCCCTGTGTACATTTTGACCATCCAGACCCGGGGTTAGGTACAGTTTGGGAGCGGGGGTTGTATTGCCTGAAGACACCTGCAATTTAAATCACATTTTGTGTTAATGAGAAGCTTTGGCATCAAGATTCCTGTGCTCCTGAACTCGGTGTTTCAGTTTAGTGAAGTCCTCTCTCGGGGATCGAGACTGCAGGTCTTGGAAAGCCACATTTAGAGTTTAAAATTCCTCAAAATTTTAAGGTACAGTAGGGTTACTGATACAAACATTTTTATAAGTTGACAGGACTAACTTTAAGTTCCATATTTTTAATTTTTTTTTTTTTTCTTCCTTGGAACAATTTCCAGCTTTTCCACTGAACAAAGTTTTGGTTCCTTTTTGAAAACACTGCTGTAAACACAATATACCAAAAACCATTCTTCATAGCTATGTAGAAAGATTTTTCTTACTGCCATTTTTGTAGTGTAGAGAAAGAGTTCCACAAAGATTTTTGGAATTAAATCTATTCTTATGAAGAGAGCAAAGCAAAGAAATGACAAAAGTAAAATCTGTTATCAGGATCCCTGTGTACTGAGTAAACACAGAGATAGCATGTGTGTTCTTTGCATATTTTATTAATACATAAATTAGAATGACTCTAATAACTTTTCATGGAGTTAGTGGAATAATTTGTTGCGAAGAAGTCACCCAGTAAAATGCACTTTTTCCTTTAATTGCTTTTGTTTGCATATACATGTGCAGATACATACATATAGGCATAAGTGATAAATTTGTTTGTTATCTTTATAGATAAATTATTCTATCAAGAGAATTTAGCCCTGCTGTGTTTGAAGTTCAGGGAGGGATGGGATTAAAGGGAAAAGAGAAAAGTAGCTCCACTGTCTCTGACTTGCAATGATGATTTGTCCATTCTGATTTCAAAACCATTCCCTTTTTCAATTCTACTATTGCTTTCAAAATCAATTCCTTAGAGCTTGTTGCCTCAATTGCACTTTGGGGGGTTCTTTTATTTTCAGGTGAATAGTAAATTATGAGTGATGGCTAACCAGCTCTTGGAAAATTTATGGAGGTGATGGTGAAAATTTTTGAACTGTCATGTTGAGCTCAACTAAAATGTTAGGTTTACTTCATACAAAAATGTGCTCATGAATGAATTTTACAATTATGCAATTTCATTTTTTATTTCTCTTGTTATACATGGAATAATTAAATTAATGTAATAATACAGTAGTAAATTCTATAAATTAAGATAATGTATCCTAATGCATCTTAAATTAATAACTAAGTTCTGAAACTTCAGTCTCTTAACATACTGCAGAAGTTTAACATGGAATTTAAATCCTGTACGTAGCTGTTTCTTTCCTTAGTCTGGATAACAGAAGTTAGTTTAAAATACAACAAAACACAAGTTGTCAGCTTGGCCTTAGTCCTGACATCAAAAGGTATTAAAATGTTTCCAAGAAACCAAATGAGAACTAAAGCACTATCTTAATCAGTTTAAAATCTTGACAAAAAGTAGGGGATATAAACTGGAATCTGAAAAATAATGCCAGATGTTTGCATATAGAAAGGTATAAATATAAAATAAAGGTATTTACTCCTCCGGTAAGTATAGAAAGAAGTAAGCCTGGAAGGATTACTTGTTATATTATTTTCTATAAAATATTCTGTTACGAATCAAGGTCAATATTTGTAAAACTATTTTTTTTAAAGTTTGTGACTAACTTCTTGATTGAATTTTGATTTCAGTTTCCATACCTACACACCTTTATACTCTTTTTTTTGTTCTTTCACACTATTTAAAATACATATTGCACTATTAAATTCTGCAGTCCCTTCCTGACTGTTTCTTAAGATCAGGTTTGCTGGGAGAGGGAGGCTCTGAGGGAATTCCCTCCTGCAGTTAGGGTCACTCTGTGCAGCCAATGCTTTGATTTATTGGAGTGACCACTAAGTTGCCACTTCCCTTCCTAAGAGCAAATCCTCAGGATTGTGCAGGCCTGACAGATTTCAGTGAGAAATTGCCACAGTGCTCACTCTGCTTCATAAACATCTGTATTTCCAGCGCAGCCCCTCTCTCAGGAACGGGAGCAGCTCTCCTCAAAGGCAGACTTTCCTTTTTCTCTCTGGGTGCAGTGATGGAAGAGCCTTGGAGGGTGTTGTGCAGTTGTGCTGATAAATTATTTAATGGCAGAAAGGAGCTGACTACTTGAACTTTCCTCTTGACCTAAGCTGAAATACCAGCCAGGGTGAATTTGTGTGTAAGGCCGTGTAAACTGAACTTCTTATCTCATATGCAAAGCCAGGATTTCCTAATGCTTGTCACCGTACCAGGGAGGCCTCCTGATCCCTTGCAAATATTTGTGCTTGTTTCTGCTGCTGCAGAAGTTCCAATATCCGTGTGTTCTGCAAATCCAAAGCTCTTGTGGGAGCTGGGGGTGAAGTTGTCAACAGCTTGGCAAATGTGAAATTACTCAGAGGATGCTACAAATAGTAGAGGGCGTGCTGATACCTTCAGCAATAAAGGCTGAGTGCAGGCATGAGCAGACTCATAAAGAGAGGTTATTTTTCAAAATATATTTCTTATTACATGTACATTTTGCATATATAGCTAGGAAGGCTCTTTTGATGATTGGCTTGTGTGTGGTTGTACAGTGTTTATTCCTGCTTCAGGGAGGAGAATGTGCTTCCTCAAAGAAGCAAAAGGAAAGGTGTTCCTGCCTGAATACAGCAAAGGCTGTCTGTTAATGAATTTACATGTAATTTTGGTAATATAAATGCTTAAACACCAACCCTCACTATCCTAAGTGTTTGCGAAACTTCAAAAAGAGCAACAGGAAATCAAAGCACTCATTCATATATCAGGGGAAAGCCAAAACTCTCACTTTCAGGAGTACAGTTGAAGGAGTAAGTAAAATATGAGAGTGTGGCTTTTTGAGATGTCACCTATGTGCTGGTTTAACAATTTTATGCAAAAAGTGTTTTTAATTAAAAATTGTCTTCCTGTTTTCCTGAGAAGATTATTGTTATGGTAGAATTAATATTAAAGTGTTCTTGTAGTAAATTATTACCTCTATTATTATTCTGATGTTTAAAAATTGCCAGACTGTTTTCTATCTTTTTTTTAAATGTCCCTTACCAGCAAGTGTATGTGATTAATGCTAAAATTTACTTAGGGATGAACTCATCCAGCCAGTCATTTCCAGGAGCAGTTATTATCATGTTTTTTGTATTGAAAACATATTAAAACTCTAAGAGTTCAGAAGCATAAAGCAGGCACAAAGCAAAGCCTATTATGGTACTGTTTACCAACAGATTTATAATTACAAAATAAATTAAGCATGAAATGGAACACTTTTCATTTTCTGCCAAAATGGTATGAAATATTTGATGTTGCTTTACAGATTATTCTGGAATAGCTTTGAAAGTGAATAATTCTGAAGGTTGTCATGGTATTTTAGCGGAACCTGAACATATCTCCATTAAAACACCCATGTCCTTTTTTCCTGCAGATAATCAGAACACTCAAGGAAGGGGGAGAGGCTATTCCAGAACTCGGTCTTCCAATCAGGACAATGATGATGCATAAAACAATTCATTTCATAAGAAATACAGAATGACAATATTCTCTCCCTCATAAATATCTTAAATTATAACAGCAAATACAAAATGATGGAATACCTTTTAATTTTTTGAGGTTTTTTTAGTGGGAAAGCCACATCTGAATGCCTTTAGTTCTGTGTGCCTACAATTCTGATTGACTTCTGGATATTGAGAAAAACAGTTTACAAATTGAAAAATGGCCAGTTAATTGGCCATTGAAACTCTGCATAAAAGCCAAACGTTCTGCCTGAGCAGAGTAATTTCTGGATCTCTGCTTCTCAGCATCCTCTTCAGCACCACACCCCGCATTCATTCCTTCCCTTCAACAGTTGCTTTATTTTTATCTTTCACACCTTTGTTTGAGAGGAGCTTTAATAAACATCCTTTCCAAAGCTGATCCTTGGCAGCTGATCCTTAAGAATTCGGTTTGTTGATGAGTGTCGAAAACCCCCAGCACCAGGGATTGGAGGCTTGGAGGGGACCTTTCCCCTCTCTCAGGCTGAAGAACCCCTCCCAAAGCTGCCTCCTCAGGGGTCACAAACACTTCTCCCGTGCCCATGGCTCTTGTCTGAACTGTTCATCCCCAGGATCAGCAGGGATCTCCCCCTGCCTCTTACCCAGAGTGAGGAATGCTCCGTGCATCCATCAGTAACCAGCATCAGCAGCCCCCTGAAATCAGAAGCTTCTCCAAGGTCAAATTCCTGCCTTCCCAAGGGTGGGATGATCCCTGCTCCCATTATAAGCAGCAGGGCTTATTATCTTTGATGTAATTAATGCCTGAGCTGATCTCAAAGAATGGGCTGCAGGAAAGGCGAGGATCCCGGCGTGAGTTCTGTGCGTGTAAACAGTCACCTGTGGGCTGCAATTTCAAGAACTTCTTTCTCCTTATTTTTCAACAAAACTAACACATATGTTTCACACAGAGGAAGTCTGGCTGTTTTCCCCATTTCTGCCATCTCCTGATTTTTCATTTTCCAACACTCATTCCAATTCAGGAAGATAATGAATATTCAAGATTTCATCTCCTGTTAAGCAGTAGGGTTTTAAGAACCCAAATGGTGTTTGGTTGTTGTTGTTGTTTTTTTTTTTTTTTTTTTTTTTTTTTTTTTGTTTTGTTTTGTTTTGTTTTGTTTTGTTTTGTTTTTTTTTTTTTTTTGTTTTTTTTTTTTTTTTTGGTTTTGGTTTTGGTTTTGTTTTGTTTTGTTTTGGTTTTTTTGTGGTTTTTTTTTTTTTTTTTTTTTTCCCAACAGTTCCAAAATGCATTAAATGTCCTCAGTTTTCTTAAGAAGGAATATTTTCTGATACCTGGGCTACACCACCTGAGGATGTTGCTCTGCATTTACTCCTGCTGGCTGCTGGCTGCTGGCAAACGCTTTGCTTGTTCAGGGGCATTTTTCCCTGTGTAAGTGCCTAAGTGTTCACCTCCAGAACTGGTGGAAATTTTCAAATCTGGAGTTTTGAACCCTGGTGGGTGATAGCAGCATTGCCCAGCTCAGTGTCAGGTGTTGGGGCAGCCTGACCCTGCTTGCCAATTCTCCTTGGAAGCCTCTAGGGAGATTGGCACTCCTCTCCTCCTCTGTGCTCCTTCAGACCCTCTGCTGGAAGATATTTAGCACCTAGAAGCGCTTGCTGCAGCCCTTACTAATGCAGTGCTTTGTTTCCTTTTTCCTTGGATTCCAGTGTTCATTTTTATCCCTTTTTCCCTTCGACTGCGAGCTCCTTGGCCTGGGAGTCTTTGCGCTGTGTTTGCCTGACACAAGGGGTCAGGTCCATTCCAGCCTGGTGGTGACGCAGCTGAGGTTCAACCAGACAATGGAACAGCTCTCTGTGCTCGTTCTTGGACTCTCTGGGATTTAGTTATCTCCTCGTTGGGATTATTTAAGCTGGACTGCCCAGTCTTTGGAGTTTAGTGACTTCTTTTGTTAAATGTAGATTTACTGCGAGGATTCACTGCCGTAGCCGTCTCCCACAAGGATAGAACAGAAGGTGGTAAACCAAGCAGATTTTAGTGTAAATTATTCAGAGTTTTTTTCTCTTCATTGTGTCAGATTCCCTGCAGAATATCACGGCCCAATGAGGTACTGCTGATTATTTCTTGAGGTCCAAATCTATGTGTAGTTCACATATATTATATATGTTCCTTTAAAATCAAATTAGAAGGAACATGTTTGACTCGGTCCTCTCGCTAAGGAGAGGCGCATTAATGAATGATTAGCATGCAGTGGAGTCCTCATGGCTGAGCTAATAAAATCCAAATATTTTGAGAACTAAGCCTATAATACAGCTTGATGGTTCTGCATCATTGTCATTTTTAGTGGGTTTAGTACTGTAAAACTTCACATGTGAGTAGTTGCTGGCTTCCTAATTGAAATACTTTATTGAGAAAATTTGCCTGAATTGACTCATACACAAAAGAGTTTCTAGGATCTGTCTTGGTTTTTCTGGAGGTGAGGCTTGGCTGGGAGCCACAGAAGGTCCCAGCGCTTTGTTGACATCTAAATTTCTAAAGTGATATTGGCTGGAATTACTGAGTAGAAAGAAGAGGCAGTTTTAGGGTTACTGTTTCCCAGGCAAGAAAATGTCTGTGTGGCTGAAAACTAAACACAGCAGCTCACAATGACTTGACTTCACGGTTTTGAGAAGATCAGAGCAACAAAAAGAGCAAAGAATGTGCTAAGCAAGAATAAAAGTTGCTGCAATATTCTGGATGTAAGATGGAATTTCAAGCTGCATTTAAAAAATATTCAATCTACCTCTTTTATCAAGAAGTAAAAGCATTCTGTGATAATATTTTAGGATACTCGCATTTGATTATGAAACATCTATCCTATATAGCTCTTCCAATTTGTCCTTCAGACAGCTAAATTTGAAATTGAATGCTTAGAGATATTCAAGAACACGACTTAGAATGCATACAAAAGCAAAATTTTCTTGTCTGCTTCTTTGTCTGAGGCAAACCTTTCCCACCAGGAATACTGGTCTTCCAGCTGCAGAGGGAAAGGGTCAGGGCTGGCATTGGGGCTAAAATAGCGGAAATTAGCTAAGGGGCAGTGAGAAGGTTTCTTGTGGTGGTGTCTCCTCCCAGCATTCAGCAGAAGAGGCTGCAGTAAGTGGCTCCCAGTACCGAATGAGTCCACCCCTGACATCAGTCCTGGAGGAGAGAAAATGCAAGGTGGGAAGATCCTTCCTGTGTGCAAAGGGAAGGGTAAGAGAAGTGTTTCAGCACATGGTAGAAATCCTGCTGGAAGCTGCAGGCACACAAATAACGTAGTTCCAGGTGGGAGAGGCAAGAAGGGCCACCAGACCTCACTTATTTGAAAAGCATAAGCAGAGAGTCCCCTGGCCCTGGTGGACTCTGGGTGCTGTGTCTGTGTGAAGTTTTATTTTGCAGATCTCTTTATTCCCTGTATATTCCTGCTGCCTCAGCCATCTCCTTTCCCTTCCCCTTCCCATCCTCTCATCCCTCATTTCACTGCTGTGCTCTTCAGTCAGTGCTTTTTATTTTCTCCTGGCCTTTCCAACTCTAGTGCTACTGAAAGGTTTTTCTCCCTTGATATTCCTGCTCCCCACACCCTTGTTAAGTGTATTTCGTATTATTTAAACAACAAATCCTTTAGCCACCTCTATCCATGTCGTAGTGAGCTGCTCAGCTGTTCTCCAAATGACTTTGTTTCTGCTTCCTGGGACATGTAATGTGTGTAGTTGGGTGCAGAATTTTCACTCAAAAATAGAACTATGAATCAATTAAGGAAGAGAAATTACAAAGGGGGAATCTCTGCCTCCATACTAATTAAACCTATGGAAAAGAGCCATATCTCAATGTGCAGCTACATTAAAAAATATATTGTTTTATTTCCTTCTCCAAGAGTTCTTGCTGCTTTCTCTGACGAGGGGAGCACACATTCTGCTGCTGCGTGGCAATTAATTCTCCAGGTTGGTTTTTCGCAACCATTAACATAAATGGTGCCTTTACAGTTGGATTATTCCATCAATTTGTGTTTTTGGTGGGGAACTCCAAGTCATCTCCTAGCAAGGAGATTGGGACTCTCTTCCAGAAGGTGGGGGAAAGAGAAAGGTGCTTTGTTTGAAAAATGAAACCTAAATTTCTCATTTAAAAGCCAAAGAACAACATAGAAGTAAAAGAGTGATACTGAAAAATAACAACTAAGCACTTGATTGAATCAAATGCAAATGTTTTCTATAAACTTTTATCCCTTTTAATTATTTATTTCTTATTTTAGTCCAGATGTATGCTTTTGGGGCTAGAGTGTTGAGCTAAATCATTTTAAACACAATTGCAAAGAGGGCAACTGAATGTTTCCTTAATGAGTGTGTGTGTGGTGGTGCTGCTGTGATTATGGGCACGGCGTGACTGGAATTTGAGTTATTCCTCCTCCCCAGACTTGCATCCTCAACTTATTCCCTGTTATATTCAAGGCACCTGTTTTTGCCGTTAAGAATGCGAAGTGTTAGCTGAAATCATAAAAGGAGCTGCAGGAATGTATGAAAAGCAGCCACCTAGCATGATTTTAATAATTCTGTTGCATTTACTACATTCTCTCTTGAATCACTTCTTGATATTGATGGCATAATTTAAAGTGACAGAAAGGAAGGAACATGACCTTTAATGTCATGACATGAGTTGTCACAAAAAAGAAGGATGAGCTTAATTCAGCCAAATGGCTTCCCAGGAAGTCTTGATACATAATAAACTGAGATTTATCTTTGGCTGGGATTACACAGCTCAAGCTGTGATTTTTCTTTTAGATGAAAGAAACCGACTGAAGAGAAGATGAAAAATATTGTTCTAATTTTGATCTTCATATTACACTACAGCAAATTAATTCTGGTTTATTACAGAGAACATGTAAAATATGGTAGCTTGTAACAGAGGAGAGCTCCATATAGTGATTGCTAAGGTGTTTTCCAAAATAGAATCCAATGCTCCTAAATAACAAAGTGGTTATATTGCTCTCTAAGCTTTGTCATTAGACACAAATGTGCAGTCAGATGTGTAGAGGCACCACGTTTGCCTTCTGCTGCTTAGAGTCCTCTTGTGCTGATCAGTTTTTGTAGTGAATCCCAGGAGAAGGAGCACAGATGTTTTCAGATGTTGTCACCAATGATGTCCAGTTGGTTTATAACTTCAGCAGCGAGGTGAGCCAGCACTTAGAATTTAAGGCGGGTGGCTTATGGGTTTTTTTTTGGATGAGGAAAAAGTCAAGGTATTTAAAAAATAATTATATTCTCTTTGCAGATATGAAAATCACTTGGAATTTGCTTCCAAAATATGTCTTCTATTTTAATCAAGGTTGCATAGTAAGTCAGCATAATAGGTTTGGAAGAGAACGTATGTTCTTCCAGAGGAGATCATATGGCAGCATCCTAAAAACTTGTTTTCAAAAGAAGTGTGGATTAAACCAACTTTAAAAGGTTATCCCTCAGTTTGATCCAGGCTGCTTTTATATGAAATTGAGAGAACAATAGGGAAAGGTATCAGCAGGTCATTGCATCAACCTTTTATCTCTGATGTTGGTGAATTTTGGCCTGGGTGTCATCTCTCTTAGGCTGGCATAGTCAAACCTGAGCACCTGATGGTGTTTTCTAGATCTCAGCAGCAGCGTGTTCTGTGCTGGATATAAACCAGAGTGCGTCACTGGTAGAGCCTCCTTCAGGTACCTGTTTTTTCATGTTAATGGTGCTTCTGGAGCCAGCTAAGCCTCCAGGATTTTCGGAATTACTTGGTCAGCAGGTTTTTTGTGGCAGTCCAGAAGGCCAATTTCATTGTCAGGAATCCTTAGATTTGAGCAGGGGTCAGCAAAGGCCCCTGAGCTGCTCCCAGGGCTCTGTGCGCACAGCGTGGGCAGCCTGGCCCTGTGCTCGCGGTCCCGCTGGCGCTCCCAGGGAATTCATTATCCAGCGTTTTCCTGCAGCCTCACTGGGTCAGGAATGGAGCCCATTTCAACTTGACAAACTCTGAACAGACCCATGATCTCAGCTCTGCATCCAACTAGCAAATCCGATAGCGCTGTGAGAATTTATGAAAGTTGTAGTTATTCGGGTGGATAAACGGCCAAAAATATATACAGGGGGCAGGGGACATCCTTTATCTGGACTGAGAGAATGGGAAACACAGGCTGGAGTGTAATTTTCTGTGAACCTCATTTATAAAATAGTAGTATCTATTTTGCCATGCACTCACTGTTTCCTAAAGAACAGTAACGGGGGGAATACTGAATCATCCATCTAAGTAGAATTCTTTACTAATTACTGGTGTTCTTTTCATTAAAAAATCCATTAAGAATAAAATGCAAAATATCTTTATGGATGCGCAGTTACCAAAAGCAAGTGCAAATAAAAAAAATCTTGCAAGAAAGGGCCGTTTAAAAATAAAATACAATTTTCGCTGAACTTAGGCAAAGTAATTATTTGTGGATTTTAAGAGAATATATAAATTACACATTGAAGGATATTAATAAAATTTTTCAATTGATGAAATACAGAATAATAGTATTATAAATTAGAATAGGAATATAACTACTACCTATGTAAAAAATAATAATACAAAAGAATTGAAAGAAAACAATGGCTTGAGGCAACAAGTAATGCTTCTAAATGACTCTGTGAAGCTTCTGGATCACGGTCAAAGAGCTTGAACTCAGTTTGAAAGCATTTTTGCTGCAGTAAGTGTGACTCCTTCTGTGAGCACCACGGTTTCAAAAGGCACTGGTGACTGAAAATCAGAACTAGAATATATGGCTTTGTTTCAATAGTTTGTTACCTGCCATAGAAAATCATCCATCACACAGGGCCACAGGTCTTGAAATAGTCCCAGAATCAATTCATCCATCAATAGATTCACACCACAGCCCCTTATTTCAGAATGATCCATCATTTCCTTAAGCAGGTTATTATTTTTAGAGTAGTTTATCCTATCAGATGGCTTTTTTTTAAAAAAAAAATCTAATTATACCAGCACATTGATGAGAAAAGTAAATTGCCAGCTGAATTCCTGGCCAGTGTGTGTGCTACAGGAGCATGGCTGGATGCTGCTTGGATTTCTATATCATTTTAAGAGCAGTGCCAAGAGCTAATGACTGTGATTTGATCCCGCATTAGCAGGGCCCTTGTTATTGAAAGGATTCATCATGCATAGAAATTATTTGTGCTCTAGCTGGAGGCCATATCCTGTGCTCCCAGCGCTCGGCGTGGAACGTGCTGCCTTCATTTCTACTCACTTACCCGTGAAACAAATGACAGAAGGGAAGGGACAAATGCAGCCTATTTGTCATTTTCCCTCTGTGCCTCCCTCCCCCTGGATCAATAGGAGAATGGAAGGAATAAAGGACAATCCTGAGAAATGCAAAACTAATGAAAAAGAACTGACTGTCAAGTGACATTTTTTGGTGGCCTGCTTTTAAAAAAGGCACCAGCCACAAACCTGAAGCCCGGTGGTAACAGACTCAAAGCAGTTTAACATCACTCTGCTTTCCAGCCCCGCTGGGTATCTGCCAGCGCTAACTATTAACAAGGGAATTCTAGCTCTGCTTCCTGACAGCTGAGAAATCCCAGTAAAGTTCCAGTTTCCTCACGCTGTCTGAGGGGTAAAACTTCCCAGTAGAGGCCAGCTTCCACTGGCACATCCCTGGCAATCCCTGCTCACGTTAAAGGGAATTCCCTCAGCATCACAGACTGAGCCAGGAGCAGGGCAAAGAGCTCCTGCCACAAAAAAAGCCCAGCCTGGGCACAGGACCTTGGCACATCAGGGGACTGAAGGGCTGGTCTTGGCTTGGGAATCTCCACTGTTGGTAGTGTACTTTCTGTGGATTTTAGGAAGTATGAGAGGTGAAATCTTAATATTTATTTCCTCCAGGGGACATTCAGATGTTGGTTCAGTACAACTTCAAGATCCAATTCATAAGGAAATATTGTACTCAGAGTACAGGTATCAACAGTATCTCACTTTATTTTTAGTGATGTGAAATAAGCTAGAAACCAAGAGCATGTGTATTTAAATGTAGCAAAGTTCCACTTAAGCAAGCTAAACTAAGCTGAGGTGTCAGCAAATCTTTGCTAGACTGGATGAAATTACAGGTTAAGTAAATAAACTTAATAAAGAATTGGCAGCTTTTGAGTGTAGATGAAAAGTGACCCTGTTAAGTCACCCAATAATTCAACATACCCTTGCACATCTACATTGCACTGCTATTGCAATATTTGTTGTTGGGATTAAAATTATTAAGTCCTAAGACCTTACAAAGGAGTATAATCTTTCTCTTCCTTTAAATTCACCCCTACAAGGTAATAGAAACTCACATTTTACAGTAATGCAGCAACAGAATACATTCTGTTTCTCTGTGTGAAGAGTTTTAAGTATGGCAACTGCTGGTAGTACTTGGTGATTTTTAGCACTTACTTCTGAATGTCGGGAGAGTTTCTGTTTCAATTTAATTGACAGACGAGCTTGTATTTTAATTGAATCCAGTCATTCATGACTAGAAAATAAATGTCTTTGTGATAAGGCAAGATTGATCAGAGAACAGGAGCTTTAGTCCGCTGTCTATGTCATGCATAAAGGAAAACCTACTTTTTTTATATAGTGTGTCTCCAAGTGACTTGGTGCCATTTTCCCCTTTCTAATTTTCTGTCTAATTACTTCCATACATTGAAGTTTGAAAATCTTTCCCTTAATCAAGCCCATATTTAGGCTTATTACTTGTTCTTGCTTTCAGTAAGTTCACTTATTGCCAAAGCAAGCCCTTGCTCTCATCCCCTGCCATGAGTAATTAGTTCTATCCAAATGAATCTTGTTACCACTTCATCACCATTAGTTTTGTCCCTTAGAAATGTTTAGGTTCATGTTTTCCCCTTGCTCCAGAAGCCACACTTTTCTGGAGAGCTCTCTATTACACACTACACATTCTCTGGGCCCTGGAATTTCTGCTTTGAACCTCAAAATAATATCTGAGATCCCAAACAAGGGATAATGCTGGCAGAAAGTTGATTTGAACATTGCCATTTGGCACCCGTTGTAGACCATGGGGGTTGTTTCTGCTTTTGGGGTTGTCCTCTATCCACAGGAAAGAAACTCACCAAATCTCAGACCTGACAGTGCAGCAAGAAATGAGAGATTTTGGAGGCACTGCTGCTGCTGTTTTCACATTTCAGGTGCTTTGTACTGAAGAACTGTAGTTAAAAAAAAAAATCCAGTCTTTTCTCCCTAAATCTTGCATTCTCAGGAGAAGAAAAAGACCACAGCTGCTTATGAAGGAGTTTGAATAGCCCAGGAGACAACATTTCTTAAGATGTAATGCAGCAGTGTCGATCCCGAGCTGTCCAATTCAAGCTGTCACTGTTTTTGTGGGTCCATTAAGGCACTGGAGATTAAGGAGGGCTGTAAAGGGAACGAGCAGTGCCTTTGCAGATGTTTACCAATCATTCAGTTTAGGTGAGCAGCATAGGAGGAGACAAAAGCTTTTCTGAAAGTTTATTATTTGAGTCAGGAAGTCGTTGCTGCGGTTTATCTGGGACTGGCAAAGCCTGCAAGGTGTGATCTCTCAGCGCTGCTGTACTCAGCGCTTCCACAGCAGCCGAATTTTGGATGAAAACTCAGGTCTTCCTTTCCACTTAGATAAAAATCACTTTATCTATATCTGAGATTAGTTTCTTACACCTGGATTTTTGATACGTTATGTATTTATTTATTTAATATGTATATATGTTTTCAAGCTGATTTTATTTCCTTGATTCTGTGCAGAGCTGCACTTCAGAGGAAAGGAGCATTTGTAAGTCAGCATCCGTGATTTCTTCAACTTTGAACTGAAGTACTCGCTTGCCCCATTAAGCAAAGCTCCATGGAATTTGCATTTATTCAGTTACTTGTTAAATAGGGACAAGTTTTGCTGGAGGGGCTTAAGAGTTTCCTTTTCTAGAGGAGGAAAAGGACATTATCATCAGTAGGTTCTTTTTGCACCTCGTGAAAAATGAAAGATGCTGCTTGGAAGGGAAGGAGAGAGACTGATGTTTAAAGGATAATTCTATTTATGGAGGCACTTTTCACAAGCCAAATCTGCAAGCATTAGCACACAAACTCCTCCTGGGTATAGTCTAGAAATGGTACCAGGGATACCTGTGTAAAAGCACAGGGCCAGGAATGCTGGAGATTTGTTAAAACACACCCATTTCTATTGCAGATCCCTCTCTTCTCACAATAACTGTGATCAGAAATTGGAGGGCAAGTGAGTGAATGTTCCAGTATTGTCCTTCTCCTGTTCCCAAAGATTAAGGCAGAGATTCACTGTGAATCCAATAGAAAATGGGATAAAGATGTGTAAAGGCAGGAGGATATAAGAGGTAAGCAATGCTGAAACCCCACACCACCCCTAAAATCCACCAGAAACAAATTAACCCGTGTTTTCTCATCCAACCTCTGGCTTTTTGGGTTATTGAATACAAAATTCTCCAGAAAAAGAAATCTTACACTGTGTATTTCTGGAGCACCAGGGTACAGTGAGTATTCAATTTCTGTTAGGAATTTTGGGTGTTATTGTGTTAAATACAGTAAATTATGTGTTATTCCAATGTTGATATCTGCCATTACATCCAGCTGCTGAACTTCAAGATGTTTGAGGACAATGCCATGAGGTTTTCTCTGTAAAAAAGAAAACAAAAAATACTTGATAAGTCAGAGGAGCAGCCCAGCTACTCTTGAGCTGTTTGGTGTGGGCATCTCCTAGAGATGCACAACGAGAGGAGCTGTTTCCATGTTGCTTTAACAGAATTATGGCCTGAAGGTGCCATAAATCCTGTTGTTCCAGATGTGAGCCTAGTTAGGCAGTAAAGGCAGCCAAATGGAAGTGCACCTCCTCCCCATGCAAAGCAGTGTCCTCTTGTAAGTCATTAAAGGTTTTGTGATTTATAATCAGTTTATGTGAGCATTTATTGGCCCTTTCAAAAAGAATTACAATGGGGATGTTTGGAGCAGATTGATTTACATGGGACCATGAGTCTTGCAATGCCACAAGCTGTTGTTCACTTCTCTGTTGTAATTCTTTGGACACAGATTCGCTTTAAATTCTTGAAGCCAACTATAGTGCTCCAAGTCCTGGAATAGAGAGGAATGCCTGGTGCAAATCCTAGAAATCCTGGCAAAAGATGGAATCTGGAAACCCTGAAAATAAGGTCACTCTAGGTTTAATAACAACCAGTCTATGAGACTTTTCAAAACCAGATGTAGTAAATATTATTATTTACAGAAATTTCTCTCAGATCTACTTGTGGCCAGATCCACATGGTACCAACTGGTTTTTGGTGCCATGAGGGACTTGGTTACAAGAAAGATGTACATGGAAATTAGGTGCTGGTTATCTAAATGGAAGGCCAGCTGTATTGAGGCTCTGGTAAACACCCTCCATATTTCAAGTGCTGGTTTATTGTAGGGTTCCAAGTTGGAGCTGGTGCAGTGCTGTGACCAGAGGTGTGATTCCAGCACAAGCAGGATACCTGGGACAGCTTTTATCTGGCAGCTCTGGAGGTGCTGGGACAGTCTGGATTTCAGAATGGACCATCCAGGGGTGTCACTGTGGCATCCTGGGCATCAACTGAAAGAAAAATGAGTGAGGTCTGTGCTGCTGCAACTCCATTGATTTCTGGCACTCTAAGTATATTAAAGATAATCCAGATATGACTATCTGTGTGGCATTCTCTGCTTGTATAGCAGCGCACCAGATCCTAAATAGAATGGTAGCTTGTCATATGGAGATAATGGTTATTATTCAGCATATCTCCTCTACAAAGATATTCAGGCAGTGTCTCTCCCCTTATGAGATATTAATCTAATTCTTTCCTGAGGCTGTGAGTCAGAGAACATCAGATTTGGGTTTAAAATTCAGAACCAACTGTGCTAATATCATATTGAGTCTTTCTGGCAAACACTGCAAATTCTCAGAACACACATCTGCAATTCTAAATGCGCTGGAGACTTGGGTTGCAAAGTTGAGTTTAGAAGGAAGCTGCCAATATGCATAAAAAAAGAAGGTTACTGCATCACAGGAGCCATCAGCCAGTTCCTGAGTGATTGCCAGTCCTGCCTGAACGTGGCCCAAAAGCCTTTGTGCTCATCTGCCTTTTCAGGTAACGTTATTTTTCAGTTGCATTCCAACAACTCTCAAGACAAGCATTCTCTCCAAAGCCCTCATCCCACCAGGGCATCACAAAGATTTTATGTGACACGTTTTACCGTATGTAATCTCTGTGGTAAAAATTAATCCTCGTGGATTCGATGTTTGTGTTCTGCTCCAGAGCTGCTCAGGTAAAGTATCTCGGGAAGATACTCAAAAATTAATGATCCACTGGTTTTAGTAGTGCAGTTCTCTGTTAAAATTGTATTTATTGAGCATGCAGAAAAAAAAAGAGGCAGGAGATGCCCGTGTCCCTCATCTAGGCAGCAAAATTGCAGCAGTTGTGTGGGTATGGTGCAGTTGCAGCAGGTTTTTGAACCTCTGCCTCTGAAGCACCCAGAGAGGCAGTGCCTCGGTGTCCTTGTTACCTGGGCTGTTGCACTTTGTAAAAATAATTAAATATTCATCAAAGGATGTGTAGGTGGGATCGAAAAAATATTTCAGGGAAAGCACTGAAAGTATTTTCACTAAATTTGGCACAATTGTGAAACATAATCCCATGACTGAAAAACAACCACTGAAGGTCAGGCTCCTAATAATCAGGAATTCAAATAAAATGAAGCCATGCTGTGGAAGGCTTCACCTTCCTGCACTGAGTAGAAGGTGAAGTCCATGACCTGATCCTGGAGCAGCAGCTTGGTTGGTGGAAAATCTGTGGCTCTCCAGTGACCTGTGGTGTCCTTACCTCTGGAGCAGGTGATGACAGCTGTAACGTGGATAGAGCTGATGCACATGTGTCCGTATCCCTGCACATTTTGTGTATGGTGTGCTTGAATTAGGGCTTTCTTCATGCTCCAATTTAAATGTGAGTGCCTTTTTCAAGTTCTAATTTTATTGATGCGGAGAAAATGCACGCAGCTATGTCATAACAATGGGGTAACCATATGCCACTCAATCATCTAATTTACATTATGAAAACAGAATCAGGGTTCTCTGAAAACTGTCATTTTGGGATGCCTCAGCTCACAGCTAAGTCATTCTTATCACAGAGTGAAGTTCCCCAGCCTGGAGTATTTCATCAATGACACTTCAACTGAAGAGTTTTTAAAATATGCTGATTTGTTTGAAGGGGAAAAACTTGTTTTAAAATATCTGCAAAAAGAAGGTTTGAGGAAGTTTCAAAGTTTGTATTTTGCCCTTTCTTTTTGAACACATATGTGAAAGGATGAGACCTTGTCCTGAGAATCTGTTTTATAGATGGGTGGGGCATGTGAGTATCTAAAAATAAGTAAATATGTGTTTATGCAAAGAGTTATAGAGATGTCACACTACAGAATGTGTCAAAGTGGGATTTTTATGCAGAATTGGTCAAGACCCCCTGATCCATCTCTTGCTTTCTCATATCTAAAACAGCTTCATAAGTAGAATGGATCCATTCTTTCTTTATGTGCAGTCCAGGGACTGCCTGGTCCTTTATCAATGCCTCTGGCTTTGAGGCGCAATTAGGTTTGTTTAGCTCTGGAAATGAGCAGCTCCTGAGCTGCTGCCTTCCAAGGAGAGTGGGGAGTTATTTCCTATCAGCCTGGCTCACTGCAAGACAAAGGAAAATATCCCTCCTGCTTCCAGAGCAAACATTCAGGTTGCAGATATTTATTAGTTGTTTGTACTGCATCCCCTTGGACCTTGCACCTCGCACAAATCCTGATTCCCCTCATGCAATTATCTCCTTTCTGGCTTCTTTTGGTCCAGCAGGGACCAGACTCTGGGTTACAGAGCTTTGTAGGCAGGGATTTCAGGCAGGTGGGATGTGCTCCTGGGCTTTTGGTAGATGTTTAAAGCTGGAAATGTTGGTTTTCCCCTTTATAGCACCTTACAACAGCTCAGGTTTGTAATTGCACTTCCTGCTAATGAAGTTCTGCCCCAAATCCCCTCAGGCAAGGTGTTTAACTCATGGCCTTGTTCACGGGGGCTGGAATCCCTCAGCCAGGGGAAAGTGTTTTAGAAATTCTGCTGTAGGGAATGTGAGTCTGTTCTCTGTGCAATGAGAGAGGAAAGGAGGAGCAGCTAAACCAGCAGCTTTGACACAGAGCACTCACCTGGGGATGAGGAGACCTAAATCTAAAAGCCAGCTCTGTCTTTGCCCCCCTAGGTAATGTTAGGTAGTTGTTTGATTGTTGTGTGTCTCACTTCCCCATCAATAAAACGGAGGGAATATGCAGTTTACAGGGAGACCTGGAATAGGTAAAGACTGAGAACAGTCAGAAACAATGGGAGAAAGGCCCACACAAGCAGCACAAACAGGCATATACATCATCATTATGGATTTTCCCCTCACAGCCCAGCAAGGTGGCTCTTTACATGTATAATCCCCACAGTAAAAATCAGCCAAGTGAATTAGATGTTTGTGTGCTGTGCCAAGAAATGCTCCTTATGCGAGAAATCTCTACCTAAATAAGAATCCTCTGGAGACACTTAAGGTACAAATAAAAAATGGTTATGTCAACTACTGTGTATCTTTTAAGCAAGAGAAATGTTGGTTTTTTTTTTTTACATTGCCTCAGTCGTTCTCCTGATTTAACTGCCAAAAAGTCCTCTGATCACAAGAGTGCTGTTGTATAGCTTGACCTGCTGTGCTGAACCTAAGTACTGCAATATATTTTAAGGTGGAATGAGCTGTGAGCATTTTAAATTAGGTTATGTGCCTTAAGGTGGCAGTTGCTGCTCCCAGGCACAATTAGAGTAATGAAATGAAAGCTGATTTAATGGTTACAATAAAAGAAATAAAATAGAGAGGTTTGGCCAGGCTGGTTTTTATTCAAGTTTCTATTAAGAAAGAATGGAACTCATAAAAACAATACTAAGCGGGAAATCACAATTTTTTTTTCATATCATGATAAAGATTGGATATGTTCTTGTTGAGGATTTTTCTAAAATAAATTATTCTTAGCTTATAATCAGCACCAGAAATATATTTCAGAGCATGTTCTTCCAGAAAGAGACCGGCTTACATTTATCTGAGCCACATTTTTCCAAGAAAGTGGTAATAATATATAGAGAGACACACCTGAAAATATCCAAATGGACTATTTGTCTATCCTATCATCTTTGCTCTGCAGTGAGAGGGATTTTCAGATGCTGAGCTGGAGAACAAACACACACAGCAGCACTCCCAGGGTTCCTTCTCCCACAGGAGAGGCTCTGTGGTTGGAGCTGTGCATCAAGCACAGCCCAGCAGAGCTGGAGCGGGATCCTGATTTCCACCCTGTGTGATTTTTCCAGCCAAATGCTGGAGTCAGTGGAGCTCTGTCAGGCCTGGTCCCACAGCCCTGTGCACCTGGTGCCACGCTGGAGAGGAATCCCAGTCTGCAGGAATATCCTCTGAAATGGTTAATTGCAGGGGGAGATGTTGTGTGAGTGACGAGCGCGTCTTGTCAAGCCCGTGCTGTTCGGGATGATTTCAGTTGTTGTTATCCTGGGACTGAGGCCAGAGGCAGCAGGTGCAGAAAATGTCTGGAATTCTAATTTATTACCCTTTACCTTCTGAACATCAGATGTCTTTAGCAAAAAGAAGTACAGCAGTTTCTTTCACAGTCTGTGCTTTCCAGAAATCGATAAACTTTTACTTACAATATT
Organism: Hirundo rustica; assembly: GCF_015227805.2. Taxonomy (NCBI): domain Eukaryota; kingdom Metazoa; phylum Chordata; class Aves; order Passeriformes; family Hirundinidae; genus Hirundo; species Hirundo rustica. Next base: position 4,093,288 of record NC_053465.1, read on the forward strand.
CTTTGGGAGAATGCAGAGATACATTCCTGAGAAAGAGGGACTCTAATAGTGCAGAGAGGGAATGGTGTGCTTTTCATGGAAATCTTTTACTCCCTAATCCACCTTTCCTTTGAGGACCAAGAATTTATCATGTTTCTTTCAGCAACAGAAAAAGTGACTGGATATATTGGGGAATTAAACACATCTTTTACCAGTTTTGCTAGATAATAAAAAGCAGCCTAGTTGGGCCAACTCCCAAACACTGCTGCTGGCTTTCAGATATTTGTAACAAGGATGGAAATAAATTAAAGCTGGGAGGGGAGATAGACAAAGATACAAGTACAGTCTAGAAGCTATATTATTGTGGAACTGTAAAGAGAAAAAAAAAGTATTTAGTGTAATGCCTGAAACTCTTACTGACATTGGAATTGGGGGAAAACTGGACTGGTTTCCAAAATACATGATTTCAAGGGGAAGTGGGTTGATGCTGGGGGTTTTTGTTTTTGTTTGTTTTTTTGTTTTTGTTTTTGTTTTTTTGTTTTTGTTTTTGTTTTTTTTCCCCTATGTATTTGTCTTTTTTTTTTGGCAATGTAAGTTTTCTTGTGGTTTTTTTAAACCTGGATATTGCACTAACAGTGTACAGTCGATATGCCACTAATACACAATAATTTGTGTCACGTTTGACCTGAATCATAACTAGCCACAAACAAACTCTAGCTCTAAAGATAATGAAGAAATAAACTACAGGAGTTGAAGAGACTCAAGGAGGCTGTCCTGTGTGATGGAAACATCTTTTAGTACAGAAACTCTGTCCTAGAACCAGGTGTCCACAGACTAAGCTGCCTTCCCAAAGGGTTGTTAGCAGAGGATTCTCTTTGTCCTTCAAGGAATGCCCCAGACACACTGCTTAGCTCAGCAGCCTGAAGTTCATGCAGATAAGGAGACCTCTTCTTGTGCAAAGTAATGTCTTTTAAAGTAAAACAATAATTAAAATCCACATTTCCTACAGCAGCAGTGCTAGGAAGCATTACCATTTGTAATTCCAATTCACTGTGGGCCACATTTATCTGCCTTACGCCTATTTTGCATTCATCCACATGACAATTAGGGGTTTTAAGCAGCTCAAAACATTCCAGACAACTAAATATAATTTCTTGGACATAGCACATTAGCCTTAAAATGATTAGTAAAGTCTAAGCTGCAAATTACACTATTTCTTTTAAAATGTGCTCCACTCATTGTTGTGATGCTTTTAGGGGAATGATGGGCACCAAACAGAGCAGTGCAGAGTTAAACTACTGAAGTCAAGATAATATCAAACAAAACTCCTGAGGGTTTGTCCAGACAGCAGGCAGGGAACTGGTTTAGTGTGAAACCATCCAAATATTCCACTGTCAGACAGACTGGCCAGATTGTGATTCAGCATATTCATACATTTAGACATCTGGCATTTTAATAGGATAAAGAAGAGTTGAAATACATCATCTTTTTACCCTGACATCTCTTTATTCGCATGCACAGACATAAATGTATTTATATTTTACAAGTGATTTCACAACGAATTCCTATATGATAGGACTTTGGTGATCCATGAGTTAAGTATTGTGCAGATAAAAGATCATTTTGTGTCCTGCTCAGTAGTCCAAGTCCTCTCCTGTGATCTTGACCAACAACGTCGCCCACTCACTTCCATTCAGATTATTGCTGTTGAGATATTACCTTAGCTTCTGTATTTTTTCTTCTCCAATGGACCAATTTGTAACCATTTCCCCTTCATAAAGGCATGTCCCACTTTTCCTAGGATGAAGAGGTTGTAGCTTGACGTCCCCCCCAGCCTGACAGCTGCCCCATAGTTGGAGAATTTCGGTGCCTTTTCCACGTTGCCCTTGAGACTCCCTCTAGCCCTGGGTGGAACAAAGCCATTTCCTCTCTACAGCTCTCCTGAGGGAGTCAGGCTGCCAATGTGCTGAGATCACTGCCTAAAGTGCTGACCAAAGCTGTGTCATGGTTTCCTTGAACTGTCCCTGCTTTTGTCTGTCTGTTGTCTGACATCTTCGGTTATAAACCTTGTCGGTCAAGGACTTTGATTTATTTCCTTTGCACATGGTGTTAAGGCCACAGACTGTAGGTGAGACAGTTGTTTTTTCACAGTAGTGCAAAACCTAAATGTTTGAGGAAGGACAAAGCCATGCAGGTCAATACCCTTGAAATCACTGTTCCCCAGGACCTTGGGTGGAACTCCTCAAATAAATAAGTTTTAACTTAAGCAATGCATTGTCAGATGTACAAGAACTCATCTCCTTGCACCCTGTGCAGTTACTGTGACCTCAGCTCTGTTGGGTTTAATGAGAGTTTTTCCCATATTCCTGGTGAGTTTTGGACCAGGTCCTCAGCAGAGGAACTGTGCTACTTTTGCCTGGTTTTGGCAATTAAGAGATAATCTGATTTAATTTGCATTGTCAGGCGGCGAGGGTTTGCAATTGTCCTCCTCGGTCTGCTTTCACACTTCTTCCTGAACTTTGAACAAGTGTTATTGAAAATGTGAGTCATGATAGCACATTAAATATTAAAACCAGTTTAAGATTTAATCCCAATTTATAGTGCAGCTTTGTCTAATTTACTGCATATTACACAATTTCCTTTACAGATAACTTTTAGTGTGTTATATAAATAATAAATCAGCCTCTTGTGATTCTCAATTGTTCTAATATGGTTTTATATTAAACTTACATTTGCCATCATTTAAATGTTGCTAGACCAATTTATTTTATTTTTTCTCCTTTACCTATTCAGATTGCACATTAGTTCTTTCATAATATAATAGTCTCTCTGTAGAAAATTACAGCCGTTCAAGCATTTGAAGTTCTTTGTTATCTTTTCCTTTAAAGCAGGATGGAGACAGCCTTGGCAAGCACAAACGAAAAAGCAAAAGCAAAAGGTTCTGTGGGTCACAGCAGCTCACCCCTAATCAGTGACAGTAATTCTGGTGTCAGTGTGCTCTCTGTTCTGCTCACACAATCAGCTGAGGGATCCTCATCCTGCTCCCGCTTGTTCTGCTCTTTGTGTTGGGTCTTGAGAATTTGCAGCTAGGGAAGAAGCTTTGCCATAGTATCAAAGCTTTGGGGTTTTATAGCTCCCCAGATGAAAGTTTAACGTTTTTACCTAATTTCACCAGGCATTTAAAGATTTGGTGTGTTACCTGAGACCTGTGAAACTTTAACAGCAATGTCTCTTTTTCTCTAGTGGATATTATCAAATGTTTCTTTCAAAGACATGAAGGAATCTGTTTCTAAGGCTCTTTCATAAAGGGTAAAAAAAAAAAAAAATTAATAAATAAAAAATTAGACATTATTTTACTAACCTTAATTTCTACAATACAAACAAGAAAGTAAATATGAAGGAAATAAGAGCATTAAAGACAGAGTTTGGATGTTGAAAAACATTATCAAATATAAAAAAATGCATTGTCTTTGAGGGAAAAGAAAACAATTATTAAAACTCACTTTTCTCCCAATCAGTTGAAAATACTCTGAAAGCAGAAGAAAGATATAATACATCACACAAAGGGGTTACAGCCTATGGCCCTCTGAGTGCAAAATTTGGGACACAAAGGTGGCCAGCAAGAAATAATGATGTGTTTAAGGCTTAACTTCTCGACAATTTTTATTTTCTATTCCCTACCACTGATAGTGTGCACATTAATGTTTTATTTAAAAACATTCCTTCAACCTAAGTGTGAATTTGGCGGGGGGAAAATGTTAAATATTGAGCACCAAAGATTCTGATAAGCTCCTGCTGAAGAAAACGAGGCCCTATAAACTTTTACTCTGCTCAGACACTCGCAGGAATGTGACCTGCTCAGAGCATCGAGGCTTCCTGCCTGGCTCCTGCAGGACTTTTGCCTGACATCCAAATGGAATTGGGATTCAGGGCCATGGAGTTGCTCGACCTCCACTGAAGAAAGTCTGTAGAGTCAGAGCAGCTGCTCCTCACCTCAAGAAAGGACAGTATTTAATTCGTAGAGAAATCTGTGATGAGATGTGATGCAAAGGGCTAAATGGGTTTTAGAACTTGTGGAATTAATTACTTAAGGAGGTTTGCTGAAGGAAGCACTGAGCATTTTTGGTTGTTATGACAGAATCTGATATATCCAGTGTGATGTTGCAATGTTTAGAATAACTGAGGCTGTACAAAGTCAATTAGGCAGAATGAATAAAATATCTCATCTTTCTGTGTAACTGTAGCATTGGATTATGAACTCTGTAATTGACCATAACTTCTGGTTTTCATGAATAAAACTCCCACTCCCATTTATGGACAAGATTTTAGGTTTGACGTTCCAAGTTCATGAGTATTCTTCCTGTTTTTTAAATAGTGTAGATATAAAAGGGATTGGCATTGTTTCAGCTGTTAACCTTAAGGGTGAAAAGCTTTCTGTAACTGAATTAATAGTAATTTTGAGGACAGGTTTCTTCCAGGGGTAAACTTTCCCCTTTTTGAAGAAGTTTCGCTGTACCTTAGAGATATATCTTTTTATTATTTAAATCTAAATATTATTTAAATAATTGGTTAATATTACACAAAATTTCTTTCTTTGTTCTTTTAAAATATCTATGGAATTTTCATGTTTTCTGTGGGTATTTCATGCTCAGCTCCTCAGGCTGCTGCTCCAAGTGGCCTGCAAATTGATCAATATTTTTTTATGCACTAGATGTAGGAGCCAAGCGCAGCAATATCACAGAGCTGAGTTCTGCTTTTACATCAGCACAAAGTGTGTGAGTGCTGATCATGCTTGTTTGAAGTCAACTTTGGCAAATCTTGGAAGGCTGCAGGATGAGTGGCCAGATTTTCTAATAAATGCAGGCTTAGACTATGCATCCTTCAGAGCACGGCACTGTTGGTCTCTGAAGGGTTCTTTTGTTACTGTCTTGAGCCAGAAGACACTTTAGGGTTAGATTTAAGCGTGGCTGCAGCAGTGATGTGTCGGTATTTGTGTTTATAACCCCCCATGCAATGTAAAAAGCACCATCAGGTTCAGTGTGAGTGTCTAAAGAAATGAAACCCATTTGTCAGCAGTCCCTGCTCCTCCTGCTGGGGCTCAGGGGTGTCTCTGGAACTCTTTGTGCTTCCTGGGAGTGCTGCAGGCCAATCCCTTGCAGGTTTTGCTGAACTGCCAGCAGAGCCAGCCCTCGGCTCTGTGTCTCTGTAATCTGGAAATCTAGATATTCAGATGGCTGTTGGTAGAGGTTCTTTTGTAATTGCTGAGCTTAGTGCTCCCGTTTAACTCCAAGATTTGTCTTGCTAGGAGGTATTCCAGCATCAGTCCATGGAGGTGATCTGTTCAACGTGGACACCCAGCTTCAGGGTTACCAAAACCTGTCTGGGACACGTCCAGCAGCATCCCTACTCTTCTGGGTAACCACAGCAGGTATTCAAGCCACGTGAAATCTACTGTGAACATCCTTGTAAAAGCTTGTAAGCAGAAACCCACGGTGTGATTGCCTCTGATCATTCTGAGGGAAACTTTGTTCAAGATTTTTCAAAGGCTGAACATTGATTGGGTGCGTTATTTGTGATGCAGAACAAGTGTGTTTACCTCTCGGTGCCCAGAGGAGACTGAACTGCAGTTAGATCCTCTTTAATCCATCTGCTATATTATTTTCAGGTTTGAAAATGCATATGCCATGGATTCTTTTATTTGGACAAGCCATGGCCTTATTTAAAGTCTGTTGATTCACATTAGGTTGGTTTGTGCTCCTTCCTAAGTAGATCAATCATTAAAAATTGGCGATAAGCAGGGTGTGGTATTCCAGCACGACCCCAGTCATGCAGAAAATCAGATAAAAACATTTTTACAGGGGTTTTTTTCTTCATCTAAACTGTTGTTTCTTATATGTTGTGGTGGCTGTACTAATCAACCCCCTCATTCAGTTTCTTGTTTTATTTCTCTCTCCAGTGTCTCTTGCTCCATGGCTCTGGTCAAGGCATCCTGTCTGAAAAACAGCCCACAGAATGCTTACAATGCATCCCCAAAATTTTGAGCTATATAAATTTAGAACATGCTTGCACATCGTGTTTTGTTTCATACTAATATTCCTAATTGAATTATTTATTATATTAAAAATTCTTGTACAAATGATCTTTAATCTGCATCATACACTGAGCACTGAATAGAAAAATATCTGCCTCTGGAAAAAAAAAATAAACCAGGGAAGAATAATTTTTTCTTCATAAAAATAGTCTTCAGTTGTGCTGGAAGAGAAATGGTCTAACAAATGACAATTGGCTCCAGAAAAATTTTGGTGTTCTTTTTTGCAGCTTTCAAAGTATCTAAAGGTGCAAAAAGTTCTTTATTACGTTGCAGTGAAACAGGTACAGATTAAATTAGGAGGTATGGACATGCGGGAATCATTCTTGATTTTTGTGGATATAAAGCAGGGACAACCAAAATAGCCTCTCAGCTGCAACCCTTCCTCTAACATTCTGTAACTTTTCCTTTTTACTTAATATTTTCAAATATTTCATATAACTATTTATATATTAGAGCTACTTTGTGTATTTTCCCACAAAATAGTAGAGCCATATTTCTTTTTTGTTGTTGTCGTGGTTGGTTGGTTGGTTTTTTTTTAGAAATTGCACTTACAAATTTCTCAGCTTTTTCTGAGTTTTATGAAAATACTTTGAACAATTTTCAGACAAGTCTGGGAGTGACATGGAATGTGTTACTGGAAACCACCAGGCTGTGATGGTTTTCCTAGAGGAGGCAATGCATTCTCACCTTTCAATGGAAGCAAGAAAAGTCTGGGATTCATTTCATCTCTGCTGTTTGCTTCTAACAGAGTCAAAGAAAAAGAGCTTAATCTGAAAATAACAAAGAAGAATTCTGTCATTGCTGTTCAGAAACTATGTCCAGAATCCTGTCCTGTATTTCATGTGTTCCTTTCAGTGAATCACTGAAGTTCATGCACCGGGCATGGTGCAATGTTCCACACATGGGTTGGACAATCAGCCAGGGACAAATTATTCCCCAAAATATGTGTCAGGACTGCGACACTGAAATGGTGGGGTTGGACCAGTCACACATCATGCTATGCTACTTTATACAGCTTTGCCTTAAATCCCATGTAATGAGGGAAATGGCGAGGTTTTAGAGCTGTGTTTGCCACGAAGGGATTTCTCAAGTGAACAGGAGTTATTTCATCATTCTCCTTCCAGCATGCGCTTGCTGAGAGATCTTCAGCAAAATAAACCCAGACATTAAAATCAATGTCCAAAAAGATGCATCCAAATTGTTCAGCACGGTCTCCAGCTATGGAGCCAGCCCTCACCTCAAGCGGAGACAGAATAAAAATGTATTAAAAAACCCAAGGACTCTCCACTGCCGCTGTGAGTCCCAAGCCTTGGAACAGCCTGTATCCTGTTTATCCCAGGGTGGAATTTAAAGCAGCCTTAAGCCTGTTCTCAGCTGCCCTCTGTTTAGGGAGTTCCGGGTAGGGATGAGGTGTGGATGTCTCATTAGCACACAGGCTCATTCCCTGCTCCTGAGGACAGGAACAGCACAGGATCCATGCAGGGCAGGAGAGAAGATCGGCCGTTTGTTTGGGGTTTTATTCCCAAATTCTGCCTTCAAGACTTCTCTAGAGATTTCTGTTGAAACTTTTCTGTTTTATAGTGGACTAGTAATGTGTAGAGAGCATTGCTCACTGTGAGCAAGAAGACAAAAAAGCAAAGCAAAATTGTTTTACATTAATCTTATTTTTCAACTTTATACATTTTCCTTATCAAGTATTCACACTTTGCTTCAAGTGAAGAACAGTATGATAAATTCATTTTTGTTTTGTTTCCCTTACAGCACAGCGCTTGCCCTGCAGGGAGAATCAGCATTTCTGGATCACTTGATAGCTGCAAGTGCATTCATTTGAATTTTGCCATCGATCTGTTCTACCCTATGACTCACTTTTGTGGTGCTTAATTTCTAACACACTGCTTATATACTCCAAAGAATGTTGGTATTTTTGTTTTTTTTTTTTCCTTTTCTCTTGCCCACCTTAATCTTTCTCTAATGAATAAGTTCAGAGCCAGGCACTGCCTGTACGGATCAATATTCTAAGGAGTAATTTTGCAAGCAGACAAAATGGAATGTTTCTGAAGGGTAAACTGGTGAAATGGTGGCTAGCAGAGACAGAATAGAATCCCTTCTACTGGGAATTATTTTCCCCCAGCATGGGACACAGGACATGACCAGTTTATGGCGGAGGTGCACAAGGGATGGGGGTTTTACCTGGAGCTCTCCAGCCTTGTGGAAGTGAGGGTGAAAACCACTTGTGAAAACCCAACAGCCTGGCACAGGAAGGAACCTGCAGTGCCCCAGTCACTGAATATTCGCCCAGCACTCTGCCCAGGACCTGCTCCCCTCAGGCTGTGCCCATTTCTCCTTGCTGGACCAGGACTGAGGAGTTCGGGAGCTCACCTTTACCTCCACACTGCCAGCCAGCTCTGAGACACCAAATCCCTGAGCCTGGCAGGGAACAGGCAATTCCCTCCTTCCTCAGGAAAAATCCCCTGAGATCTTCTCTCCAGGCACAGGAATTGCACAAGCTGAGGAGCTTTTGGCAGTGTTTCTGTCAGCAGGGTGGTGCCAGGTCTCTGCTGTGGAGAATTCCCCCATGGCTCAGCTGCAGTGATTGCAGAAATAACCACGAGCCTGGTGAGAGCCTCCCGTGGCTATTTGGGGTGTTTTTGATGAGGGATGGTTTGGATGGTGGGTGTTTTGGATAATGGGTGGTTTGGATGGTGGGTGGTTTGGGTGGTGGGTGTTTTGGATGGTGGGTGTTTTGGATGGTGGGTGGTTTGGGTGGTGGGTGGTTTGGATGATGGGTGTTTTGGATGGTGGGTGGTTTGGATGATGAGTGGTTTGGATGATGGGTGGTTTGGATGGTGGGTGGTTTGGATGATGGGTGGTTTGGATGATGGGTGTCAGGGCTGTTTGGAGGTTTTTGAGAGCCACACAACTCCTTTAGCAGAACCCCTTTGCTGTCCCAGCTGAGCTGGGAGGGGGGCAGACAAATCTTCTGAGGTTTTCTCGCTGTCCCAACTCGGTTTTCCCTCACTTCACTCACCTCTGACATGCAGAGGAGTTTCAGCAGAGACACTGGTTTTGAGGAAGCTCCTGGGGTGAGCTGCTAGCCCTAAAATCAAACCAGTTTTCCACCTGGATGGGACAAACATGGTCCATGTTTTATCTAACTACCTCTCAGAAAACTTGTTAATTTTCCTCTCTGCCTTGCAGTCACATGTGCCTGTGTGCTGGCTTTTAATGGAGCTGTGGCCTCTGAGCTGTGAGAGATCCTTACCCCGAGTTCCAGGGTTTACAGGATTTTCTTGGGCAATCAGATGCAGTCATAGGGTAGAACATTTGCTATTTTACTTACCCAAAGGAGCTTGCAGAAAATTTTATATTTTCCTTTGTCATAGAAGCAAAATTATGGAAATATAGCAAAATATAGGAAATACGCTCATGCTCAGAATATTTCTTAAAGAAAAAGAAAAAAAAAAAAAGTGGCCTGACTCCTCATTAGTTTATATTCTGCAGGAACACCGTTCTTTTGCAGGACACAGGTGTTGTTTTTCTTCTCTTATCACACTTAGAGGCAAAACGAGATGTTGAGGGGATGTGAGAGCTGTTTTGAAACAGAGTCATAAATGCAAATGAATAATAAGAACACGGTTAATCTTACTGAGAAACAAATATAAATATTGTACAAAGAGAGATCTGTGGCATTGGAGTGCATACATCAGGCTATCAAGGCATCATGTAGTTGTTTCATTTATTCCAACTTCTTTTCATCCTGTGAACAGCTGTCCCTTTATTTCTAAAAGCTATTTTAATGTGGCAAGGGTGTTTTTTGTTTAATCTGCTACAATACTCCTTTTGTCTCCTTGTCATACTTCCAGCTTTAAAATATTAATCCAAGCTAACAAAGAGAATTTTTGATGCATTCTAAAATCCTGAATGCAATGTATAATTTAAAAATGAAAACATTTTATTAGGTTATGTTCATATTTAGATTCAGATATGTTTGGGTTGAGTTAGGCTCCTACTTGGAGATGGTTTTGCAGAAATAAATATTTATTGGGCATTAGCAGCCTCCCTAAACACAGCTACATGCTACAGTGTGTTAAGTGCCCTTTCTGTGCCAGTCTAACGCTGAAGTTTTGCATTCTCATGCTCAGAGTTTAAACTCTTTGCCCAGCCAGTAAAAGTTCATATTCTAAGTTGAAGATTTCACATTCAGTTCCAGCCATGAAAAAAATCCATATACCCTGGGGTTATACTCATATCCCCTCCTGGGATTTACATGCCTGTAACACTCCTCAGACCAAAATTCAGAACCTTTAGGACTAATGATAAATAAAGACACCAAATAGAAAGAAAAGCACTCATCAGTAAATGCTTTTTACTTCTTATATTATTGACCGTTTTGTTTTACTAACTGAAAGTCACTAAATCTATTCATAATTCTTGATAATTGCTGAGAAGGTGTGAAATGGTTTCTGAGTCCCAAAATTTCAAATGCTTGAGGATATCCCAGTTCTGGCACACAAGTTTTATGTACATATGTGGTTTCATAGCAAACACTACACATAAAAAAATAACATATAAAAGCCATACGGCTTATTAAAAGCACTTGGAAATCAATTGTTCAGAACATCTGATATACTAACTTGCACCAATTGTGTCCAGCTGGAAAGTGATTTACCAGCTCCCCAAAAATGGTGTGGCTTACCTTTAAAGTTTAGAATAATATATTCCCTTTCAGATACATGAACAACTTCATTATTTGTAAACTCATCTTTTGCCATTTAGATAATGGCATTTCCCAGTGAAAGGATTTCAGAAACAATTTGTAATGCCATCTTCATATTTCCAACATGATGACAGCTGAAAAAACACAAGGAAAGGAGCAGTTTGGAATTCTGTTGTGCTACCAGTCTTGATTTCCCTGATCTGATATTTTTATGAGGAAGAGAAACAAAGGGGAACCGTGCTGGGATTAGCTATTTGTAGCATTTATCTGTGTAATTGTTCTGTAAATGGCTAATGTAGGCTAGGGCACCTGAGACTTGTTAGGGAAGGGTTTCCAGTGGTGGAGCTGCATTCTGCGATCAGCAGAGCTCTGCTCTTACAGGGTGACCCAAATCACACAGGAAGAAAGCAGCCAGAGGGATTTTGGTGCTGTCACCACTGGGAATGGAGTCACTGCGGTGACACTGGGGTGGGAACAAGCCTCATGTAAGATGAACCTGCCAAAAATCTCCTTTTCCCTCACCTTTCCAAGGTTTACATCCTGCCTCACTTGTTAAACCTGCAGCTCCTGGGCTGGTACTGGACCAAACACGCAGCCTTAAAGGCTGGACTGGAAAGCCAAGGAAAGAAATGTGACAGATTAAGACTCCGTGGAGGAGATCTGATTTCTCACCTGAGATAATATTAGATTCAGTGGCTGATAACATTTCAAGATTAGCACTTGGCTGAAGTGTATTCAGTCTGGAAGTCAGGAACCATAACACATTCAGAGATATATTTAGGAAATGGTTTTCTACTGAAGTGCAAACACACACTTGAAAGAGTTTTAATTCTGCTGTAGCCAAAGCAGTTCCAGGGAATATCAGCCCAGTTTCAGTGTTTATAGCAGAGATCATGCCAGACTGCCCCTGCCTCAAAGCTTCCTCCGGCTCATTTGGCCTTTAAACCAGAAGAGTTTTTACCAGGCAAAGGTTTGACCTCGCCTGCTGTAGTATTCCTCAGGAAAAGCTGTAATATTCCTCAGGAAAAGCCTCTCCATTGGAGCTGTGTGTACCTTTTTTCAGAATGCAATCTAGAGCTGCAGGAGCTGCCCAGTTCATCCCAGGCTGAGTGAGAACCAACTGAACAGAATTGTCATTTTGCAAAGGCTCTGACTTGTGTGTGGGGTTTGGATTCTCTCTCATAGGACCCCTTTGAATGCAAATGCTTTGAACAGGTGCTTGCATTTAAGCCACTTTCCCCACCAAAAGTTACAGTGCAGCTGTAGTGGAGAGAAATGCAGAGCAGTGTGGAAGGAGAGGGGGGAGAACTCAGCAAAGCATCATCTGAAGAGAACTTTCCAGCTCATTGGAGCTCTATTTGCTGCATGCTCAAGAGACTACTGGAACAACAGAAAGCTCTGCTTGAGTGTGTAGGAAAGGAAAAGACAGCTGTTGTGCTGTCCTCAGCTAAATGAAACCTGATTGCTGGGTTGGTTGCCCTTCTCCAGTTATTAGAATGACCATCTGGGAAGTCAGTAACAATCAGTCATTGTTTGGCCAGACAGTGCCAGGAATCAGCTGCCTGCATGGACTTATAAATAAGCCAGGGCTTGGCATAAAATAAAAGGGGAATGTATTTCCGTGTTAGAATGTGGATCTCTGAACACGAGGGGATCATTTTATACCCTGAGGGAAGAATCCATGAAGAACTGTAGCTTTTAACTATGAGCCTTGCCCCTTCTTCCTGCGATTTTGTTTTCCCCTTTCTTGTCAAAATAACCATTCTCATCCCACACCTTCGTGTAATGGCCAAAGGCTCTGACTTCTCCTTGACCCAGGTGTTCTGTAGGAGACAGGGATCAGAGCAGGGTCCTTGTCCTGTGCACATCCCACACATCTCTTCCACACCAGCACACGTCAGAGCTGGGCAGTAAGAGCCAGAGCAGGTGGAAAAGCAACAGATAGAAAGAATTGTCACATCTGTGGCTACCTGCATCTATTGCTTTTAGCCATTCTCTGCCTGGCAATGAAAGCAAATTGCATTTGCTGGAGAGCATTCATTGTGGGTGTGAGGAGTGTGTTGGGATGAGATTCCCAAAGCCTCCTTCAAACAAATGTGCCTGTTTCAGCTTCATGCAGGAGGGGATTTTGGCCCTTCTCCTGCCTGCAGGTAACAGCTCTCATCCCAAACAAACCCCAACCCTGCAGGAGACGTGCCCTGCCCACCCAGCACCAGCCTGTCCCACACAGCTACAGAATGTCAAAGGATTTTGTGCTCATCTCAAAGAAAACTGATTGTTTTGCTAATGAGATAAATGAACAGATTTGAAAGCCTTCCTTACAGGAACAAATTGCTGTGCAGCCATCTGCAGCGCTGTGGCCTGTGCTGTTTGCTCTAGATGTTAAAGTCAATTAAAAACCAAATGGGAAATGTGCTTTATGGATGGGCTATTGTTTTTAATCCTTTTAAATACTATTGATTTCTATTTTATTCCTTTCATTTCTTTTTGGACTTGAAAGTGGCTTTACATTGATTTTGCTTGTTATCTTGTTTCAAGTACACTTTTGCGTTGTTATTTCATGCAATTTTTGTTGCTTACCTTTCAGTTGTGTGTTTACCCAAACCACAAAGGTGCAAGTTTATTTTCAGTTCTGTTACACTTCTTCCTCACTTTTTTTTTTTTTTTTTAAATCAATGCCTTGTAATTGTACTGTCCTATCCTATCCATTTTATCTTCATTTTAATATCTCTCTCCTGTGCCTTGTAACTTACAAGCTATTGGTAATATCTTGTTGTGAGTTGTTTCTTAACAACTTTCTTTGAGGAAGAATCTCTTTTTTTTCCCCCACAAGAGAAAACAGTTTTTGTTGGAATAGAAGTTTTTCATTACAGGGTGTTGTTGGCAAACACAATATTCTTTACCTGTGGTACCTAAAATTAAATACACCAAATAATTCAGTTTTAAACTTAGAGGTCAGCATTCAAATTGGGGTTGAGTGATAAAATGTACCACCTGCATAAATGCACTGATGAATGCATTTGATCAATCAAATTGATCAATCTCTACACGAGCAAAGGTTTTGTGTGTTCGCTGGTGAAGCTTTGAGATCCTTGACGGGAATCCAAACCCATTGTTGATGACCCAAAAGTAGGAAAACTCAGTGATCAGGTGCACATTCGGTGCTTTCAGAATGACTTGCCTTGTTTGAATAGAATCAAGTGTTTGAAGGGAAAGAATGAAATACATTTCAGATATGAAAAATATAAAGAAAGTGAAGCAACCAAAGTGTTCATGGCAAAAAAGCACTTTTAATCTATAAAACAGGTTTCAAGGTTAGTCAAGTGTGCCAGTTCATTTATTCTAAAGCTCCTATTGCTTAGATTTTAATAATCACTCTGCACTATGATACTTTATTGTTAATACGAAACATATTGGAGAAAATGAATAGCTAATGGTATCACTTTTTAAGTGCCGTTGAATGCATCCTTCAAAATGAAATTCAACAGCCTGAACCTTATAAATTTTTTTTTGAATAGGCTGAGTGGTAGCAAGGAAAAGAAGAGCAGAAATGTCTGTTGCCTTTCCCTAAAAATCAAGTGTTTTAGTAATTTAACCTTATTAATTAGAACCAGAAATATAAGGCTGGGCCTTGCGTCTATACTTGTCTAAACTTGATTCCTGCTTCCTCAGAGTTTCTGAGGCCTTTAAAATATAGACACAGAAAACAGGTTGAAGATAGGAGGGGAAAAGCGCTGGAAAACAGCCAGAGAGGGAAGGACCCTCCCCGAGCAGCCACTCAAGGGATTCCCATCCCAAATCCCCTTCTTTGAGTGTGCAGGGATAGGCAGAGGTGGGACGGCCACTCTTCTTTCCTTGCAGCCCAGAAATGAATTAAAAATCTGAAATTTCTGTGTGTCCTCCTGTTCAGGCCCAGGCACAGCAGGCAAGGCTCTGTCACCCTGTGAGCGCACGAAGCGGGGAAGGCACGCTGCAGGAGCAGGAACGGGAATTCCAGTGAGGAGAATTTCAGTGCCTGTGCCCAAACGAGCCCAACCTGCTGCAGTGCCTGGTGGCTGTGGGTGGCTGTCCCTGCTCCTCACCTCCCGCCTCCCTGCTGGGGAGGGAGAGACGAGGAGAAGGTGGGACCTGGCTCTACGGAAAAGAGGGAGATGTGTGGGGAGGGAAGAGTGTGGCCCTTCGAGTTTGGTGTCAGGACATTGGGATGTTGCCTCAGCAGTTTACAGCTCGCTGCAGCACCTTGTGCCGCTGTCTGAACACAATACCTCATTTTTCTTGGCAAAATTAAATTATTCATTGAGAGAGTGGGAATTCTGTATCATTTTTTCCCCGCCTTTCTGCTGAAATGCTATTTTTAAAGAGAGTTATACCTACCTAAAAGCCTTCCTGAAACCACCGGCAATCCTCTGTGCTACAAAGTGAGATAATTCCTTCAAAACTAAACCCCAGCAGCAAAGGATAGAGCAGTGAAAGGCGGAACATGATGTGCATACACGTGTGCTGTGTCATTGCAAGTGCCTACAAAGGGCTCCTTTATCTTTTCTCTTGCTCAGCAATCCCGTTGGGCTGCAGAATAACAGCAATCAAGGCACTTGTCCGGGGCACATTCCCTGTTTGTTGGCTTGCTTTTCTCTCAGATTCCTTTAGTGCACAAAGCCCTCTACGGTACTTGACGTGATCAGAAGTTGGTCTTAGGACTGTGTCTCTCCAAGTAAATAATCTCACTGAAGGCAGCTGGTGCCAATTTCCTTTTTTTTTTTTTTTTCCTAGCTGCCTGTTGGCCACATCTGCTGCTCCTGGATGAGCCCAGAAATGAGGGAATGAAGTGCAGTGGGAGGCAGAGCACTGCCTGTGGTGGCCCAGCAAAACAGGAGGCAGCTTTTCATCTTCAGATTTAGCCCTCGCTATTAACGAGCTCACAGGCTGAGGTACATAAATTACACGGAGCAAACTGCTGGGAACTGATTTTTTTTTAAAACCTTTCTAATGTTTAGTCATGCTGAAATTACTAAGTTTTAAAAAGCATTGAACTTACGGTCTTCTGACCAGGTCGAAAAAAGAAAATCTGGAAGAATGACCAGCTTGCTCCCCTGACCATTAATTTGCTGCCAGAACAGAAAATAGTAGGTGTTAAACAATTTGAAAGGCCAGCCCAGACTCCTGATGAGTGATTTAATAATCTGACAAGGTGGGTCTTTGTTGTCAAAGAAGTAGATTTTTCTTGGGCAACTTAGATGCCTCTGTGAACCAAATTTCAGTGATGTTGGGAGAAGGAGCTCTCCGGTGCAATGTTCCTGTAAGAACAGTTACAAAAAGGTGACTTTTCTTTTTCTTTTGAAAAAAAATGTCTTTTGCATAGGAAACTAGGTATTTTTTAAGTCCCTATTATTTCTGGCTTTTATGTGCCAGAATATTCCTGATGTTTCTTTCTTTGTTCTTCTCTCTCCTTAATGGTGCCCCTGGACAAAGAAAAGAATATGTACAACACCTGCAATCATACCGTGAAATAGAAATTATTCTCATTAATCTGTGAACCTTTTCCCCTCAGATTTGATTCAGGGGATCCAAAGAAGCAGCTTTGGTAAGAATGGGCTGCAGGAACATTTCCTGTGAGTGAGGGAGCAGGGCCAGAGCGTGGGTTAGCCTGACCTCGTTGGCTCGAGGCCGCTGCTCTCCCTAAATGCTTCTTTTTGTCCTCCTTCTTGAAAGAGCCAAGGGGAAACCTTCTCTTCTTTGAAGTCGGCAGTAAAACCCCCATTGACTGGAGGAACATCCCGTTTTCACCCCTGGAACATTTCAGCCCTTCGAGAGGGTTTGAAGCCGTTGCAAGCACAGAGATGCAGCTTCCTGAAATGCAGAACAAGAAGTCATCCAGCCACCTGGAAATACCCTTACAGCTTCTTCTTAAGTTTATCTAAAAATTATACCATGCCTGCTGTAAGGTTCAATTCTTCTGCATCTGTTAAATTGCTTTGCATGAAACTGTAGCTCTCAGGTACCATGGCAACCGTGTTTTCTAATCTGATTTTAAATTTTTACGGTGTGATGCATAAAATATTGGTACCTTTTCTAGTTTTTGATTTATAAGTGGGAGTAAAGATAGGGACAGCATTTGAAAAGGCATATGAGTCTGTACAGTTAAATGCTTTCTCTTTTTCAGATGATATGTAGGAAATGGTTTCTTATTTTATTATGAAAAGTAAATATTGATTGGCTGATTACAGATGCCTAGATTATAGCTGGCATTTGAGGTCTTAATAGCAAGTAGTATTTCTAGGCACTATTTGGGACATTTTCCACTGAGTTCATGTAGATTGTAGAAAATTCAATTGTCTCCTGTATTTCCCCATATGGAGCGGGTATCTAAATATCTGTCAAATTCTGCCTCTTACCGAATATATTTAGCGTAGAGATAACTTTACTGCTTAAGAATGATTCTGAAAGACCTGCTAAAACACAGAAAAATTGCTCTTTTCCCAAGAAAGCTAAAGATAACAGTTAGATTTTTTAGCCTTGTATTGTATTATGCTCTTAATATAATCTCTAAGTCATTATGTTTCCAGAAACGCTCTGAGAAGAAAATCCCATTGTGCTTAAATGATTGTACGTGTGAAATGTGTCGTGGTCAGTGTGAAGCCTCTGTTATCAATTGAATTAAGCTGGCACAGAGCACATTCTGCAATTCAGATGTTCGAGAATGTCCCTGAAAGATGTCAGCCTCGATTAATCTCAACATTTGACCCGCTGCCCACTGCACCTCCCTGCCAGGGAATCACAGCCTGGGCCAACACACAAACTTTGAATCGGGCTTCAGTTGAGTTTTATAATTGGAGAAATTGTGGGTTTAGGTGGAGGGAGGACACAAAGGAACTTTTTGCGTGAAGAGAAGAAGACACAAAGGACAGAAATATTTGGGAAGTGTTACAATACATCAATTAACTTTTTAACTAGGTATCACGACTTGCTGTTTTGACCGAATAGCCTTCCAGTGAACCCTGTTCCAGTCTCTGCATCACACCTGATACCTCAATAAAAGCACAGGCAGCCCCCCAAAGAGGGAAGTGATCTTCCTGTTTCAAAGATCAGTGGGCAAGAAGCCCTGGAACAGCACGAGAAACCAGAGCAAACTCCACTGTGGGTATCCCAAATAGCCTTTGTGTGTGTAGGAACCCCATTAATAGGTGAACGATTGGGGGTAATCCTTGATCTCAGCCCTTTCTGGAGGAGCAGCTTCTGATCACTTTAGGAAAGGGTGTGCTGGCAATGATCACTTGTGCTTCTGCTGAATTAGATTTTCATTGCCTTCGTGTGTACAGAGGCACTGGGCAGAGGACAGGAACGTGAGAGGTTTGCCCTGGAATGTGTGGATGACACAGAAAAGAAATAAAATCCCTGGAGTCTCTCTAGTCTACATATTGTTCCTGTAGGGCTGAAGGGTTTATAAATATTTTAGCCCTATCTTTGTATCTTTTTTTTTTTTTTTTTTTTTTACTTTCATTTGAAAGTAGTAAATTGTCATTGTTAAAAGTGGACTTGTCTAAGCTATAAGGTTGATAAAAGTAATTTGTTTTAGTTTTTTTAGCTGACATGTCTTGTCTCCTGGTGAGTTGTATCACAGAATAAAGCAAGACTGATGCGGCCTGACATCACATGCCACGATGTGATTTTTCAGCTATAATTCTGAGCTCATTTGTTTTTCTCAAAGCTGTAAATTCCTAAAACTCGAGCTTTCTGGGAAGAGGGAAGCAGCTTGAATCAATTTCAGTCGTTAAAAGTCAGTTTAATAAAGAAGAAAATAAAGCTGTTCTCCCATTAGTTTTCCTAGTTTCATTTTCTTTTTTTCCATCTTAGTTACACATCTGCAAAGCAGGAGTAAATACACTGCAGCTGATGGTTTATAACAGTAAAAGCTGAGCAACTGATGCTAAGTGCAAGTCCTCAGAAGGAAGCAGTGAAATCCACATTTTGCTATGAAGAATTCCAGCTTTGCAGAAATCTCAGAGTATTTGCTTAAAGAAAATGGAGGCCTATATTGCTCACAGAATACTGAGAAAGGAGTAGCAAACTGATTTTCCTTCTACTCTAAGAGAGGTCTTTCCATGAATGTCAGAAAAAGTGGATGGCTAAATTCATATATTCAGATGATTGAGTAAAAAATTCTAGAAAATATTTATTGACATCTTTTTTATGTTGCTTATATAAATATCTACATTTCCTCTTAGTCATGCCCCAGAGCTCAGTGTATTAATTGATGTGGTTTGCAGTGCTTAGTTTTGAAACTTCCATACACCTTCAAGACTTGAAAAAAAATCAAAATATTGCCAAGTAGCAGGGGACAAGGATTTTTTAATCCCAGGCAAATGTAAGCACTGTGATTACTTTGAGTGTTGGGATAAGTAAACAGCAACAAAAACTTTCCCTATCCCCCCTTCTGCTCGGGAAGGATTAAACTCCATAGTAGGATATGCTTTAAAAGCTACTTTCATGCATTTTAATCAAACCAAATAGGTTATCACATTAGAAATGGGCTGACAAAGGCTCACAAGGACAAATGTGTTGTGTCTCCTACATCTTCTCTTGGCAGTGACTGCTGGAGCTGCTGGGAGAAAATGGATTGAGAGGGGTGAGGAAAAGGAAAAGTGTGCAAAGATGACTCGTTTATCGCTTTACACAGCTGCTCTAGGATGCTCTTTCTGATTTCAGGTGATTTCAAAATACATCAAATGTGTGTGGTTTGATGATTAGAAAACACAGAATAATTGCCATCTGAAATTCCCATGGTGGTATGAGGTTAGAGGCTCCTAGAGTAGATTTATTTTTTAAAAAAGGCAACTCAACCCCACCATCTTTGTCTGTATATAAGCTCATATACCCCAAATCATCACATTTGGTAGTGCTACACGTTTTCTTCAAGCTAATGATCAAAAATGTTGAGGCTGCTCTACAAAAAATAGTGACACGTATATGCAATCTGATGACAAAGGGTAAACTGTGGTGGGAGAATTTGTGTGTGGCCTTTCCTAGGGAAAATCTGGATTTAACAGAATTTTATAGAGCGCACAGTACTTATGGGTCACTATAGAGATAAAGCATTTTCCATTCATATAAGAATACAATTTGTTTGCAGCCATAATGAATATTATGGGTTTATATATATAAAATATATATATGTAATAGTTTAAAATGGCAGCCCATTCTTTTGGCATGGTAAAGGATCCTCTCTCTCATCTCTCTTTTGTCTCTCATCCAGCGGCAGTTTCAGCTGAGCTTTTGCATGTAAACATGTGAAATTTTGGTGTCTCCACGCTTGATGTTCTTCTGGAGTCAGACTAAAAAGTTGTTTATTCCTGAACCACAGTTTGTGCAGCATCCACCCCATCAGTGGCACCTGGTGATGCTCCACGAGTGTGAGAACACTGAAATTCTCCCTCCAGGTTGGATGTTGACAGTTTCCCTCCCCTGTAGAAGTCACAGTGCCAGGTCTGGTGTGAGCAGCTGAGCACACACTTTGCTTCATGGTTTGCCTGGAAAGAACCTGCTTGCAGCTCAGTCTGGGGATTATTAGCTCAGCCCATACCAGCTTCATTTTTTTGCTTCAACAGCTCCACAGTTCAACCCCTGGTATGTCAGCAAATATATGACAGCTGTCGCAAATATGCCAGGTTTAAGATAAGATACCTATTTTCAGATCTGCTAACAGTCAGGTGCTGGAATTTGAAGTAGTTCAGATTTCTAGTAAAGCAGGTAAACTGTCTGAAATTATTTGCATTTTCCCTCAAAACTGCAGATTTTCTGTTGGAAAAATCCCCTGAATTCAGTTTACTGGATTGTGACCACTTGAGTCTCTCTTTCTAAGCAAATCTTTCTCTTTGCCCTGCATTTCCACTCCAAAGATCACTAAAATTGCTGCTTCAAATACACCCTCTAGGAAATCAATAACAAATCAAGTTAGACTCAGAGATTTGTTGATGTAACTCAGTGAGGCTGCCAAAAACCTCCAAGAAAAAGTTGTTGATATCAGGATGGGAGCAGACCTATCCTGGGGGTGTCCAGGCTGCTTTGATCCCTTCTCCCACATCTTTATGTCTGCTGGGAGCTGCCTCAGCCCTTGGTTCCCTGCGATGCTCTGTGGCTGTATCTGCTCCTGTTTAATGAGATTCAGGCCAAGCGTGTGAGGTTCCACATGAGAATATTTTCATCGTCTGCTTTATATAGTCCTAACTACATCTGGAGAATAATTTCTTTCTTGGACTGCTTGTTTTGGATCAGATTACAAAATATTTACTTTTTTTGCTGCATGGTCTTCAAGGCTTTTTGTGGTCTGCAGGTTGTTAGAAATTGGAGAGGTAAGAGGTGAACCCACCAGAAAAATCACAGAATATTTTCCCACTGAGTTTATATCCTTAGTAGATAGCAGAGGAGGTCTTGTTCCTTAGCAAGAACCAAATTGACAGAGCAAAAATAAATAAATAAATAAATAAATAATTTTTTTTTTTTTTTTCTGGAGTCAATTGAGAGCAATGAAATAATCTGCCAGTCTGTGGCAGAGTTTTCCAGGGTCAGCAGAGAACTGCATCAGCAGTTTGGGGGAGGAAAGCTCACCTTGGCCTGTCAGAGCTGTGCAGTTCTGTGTGACTGAGGAGTTTTGGAGGTGGTGTTATTTTCATTAGTGCCGTGGTTCATTTGACAGAGGTCAGTATTTTTTAAAAATTTATAGCTGTCAGTTGTCAGGGTAAATCTGCATTTTTTCTTATTCATATGAAGAAATACATGAATTTACCTTATTAAGATTTCAGTCTACTGTATCTTAATGTACTTGTTCAGAGAAAAGGTTCAAGCTAGAATGAACACATTCCTCTAACGAGCCCATCTGTACTTTAAGTACTGAAAAATATCTGAAATATAATTAATGCATATTTCCCAAAATTTGTCCAGTTCAGAACTTTTAAATAATATCAGCTCTGCTAGGTGGTTCTTGATAAAACATCTTCGCATTCCGCTGGTGATGTCTCTTGGTCGTTGGTTGTGAGAATAGCCAATCCTCATGGAGGTCACAAGCTTTGAACTGCAGTATCTGCTCTGAGCCTTTCATCAACAGCACAGCTCACCTCAGGAATTCAGCACCCCTGAGACCAGAAAACTTCTAACTGGGGCACAGTCACAGTACATGACTGGTGTGTCTGTATGGGTGAAGTCTGTCTGACAGCATCACCTGATTCAGCCTCATCAGATGTCAGATCTCCTCAGGCATGAAAAGAGATGCATTTAGAATCTCGTGAACATACATAATACCCTCTTTTTTCCCCTAGAGTGTTCACTCACTAAAGAAGATCTTATGAGACCTTTTGTGCTTTAAATTGTTTGACATCACAGACAGAAAATGGGAAGTTTGTGGGTGAAGTACCTGCACACAGCAGTTCAGGTTCAATTCTTGCAATTGTGTTTCTTTGTTGTCTCTAGCAAATCCCTTGGTCTTTCTGCATCTCTGTATTTTCAGTACACATAATGTGTATTTAAAAGAATGATCTTTCCAATAGCCTTGAGTTTTCTGTATCTCCATGAATTTCTGGAGACCTAAATGCATGATCCAGTTGTATTTCCCAGCACTGTGGTTCATGACAACTTTCAGTTTGTTACTGACCACTGACAGACATTTCTTCTTTTCCTGATCTCTGTGGGGCCAGGACCTGCATGAAGAGAACACTCCTTTACACTGTGGGATGTCAAAACCTCCTCCTTAGAGGTTCTCCCTCGCCCCATTCCCGGTGTGTGTTGGGTTGAATCCCATCATTTCCCAGCAGAGCTCCTCTCTGGCTCTGTTTGGAGCACTTCAGGGGCCAGTCAGGAGAACTTGCCACTGCCCCAGAGAAAGATTCTCCCATTTGTTTGGGGGGCACATGAATCCATCAGATCACCAGACCTGTATGTTTGGCTGGTTAAACACACAATGCCTTCCTGCTCCAACAGGAGGGACATTTCCCCTCTGCTTCCCTTGGGAGTTCAGTGAGCATGGCTCAACATAAAGCATCTCCATCCATGAGGTTTTACATTTCTGAGCTGTCTGCGTGTGAGCAGGACGGTGATTGCTCATTTTAAGGTTACACTGGGCTGGGGTGAACAAATTCCTCCTAAGGACTATTAATAACGTGCATCAGACGGCTCTCAAAAAAACTGGAATGATGAAAACTGGCAACAATCATAATTCCTTCCCAAATTTATGTAGTAAAATAAATTTGTGCAGTAAAATAAAGCTCTGCCTCAGCCTTTGTGCTCTTGGCATGCTCTGCCAAGGTTAAATATTTGAGTGAAAAGGAAAAGAAACCCCAAAACACACTGGGGATATCAAACCAGTAAAAAAGAGATGTTCATCCCTTTTTTCCTTGTTCTAAGTCAGTGCATATTGACTGTTATTATAGCCTTTATTCTCTTCTAAAAGGTGCTCTGGAGCTATGGAAACGATTTCTCATAATCTTGTCTTTTGTTTCCCTTTGCTTGTTTATATTGGCAGGGTTTAATTTATTAATTGGAAAACTGTCAACATTTGTTAATGTAATATTTGAAACAAACATATAAATAATCTTAATAAGTTCAGATAAATGGGCTTAGTAATTAATTTTTTTCTTTGAAAGTTTAATTAGGATGGGATTTATAGAAGAGTTTACACTATCTGCCTGTAATAGCAAAACTTTGAATCCAGGTTGTGCTCTCTCCTTGGTAATTCTGGATATTTGTGACAACCCCCTGGTATCCTGATAAAGCTTTTTTTAGCACAGCCTTAATCACCACAGGTCTCTGTCTCACATACAAGCCTCAGACACTTCTTGGTCTGCTGGAGTGCCAAAATACTGCTTTAATCTACCAGTGCACCCAGCCTCTGTTATCTCTACTCTAGAATAAGCCTTCTCCAGCCTTTTGGAATTGCACCTCACCATCAGTGGTCAGAGATATTTAAGGGACACGTCTCTGTCCTGGCTGAGATACAGCATCAGCAAATTTGCCTACCCCTGGCAAAGAGGACATGGATTTAGCACTTGCAGAGTTGGCAACGTGGCACGTGCTCATAAATCAGGGCATTTCCCATTGAAATGTTAATATTTTCACCAGCAATTCATGTGCAGATGGAGGTATAACTTGGACCCCCAAAATAAAGCCTGGAATTTGAAATTATATGCAAGCAATTATTCTTTATTGAATCCCATTTATCCCTGGTAATACACTGGAAAAAGGAGCAAAAAGGTACTGAAAAAAATTTTAGACCACTTCTGAATAATGCAGCAAACAGTTTTGGGTGAACAAGGTAAAAACCCATAATTCTGCAGAGTATTTATATGGTTAGAGGTTGTTCATTCTTAAATTTGAGACGAAGGAGTATTTTCTTACAAAATTATTTTTTTCTGGCTTTTAGAATGGTGTATTCTCTGCTGTACAATTTGGTCCATCTTCCTGGCTTCTTTGTTCAGGCTTTGGGAACACGTCCAGCTCAGATTTAGACATCTGTGTGATTTTATACCATGAATACTTCCCTTGAAGCCAAAGGGAAACACCATCATTTCATAAAATAAGGCATATTCATAACCCTTTGCAAACTGGTGGCCCTGATGCCTGAGACCACTTCCAGCTTCAGCTGGGTCATGGAGGTTTATGATGACTGAGTTTAATGTTTGCTTTACTGGGAAAAGGATTTTTTCCACTTTCTGGGAATCTACCTCTCTTTAAAACACGGAAACCCAAAGACACCAGGACCAGGCTCAGAAAAGGGTGTGAGAGAGAAGTAGGGTGAGACTCACAGCTCACAGCTGCATAAGGGCTGTTTGAAATCTCTGAGACCATCACAGTCCCAGGAATTACAGCTGAAGTCTGTGTTTCTCAAACATTTAAAGTCAGAGGACAGGCCAAACTTTTGTGAGAGTATTGCAAAAAATGTCAAAATAGCTGCAGATGATGTTGGCTTGTTGGTGCTTTCTGCTCAAAATCTAAAATTGTTGGCTTGTTGCTTTCTGTTCACAAGCTAAAATTCAAACATCTATTTATTGCTTGAATTTTGTCCCATTCTTTTACCTTGCTTGCTTTTGAGAGCTATAAAGAGTCAAGCAAAAAAAAAAAAAAAAAAAAGAGGTCTTTGTGGATCAGTTCTGATTTCTTACAGGATTTCTTCCACTGGGGTCCAGACAAGGAACACTGGCTGGCCTTCCTATTTTTTTTTTTTTTCCCTGTGCTGTGATTTTATAGTTTTGAAGCAAATCATTAGTTGACTGAAGCCATACGAGGCAGACAAGGGATTTGTTTTCACCTGTCCCAGGATGAAGAGCATTGTGTTTCCAGTCTGACCCGCCTTAGGAACCAGATTCTGCCATGTACCAAGTGTCCCCAAATTCTGATGACGCCAAAGAGGGTTTAGATCTCCCTGCACCTTCCCATACCCAGCCCTGGAATTTTTTAAGTCTCTTTGCAGGCCCCAGTATCTCCCTCTGTTTGATGACTGCTCCTAACAACTTACAACATCTGCTGCAAGCTTTTAGCAAGTGAGTGAAAGCACTGGAGACAGAAAAAGGAGGCTTAAAATCCACCTGTCTTACAGGAAGAGGATCCTTTCAGGTGTGAGATAAATGGCAGCTGCAGCAAAAGCTCCACAAAAGCTGCAGCTTAATGAGAATCCATCAGGCAGAGCTGCTTACTAACACCCAGCTCCAGCCTTTCAGGGAGAAAGGTGGGAATAGACTCAGTAACAATCGTGGTATCAGCCCGTGCCTGGGAAGAGATAAAAAAAGAAAGCTTGAGCACAAGCTCTCTTAAACTCCCTGAGTAAGGAGGCCAAGCTGCTGGCAGGAAAATTCAACTTGTTCTACTGATTTTGTTCAAAAAACACATTCAGTTAATTTAACACCGCAAAGAGCTCGGAGTGGCAGGGAAAACAACCACAGAACACTTTGAGAGTGATTGTTTTGCTGAGGCAAAAACATGAAGGTTGGTTCCTGGTCTTGCTAGGGAAAAAACAGGTCAATTTGGCATAATCTGCTTGATGTCACCCCTGTACTTCAGAAGAATTAAATATTCTTTTCTTGACAGCCAAAAACATAGCAGTAAAACAAGGAATTTTTATCGAATAGCAAAAGACCGAGGGCACAGACAAATCTGTGCTTTGAATCAGTTTTGGTGAAAATGTGTTCAACGTCCATATGAGAAAACTTCCCCAGTGAAGGTTTTATTGCACAGTTCTTCCACTTGCTGAGTGGTAATCATGAATGCCCAACACCGAAAGGTTTTAATTGAAAATGTCTTTGGATCATCACTGGTGCCAAAATTTGTTTGAGAGTTATTGGGTTAATCTAATGATGCCTATAAGGAAAGCATGAAACCACATTAGAGACAAAGCTGCGATCACCTCCCCTCCCCACAAATAAAAGAGATGAGTATAAATATTTTGTGTGTTTCTTTTGTGGTAGATTAGGAAATGAACCATCATGCTTGCTGCATATTTAAGAATGGGACTAAATTAGATTTCTGAAACAGAGGGGGCAAAATACTGCATGGCCAATAGCAGATATTTTAGAAATTTAATTTCTTGGAGCGAGATAAATGCATAAAGAAGCATTCTGCTTAAGCTTATTAAGCATTTTACTACATTTCCCTTCTGGTTTCTTTTGGCTATGATTTTTAACAATCAGTATTTATCTGGGCTGTGCCCACTGCTTGTGTTTTCAAGCTGAGACATCTCAAGAAAATCTCTTTTACAAAAAGAAATTGTATCATGCGTGGTGGATTTGTCCTCAGCTACTTATATTATTATTATTACCTTATCTCATATCAACGTGTTTAATGCAATGCATTTCTGTGATGTCTCATGGGCAATCACCTGCATCTTACAGAGGTATCAGCCATTTGGGGCTCTCCTTTTAAATTTCTCCTGGCTGCTGTTCTGTTGCTGAAAATTAATACAGCACAAAAAGCAACTGTAGATATTGTTCAGTGAGTATCAACAACATCCCCTTTCTAATCCTTTTACTGAGCTGAGCCACCAAAACTCAATCTCCCCTTTAACCTCCTCCTTTGCAAGAATACAATAGCCTAAATTGTATTATTTTGTCCCTGTGCAGCGTAGTGCTGGTAGCTCTTGTCAAAGGGCGCCCACAAAAATGTTCCTCTTTAGCCTGTAATAAATCTTTTGTCCTCAGGACATGTGTACTTGTAGACAAGGCAGGAGAGGAAAGGTTTTGGAGCATCTCTCCTATCCTTTCAACAGAATTTTTCCCCGATATTAAGATGCAGTTCCTGGAGATAAAATCTCTTATGTGTGCTTGGGGGAAGTACTTGTACATGTTTTTGAAAAGTACACAGAAAGAAATGGTGTTGACCTAAAATGGTTCCCTCTAAGACTGGGGAGTTTATTGTTGAATTCATTGTGTATTGAGTTTAAACAAAATAGTCTTTTGAAAATCTGGCTTAGAATTTCGTTTCATGATGGGGATTTAGCTGGACTATTGACTTCAGAGAGCCTTGTTGTGAGAGCCTTGGTGTGGATGCTTCATCTCTCCAGAGCACATTCTCCAAATGACTTCTATTCCAAGAGCAAGCAAAGAAATATTTATTAAAACCCTGATGTTTTATCTGTACAAATGAGTGTTTTCCCCCTGTGGAGCTGCCATTCTGACCAAAGCAGAGCAGGCAGCAAAAGCTGCAGGGTGCCAGAGCCCCTGCGCTCTTTGGGGTCCAGCAGGACTTGTCCCACACAGCCCTCAGGGGGACAGGGATCCACACAAGGGATGGATCAGTGTGGATTCATTGCCTGGAGGCTTTTCAGAGCTCATCTCACTCTGCAGTTCAGATGCTCCAGGAGAATGTTCCTCCCGTCATCTCCTTCAGCCCCCATTCATGGCAGGAAGATCCTGGGACTGTTCCTTGGTCACTTTTTTCAGGAGCTCACGCAGAGATTTAAAGCCTTCCTAAAATGCCTCTATTTTGGAAAATCATGGCCCTCAGCATTCTTCTTTTTTCTTTTTTTTTTTTTCCCTTCGAATCACAGAACTGAGAATAGAACCCATGTCTGCTGAACCATGGAATAAAATTTATATCCATTTGAAGAGCTAATGTAACAAGGTCATGAGAGTCCCCTGAGAAATTTGGAGTGTATCCTCCAATCACTGTGAAATTAAGACAGGACAGTTGAGCAGCTTGGACAAAGTGCCTGGGCTTCCTGGAGCCATGGATGTGACTTGAAGGATGGGGAAATTCACCGTTGCTAACAATAGGTTTTTCTAGCCAGGGAGAAAAGATGACAGCTGAAAGATTTGCCTTTTAAGCATGGCATAGCTTTTCAATAAAAATATTGGTGTCTCAGTTTGGTGAGGTGAAAGGGTTGGAATAATTTCACTAACACCCTTTTGCCTCCTGCTACCACCGTGCTATTGACCGTGTGAGCTGAAGGTTTTGATGTTATTTATTGGCAAGTCATCACACGTGTCCCTGATGCTTTAAAATAAAATCAAGACAAGTATTCCTGTCCACTAGAACTTACAAGGCAAATTAATTACATTTTTTCGGTACCAGATGAAGGGAATCATAGTGCGAAGGTAATCACAGGCTGGAGAAATGGTCATTTTGCACACAGGGAGATGTGCTAGACAGATCAGAGTGCCCTAAAGTTATAGATGAGTGTGGAATAAAGCCCACTTTGGGGTTATTACCAGCTGGAAATCAATCAGGTAGAATTTCCTATGAAACATCTGTGTATTTAAGGGTGTTTCTTCTTACACGTGACATTTTCTAAAGAGCACCCGACTTCCCTTTCAAAGGAATTACAAAGGAATGTTTTAGGGACTCATCACTTTATTTGGAACCACATGCACTAGAAATACTAAAATATTGAATAAATAGGGATTTTTGAATCGATTTGGGAACACTTAACCATGGGTCTCTATCTTGACATGTTCCTGGGTGAGGTGCAACCACCCTGCCCCCCAAGTACGTCTTGTAATTCCCACCTGCTTCTCTGTAGATATTTTTATTTAGGGGGAAACAATGCTCCAGTAAAATACCTTAATGGAGCTACTCTTGCTTTTCCCCTGAACCCAAACAGTGAAGGCAATTTTTCAGAAGTTAAACAATCTCCAGCAATTGTGACACATGAATTACATGATTTTTGTAATTGCTGTGCTAATCTTTTTCATTTTTAGATGGAAGACATTTGTTTTAGCCTTAATCTATATTTTTTTTTTTCATGGACTCTGCCCTTTTTAATATTTAAACATCTGAAAGAGAAATAGACTTTTTAAGCTAATTGATAATCTAAGTAGTTTGGTCATAAAAAATAAACTGAAGCTAGCGGGCAGTTTTCAGCTTTTCCTTACCCTCTATTTCATCTCAAATCTCTTAATTACAGGACCTCATCATAAAATATCCCTAACAGAGTAGGCCAATTAATTTTATACAGCAGCATAAAAACTACACAATGTGATGAATGAGGGTATTTGCCCTGCTGCAAACTTGCACATCAACCTGGCACCTTGGTGCTGATAAACCAGAGATTCCCAATATATCCACGGGGGTTTGAGTTATTTCTTGTGTCTTGTAACGCTGTAGGTAAATGACTCGGTGCTCAACAAAGTAGCAACATTACAAAAGAAAAAAAAAACAAAAACCACCACTGAAATGTCATTTTCTCAAAGATCTGTGCTTTACTAGTACAATAACTTCATCCATTGAATGGGAGTTTGTCAGTGAAAGAGCAAGAAGAATAGAGTGTGCGCCTGAAATTTTAAGGGAAATGTCTTGAAGCTGGGTGAATGTTGATGGTAATACTAATAGATAATTTTTTCCAATATGAAAACCAGAGATGGGACAGGAAAACAGCGCAGAATTCAGCTTTTTACTATTGTGGTAATCTGGGAGAATTCAGATGTGGAGCTTGACACAAATTTCTCAGCTTTGACCCCTTGTAATTAAGATGTCACCTGACATAAGTGAGGCTGATAATGGTTTGTGTCTGGGTTGAACTCTCTGGGCTCTGGTCCTTCCCCACACTGAATGCTCTGAGTGGATTCCACCTAATTGTCCAGGGAATCTCTGTTACCAGATGCTGTGTGACCCTTGGGTGGCTCCTTTGTGGGAGGGGACAGGGGACACCACAAAGAGGAGCTCCAAGCCCTCTGGATGTCACAGAGCTGCTGCTCCCTAAGGGCCTGGGAAGGGGTGGGTGGACAGATGGTGGCTCATACTCAGGGTGAGCCATCACCTGCAGAATGAACCCTTGAAAATCTGTCCAGCATCACTGCCTGGCTCAGCCACAGCCCAAAGTTAAACCCCACTGCCCCCAGCAATTTTGGGTAATTTTGTGTTCCCTTTCTGTGATAAATACAATAACAAATACTGATGGGGAGGAAGAGGCTCATTTCACACCTATCTGGGCTAGAGGGTATTTTTGCTGTTTCTATAATAAACACAAATACATATCTATGCACTCTCAGACATGTATATTTTAATTAATCCCTGCTCCCGAGTTTAATTACAAGCTATTCCATCTCCAGAGTGTGGCTTACAGCACAGAGATAAATTGATACTTTGTCAGGGTACCCAAACATCTTCAGGAAATTTTAAATCAAGTGGCACACAGTGTGAGGTTTTATGCCTCAGCCATTCTTACCAAATTATAAAGGGAACAATATATGTACCTCTCTCTAGGCTTGAGTATGGTAAAGATTAACTGAGAATATTTTCTGAGTGATTTGTTACGTTAAAAAGCACTAAAATTACTTATGCCAATAAGTATGTTATAGTTAAACTCTATGTATTATTTAAACAGTTTGGTTACTGCTAGTATGATTTATAAATTCAATATAAAAATGCTCAGATTTTTCACTGGTTATAATATTAGTCTCTTGATAAAAATTCCTTGCTTTTCTTCCTTCTCAAGGGAACTTAATTTAAATATGAATAATGGAAAAAAGCCCACTTCCAGAAATTTAAACTAATCGTGCCTTTTAAGGCAGAAAAACCTCGGATTGAATTTTGGAGTTAGCATAAAAGAATGAAATGGTAACAAATTTTCTTCTAGCTTGATGTGTGATAAAATGCTGTAAGGGGTGGATGCAGCATTTGTGTTTTGAAATTCAGATCTGTATCTCAGTAAACAGTTACGAGCATGCTAATAGTTGATAATTAGTGAAAAAAGGTATAAATTGATAAATCTCAGAGGGGGAAAACATCTTTAAGTTGTTTGCAATTCTTTCACATATTCCAGTAATACTGAATCAGAAGGAAGTGCAAAGGCATGGTGGGGAGAAAGGAGACTCGTTATTTTTGACTAGCTGAAGCTTTGGGGACATTTTATTATGGGGAAACTGTGGGAGCCCATCCTTGCCAAGGACAGGGAGGCATTGTGGTACTTGAAATAGAGCACCTCGAATTTAGGGCAGTTTGTCACCAGAATCAGCTACTGAGGCTTTCCTTAACAAAGTCTCTTTGTCTTCAGAAGTTCTGCATGACAGGGTTTCAGGATCTTAAGGAAAACAGCCTTGGGTGAAAGTGGGAAAGAGTCAGCTGTAACCCACTGGTGGATCACGTTGCTTTGGACACAGAGGAATGATTTGGCCTTCTGAAGAAATTGGATTATTGAAGGTCCTGATTAGACTCAGGGGTGCTGTTGCATAGTGATCCAGCTGCTGCGTTGGTTTGCAGGAGGGTCCTGGTGTTTGGGATGTCTTGGACAGAGGGTGGGGAGTCAGCACCAGCACAGCTTGGCTTCTGAGTTCCATCACTCTGAGCCTGCTTTCCATCCTCCAGCACCTCCCAAGGCTGTCAAGGTCACCAAAAACCTGCTGAACTTAAGGAAGGAGGAACACAAGTACAGAAAATTATCCATGGTAGTGCTTCCATGCTGGGTTTGATACCAGAGTCTTTCAGAAGGAGCCAGGTTTAGGACATCCTAGAGCTGCCCTTGCTTTTCATATTCAGTGTGCAGATCTTTGTATCCAAAGCTATTTAACTCTGGTCACAACATCTTTATTTATATGTCCTGATTGCTTTTGACCTTTACTGACCCCTTTTCTATTGCTTTGAATTGTTGGGATTTTCAGTGGTCAGCTTGAGGTGCATCCTTTCCAAGAATTAAAAATGTTTTGCTGAAATGAGAATTATTTGGTTGGTTTTTTTTTTCCCACTAGACCTTAAATCTGGCATGTTCTACAAATGAAGAGTCTGATTGGTGGTCCCATGTGTGGATGCACTAAAACAAACGTCAATAGTGGTTTAAATAGAGTGCAGGAAAATACCCAATGGGTTAATTAGGCAAGTTCCATAGCAAGATTCAAATTAGGCTCAATGGGTCATGGAAAAATCGTTTTTGTTTATCCAAAACCAGAAGTGGGATTCAAATCTTGATTGTGAGCTTCAAATAAGCGTCCAGGCTGCAAACAAATGACACATTATGAATAATTTAGGAAGGTCACTGATTATTCTGGCTATGCCCTGAATTCTCTCTGCGGTCCTGTTGTCTGCTACCCTGGCTTTAGTTTACAAATGTTATTGGCACTTTGGGATCCCAAATTTCCCTTTGGCTTTTTTTCCCTTCTTTTCCCTCTCCGGGATGTCTCATGCTTTTGTGAAGGCTTGGCACATGTCCAGTGTCCATTCCTTGCAGATTTTGCCCATTTATTTCCACAGCTGGGTAATAACATCCCCCAGTGTGGGAGCCTGAGGATTTATCTGCTGCTGCCAAAGTTGTCTTGTTCCTTGCTCAGGGCTGGAAATGTGACATCCTGTGTCTCCCTTCTTCTGCCTTTGTTTCCTCATTTCCAAAAGATATGGCACTTGTTAAGAGAACGCTGGTAAAGAAAGTTAGAAATCACTATTAATGAGCCTTCTGTATATGCAAATTCTGAAATGACAGCTTATTCTCTGGTATAATTAACAGTATTATTTCTGCTACCATGGATAAGGTTGTGTCAGTTCTCTTTGCCAGTAAAATTTCAAGTGGAGCTTAAACCCCAGGAAATAGATCCATTTATGAGAAAGCTCTGTTTCTCTACATTCAGTCAAGGACAGGATTCTTCATAAAATTCTATTAAAATGACATTCAGTTATCTTCCATTAAAAGAAGGTAAAAGAATACTCTACTTGCCAAGTTACTTTTTTTTTTTTAGGTTTTTTTTTTTCTTTTTTAGGTTTTTTTAGGTTTTTTTAGGGTTTTTTAGGGTTTTTTTTTTAGTTTTTTAACATAAAAATATCGGTTTCTATTAGAAAATATTTGGCCATTATTTTCTAGCAGCTATTAGTATATTGTAAGAGACTGAAGAATTAAATGGCTTTGGTATTGTAGGTCATACAGTTATGCTAGACACAGAGAAAATATTCTCTGTAACCTATTCCCTGTGTTTATCCTTAAACATTTATCCTTCCTGAGTGCCAGATTCAAACATTAGTCTGTGGCTGCTGCATCCTTCCAGCAGCCTCGGAATCTGAACCCTCTGGCTGCATTTTCTGGTTGTAAATCCTGTCACTTAATCTTGCCTAACTGAGCAGAGAAGTCCGAGTTCTTCATTAGCATACAACAGATCCTGGGCTGAGGATGATTTGTGCAGCAGCGCTCTCAGATGAGCTATTGATGATCCCCAGTGAGATCCCAGCAGAGGGAATCACTCTGATTTAAGACCATAATGCAACAACTGCTCCTCTCACCTAAGATTTGTGTGTTTAAAAAAAAATGACAGCTTGCTCTGACGGTCCAGAAGCTGCCCAGCAGAGGGGTGAGATCCCTCCCTCCCATCTTTCATTGCTGTCAGGGAAACTGAGCCATAAAATGTGTTGAATTTCTTGAGTTTTGCCTTCATTTTTGGGCTAGGTGGCAAAAAGCACCTGTTCTGTTTGCCCCCAGCACGTGTTATCCTCCTTTGGGAAAGCTGTGCCTGGATCTGCATTGTGGAAGCAGCAGATAATCTGGGAGCTAGAGATGAGGGGTGGCCCCAGCTGAGAGAGGAAGGGAAGTTACAACCCCAGTGCTAGTGGGGATGGAAGGAGAAGTGTCCCAGAGACTCCATGGGACCAAGCACCAGGTCTCGAAGTGAGAAATTCCCCATGAGAACACTGGGAGGGAAACTGCTGCTGGTGACCTTTTCTATATCCCTTCTGGTTTGCTTTCTAGTTTTCTGTTACAGAAGTGTAATCAGCCCAGTTTGCATCCTGAACACAACAAGCTTTGGCTTGCTAGTGACAAGGAAAAGGTCTCCATGGATCCACCCCAAAGCCCTGGCTGACTCTGGGAAGCAGCAGTTGCTGGATTGCTTTGGGAGCCGTAAACAGAGGCTGTGTGATCTGGATAATGAGGAAGACCCACCCATAGATTTCTTTTTCATATTCTCTGCTGGTCTAATTTTCACTCAAAACTGAATATTTTGTTTGGCTTCAAACATTCCATGGGCAGCTAAGGATTTGGGTTGTGGCCCTTGGCAAGGAGCAAAGAATCTAAATTCATAGGAAGAGTTGAAATGATGAAATACATTTTTAAGCGAATTTCTTTCTCACCAGAAGAAATTTACCCCGTTGTTGTCACCACTTACATGGACTTCACTCCCTCACCTTTTCTTTACACGGACAGGCACTTCTCACAGCCTTGAAAGCAGAACATGGATCAATGCTGTTTTCAGAACAACAGTTAAACTCTTTCAGCTGATGTGTCACTCCAGAAGGTGCCATTTCAGATGTGATTAAACAAAAGAGTCAAACATGCTACAGTACATTAAGTTTGAGCCAGTCTTCGGGGATCTGTTGAGTGATAGTGGAAAAGAATTTAGCAAATCACACTGGGATTCAAGATGCTGGTGGTTCTACACGATGTTTTGGGCTGTTTTCATTAATTGCTTTGTGCATTTGTGGTCCTTTTTGGTTTTGAAGCTTGTTATATTTATCAAGTAATGTAGCAAACAGGCTGTATTAGTGGCTGTTTAGTGGAAATAAATAACCATATGTTTGTGAGCAGTCCTTTGGCTACTTGCCATGTCCAAATTATTGTGAACAACCAGTGCTTTGTAAGCTGCCACATGGTCCCTGCTCTAAATGCCTCAGATTAATTTGATCACTTAGTGTGTGGCTTTTGATGAAGTGGAGTAATATGGAAATTGCAAAAAAATAGTAATGGTAGATTTTTCTTCATTTAATTATTGATTTCAGGTCCATAAGTATTTATAAGATTTGGGGAAATTCCTGGTTTGACTTTTAAGTTGCCAGACATGTTTTCCTGTCTTTCCAAACAGTATAAATATTGACTATAATGTCAGTGGGTGAAGTTAGATGCTAGTGGGAAGAGCCAGCAGGAGAGAGAGGGGTGGGGGTGGGCAGAAATCAAGAATAATTTAAACACAGGTCGGGTTTTAAAGATTTATGAAGTCCAGAAGCACACACAGGCGACTCCATGGACTCCACAATAGGATTTTATGGGTATGATACCTGAATTGTTGCGTGTTTACTTTTCTTCTGAATTAAGAGAGGCTACCCTTCATATTGCATTTAATAAGTCCTTATATCTGGCATATATCTCCAGCTGCAATGAACTTTAAATACGGAAAATGTAGGAAAGCATCATCTGCATTTGCAAACATTTGCAATGTTTCATCCTCTCTTCTCCCACCACTAATATACAAAGCTTAGAAGAGGCAGTAACAGCAGCAGGTTGTGCTGTATCCACCTTGAACTCCCAGCCCTGTTTTACACAAGCAGTGTCTTTAAGGATGTCAACATCCTTTAAACTATCCATGCCTGCAGATCCTCAACTTAGGGACACCTGTGCAGGGTGAAAGGTCTCTTGCACAGGCATTTCCATATTTCTCCAAACTCTGGAGAGGAAGGAGAGTTCCTCTTCTGCACACGGACAAAAAAAAAAAAAAACAAAACAACCAAAAAACAAAAAAAACAAACAAAAAAACAAAACAAAACAAAAAAACACCAAAAAAAAACAAAACAAAAAAAAACCAAAACCAACAAACCACCCAAAAAAAAAAAAAAAAAAAAAAAAAACCCCCAAAAAACTGTAAAGTATTAAGCTGCTAAGGCCACAAAGGGAGAGATTTAATAACTGGGATCCCGGTCTCCTGTTCTGTTCCTTCACCAGGTGGCCGAACTGCCTTTCCAAAAACCTGCAAATGTGATTTGAGGATGTAGATCAGGCAGTACTTTACAAGCCCTGCTTTTCGCTGCCATTATGCTTTAAAAATATTCTGTTCAATATCCTTTATGGGTGTGTTTCTGCCCCTGAACTGCTGTGTCTGGGACATTGGTGAAATTAGACTCCCAGTAACTGCAGATTTCAGAGTGGCTGTAACTATTTACTGAGCATGGAAAATGATACAAAAATGAGACCTCTAGAATGATGCCAAGCTTCATTCCACTATTATTAAATCAAGGTTCATTTTTATAGAGCACTTTGCTCAATTTTACTCCATATTGGAGAAGATCAATGAAATAATATGATATTTGACTAGAAGTGACACCTGGAGTTGTATGGTAATGTTTGCTTTTCTTAACAAACCGACTTTTCCAAAAAGACTTTGATCCTGTTCTTGTATCCACAGACTTTGAGGAGTCAGTGCCTCTCAGGTACTTCAAAGTCTAACCTGGTGACATTATGGTTTAATAAATATATAGCTTTCCACTTTCACTTGCACTGACAGAATACTCTTTTCACATTTCCTTTGCCTAACCTGCAGCATGCCTTTCAGCACCGAGCTGGCCTGTAGCTGCTCCCATAACAAGAAAATTTGTTCTCCTAATTCCAGCCACACTGTCTCTCAGGCGTCAATTCATCACTTAAATTTGTCATAAGTGCGTTAAATAGAACACTGAAATTGTTCTTGTCAAATAATCTCCAAGAAGTATAGAGTATGACTCTGCTACATCCTTGGATTCTGCTCTGACATTTTACACTGTCAAAATAAAGCAGACGTTCCCCTCCTCCCCAGTAAAAAGTTCTTTAAGCCATTAAATTACATTATCATTCATACATATTTTTATCTGCTGTATTTGCATGGCTATAGTTATGGATCTGTCAGTATTTTCACTATAAACCCCTATTTCCAGGGATTTAGGCAGTAATTCTGCCTTAATAATTTGCTCCAGGCTAAAGCTTAAAATGCAAAGTCTCGGGCTGAGAATAGTATTTTTTTTTTTTTTTTTTCACCGTTTTGAAAAGCAAATCATTTTGCCCGGTTTAAGTATGGGAAGTGCAGTTGTGCCTTCAGGGAAGAGCTCCCAGGAGGGGGCTGGGGGTGTCCTCCCAGGCAGGGGATGAACCTGCTCAGCTCTACCCTCAACTTCAGGGCATTAAATGCTTCAAGCGAGAGAAAACTTTCCCGCCCCTCCCCAAAAATACCGGGGTGTCTGCAACAGACAGCAAAGGTTTGTGCCAAACCGATTTAAAGTGGGGAGTTGGATGGTAATAGCAGCAGCTCTGGCAATGGAGAGCTCTGCACAGGTTTTTGGGTGGTTTTCTAGTTTTTTTTTTTTTTTTTTTTTTTCTTTTCTTTTTTTCAGCACTGTTCCCAGATAGCTTTTTCTGCAACTGCTGAAAACTTGGCTGTGCTCTGGTGTTCAAGTGGAAGCAATCCCCGTTTCTTGCCAGCTGCCATGGTAACAGTCTTGCCCTACTATTAAAAAAATGAATGTTATCACCCCAAAAATCATGAGTGCCTTTGAAATTATGAGATTTGAATCTCCCTTTTAAAATATTTTTTGGGGAGATGACTTTATTTGGAGCTTTTAAGCGTTTTAGTAATTTCAAACTTACACTGAGAACACGCTTTCTATCTTTCTGCTATGTGAGAAGATGGTTTTATTTATTGTTATCGTTAATAAATGAAGTCTGGATTAATCAGATGATTCTAGCACCTACGATTTTAAGAAAAAATGCTTCAGATTTGCAGGGTTTGAAGTAAAATTCTGAGTTGGCACAGATAACTTAAATACTTTCTGACACTTTGCGCATAATTGCTGCTTAATTTCTCTCACTCTCCCTCCCTGCCATTTTCTCCCT
Source organism: Hirundo rustica (assembly GCF_015227805.2). Classification (NCBI taxonomy): domain Eukaryota; kingdom Metazoa; phylum Chordata; class Aves; order Passeriformes; family Hirundinidae; genus Hirundo; species Hirundo rustica. The sequence continues at coordinate 4,131,085 of NC_053465.1, forward strand.
TTTACAAAGTGCCAAAGACACAAGAGGCTACATTTGAGCTCATTGCCAGAGAAATCAGATGGAGGGTGAACAAATTGATCATAAGAAGAGAAAGCAGCCATTATTTGCCTGATAATTTTTGGTAATCAGCAATAATGAGAACAGAAATAGAGAAAGTTCTTGCTAATTGCATCATTTTTTTGTGTGTGTGTGTGCAAAATGTTAATGCTTTCAAGAGAGGCAGCAATCACTCAGAAGAAAAGGGTGCATTTTCTTACGATATTTGTTGCAGGTGGCTATTGTTTAAAGAGGGTTTGGGGTTTTTTTTAAATCTCGTGCTCGTTAATTATTTAAATTGAGTTTCTACAATATCTAACTGATCCTGGATTGAAATTTCTGGGGAAAAAAAAAAAAAAATTCCTGTGAAGTTTGAAAAATGAAGGGAATGAAGGGAATGAAATAACTGTGAGGAATAAGGAAATAAGATTAGAATTGACCTTGCTGCTATGAAGACTCCTCTCAGCTCTTGGAGATGGGGAGGAGAAAAATCAAAGATGTTAACCTTATTCTCTTTTTTCCCTTGCCTGCAGAAGGCCTCTTGGCACATACATCACATTTAATCTTATTTCTCCTTCTTGTATATATTGCATTAACCTCCGTTTGCATTTGGCTTGTTTTCTGCCTTTAAAAAATGATGTGTGGGGAGCTGTACCTTCCATTTGGCAGTCTCCAGCCATTTGGATCTTCGTTTTCACCAGAAAAATGATTTGGTTGGAGGGCAGGTCCAGCGGCCTCCGGGCTAACTTGCAATTGGATTGGAAAATCCCCCACACGCATCGAAGGGCTGGGAGCCCCTGGCTGCACCAGGCACAGACTTCTCCAGGGACTGGGATGGCACCTGAGGAGCCTGGAAAAAATCAGCTTCCAGCTGCACCCCATGCTTTATGGCATGTTTTATACTCTGTGCAGGATGTGACTGTTGGCTTAGAGAGATGCTGGCTTGGGAGATGCTGATTTAGAACTGCCCATGGCTGGCAGAGGTGCTGCAGTGCTTTGGGAAGCAGCTCGTTGGGCAAGTCAGAGACATCCCTGCCCCTTCCTCTTCTGTCTGGAGGCACTGCTGCTGCTGTTCTCCGGGATTTTGTTAATTCTGCCCAAAGGCAGAGTCCCACAGGAGAAGCTCCACGACCTGGTGAGTGCTGCTGTTACCCCTGAGCCCTGTCCAAAGCACTGGCCAGGGCTGGACCCTGTGGAGCAGCAGGAAGCAAAACAGGTTCTGAAGCCTTCTTCCCACGCAGAATCTTGGAGAAGCCCCAAAGTCCAAACCAAAGCCAAGCTGTGGTGCCATTTAATACGAGAATCCAGGGTTGTGCAAGGGCAGGAGGGATGCTTGCACAATAACCTGCAAATGAACCTCTGGAGTAGCAGAGCTCAGTCCTGCCAAGGAAAAAACTCTGTGGGACCCCATGAATTTCATTGGGAATCTCATGACGATTGGATATGGCTTTTCCTAAGAGTTCCAGTGCTCCAGTGCATTTATCTCTGTGATAAATGGAAGATGTAAATGATCTCAGCCTTCTCTGAACCTCCCTTATGTACTTTGTGTATCCTGAAGCTGAGAATTTTGGCAATAGACAAAGATTTTGTACTACTCTTTACTTGATTGCTTGATTGCTGCTTCTTGGCAAGAGTTCATTTACTGAGAAAAAGATCCTTGATCCAGAAAATGTATGTGTACACACACACACACACACACACACATATATATATACATATATATTTTTTTTTCAAAATAAAAACATTCTAAAATCAGAAGATTCAACAAAGTACCTGTCATGGATATACTTGGGGTTTTGTCTAAGAAATGGGAATGTGCTGTATTTATGGTGGAGAAACTGTAGAAAACATGTTTGTGTTATTCTCTGTGTATTTGAAACCAGAAAGCCATGAAAACTGACATCTCCACTTCCCTCTGAATTGTTTAAGTGACATTAAATGCAAATCTCAAAAGTATCATAAGCAAATAATATCTTTTTTCCTCAGTATTTTTAGTATAGTTACAATTTTTCTAAACATTCTTACACCACAGAAATGTTGAGACATATTTTTTTCTATACAGAAATACACAGAGGCTTTTTCTTCAGGCTAGGAAAGGGAGGACTTTCCAAGACAGATTTTAGATATTTAAGCATGCATTCTTCATGATTTTCTCTGTTATGCACATAAGAGCTCCTTCTGAGGCCAGTTATTATTGTGACAGTCCTTTTCATGAAAAGAAAAATTAAACTTGCCGCATTTCCCCCCTGAAAAACCTGTAAGGCTGAACTCTTGCTTTTCATACCTGCTGAGGTAATGGCATTTTAGAGTGCTTCAGCTTTCTTTAGTGCTGCATATTGATTAAGTTACTCAATATTTGACAACACGAAGCTTCTTTTCCCAAGATATTTGTTAGAGAAAAATCCATGTTTTCCCATTTCCGAGGAAAGGCATCAAACACACTCCTCAGTGTTTGTTGTCCTAATGAAAGGTGTGCAGCCAGCCCTGGGTGACTGAGCAGGGTGGGGTCTCCTGGTTACTCGCACTCAACATTTGCTGTCAAGTGAGGGAGCCACCATCTGAAGAGACAGTTATTTAATTCTCCTTTCCCCTAAAATTATCTGCAGAATTTTCTTCAAAAATCAAATCAACTTAGATAAAATGATGATTTGACACTTTCGTGTTGGGTTTGTCTATAGAAGAAGGTTTGGGTTTCTATCTCGCTTTGTAATTTCTCCCTTTTTCAATCTGAACAGGTTTACCCAACACACCACACACAACTTTCCAAGAGAAGGTCTCCAAGTCACTCTATCAGTCAGCTCTGCTCACAAAAATCCGTGGGGTTGCACATGTATCTATCTTCATATTTCTTTTAAGAATTTCCAGAAAAATATCTAATGACCATCATCACTTTGTGAAGGACAGAAAACCTTCAGTCAGCATTACTCTGGCTGCTGGGGTGAAATCTATGAGCAGTAGCTGTATATGAACTGTTGCAGCAACTCGTAAATTATAGATGAGTGCTGTGATTCCACATTCTGTAGCAGTCAGGTGCTGCATATGATCCTTTCTTCCATCCGTGCCTATTCCCTGACTAAATAAAAGATGGGCTTTCTGTATAACCCCTCTCTTTTAGATTTATTTTATAAATATGTCTGGTGGATTTAAACTCATTTTGACTCCTCTATAGTGCATATGATCAGCACCTAAAGGAAGAGCAGATTTCTCTCTCTGTTTCTTTAAATAAATCACTTGAATATTCTTCTGGGAGCCATCAAACCTGTCTGCGGTTCAAGGTGACAGTGTATGTACCTGCTGCACATTTTTGGGGATTTAGCCAGTCCTTTTCTTCCAAGGCTGAGAAGCCACACGACCTTCTCCTGAAAGAGAGACAAGAGACAGAACCCTTGTTTAGTATTAGAGACACAGGGATGTCTGCAGACATCCTGAAGGGCACAATGGGAAGGTTATTTGCGATTTTTCAGGATGTTAAAGCTCCACTAAGAATTAATTTCAGTTGATGTAAACTTTTGCATGCCTGTGCGTGCCGGCTGACATAGTGCTGACTTCATTATCCAGCCATCAGAGAGCTGTGACTCATGCTCTGGTGGCACTCAGCTGCTTTGCAGGTCTATGTATTAAGTAAGACTTAATTAATATTTAATTGGCAATTAGGAAGGAAAGTTTTGAAGAAGTTGATTTCCACTTTTTTTCACCTTCTGGGCAACACTAGACTCTTAACCTCTAGTGATGGTTATTGTTAAACAGGTTGAATGAACTGAACAGGGAATACATAGCGAATTCAACTTTGAATTATTTGAAATGACCCATTTCTTATACCTCCTACACCATATGTGCACAAATTCTTCCTTTAAAAAAAAAAAAAAATAGCAAAAATGTTCTGTATATTGTTTACTATCATAAAAGTAAAGGCTGAAGTTTGATCATAAAATATATTTCTGCATCAAGAAATCTGGCAGAAGAAATCAATAAAAAAGAATTGCTTGTCTTCTTGTTTTTTTCCAAAATAATACTCAGAGAAAAATATGATAACACATTTTGAAGGCAGGTCAGGAAGGGCAAGTTTAACTGAGCAGAGGCATCGTGTGAACAAAGCGTGTGACTAATCCATGGACCCCTTTATTGTCTGGGCTCTCTCTTTCCGTCTCTGTTCGACCAAATTAAAGAAAAAAACATCCTTTAACATTTTATTTACCCAGCCTTTTCCACTGCCAGCGCTCCCCACTGAAATAACAGGGTTCCAGTGATTTGCACAAGTTTAGGGGTGCTTATTTCCACTTGCTTGTGAGCGCTCATGGAACGGGTGGCTTTGACTGCTCTGGTGGAAACCACAGCAAGTGACAAAACCCCCAGGGGAAGATTTGTATTAAATTTTGTACATTGCTTGATTTGGGGTTTGCTAAGACCTACTGTATGTGTGAGAAACAAGGGGGGTTTTTTGGTTTTTTTTCCCTTTTGTTGTATATTTTTGGCAGCTTATGTAGATTATCAACATTTTATTTGCCATAAGAATGCAGAGCAGGATACATCATGCAAAAAGGGCTGAGTTCCACTTTGGGCAGCTTTACCAAATTCATTCTCACTCTCTTTCTGTTGGCTTCATAATCTTTTCTTGAGAAACAATTGCTTCTTCATGTGGAAACAGGTATATTAGTGGCAGCTCCAGGCTCTATGCAGTATATGATGCTAGAAGTTTAATTTAGACTTGGAGAAATGAAAAACCGTGGAAGAAAATTTGGGGGGGGGGGGATTTCATATATTGCAACACACTAAACTATATTAACTTTATCCAATGACCTTTGTTCAGCCTATGCTTTCATTTTGTGGAATTTCCAACACCAAAACTAGAGGAACCTACAGGAAGATATAAAAGATGCCTCATAAAAAATGCAGTCACCTCACCACATTGAGTTTCCCAGGATAATGATTAACTCCTTGTATTCCCCAGAAATTCTTTATTTCAGGTTAGAACTCCGCTCCTTGAGGTGCAGCCTCCTTTTAGTAAATATGCAGCTAGTTTTAGATGTACTAAAAATATATTAAAGCCACGATGGTTGTTTTCTTTTCTTTTCAGGTGCTGCAGACCTTTTGGCATTCTGTAATTCCAGGACCTAGGTCTTACCAGCCTTATTTTGACAACCAGAAGTTAAAATAGAGAGGCAGGTTTAAGCCCGTTGCATGTGGAGATTCCTGATGACTTCTTGGCAACAGAGTCAAGAATACAAGGCTAATGAAGATTTTCTGTAACGGTGGTAAAACATGCTTTTTGTTTCCATTACTTTTAAATTTTAGTGAGGATTAAGCTCTGCACAGAGCCATGGAAGCCTGCAGAGCTTTAATTACCCAGCACTAGAAAAGCTTCGTTTTGCTGAACAGTCCTCCTTGCTTTGGTGTGTTTCTGATGTGCCCTTGAAACATCATTCACAGGAAAAAAAGAAGCAGACAAAAATAAAATTGCAATATTTTCATACACCTGCAGTGAGTTTTAATGGAATTCAATCAGAGCACAGTGAACATGTCTTAAATTAGCTAAAATATTCTGTATGTGATCCTGATGATTTAATTAAAATATCACTGGAAGGATTCAGTTAGCATGGGATTCAGTGGAAGTATTGACAATTAACTGTGAGCACAAATTCTTAGAGGAATGACAAAAATGTTGAGAGAGTTGCTTGTCATTGTTTTAGCAACAATCTGTGATTGTAACACATCCCTGTAGTCTGCATCAGCTATTTTGAAAGAGGCAGGTTCAGCTCCGTACTGTGTTTTTCTCTTTTTCCACTCTTATTGAGCCTCTTGTGCCACATCCTAGAACAGCCCATGGGTTGGTCATTTCCTCCTCTCAGATTAATCTCCTGCCTTTTGGCAAAGAGAAAGAAATACAGACGTATAAAAGCACAACACTCTGTTTCCTTTGGAGCTTTAAATAGGTCTAAGATTTATTTGGCTCAATTATCAGTTTCATATTTTTTAGAGGTTGCTTTCATTTGTTCCTTGGAATCTGAATTTCCTCATATATCATTGCATGATGAGCTGATGAAATGATTGGGAGGGAAAAAAGTAATGAACCAGCCTTTCAAATCTGTATGTCTGCAAATCTGTAAATCTTAAAAGAAGCCAAACAAAAGCTAAACTGAAGGGGAGAACCCTTCTTGAAAGAAAATTAAATGGCTTTATAGATACTATTATTTTCTAAGAATCTATTTTTTTTTTATACTGAAAAGAAACTTTCTTCAGCTGTACAGCACATATAACTACTGACAAAAGACTGGAAAGCAATTTAAAATTTCCCAAAAAGACAGATGACAATATATTCCAGACCTCTGAAAACTGGGGTGACTCTGTGGGGTGCTTAATTATAGACCAAAGTTTTATCAAACTAAGAGAAATAAAAAGTACTGGACTAAGTATAAAGCTGCAAAGAATGTTCAGTGGTTTAATTCTCGGAGTGAAATAAATTTTTTTATTCCTTTTTTTTTTTCCCTCAAGACCAGCTGCAGGACCACTGATAAGAAGTGCAGGGGAATAACAGCCTTTGGGCTACTTGTTCCATTATCTTGGGATGAAGATGCTCTCGATTGTGGATGGATGCTACACCCAACTCTATGGAAACACAGGGAAAATACCTTTCAGGAGTATTTTAGACACAATAATAAAGGAACATTTGGTTTTAAAAGACTTTTAAATAAAGAAGTAATGTCTTTGAGGGGGGTCTGATGCTTACCCCTATAACAAAGTGTAGGAACACCCACCTCAAAAATCTCTTCCAGCTTTTCCGACCACAAAAACTCATCTATAGAGAATGGAAATGCTGCAATTCATCCCCCACAGGCTGGGAGGGGATATTCCCTGGCCTCTGTCACTCTTTATGGCTGTGCTATCTGAGAGTGTTCCAGGCCTCCTGGCTTCTCTTTCTGTCAGCACTCCATGGCAGTACCAACCAACTGGACAAACATCCCCAAACCAGATTTTTCAGTAACTTTCAACATTCAGGAGTGAACCTGAAATTCCTGTTAGTGTTATTCTGTATGTTAATGAACTCAGAACACCTATATGTTGAATTTTAATGTTTTGTTCACCTTGAGGTGTGGGTGCTCAAAGGATGTCTCACATTCAAGAGGCGAATGTCTCTTGCTGTTCTCTCTGAACTGCCTTCCACAAATTTTAGCTTTTCGCTTCCTGAGAGCCACATGGCTGGGAGCCCCAGACGATGACATCAGGTGGAGTTCATCATGCATGTCCTGATGTCATTGCTCTGGGGCTGGAATCACTCCAGTGACATGGCAGCCAGCCAGGAGCCATCCAGCTTTACCTTAAAGGCACCTGCCCACTGAGAACTTCCCAAAATAAGTGTGCATCAACTTCCCCTGCTTGCCAAAAAGCAAATATCCCTGAGGGACATCCAGTGGCTTTTCTCTTTATCATCACGTTCTCTTTCCACTCCCTGCTCAGGCTTTTATTTTCTGCCCATCCTACCCTCTCTTAACGCTTTTCTCACATCTAATGTGCTTGTGTCCCTTTCTCCCCACCCTCCCCCCTGCTCAGGGGCTCCTGTCCTGCTCCTGTCCCTGGGGTCCTGCTGCTAACGTGCTCACAGACCCCTCCAAACCCTGCTGCAGGTTTGAAGCTGAAGGAAGTGACAGGCGGAGTGGACAGCTGGAGTTTGTCTGACATGACAGCTTTCCCCTGTGCCAAAGATTAGTATTGCTGCTCTGGTGGAGCAGCCAGATATAAAACACAACCCCAGCCTTTCCCTGAAATATGCCCCATACAAATTCCAAGCCTTGGGTGAGAGAAAAGTTGACTATATTTGATGCCATCTTTTTTTCATGAACATACACAATCCATATATAATTTTTACATCCCAGCTTCCTTCCAGCCTTCCCTGGTGAAGCAGCAGCTCCTAGGCTCAAAGTGAAGCGCACATATGTAACTTTTAAGGTCTGGTTGATATTCTGTGTGAATTGGCAAATAATGACAGAAATTCCTGAATCATGTTTTAGCACAACCAGAGAGTTGCTATCAATGTTTACTCTAATCAGGAAAATGAATTATCTATAGAATCATAGAAATTTTTAGGTTGGAAAAGACCTCGAAGATCATCAAGTCCAGCAGCTGAATTTATCTCTAAAGGAAAAAATGTTTCATTTATCACTCTAGAAAAACACTGAGGGGGCTACAATGGTAAAAGACAAGATTACTTGGATTTTACTTGTCACTAACTATAGACAGCTATAGACATCATCATCATCATCATCATCAAAACCAATTACAGCATCTAGTTCCACTAGATTGAAAAATGATCTAGTGTGGAAATGTGGGAAAAAACCCACACAAACTTCAACAGTTTGTGTTGTAACCCCTGCTGTTGCTCATGGCTTGCAGCAGCAATAATCTACCCTGTATTTGGCAGTATTGTATTGTTTGGTATTACAATGGTCATGTTCCAATTCCAAAAAGCAGGATTTTACTATTCTCTGATTGACAGTAATATAAAACAGCACATTAGTTTTATTTTATTTATTTTACAGAATTCCACCACAGGATAAAACCAGAATCTGTCCCATAAAATAGGCATTGAAAAATCTGGGCAAAAATCTCAAACCCATGAAACCCATGAAGGTGAAAGCTTTAAGTTAAGATCACACGGCTTTCACCATTATTTTGGACTAATTGTAGGGTTTTTTCCTGTGGCAGTCTGAAATTTCGTGGGTCCGTCATGACTGATCTAAATTAATAACTAAAATACTGAAGATTTATTGCCATAAAGAGAATTCTGTTTTCCAAGTGATAAGAATGTTATGACATGTATTGATCTACTGAGGTGGTAGTAGTCACTGAAAGATGGATCTTCCCATTTATTTTTTTGTCCCTTTTGCTATTATTATATTTATTGAGAAGATGTCAGAACAATTGGCACAAAACCCTGAGATGCTGATAAACTGATAAGACGAGCATATATGTGAAGCAGTAGTTGATCAATGTATGTTAACTAAGGTTATTTGGACATGAAATGAAATACTTTCCACATCTCCTCTTGGAAATAAATTTAATAGTCTATCTCACCTCCCACGTGTTTCCCAGTAATCAGCTTCAGGTATTTTTTTCCCAATAAATTGCAGCCTTTTAGATGATGAACAGAATCCCACTTACGGGGACATGCAGTCAGAGGATTGCTTGGAAAAATTCTCCTTTGCACAATGCAACCTTACATACAGATTGTTTCCAAGCAGATTTTTTCCCTGCATCACACTCATTTCAATGCGCATTTGGAGACTCCAGAATTTATTCCGAGTTAGTTTACAACTAAATTAAAGGAGGGGAAGGAAACAACAGAAGGGAGATTTCATGTAATTTGTCAGTGTAAGCTCCAAGCTATTGAGGATTATTCCCTTGTTTTCGTGGGGGTTTTATGATCTTTATTGTGATTTAAGGAGGGAAGTGCACTGGATTTTTTTTCCTGTGTTCTTTTCTCTTCTGTTTGTGTGTTCTCCCTTCCTCACTGTTCATTTACAGTGCTCATTTAGAGAAAACACAACAGTGGAAACATTTAGGAGCAGGGCAGGATTTTAATTGCAGTGTTCCAAGGCAACAACGACCATGAACATAAACCATTCTACGTGAACTATGTTACAGCAGAGAATCTCACTGAGGAATAATGAGGAAACAAACAGAAAATATTTGCTGGAAGGCAAAATTAGAGACAGGCCAGATTGCAGATTTCGATAGGATTTCTTTTCCTTAAGCCATATACCAGTCATGCTACAATCATATCCTAGAGCAGGAATTAACTGCTTAAGAAGGTCATGCTAATGGGGATGATTTTAAGGCATGGGAAGCTTTGCTCTTTGTGTTTCAGTGCCAGTAAAAGAGGCATCATTTGGAGTCCACCAAAGTAAATCTTCATGCAGACATCTCCTGACAGGCATGAATATGTGGTGTGCATAAATAAATGCATAAAGTGCAACAGAATTCTTATGGAAAGTGCCACATTGCAGAGAATACAGTTTTAAAATGCTCAAGGTATCAGAAGTGCATCACCCCCTGAGATGTTTAGCTGCTTCTGGGATCTTGGAGGAACGACTGACATTTCAGTGTTCCTAGTTCTGTTGGTGGGTCCCACTCCTGGTGTCACTGAGTCCAACTTTTGACCATCACAGGTAATTTCTCCCTTAAGTATGGAGTTAAAAGGCTGAGTTTAATCTAGACTGCTCATGTGATCAAGTACATTCAGTGTGGGCTTCACTTAACAGATGGGCCAGGGTTACCACATTGATTTGCATAGAAATTAGAATTGATCAAAACTAAATTATTGATTATTTCAAGTTGAAAAACACCCTCTTCAACCTTGCATCCTCAACGAGCATCTCCTAACTGATGAGCTTTTATCATTACAAAACTGGTAAATAATAAATAAATCATAAACTGGTAACATAATAAAAACATAATAAATAGGGTGGGATTTTCTGGTCATTTTAAACATTGTAGAATGGATAATAAGTTTGAATCATAAGAACTCCCCTGATGATACATTCTGACATAATTTTCTTTATTTCATTCATTCAATTATTTCATTCATTATCAATATCACTATTTGGGAATGAAAAAGGCGTGATTTCCTGATTCATATTAAAAACGTAGGTTTCCATTTAAAAATTAATTAGAAATAGTTGTCCCTCTTAGGTTTTCTTTGCTGATTTGGTTTTAGTGGTCAGATTAATTTGTTTATTAGAAGTCCCTTATAACACTTTCCCACATTAAATTGCATTGAGTTTTCTTCTTCCTAACACTTCCAATTCTTTATCTCTAGTGATATAAAACTCCTCTTCCCTTGCCTCCTCTTTTTTCCTGTTAAATGCTTTTTACTTAAAGAACTCACGAACAATGGCATTTATGGGAGAGCTCTGAGAACAAAGTTTAATTCTCAGCTCTGCTGTGTGATCTCTTTATGACACTGAACAAGTTAGTCAGGCTCTCTGTGTGCTGTTCCCTATCTATAAAAGACCGATAATAGCCCTTTCTTAACTGGAAGTCTTAACAATGTAGATGTTAAAGGTTATGTGTACTTGTGCTGAGGCATAGCCAGAACTTTAAAATATATACAATTTTTGAGGTAGGCTGAGAGCCATTTCCTTCCTTTTATTTTATTGCTAACCTCTGCAAGGTTTTTCTTCTTGTTTCCTAAGAAATGTGTGTATTTTCAGAATTTGCTGCAAGTGCCATATCTGATCACAGGTATCAGAGATCAAATTATGAAATGGTCTGTTTTAGAAACTGCAGAAACAGAATTCCAGAGTCACTTTTCCGCTACTTAGTTTCCATCTGAGGGAAGTCCGTACAGATGGGTATCTTGTTGGAATTCAATATCCTGAATATTACTTTGATTTTCTTTGGGTAGAGAGGAAGAAGGCAAGTTCATTAGTATCTACTTTCCTCCAAACATCTCGTGCAATGACTCTCCTTTGGTTATTCAGGTAGGTGATTTCTTTTTGCCTTTTGAGCCACATTCAGGTCATCCAGCTCCCTAGTAATTTGAATACCAACAAACTGGGTCTTTCTGACAGCCTGAGCTTGACAGGCTGCTCTAAGTCCCTCCACTGAATTGTTGGTCTGTCATGTTATTTCCCCTAGAAATGGTATAAGAGCTGATAGCAACCTGAATGCCTAAAAATAGATGGGCAGAATAGGCCTTGGAATATGTAGCTGGTATTTTATCATCTTGGCTCCCTCTGCCATTGCATGGTGCGATGTGATAGCTTAAAATAACTAAGTACCATTCTTGTGCCAAAAATATAAAATGTCATTCATTATTACAGTACCCATTTCAGCTATGGACACGCTCCTCACACTTCCTTCAGCAGTTTTCCCAGCACAGCTAATTCCAAAGACTGTCAGAGTAAAAACTCTTGCACTAACCAAATTTATCCAATCCAGAGAGACAAATTTATTAAATGAGGCCAAGACATTGTCCTCCACTTGCACCCCTGGGTTTGATTCTTCTAAACTTTTCATGTGGCCTAAGATCCTGCAAGGTCCCCACAACAGCTGCTTTGTCTTTCCACCACAAGTCAGGGACAGAGTAAAAGGATAAAATTGCCTTGCCACCTTGTACTTTCCTTGAGCCACAGGCTAATTTTTGTTGTTCTGGGGAGTAGTGATGCATATAATGCATGTACAGTAGATTTGATGAGCTGGTGGCTTCTGCTTCAGATGGTATTTCTGGAGTTGTTTTGCTGCTTTAATGAAAGTAAGAGGTGTCTCCTTTTTGGCAGAACAGTTGTCACACCCATAGATTTTAGAAGCCTCTCCTGAAAAACACACCACGTGCTGGAATTACTCTGTAGAAAACCAAGCTGCAATTTTTTTAATCTAAAAGATACAGAACTCTGTTGGCATTTGTTTGCTAGTTTGCCCGAGCTGAAACGGGCAAAGCCCAGCTGAGTTCTCATCAGCTTCAGTGCCCTGGTAAGAGCCAGAGTGGGGAATGGGAAGAGTAAACCCAAAGAGATGTAACAGAGGTTAAATCAGATAGAGGGATTGTTTTAGCTCTCCAAATATCATAGTCACACCCTGATTCCCCCCTACTCTTCCTGTAGGTGCCACAAGAGCCTTTCCAACTGCTGGGGGCTCTGCCCTCGCTCCAATCCAAGGGGAAGCGTGGTCACTGACACCTCAGGTGTGTCTCTGCAGCGCAGGGGGACAGGGAAAGGAAGAGATTAATTTTCGCTGCTGCCATGAGACAGGTGTTTTGAACACTTTTATTCAGTTCTCTGGTGCTTGAGAGGCTTGATTGAGTTCTTCCCCATTCCTTATTCTGACATAAACCCAGTCCAGGTTTTCTCCCATTCCGTACCCCAGCAGGAATTCAGTCTGGGTTTTCTCCCATTCCGTATTCCAGCAGGAATCCAGTCCAGGTTGTCTCCAATTCCGTATCCTGCCAGGAATCCAGTCCAGGTTGTCTCCCATTCCGTATCCCGTAGGAATCCAGCCCAGGTTATCTCCCATTCCGTATCCCAGCAGGAATCCAGCCCAGGTCATCTGCCATTCCTCATTCCAGGTATGATCCCATCCGTGTTTTTCCCCGTTCCACATTCCAGCTCTGATCCAGCCCGTGCTTTTCCCCATTCCCAATTTCGGGTCCTGTCAAAGGTTTTTTGGTTTGTTTAAACTTTTCTTTCTGCACTTGGAAAAGCACAGATGTCTCTTGCAACTGTCAGATGTTTTTCCATAGTAAGGAATGAGCTAAGAACTGGACAATATTTATCATGAGAAGTAATTAGTGGTTAAGAGAGTTGGGCTGTCATCAGCTTTTATGCCCATGGTAAAGCAGAGTGAATTGCTAGAAAATGAACAACAAAAAAAAAACATTTAGAGGGTCCTGTGCCTTTTGTATTTTTGATCCCTTTGCCTTTGGATTGTTTCACTCAGATCCTCACTTCATCCTTTTGCCTCTCATTTCAATTGTTTTGGAAGTGCCAAAAGCATCTTGTTTGATTTAATAAATGTTTTGTCAGTCATAGGCCGATGGTTTGCAGAGCTGCAGTTCTCTTAGGTGTGTGTTTATGAAGTACACAAGCCTGTTAGTGATGTTCTTTCTTTACGTTCCCTTGTGTTTTGTATTTCTGTAGAGCTGAACAGAAACATTGTACCATGATAAAGTTGGGCTGGTGGCTGACTCACTTCCCTTCTAATCCGTCCGAGATGCAATTTTCTGCGTTTGCCTTTTTTGCTCAAGTTTGGCAAAGGCAGTGTGATTATGCACTTCACACTTTGTGCTCCCAAGGTAACGTTATGGATCTTCATCCTGCCCGGAATGGGGATTCAGAGCTACCCTGGGCTGAATATGTGGGTTATCGGAAGGGTTTGAAGGGTGGCAGGATGGTAATTTAATCTCATAAAAATGTGTGTAAAAACCAGTGAAATAAAACAGGACAGAGGCAAGAAGTGATTCATTAAGGATGGACAAATTGGCTTTCAAAAGACAACTGCTCTCCAGAGGGATAATACAGCAAGTTGCTGAGCAGTCTGGGTTGAATCCAGAAAAGGATTTAATTGTGTGCTTAATTTTAAATATTCAAGTAGTCCTTAAGCTTTACAAGGAAAATCCATGTGTGTAAAGTAAAAGAGAATAGAGTCTTCACACAATTAAACTCTTTATCTTGATCCATTTCCCTGAATTTTGCTCCAAGGCTTCCAAGCCACGATTCCACCTTGGAGAGACCTTGTATTTCACAGGACACAAATGTTCTCAGCTGTGTGCAGCCCTTGGTTTGAGACCTCAGCTCCTGTCTAGGGGATTTTGGGATATTCATATCCAACATCCCCAGAATGAAGTATACACACAGTGAAACAGCAACAGAGTACTGCTGGTTTTGACAACAAATCCATTCTCTGTCCTTCTCAGGGCAACAGTTTTCAACTTTTCATTGGAGAAAAAGAGGGCTGTAGGAAAGGGCTCCTCACTGAGGACAAAGGTTCTGCTCTAAGTGAATATATACATTAGCAATTAGCTGCTATATGATGGCTAAGACAACTCAGAGAAAAGTTTCAGATAATAAGATGAGTTCAGGAAAATGTTTCTGAAAGACCTTAAGGCCAGATTCTAATTAGCAAATGACAAAATAGTTCAGAAAATAAGACTACTACTGTAAGAATCTTGCCATAGTCAAAGCCCACCATCAGCAAAGATGCTTAATTATCCTGCATATGATAATTCCCTTGTGGAGTTATATGATAAGTATAAAGGGCATTGAAGTCAGAATTACCCTGAAAGTCTTTGGCCTGCAAAGCAGGAGCTGTGAAAGAAAATATAACAATGAAAACAGTTTGAAACTATTTGCATCCTTTCAGTAACTCCTTTTTAACCACTCTGCAAACAACATGGCAGGAAAACAAAAAACTGTGAGCTGGAGTCTCCTCTCTTTTACATGAGCTTAATTGTGTTTCATTACTCCCAATTTTAATTATTGCAAGCAAAAATGAAGCCAAGACTTGCTGCCTCTTAAGCTGCTCAGCTCAGATCCATGCAATTCTTAGGAAAGAACAGGAGCAAAGCAATCTTTAGGTAACATAATGCAACCCCTGAACTTTGACCTCAATCAAGGCATTCTGAAAAGAAACAATAATGTCATAACTCCTTGAAAGCTTGCAACACCAAAAAAATAAAACCTGTATCAGAAATCTGCCCACGAACACTGAGACATAATTCTCCTGACCCCACAGCACTGCTCCATATGTTGTATATACTAAAGAGAAAAAAATGGGTTTTATTTGTACCTACACTCTCAGCAATTACAGCTGAAGTTGTTGGCTCCCTGTGTGTTGTCATTGACACAGATGGATAAAAACAGATACAGCGTGTAAGGGAATATTAGAACTCAGAGCTCTCGTGCTGCACCACAGGCAGGATTTAAATTCCTCTCTACCTCTTAGCTTGAAAAGTTCTCTGAGAAATAACCTCCCTGATTAGGGTCTGTGTAAAGTAAAATTCCACGCCTGTGTGTTGGCGTTCAGGCTGGAAGGGACAGAAGGAGGAGATGAGACCCCGTGGGGCTCAGGGGTCCTTGGTGCTGGCTGTGAGCTGCACATGGGGACAGGACCCTGCTCCTTGTGGGAAATGGATGGAGAGGGTTTTGTCTCATGGATCTGACCAGTGGGTGACAATGCAGCCAGGATCCTCCAGGCAGGGGCCTGTTTGTGCTGGATCTGCAATGGTTTAGGTGGCAAAACAATTTCTTTTACCCCTACTCATCCTCTTCTCCACAGAGACCAGTGGCTCAGCTGCAACGCTTCCAGCTCTGAGCTGTTCTGAGCCCGCGCTCCTGTCCAGGGGACTCGTCCATGGAGGGGTGACAGCACAGGGGGCCACCAGCAGGGCACTGCAGTGCCAGCTCCACCACAGGGGTGGCACAGGCCGTGGCTGGGAGTGCTCCCTCAGTCACGGGCATTGATCCAGACCAGGACCTGCCCATTGCTTGGTTATGGTTTTCCCCAGCATCATTAGGAATCTGCAGTGAGGATCCTCTCAGCCTGGCAGCAGCCCAGCTTTCCATTTAGATCCCAAATATCCAAATGGTTCTTCTGTTGTGGGTGGTGTTTTGGGGCTTGGATGGGTTTCCCATAGTCCAGGAGCTGAGTGTGAGGCAACAGCACTGAAATTCTGGATGAGTGTCAACAGTGATCCTCATCACCTCCAAAGTCATGTGAACTAGTTTTAAATATGAGAAGAGTATTGAAAATTGGATTCTGGAAGCAGATGAGGAATAGGTTTGGAATTGAGTGATTGGTGGTTCTTTGAAGAGTGCTTTAATCAATCCAACTTCTGTCACGGATCTCTTGAAGTTCTGTGAGTGAGAACTTCATGCCCTGGATATTTGGTTTTGGAAGGTTGTCCCATGGTAATTACCTTAACTGAAAAGCTGGGGGAGATTCCTCTGCCCTCCCTGTAGTTCTCTGGGGTTAAAACACATCTGTGCCATTGACAGCTGTGTCATTATCTTCAAATGGCAGACATTATTTGACTTACTACCAAAATAAGTTAAAAATTAGTATTGAGGCATAACTATGACTTGGTTGCCATTAATGTTCATCAGTGCTCTTTGCATTTGAAACAACAGGGGGGGAGATTGCAGGAGGCAATTAGAGTGCTGATCTTGCTCAATGCAATGTAATTGCAGGGTCACACTTCACGTGTTCTCCATCAGTTTGTTCATAAAGCTGGAAATGCTTTTAGGAGTCTGTGGTAGTGCTGCAGGGAGGCAGTTGACCTGCCAGCCTCTGGAGATGGAAAGGCCATCCCAGCCCATGCACTTGGAGAGCACTTAATGAAAAATCCCTGTTCTGTGTGGGCATGAGTGTGGGGGCATTTTTGTGCACTGGGAAAAAAAAAAAAAAAAAAAAAAAATCAGTTTCCATGAAGGTTTCCCAGAAAATACCTTATATAATAAGATCTTAAACATTAAAATTTATCTATCCTCCAATGATCTCACTTCTCTGATGTTCTCTCTTCGATTCTGTCCACAGACAATTCTACATTATTCAAAAAACAAAGAGGGGGAAAAAAAAGGAAAAAAAAAAACAAGGGCATTTAATGATGATTTCTAAAATCAATTTCTTCCCTGCCCTGTCCTCACCCCTTCAGACACTGAATTATTTAATGAAAAGATCTGAGGCACATGAAGCACGTTACAAAGGAAGATGTCAGCCAGGGTCTCCATTACCACAATCTTTTCGTCTGTTCTTTCTTTCACAGACAGACTGAAACTCAAATTAACCATATTATTTTTTGAAGTTTAAAGAAGCAGAAATTTTCAGGGGCAGGCAAAAAAATATTTGTAGTGAAAGATAAGTTAAGTTCCTTTGGAGTTTTTAATTGAAACACGCAGGGAAAGTGATAACACAACATGAGCGAGGGGGCCAGAGTGTATTTGTGATGGGTGAATCTGTGATGCCAAACTGGTGGCAGCAGCAGTGGATCAGAGGAAGAAGGAGGAGTTACTGGGCCAGAATCTCATTTAGACAGTGCATTTTTGGGTGGAAACTCTGGGCTGGTAGATCTCTCCAGTAAGTGTGAACAGAGAATGTCCTGTGTGCTGAGCCGAGCTTTGAGTGCCACATTTCTGTGCTGGTGCCTGTTAGTGCAAGAGACCTGGCAGTTAGGGCACTTGGGCCTCTCTGAATTTTTTCCATTAAAAAAAATCAATTACTTATTGATTATCAGTGAAAGTTCATATTGATTATCTGTTTTTAATACATTAGGTATTTCTTTGGCATGTGTTTTTTCCTTTCTGAGGAATATGCCAGGCCCTTTTCCACAGTGAGCTGTGAATTTTGGATAGTGTCTCTTTGCTTTGCAAAATGCAATAATTTGTGTTTTCCTGTGGCTACAAAATCCTCTGGCTGTGCATCTTTGTGTGTAGTATCACTTCCTCTGTTTCAGAGAAACAATTATTTGACATTTGCAGAAATATGCACAAACCAAAGATCATTTACCCCTTCCATTAGATGGAAAGTGGTTGCAGTCACCTTCTGCTGAATTATTGAGCTAAGAGGTCACAAGTAACAAATACAATAAAAACCCATTTGCTTTAGGACTTTTTAGCACATTTTGGAGATAATTATATTATTTTTCAAATATGCTTAGGTATTTATTTCATTTGTACAGTCATGCATTTGAACTTCAGCAATGGCAAATATAGGAAATTTCTATTTGTTTTGGTTGTTTCTATAGAAATCAGGGGAATTATTAATAAACAGAGCACTTGTTCTGGTAAGTCAAGTTAGGAGAGCCTCTGAAATACAAAGCAGTGCTAAAAGAGTTGCTCTCCACGTTATCCAGTTGAGTTTCTAAGTGGTAACACATCCTCTCATCTGTGATGCTGTAACAGCCCTCGGCTTCCACTGCCATCAGCAGACACACACTGGTTTATCCCACTTAAAGATACCACTGGTGTGTTTTAAATACATTGAAAAAGATGGTTTGACTTAGCTATTTCCTCTGGTTTTATTGTGTATTGATATTAGGGGTCTGTTATTAGAAATTTAGAGATATTAGAGCTCCAGGTATGTCTCATTTAATGGAAGTGAGAAAGATATAAAAACGGATTTGATGGGGTTTTTCGAGTTTGCTTTATTTAATATGAATTGTTCTCTGTATTCCTGTTGCTGGGAAGATAGAAACTTGCTAGTGAGCTGTCTGTGAAACATTTATGAAAAGCAGGCAAAGTTCTGTGTAAATTATTGAATATTGGCACACACCTGGCTGAAAAGCTGGAACTAGAGATGCACTAGATTTACTCAGAGGTGGGCCAAAGCCACATCCACTCATCCTGCAGATCTAAAAAAGACTTAGTTTATGGTTTAGGCTCTATAATTTATGGTTTAGGCTCTATCCCCCGGTGTAGCCTCTGTACTGGTACCTGTGCTCTCACGGCCACTCACAGGAGGGGCTCTGCTTTTCCTGCCTTCCTCCCTGGAGGACAACCATAAATATTGTGGGGATCTGCATTAATATATATTTCTTGAAGCCCAGAGAAATTAAGGAATAAAAATTCATGAGCTACAAGTATGGTCCAGAGTCAGGCCCATAAGTTTAGTGGTAAATTTTGGGGTTTACCAGGGTAAATTGCTGCCTGAATTCAGAGCTGCATTTGCTGCACAAACCAAGGTCCCAAACACGGGATGCTGATTTAGCTTAAATCTGGCACATATATCAGTAACAGAACTGTTAATTGACTACAGAATCCTTTATAGCCACTTACACAATATCAAGGACCCTGATGCTAAATTTACAAGTTTGTTTACCAGGCTGGTGAACAGGAAAACTTTTTACTTGGAAACTCTTGCAGTTTTAAGTGAATTCATTGATATAAAGCTGCTACGTCAAATTCTCAACTGTAGACTCTAGTTCTGCTGAAGAGAATGAATCTGTGCCAGTTTCCAGTGTCGGAAACTTTGGTCCCATGAGTCCATTTTTAGTTTCACATTTTGACTATAATTGTATTATAAAGTGTAAGACAGAATATTATGTGGCATTTTCTTCTGCTCTGTTAAAATGATCCCAGTATAATGGAAACAGGAAAAAAAAAAAGTCACTTACTTAGGCAGTTTCCAAAACTGCAGCTCTGCAGAAAGAAGTGAGCAGTTATATTTAAAAAAACATTGGTAAACTGTCAGGCAAGGGAGCATGGATGGAAGAAGGAATGGAAGCAGGAATGTCTGCACAGCTTTAGCAATGAATTTGGATTTGTGGGCACTGTGCATGTGTTCAGAGCCTCCTGTGGGCACAGCCAGCTCTGTGCTCTGGTAAAAACAGTGTGGGTTTGGGAAAGTTTTGCTTTGCACTGCACTCACTTGGCTGTACTTAAGTGTGCACACGTCGAAACCCTGACTCCTCTATCTAACAGGAAAATGACTTTGAAATATACACAGTCATCCTTCTTGGATAAATATGAAGATGAAGATAATGTCAAGCATTTTGGTAGATTCATTTATGAATAATTCACCCAGCTGCACATGGTTATTTATTATTATTGTTATTATTAATTATGTGTGTATAGCTGGCAAAGACAGGAAGGCCGTAACCACTGCCTCATGAGAGATGCTTAATCTTAAGAATTTGGTCAGACCAGGATGTGTGGTATGAGAAAAGGAAGACAGACAGTGATAAATAGATCTGATGACACTAAGGCTTTAATAATGTTGATGGGGAGAAATATGATTTGTTTGAGATGATTGCCTTGGGGGCACAGGAACTACAGCGAGTTCCCTGGGCAGGAGCTGTGGCTATTCAGAGCAGCAGCTTCCATCAGAGCACATCTGGAGATTCAGAGCACCAAGTCTCTGCTGGAGCACACCTGGCTTGGCTCTGCAGTCTCCATGTGCCCATGGCAGCTGACTTGGGCAAGAATGTGAGGAAAAGGGCAAGAAGTGCTGTCCACGTTCGAGCAGACATCCAAAGGAATGTGCACAGGCCCAGAGGCAGCCCAGTTTGGAAAGAGCCTGCAGAATTCCTGATCTCACATTATTTAGCTCTCTGAGAGAAAAGAAAGGTGTGAAAGCAGAAAACAAAGATGCAAAGAGGAGCTTCACAGCAATAAACCACTCTCAGACAACATTTCACTTTTATATTCCCCCTGCAATTCAGAGATGTCACAAACACCTCATTGAAATTACATCAAATGTAAGGCTGTGATTTACTTCTGGCTTAACTCAAGGAAAATATTTACATTCCATGACAGAACTGAGTAAAGTCTTAATAACAATTAATCTCTACAGAGATAATTATAATACCTACTTGCTGTGTTTAGACTTTTAGGAAAGCATGTAAGGAATTAAACTGAACTTAGTGCTGGTGCAAAGTTATTAATCTTGAATTCTGCTTTGTGCAGTAAAAATGGAGTACTAAAGGACTAATGTACTATAGGGGTATATTCCCTTTGGGAATTTTATTTTGTCCTGTGCAAGAATCATTGAAAACTTTTCCAAATGTAACTGAAAGCAGCAATATATTTCAATATGGGTTTGTCACCTTTTACCAACCTTTAATGCTGTCCTGGGCATTAGAATTCCCTGTGTCCAGCCCCTGCCAGAGCTCTTCCCTCTGCAAGAACACCCACAAGTCCTGCTCTGCACACCTCCTTGTGCCTATAGATGGGGCAAATAGCTGTGCTCGGGTTAAATGAATTTCTGGATAAGTGAATTTGAGTTCTAATCAATTAGACTCTAAATTATGGTTTCCAGGCTCTTGGACAAAATCTTATTTAATGCTATTATAATGTTGTTATGCAGTTATCATAAAGATGGTTTTGCATTTAAAATTAATTGTAGATTCCAAATTCAGTGCTTTGGACAGATTATGGCTTTTTTGTCATACCACTACCACCAGCCCGCCCTTTTTTTTTAGTTACTTGTATTTGATAAGTCAAATCATCATGATGTCTTTAATTTTCCTTTTTTATAAGGAAAGTGTAGCTCTGAGTCTGAAAATGTTGCAGCTGCTAAATGGCTGAAAGCTCGCCTCAGTCTATCAACAGGAAAATAATAGTTTTCCCTCTCAACAGCCTAGGTGTTGAAACCATCTCCAGCTTCATTAAAACATACCATGGAAATAATTTTCTAGTGGGAGATATAATGAATGTGTGAGGCATTTTTACGACATGCAGGAGGCTATAAATTTTTAGAGAGCTTTTATTATTATTTCTATGCTGTAAGTCACATTTTGCTGTATGTCATAAAGGTTTGAAAACCGAGAATGCTTTGTAATTACTCAGAAAAAAAATTTGACTCCTTACATCCTAGATAACAAAAGAAATGCAGTGTTTGAGCAGGATGTTTACCAGTTCTACTTACTGCAATGGGCCTGGGCCAAGGGCAAACAGTTCTAAAGCTGTAGCTGTGTAGAGCATCCTTTGCTGTTTGAGTGCACACAAACAATAACAGGATTCACCTGAAAGTGAGGGCTGATGGGATTCAAGGTGAAAATGTCCTTTGTAAGGATGTGTTTTACATAGCAAGACATCCATCTTTTGTTTTGTTCTAGAAGCTCTGCACACATTTCTGCTTTGGCAACACGGTCTCTACCTTTTCCTGCAGAAATATACGCACATATGTGCAGTAGAACAGTGAATAAAAAGTGTGTCCTCCTTAATAAGTATTAATTTCAGTATTGTAACACTCTTTCAAAATCAATTTTCTAGCAGATGAAACCACAACAGAATAACTCCTGAGTCAAATACACAGGATAAGTGTGTGAGGACAGTCATGAGGAGCCGCAGACACCGAGTGCCCCAGGTCTCTGAGGTTGGAAGATGAGGTTTCCAGCTCTGAGGTTGGAAAATGAGCCTGTGCCATGCTCCTGTGCCATGCTCCTGTGCCATGGGGAGGGATCAGGTTCCTGCCTCTACCTGGCTCCCTATAGATCATCACGTGGAAGCTGGAGAAGGTTCAGTGCCCTTCCCTGCTGGAAGAGCTGATCAGCCTGTTCAGGGAACTGAATTTAAGAGCATATCGCTGCAAAGTGGGTTTGCAGCTGCTGTGTGGGTGAGGAGGAGCCATCACCACTCAGGGACAATAAGCAGAAGTGTGACACTTGTGAGAGTGTCCTGGAGACTGAAAGGTACTTCTGTGTAATGCCATTCTCCTCGGAACACACTTGTGTGAACTGCGCATGCTGATTTTGTTCTGTCTCTAAGGTGTTTGTTTTTATTTTTGCACGGATGCCTGAATATGTTGGCTTTTGTTTTCAAGGTGCTGTTATCATTTTTTGAAGCTGAGAAGTAGTACTTTAAAAACAAAGTGAAATATAAGAGCCAGATTGAAGCCTTCCTTATAAACCTGTTTGGAAAACAGGAGGCAAACTACTTGTTTGTTAAAAGCAGTTTGTTATATCATGTATGTGACCCCTTATCATCCACCATCTGCAGTAAACATCCTTTCCAAACTTCTCATTTCTTTAAAACAGACCTAAAATAAATGTAGCAATATTTTTGAAGAAGTTACTGCCTGTCACAGAACTTCCAAGTCCAGCTGAAGAGGAGGATACGATGCTGCCAGGCCTTATATGTCAGAATAAGCTGTTGTAAATACACCAAGAGCTGATCTGCTCCTCATTTTAGGGCTTGGGAACAGCAGGAAGCTCCTTCTCTTCTAAAATTACAGCACTGGGTCTTGCAGTGTAGAAAATGAGCCCAGCCTTATACACTCTTAAAGTGTGTTGGTACAAATGAGACATGCAGAACCTTATTTCACCTTCACATCTGAGGCTTTTAAAGTGATATTTTTTCCTACTTTAAAACCAAAAGAAAGAAAGGAAAGTAATTGTGTTGCAACATGTAAATTCCTGCCAGCCAAGGATGAGACAGTCTGATCAGTGAAGGGTATTTGTCCAAATGTGAGTGGATTTTGCTTTATCTGCTGATGAAAAAACACAGTGGTTGCATAGGAAAAGTAGTAATACTGATATAAAAAAAATTAAAGGATACTGTAGTGAATAATCCTTACCCAAAATTAGATTTTATCTCTTTGTCTGATTTAAAAATTACATAAATAGTTTTATGCCAGTGAAGTAGAGATTTTCCATGGACTGAGAGAGAACTCCAGGGTCAGCAAGTTTGCATGATGGTCCTCAGGTGTGCGAGGATGTCGCTCAACATTTCCACACTGCAAATGAACTCTTTTCATCAGGTTAATGATTTTATGGGGTTTTTTGCTGATGTGTTTGTCTGTTTACATTGCAGCATATTGGGAAACCATTGCATTCTCAGAACTGCAGGTATTTTTGCTGTTGAGTGTAGATTGGGAATAGTTCAACTATAAATCAAAGAAAGGGAGGCTGCAATGATGATTTTTTTCTAATGCCCCTGCTGAGGAGTTTTTTGGCAATAACAATGTATCTGCACACATCTGTATTGCTGTCTACTTAGGGCACAAAAAGCTATCATTACATGTGATGGAACATCAAACAACTATTTCATTAATGGTCCTATTATGAGGAAGCACAGTGACATTAGAATACCAGCATCTTGTTACTATAGATACCTGATTTCTCTGTAACACTGGTGTTTTCATAAACTCACATGTATCTGTGTTTTATGTAAAAATGTATTTGTAGATACATTTCCCTCTCATTCAGGGAAGAAAATCTTCGCTCTTCAAGTATTTAGCAAACTTCAGTTCATCATTATCCAGAGGACACTACACGAGCTGTGTGTGAATGGATTCAATTAGATGAAAGTGTTGTAAATTTAAATGCTCAAGAGAATAACTTTGTAATTCATCTTATCTAACAGGCAGCATATTTACTGAAGACTCTCAGATTTCTCTGGTCTGTTTTACACATTTGCACTGGAATGTTTCCCTGTTGAAAGCAGGGGTTTGAGGGAGACCAGGTTTGGGTGTGATGACTCCAGCTGAGGCACAGAAAATTGTTTTAAATGTGCTGGAAAATGAAAACTATGGGTAATTACCATTCTCTCCCTTAGTTGTGCTCAGATGATGTGCATTCAAAGCATTTCACAAATGGTAATTGGTTCTCACCATTTGTGTGGGTTAGAGAAACATGGGAATAGTATTTTCCTGACCATGTGGTAAAAAACAGTGACAGGGACTGCATAATTTGCTTGAAAGGATGTGGGGAGGGTCACGCAGTAAATCAGCGTGAGATGAGATGTTCAGCCCCAACTGTGTGCTTTAATCACTGGATCTGCTGCCTGTGGGAAGAGATCATCACCACTGGGATCAGCCATGCATCACTCCAGATTTTCCACAGGGGTTGGTTTGTTTGTTACCTTTGGAATGTTTTTAAGACTCAGTTGCATTTAGAGATAAAAGCACATCCCTCAGTACCAACATGCAACATATTGATATTAAAAAAAAAAGTTCTGGCTTCAGTCAGGCAGTTGGATCTGACCTTACTCATTAACTCTGTAACAGGAAAAGAGAGGAGAATTTGTCCTCCAGCTAATGAGAGAGCCGTGGAGTCCAAATTGTCTCTGATTCAGTACATACATTTTCTGGAACCTTGACTTTCTTGTCTTTGAAGCTTATTTGCTTTGCATTTCTGCCAATGTCTTCCCCCCATCCCTCTTTCCCAAAAATTGTTATAAAAATGATGTGGCAATTCCTAATGTGAAATATAGGCAGTGTGCGGAGCCGATGTCTGGGGCGCGCAGAGATTTACGTTCTCTGCATCTCTCTGACCTTGAAGTCATTTTGTTCTCGTGCTGTCACTTGGAGTCTGCTCTGTGAGATGCTGAGCATCCCTGGCAAGCTCTCTCCACTTGAGCAGAGCAAGTGCTCTGCAGGATTAGCCCCCTCACTGGATCCTTCTCCTGAAAAATTCCACCAATAGCTGCGTGCACAAGAAGAGGGTCTTGGTCAGGAAACTTTCTCTGCCTCTCCACCCAAGCCGTGGAAAGCAGCATCCCTGCCACCATTTCAAAGCAGCTCGTTTTCTTTTGAACACAGCTTGATTGGGATGAGTTGTGTGGTAGTTTTGTGAGGCAAGGAAAAACCCTTTAGAGGCACAACTATTACCGAGCTCCCTGGGGAGAGGAGTGGGGTTGAGCATTTCTGAGTTCCAGTGCAGGACACAGCTGCAGGTTTGTTTTTCACTCAGCGGGTACATTGCAGAACAGAGAGAGATATGTTATTTAATTCAAGCCTTTATTCTTGCTATTTAAAAGTTGTGACATTAAAGCAACCATGTCACCTTACTCTGATTTAAAACCATTTCCTTTCAGAAGAAATGCAAGGCCTCAGAAATTGCATGTAACAGCTGCTCATCATAGCCTATACTTTACCCAAAGTCAGGCAAGAAAGGGAGGATCAAACTCCATCTTCCTTACATGTACAAAATGCAAACATTTTGTTTGCAATTAATCATACATTTGTGTTCTGTATCACTGCTAAAACTTGGGAACCTGAAAAATGAGAAAGACAATATCAATTTGGATGATAGCTAAGATTAAACCCAAGGGGGTTTCTTACTGAGATTTATTTATACTCCTCTAAATGCTACCATTTCACACAAAATTGGGTTCTCTTTGGATTAATATATTTTAAAATTGAGTTGATTTATAACCAATTTTCTCCTCATTTAAACAGCGACCTGCAAGTGTTTCTCCAGGGATCAGCCAGGATCAGAGAAATTATGTGTTGTTTGAGTTGTTCACTGGAGCAGAATCCCTCACAAACATGTGCATATGGTGCTGGGTGCTTTAGGGATCACACTAATACATTTACCTTGGTGTACATTTTTCTTCTCGTCTTGAACTTGCATGTTCTCTTTGTAAGGAATTAAAAAAAAAAAAAAAACCAAAAAAACAAGATATTGCTAATTTGATGGCTGCAGAAATAATGTATTCCTTCTTATTGAAGTCTCACCATTGGAAGTGTAAAATGTGCTAATGCTGAGTGCATCTCGCGGGTGGCCTGATCAGATGCTTAAGAAGAGTTGGCAATTCCTCACCTCAAAATCAAAGGAAACTGGGCATTTAAATTATCCTCCCTAAAGCTTTGAAATAATAAGTGTTTTCTCTTTATCCAGTCAATGTTTAAATGCTGGCTGTATTCAGAAACCACGGCCATATGTCATCTGAGAGTGAGACAGAAAATAAGTGAATTGTTCTCTAAATTGTTCTCTGAGCGGCAGAATTAATGGGTTGTGATTTCCTAAAGTTCAATCTCCTTAAGACATTCCAGTCCCTCTGGTGTTTTTATCTGTTGACTGCCATGTGGAAATACATGGCCTGTCTCTGCCCTGCAGAGCCTTCCTGTACAGGGCATCTTCCCACCCATGGAGCTGGGGGTCGGCCTTTTCTCCCAGGAGCAGAGGACATGGTGTGAAGCTGCACCAAGTGAGGTTTAGGTTAGACATCAGGACTAATTTCCTCACAGAAAGGGTGATTAGACACTGGAATGGGCTGCCCAGGGACGTGGTAGAGTCCCAGTCCCTGGAGATGTTTAAGGAAGAACTGGATGTGGCCCTGAGTGCCATGGTGCGGTTGACACGGGGGTGTTGGGTCACGGGTTGGACTCAAAGATCCCAGAGGTGTTTTCCAACCTAATTGACTCTGATCCTGTGATCTTACCCCTGTTTGTGTGTCCATCACCCACAAACCAAACCTTAGCGCTGTCGGGAAACGGCGGCGGCGAAATTACGTTTAAAAACTTGTCAGTGTAATTCCTCAGACGATCTAATCAGCTCTGGTGCTATTGCTGTGTCTGCTGCAAGGTAATTCCCCAGCCATAAATCATCCAATCTGCTCCTGCGCCGCACCTTTCCCAGGGCTCTGCTGGATAATTGCTGCCGTATCCCGAGCACACGGACGCTCGCTGCGCGCAATCACAGCGGGGCCCGCGCTCGCTGCTCGGCTACCTGAGGTGATAATGCATGCCCCGAAAAATGAGTTTAATGAAAATGTTTAGGGTATCAAATTCAGCGTCAGGGATGCTTAGAAAAGCACTTACCCGTGGAGTAAGGGCGGCATAATGCACTAAGCTGCTGTAGGAAAGGTCAGGGTTTAGAATTCCTCCCTTAAGTTTCATGAAGAGCAAATTAAAAATAGCCATAAAAAGAAAAGCCATGAGGAAGCAACTCCAATTTTTTTTTTTTTTTTTTGCTTGTTCCAAAGCTGTAAGAAGCTTGTTTTCATTATTGAATATGTTGTCTAATTAATATAATGAAATGGTAACAAACATTGCAAAATGAGTCCACTGATTTGATAACTATGAATTATCTAAACCTTCTGCAAAATATTTATTTACCCTCCATGTTAAATATTTCCAGTCTAATCACAGGAAAGGTTATTCATGTCTCAAAACTCCCTGAAGGCATAGGGTGAGATTTCCCAGACAATTCCCTAGGCTTATTTCCCTGCTGGAAAACTAAAATAAGTAGTCAGTCTTCCAGATGTCAGATCTGAGATCACAGGGAAGCATTGCATTTTAAGGTGCATGACCACATTTAATGTTAATAATCCTAAACCTCTCTCTGGAGCAAATGGGGTTTTATTATCCCACTGTTGACGGGGAATGATCACATGGAGCCACGGATGAGGCAAGTTAAGGGTCTGCAGCTTTCAGACTGTTGCATAAATCAAGAATGATGCCCAACACCAAGCTTTCTTGTGGTGCCCATAAGTATCTGGTGCTTCTGCCACTTTTGGATCAAACTGAAGCCACTTTGGGATGAAATGAAGAGATTTGCAATCTCAACCAAAAAAGCAATCACTGACAGCTTTGCCATGGATTGTAGGTCAAGTGATTCACCAGTGCCTTCTGCTGGTTTTTATATCCACCTCTAATTATTTCAAGACATAAGAAAAGGAAATAGGGAATGACACTTTTTATTTGTAGGAGGATTGAATTTATGAGAGAAATTAGGAAAGGATATGAGGTTCACAGTTATTATTTGAAGAGAAAAGAGAGAAAATAACCAAGAATGAAAGCTGACTGGGTAGGGTTAAATTTAGTCTCAAAGTTAAATATCTAAACCTGAATGAGGCCAGGCTCATCAGGCTTTGAACAGGACATCTCCCTCTTTCTGTTAGGAGAGCAGTGCTGTTCCCTGGTGCTCCAGTGGAAGAATGTGGGCAGAAAGAAATGCAGAGACAATGAAATAACAGGGAGAAAGCAGGCATTGCTGCAGAATAATATTTCCAAATTTCAGAAGCTGCTGATACTCAGGTCAAGAGCCAGGGAGGAAGGAAAAAAGGACTCGAAAGCCAAGAAGACTAAAGGCTTTATTTCAGGCCTCAAAGTTTGATTTCACTATTTCTGATATTTAATATTTTTTTTTTCCCCCCAGTGTGCAGAATTTCAAATGGCTGCTTTTGAAGGTCTAGTGCCTCTCATTCAATTCAAATTGCAGAGTCAGGCAAAAGGTTCACACACCAAAAGGGGCATTTAGTGAGGAGAGAGCCAGGGAAGGGAATCCTGAAGGAAGTGTCAAGAGACTGAGCTGGGCAGAGCCCCTGGAGAGGATGAGCCCGTTCTCCAGCCCCCAGTGCATCACAGAGACCCAGCTACAGCTCTGCTCGGGACAGACCCTTCAAATCCAGGGTTTCTGAGTCGTGGCCTCGTTGTGTGAGCACATCAAACCCAGCTTGCCATAAAATATGAACAATTTCCCAGAGATTTCCAGGAGGAGGTGGGGAGGCAGCAGCGCTCCTCGCTCCACATCCCTGCTTGATGCACGCAAGGAGTTGCAAAGGAAATGGTTGCATATGCTCTTTATATTTTCCTTAAGAAAAATGAAGTTATGCTAAAAAGAGACTCCTGAAAGGAGATACCATCAATGCTTTTTTGACAACACTGTGGCCTGCAGTGCATTCTTGGGGAGGCAGGAAAAGGTAAAGCCGGTAAAAGTGAGCTGGTTTATACGAGATAGAATTCGGCCCTAAGAAATGAGGTTTAAAAAGCTATTACTTTTCCAAGTTTCAGTGGAGCCTGGAGTATATTCATTTTAATTCCTTATCTCAAACACCACAAAAAGAGGAGAATTAAGGGGAACCCTCCTAACCTGCAGAAGTTCCATTTTCCATTCACTTTCGAAGCCTGTAGTTTCCTGACGACAGATGTTGGTTTCGCTGCAGTTCAGTCTCTTTTTTTACCCTTTACAGATGTGATTTACTAGATCATAAATCAGTCACTACTTTTGGAATTTCAACTAACAGATGTCCCCTTTAAAGATTTTAATATAAACACTGTTAACCCACTGATTCTTTTTGAGGAAATGCCAGTTGCATATAAGAATGCCAATTGGCAGAAATGTAAGTCGAAATTTGACATATTAATAGATTTTTTTTTTCAGAGTGAAATCAATTTATTTTTTATAGAGAAGGCATGGCTGCTTTAGTTCTCCATTAGAGCCCCAGCTTGCCGTATCTGTTTGCTTGCAATGATGTCATTAACAGGAAAACAGATGCACTCATGAGCGTCAGAAATCAATCATAGCTGTTGGCACTTTAATAAACAGCTGCCTTCTTAAATGGTTTGGAATAAACACTGATCATCACCAACTCTTTTTGAAGGAAGAGCAATAGGTTATAAAACTGCTGATCAGAGGAGGGGGAAACCTTGAAATTATAAAGTTTAGTGGTTGAAAACCCCTGATTGAGTTATTTTAGACTGTCAAAAGATTTACAGAAGAAACTAATTGCAAGATAATGGCTACTCTGTGCAATATCAGTCATATGACCGCAGGAATGGTGCCTGATATATTTTCATAAACTTTCTTCTTCAGAAATAGATTTTATGCATTAATAAGTCATTTATCAAACTTGAGCAAAGCAGAATCTTATTGCTTCCCTGTGCAGTTCAGAAGGAATTTGTTTAAAGTTACCAAATTCCTTCCCTTGCTCTCAGATGCAAACTAAGAGAGAATGCCTTACCCTCCTTCTGCTCAGGGGATGCTTCTGCTCTCAGGGTCCTATTACTACCTGTGCATGGGCCCAAGGATTTACCTTTGAGATAGCAGCTGCAATTCACAAAAGGTACCTGGGAAGAGGCGACCAAATATCAAACAGCAGCACATTGCAGTAGCACATCACATTTTTCATACAGCACCCAGATTAGCTTCAACTCCACCTTGCTAAGTAGCTTATCAACAGAAGAGATGTAAGCATAATTCTACAGCAACTGCTCCATATGGCTTAGTGAGAGAAAAAGCAGAGATATGTTACAGTTTATGCTGCTGCTGCTGGTAATCTGCTTGTTCTGCTGGGTGTAACCTGCCCCTCTGTAGCTCCTGGGATTTTGGTGTTCACTTTATTGTGCTGCACCTTTCCCAGTGGCACTGGGCCCTGCCAGTGCCAGTCCTGCCATTGTGGCACAAAGTTCCTTGTAGTTCTTTGTCACAGCACCATAAAAGTGTCTGCACAAGGGATTAGGACTGAGGAAAGGTGTTTATCTGCAGCTGGGGCTCTAGCTGTGTGAGGCACAGGGCCCTTCATGCAAGGCTTTGGGACTGTCATCTGTGGCCGTGGCTTTGGGGAACTTACTCTGGAGATGATGGAGATAAAATGGCATTCAGGAAAGTCATCCTGGATCCTCTGGAGATTTCACTTATCTCACCCAGAGCACCCATAGAGAAAGGATCCACGCTGCACTCTGTTATGAAAAATAACTGCTCCAGTGTGCTCACAAAAGCTATTTGAAACCATATCCTTCCCTTCCAGACTGTGTATTATTTCACATTTAGGTCCTGTTTCCAGATGGCTCACAGAGGTCTATTGAATGATTATTCAGTGGAATCAACATCAGAACCCATCCTTTTCCCCCGGGATCCTCATCTCTCTCAGCTCCCTGTCCCTGAGAATTCCACTGCATCTCTTCCCTTGTTCTCTCTGTGCCACTTGGACTCTGCCAGAGGGACTTATTCTCTCAGATCTTGTGTTCTGTACTGCTGCACTCCCTGGCAGCCAGGACAAGGAAAGACTGAAGTCCTTAGCCTCTAGTTGCATTAAGCAAAGCCAGCACAGCTTGAATTATCAGAGATTTTTACATACCAAATTAATTAGAGTTTTTATTGGTCATACATAAACCAAGATTTTAGGGGATGACACTTGACAGGATAGGAAAAGATCTGGAAAAATGTTGCAAGAAGTGTTAATGCTGTGTATTAGTTCAACCAGTACTCAGAAAAACAGAACCAAACAAACCAAAAACAACCAACTAGATATTAAGGCCCATGAATCTAACCTGAAGAAGGAAAACCCCAGGAACATATTCCCTCTCACTCCCTTATTTCTCACGTTTCCTTTAATAAAGGAGCAATTCTTGTGGCAATAAGACTTGTCTGGCCACAGTATAACTGTGATGCTCTTCTCCTGGGAAGTTGTTCACGCTTCCAGTGCTGCATGGGAAGAACCCTGGGACCTGTAACTGCTTGATTTAGTGTGGAAATCTCATCCTTACATGTACACATGCTGTGAAGGGTTTTTTCCCTGGAGTTAATTTTGTAGACAACACCAGGCAAACATTAACAAACCAAGAAAAAACTTTCCCCCTGCAGGAGTAGAGCTTTACTGTGGGAATTCCTGGCACAGCTCGCTAGTGCCCATGACAGCAGCTGTCATGCCGTGGATGACAAGCAAATGCTTTCCTTCATTACTGAATATTTAACATTTTGAATCCCACTCCACCTTCCTTACAAACTGTCATGTGAATGCTTTGTCTTTCTACTTTTATCTGTGTAATTGCTCAATGGCTCTCTGTTCTGGTGGCCATTGTCCCCACTTCTGACTGCTGTACGCCTCATTTACTCTCCAAGAACTTTTCAATATGTCTTAGAAATCCCCTTAAGATCACGGTGCACGGTTTCTAGGTTTCATTAGCTTCAATACAGAAGCAGTTTATGCTCCTCCTTTGTTGCTGCTTGGACTTTGGTTCCCACTGAAAGCAGCTCTCCAGGAAATGAGCAGCGTGGGGAGCTCACTCTGAGTCCTGGTGCTGACAGGAGAGGGAATTCAGTACTGCCCCAGGTGAAAAATCATTTCAAAGGGCAGTTCCTCTTGCTGGCTTCTCCAGGTCTACTTGTGAAAACCAAGGCTCTGAATTTCAGCTGGCTCAGAAGAGCACAAAACAAATGAACTGGTTTTTTTCCTTTGCCTTGTGCCCATGTTATCAGAATGCTAAGCTTGCTTTACTGCTTTTGATGGTATCCTTTCTCCAGAATGTAATTTTTTCATTGTTAAGCTGAGTGGCATGGTCTAGAAAATTTCTGCAGCAGATTTTTAAAATAACTCTAGATTTAGGTCTTCTTTTGTGGTCTGGCTGTCAAAATTCAAAGGTGTTCACGAAGGAGGTTCTGAAATTCAGCCAGGTGTTACCTGTGTGTTGAAGCATCCATGGCAGGCAGAAAGTATTTTATGTTTGTTGTTGCTTTTGTGTTACAAACCTGCATTTAAACCTGACTTCTAGCAAAAATACCAAGCATGTTTCCTATCCCTAGTCCTAGAACTATTTTATGTTGGAACCACTATAAATGTCCCAATAATAAGATAAGCACAATTTGCTGTCATTTTGGTCTGAATAGGGCAGCGAGCTTCCCTGGATTCCACGGACAACGGAGACAAGATGTGGAGGACTGAGGAACAAACTTCCTTTGATGTAGTGGAGTTCAGGGCAGAATTCAGTTTCACAGAGACTTCTGTGCAGGAGGAGTGCAGTGCACTCTGAAGAGAGCAGTGACACTCTGGGGGCTCGGTGGCACTCGTGGTTCCAGCTGCCACTGTGCCCTTTGCCACTGCCCCCACACAGCCCTGGGCACGGAGCTGCTTCCAGAGGAGAGGAGTGAAATGGAGAGGGATCGGCTACAGAGCAGTGCACGATACAATGGCGCTCCTTCACCCACTGCCCTTGTTCCCCCTCAATGCCTTTGAAAACTTTTTTTTACTGAAGATTGGCCCAAAACTTCACATCTTTCAACCTCGGAAAGCCCATTCAAATTTTATGACTTTTAGCCTGGATAATAAGCCGGGCCGAACTCTTCTGCTTGAGAAAGCTTTGCAGCTGAACTCTCACCCTGTGGCTCAGATATCTTCCCCTCTGTTTTTTTTTAATTCCATCAGTCAGCAGGGAAGGAATGGAGTATAAAAATCTGTAGAAGACAATCACCCCACATTCATCTGTGGTACAGGGAAGTGTTTGTCAAGTTTTTATTGGCATGACTAAAACAGGGAAGTTTCTATCCTAATCCCACCCAGAAAGAAGCATTCTCTTTTATTAAGTCCCCCTTCTAATACTGAGCCTGCAGTTCATTCATGGTGGGTGTACAGCATGATCCTGGATGTGCAAAACATTTAATTAACCAATTACAGCCTAAAGTTGTTTCTCCCCTTTTCCAACGTGTGTAATTAATTATTACCTGCATCGCTCCTGGTTTTTAAGCCCTCTACCTGAGACACAGAACTGGTTAAAGGGTGCAGAGGTTAGAGATCAGCTCTGTGGTGCACCCCTTTAATAAGGCTGCAGAGATAATTCACAGCAGGGTGTTAAACACCCACAGGCACCTGTTCCACTGAGTCACCAGCTGGGCAGGGGATTTTAGCTCTGTTTAATTTATCTCACCTGCATCACTGTGTTACAACACACACATCAGCAGATAAATGTCAGGCATGGCTAATTCATGTCTCTGAAGGGCTCCTATTGCACAGGGTGTAAAAAACAGGGAGGGCACACTGCATTTTGCACACCAGTTTACTTCAGGTGAAACAGCTTGAAGTTTTTTTTCACGTCAGATTTGCTTAACTTTCAGCTGTGCACAATAAATATATTTCTTTATTAGCCTCAGTATTTAACTCCAGCCTTTACCTTGTCACCTAAGAGCTGCACATCAGTGTGGGGATGTGCTGAGAAAAAGGTGAATATCCTGTCGTGTTCCTGAGCACAACATCACTGAGAAACGTGGCCAGAAATTCACAGCTCTGTGTGCAAACCCAGTGTCACTGGGACCCAGATTAATAAGGAAGCATATTGCATGTGACTGGAAAGAGAGAGAATCTCAAAAATTAGGCCAAGGCCCCCACATTATGAATATTGCAATTCCACTAGTCAAATCCAGGTCAAAAGTGGTCAGTACAAACATAAATCTATGCACCTGTCCACAGCATTCTGCTTCCATTCTAGCAGCAAGCAAAGCATTTTAGATGGAGCAATAAGAATTGCAGTCTAGGTATTTCTTCTGGGTTATGCTGCCCTGGATCAAAGCAGCCAAACTCCCAAATTACTGACGTGGCTGAGAACAATTTGGACTTGCTGTAATTTAAGAACAAACCCAAAACTCAGAATAATTTATCTGCAAACCCCACCCCTCTAAATCAGTAAGAAATCATCAGAGATGTGTCTTTTTTAATTCTTCTCACAGGAGGAAGTGGCACACTTGATATCAAAAGAACACTTCAAACTTGGCAAGGTGGCTTTATTCACTCATTGTTCTTTTCCACAGGCCTGTCCCTGTGAAGTGAGCAATATTGGGGGCTTTTAAAATCCATTTATTTTCCTTTTTTCCTATCCTTCTCTCCAGCTTTGACTTTCTGGCTTTTCAGCCTGTCCCCACACTCTCCAAAGTGCAAACTGTGGACAGCAAGGCACCTGCTCTCAAAGCAAACAGGTTCCCTCACTTTCCCACTGTGATATTTGTTTTTTTCTGGCTCCAAAGTTCCCAGTGGTTTTGGAGACAGGAAAACACATCCTGTACTCCTTGACTCATCTTCAAAGTCATGTCTGTTGTTCCAAAAGCCTTTCAAGATGCTTCCTCAAAATACTTTTTTTTAAAAAAAGGAAATTCGTATCTAATGATCATGAAGTGATTGAACACAGCAAATGTGTATAAATTCCCTGCTTTATAAAAGTACAGTCTGAAGAAGGGGAGAAGGCTGGTTTGTGTCCTTTGTACTTACAGCCAAATTCTGGGCCAAGAGAGGGATTTTGGTGGGAAAATGGATTATCTCTCAGCTCCTCAGATCATCTGAAGCAGCTATTCACCTTTCAAACATGAGCTTCTGGACATAATTATACCTTATTTCAGCTTCCCCTTCACCTTTTGGCCCTGATGTAAAGCAGGAGTCAGAATTTACTGCTGCTGGAGCTTCTTAACATGGCTGCTATTGCTCACAAAGGGTAAAAATGCAAATTATGAGCCGGGACTCTCCTGGGGTGTAAACCAGCAGCAGTCTAGGGAAGATGGGACAGTTTGCATCTGCACAAGGGCTACTCCATCAGGCCATGTCATGATTGCAAGTTAATGAGCTTCAGAGTCCTAACCATAACTGCATCAACAGCAATGTGATCATCAGGGTCAGCCATCCCCACCTGAGAGAGGCACAGCCCAGTGTGGGAGGAGAAAAGGCACAGCCTCCATTTGGGGCAGTAGCAGAAAGAAACTCCCTTGGTACAACCAAAACTTTCACTGCTGGCCCTGAAATTTGGCAAATGGGACTTGGGAAAAAAAACACCTTTTTTCCCCAGGTATGTGGAATATTTATTCTGATACTGGAAGCAGGAGAAGCAGAGTCTTGGCTGGTAACTAATCTTAACTGAGCACTGCCTCAGCATTACAGATTTGATTTTCATGAATGACTGAAGTTTTTGTTTGCAAACAGTGGCTTGAAATCTATTTTGACTGAGAAAAAGTTGCGCAGCCTCACTCACTGCAAGTCTGTCTGTGTCAGACTTTCACATATCCCAGGCTCACTGTCACAAACCCTGGACTGTGCTTACAACTCCCTGTGATTTTACAATTCTCAATAGAGTAATAGGGTGATTTATTTTTCCTCCTCTCTCCCCCAAGTTATACATTTTCACAGAGCCCCCATGGACTTAAACACCCCAAAACCCCAATAACCCCTTCAGGCTGAAAATGCCAGCCTAAATGCCAAGTCCTTTCCAGGTGGAATACTCCAAACAAGTGAAGTCAGAGACAGCACTTCTTTCTCTTACACACCTGCAGCTCATTTTCTCAGAGGAACGGCTCACCACAAATAGCACAGAGAAGGTAATTACATGTAACTTTTTCTATTATTTTTCTATTAAGGGATTTCTTAATGCAAAAAAAAAAAAAATCTTACTTTTTTAATAACGAATGAACAGAGAGATGTCTCAGCATTGAGAGGGTTTTAATTAGAAATGCTACCTGTAAGTACATCTAAACAGTTGGTAGCAGCCATGGAACACTTCTAATTATAATCATCATTTTGTTTTTCTCTCAGGTAGCTTAGCTCATTAATTACTTTTTAAAAAATCAAGTCTAGCATTCAATTCTACTGTGCAATATAAAATTCAAATTAGACTGATATCACTACCAAAATATTATGAGCTGATTTATATTAATGGTATTCCATACACATAAATATCAGTAAGTCATTGTCTATAAATAAATTGGATGTAGTAGTCCAAACCTTTGGATTCTCAAAGTTCATTGGAAGTCATTGTTTTAAACAAGTATTTAGTATGTATATATTTGGGGTTTGACCTGTTTTATAACAAATTCCCATTCCAGATGCAGAGTGGGGCAGGATAAATTACATCAGCACCGTGAGCTTAGGCCATGACAAGCAGTCCAGGGCTCTTTTCATTCCTTGTAATAACACCCTCCATGGACAGTCTCTGTGGTGATGAACTTGAATTCCAAAATTGTTACGACTAAAGGAGATCCAAATTCAGACTGCTAAAAATACAGCTCCTACGTTTCTGGTTTACTTTGCTCCTTTATGTCCAAGTGACTTAAATGAGGTTGCAACAGAAAACTGCTTTGAATAAGACCCACAGGAAAACT
Organism: Hirundo rustica; assembly: GCF_015227805.2. Taxonomy (NCBI): domain Eukaryota; kingdom Metazoa; phylum Chordata; class Aves; order Passeriformes; family Hirundinidae; genus Hirundo; species Hirundo rustica. The sequence goes on from NC_053465.1 coordinate 4,168,397, forward strand.
CTGCTTTTAGAAAGACCCAAGGTGCTCACAAAGATGTGCTGAAAAATGGGAGTGTTTACAGCTTCCCACCACTCTGCTCACTTTTAGCTCTCCCTGAGCCAGCACACTCGTGCTGGAGCCTTTGCCTTGGGTGGCTTTTGGAGGATTTTGATGGCTTTTAGAGGATGTGAGGTGAGGCTTTCCTTCCTTGGAGGCACCACAGAACCATTGTTGAGGGCTGCATGGGAAAGAGATCAGCGATGTGAAGGAGCCAAACCTTTCTTCTAAGGGTGATGTGCTGTCCCTTCTCTTTTCTGTGCTATATTCAGTCGTGAGCTATATTTACTCGTGTAAATGTGTTATCGGGATGTCTCTTCCATGAGCCCATTATCTTTACACAGAGCATCTTTGCTTTCAAGTTCAATATTTTCAGAAAGCCGTGCTCCTTCTGGCGCTTTGCTCAAGTTCACTTAGCCCCATGAAGAAAACTAACCATGAAAAGTCACTCTACTTCGAGTGACTGCACTGGAATAATTTTGTGCCTTGAAGTTTTTCTTAAAGGAGAAGGGAAGGCAGCACCCTCAGCCCAGCATCAGCTGTGCAGTCTTTTCTCCAGCTTGGTAAATGTTTACCCTCTCGTTTGTTCAACAACAGCTTATTTTCGCACTGTAAACAAAGGCCTTGTGTCTAACAGTGTTAATTTGACAGTGTACAGTGTTGGCAACATCCCACTAATATGTGGTGGTGCTTGTTAAGAGGTGTGTCGAGCAGAAAAGCTGGATTAAGCAAGAGAGGAATGATGCAGCAGGAACAACATCCTTTGACTCTCTGCATGGATGCAGGTCAGAACTGCTGGGCTCAGAGTCCTCTGGCTGTTTGCAAACATCAGTGCATCACAAACAGGGCACGAGCTGAGCACTGAAGTGCCTGGAAGGAGCACTTGGCTCTTTGGGATTTCTGTTCTGACTTATAAGTAATGGGACAACTGGAAAAATTTGTTTTTCCTAAGCACAAAACTCAAAGCACTAATTTGGTTGGGTTTACCTGAACAAACTCTTAAATAGAATGCTTCAGAGATGCCTGCATTTTGTGAGTTTACCATATTGCTCCTCAATTTCAGTCTTAAACTAAACCACCGTGGTATCAGAAGCCTCTCACTGAACCCACGGTTTGCTTATTTCAGTCACATTCAGCTGGCATCAATATTCTTGGAAATCCAGAAGAATTTATGTGGGAGATGGAGTGCTTGCTCTTGAATAAACCAGGATAAGAATTACTACTAAGGCTGGAATGTAAAGAGAAATGAGGTCTCAGGCTTAGAGCGAGAATGTTCTGAGCTATTTTCTGTTTTCAAGATCTTGAAATAAGTATCATATTAGAGAGGGAAAGTTGTTATTGTAAACTTCTTCCAATTCAGTGTATATAATAGAGATGTCATGGAGGAGATAAACTGTATTTAATTTTATGTTGAGTTCTGGCTGTTTGTTGCCATCTCAGGGGGAGGGAGCAGAAGGTTGTTTCTCAAGTCCTTTAGTCTTTAAAAATGTCAGAATTTGATGCAGGGCTGTATAGTATGCACAATTTTTTATTTTTTTTCTCTCAGTGATCCAGAAATGATCGTGTTGTGAAATGCTAAAAGCTTAGGAGGTTCAGAATAACTGCAGGTAGTTTAAGTGTGAAGTACTGGAGTATGTTTTGTCTTAGAGGATTTTACACCGGATTTTATTTGCAGCAGCGATGTGGAGAAATTCTGTCGTTCGCTCGCAAACCGCGCACCGAGCTGAGGAGCTGGATTGCACCCAGAGTGAAACGCGGCTCCCTTTCTCCTCCTCCTCCCCTCATTGCTTCTCATGGTGGTGGCTGCAGAAGCAGCTGCTGAAGGCAGTGTCTGATGCCAGGCTGAAGCAGCTCCTCTGCTCGCCGCGGCTGCTGTGTTTGCGCTTCTCCTCCTGCTGCGGGGACGCACCGGCGCACCACAGCCGTCCCCAGACAGCAGCCAAGGGCTGGGGGCGCTTTTCCAGTGTCTGCAGGTCTGTGGTTCAGTAATTAGACAAGCAGGGGTCTCTGTCTGGTCCTCCTGCAACACGAGGTTCAACAGCTCTAAGTGCATCAACAGCTGCATTGTCGTATCAACGTCAACGCCTTTTGATGTTGGTAAGAGTTTTGTGATAGACATTGGCGCTCTGAGGTATTTTTGGTTTTATTGACAGCTCATTGCAGAAGTCTGAAAGACTGTGGGGCTTTATGATAAATATCAAATTGATTATGTGCCGGTGGGGCTTAGCACAGCCCCAGCATATGTCATTATTCCTGGGGTTTACATTTATGCAGCACAGGCCCGGTAATGGCCAACTGACTCGAACTGGGACTGTGTATGAGCTGTGCTTGAGAAAAACTGCAGGACTGAATTGACTTTGAGTTGTCATTTCCCCTGAATTGCTCAAACCCTCCCACCCCACTCCCGAAATACAGTTAAATGATTAAAATGACTGCCTAGACACAGCTGTTAATAAAATGTTAATGAAATCAGATTAAGTCAGACCCATTATAGTTTAAACATTAATATTCCCCTATTGAAACTCTGGTACAAAGCTGAGGATTCCAGATGTCCTCCAGGGAGGGGCTGTGGTAAAGCTGAAACCTACACACTGTGGAAATCAACCTACAAAAGGATGTGTGAGATCTGATATCTGTACTTTGCTCTGCACTGAGCTCTTTGTGCTTGAAAGAGTTTCCAGAAGGTAAAACCCCACACAGCATGGCATATCCTCAAACACAGAGCTGAGTCACTGTATTAGGGCATTGATTTATTGTGTACATCCAGCACAAGCTTCTCTGAAAGGGCATTGTTGGAGATATTTGGGACTTCAGCCACCAGGGTGGAAAGGCACCCAAATTGTCTGCACTGCATCTCTCAGTGCTGCTGCTCTGTCCTTTCTGCCCCTTGCTCTCTGCTGGTACTGGACCCATCACAGAGAAAGTGACATGAAGTTGTTTTGCTGTTACTGCATTGACATCTTCCTTTTTCTGGCCTAGAACTGAGCCCAAGCTGGGCCAGAATCTCTGGCCTGGAGGGAACTCTGCTGCTGCCTTCACCTGGGACAGCTCGTGTGGTGGGGCCAGGGCTGGGGATGTGCCCCCCTCCTGCAGGTGTGACTGTGGGATGGGGCTGGGGGGGACAGGATTAGCCAGGGATTCCCCCTGGTGAGGATCAGAACCTCTCCTTTCTCTCCAGAGGGCAGGACACATGGCAAGCACTGCCACTGATGTATTTATGGATTATCCTACTCTGGATTTTTCTGGGACCGTCTTGGCACCCCTGAGAGACGGCTGTGACTGAATCCCAGCCTTTTGGAATTTGTGTTTAACTTGTGGAAATGCACTAATCTCTGGCTGGAGTATCAGGCAGTAACCTTCTGTCATTTATGCACCTGTAACCTGTCTGTCCCCTGTTTGTCACTGCTCCTCCATACAGCACAGATGCATTTCACCCAGCCTGACTACCTAGGACAAGCACTGTGTCCACTCCATCATTTTTATTGCTCTCTTCAGTAGTTTGTCAATGTACCTTCTATAGAGGAGAGCCCCAAAATATATATACGCACTACATCAACCTTGAGCTGAGTTTGTGTAACTGGGAATTAATCACCCCTGTGGCCTCATCCCCCCCACCCTTCTGCTGGGTGCTAATGCTCCCAATTGCCTCCCAGTTCCTGTGAAGAAGAAGTTCTCAGCACTCAACATTTATTTTCCTGTGCCTAGGATTTAAATATCATGTACTTCCCATGTGGAAGGATTGTGCTGCTAACTCATTTTTACTGTTTCCACTACTTTACTCCTGTCACAGTACTTCCTTCTGATTGACATCCCTCATTTTATCTTTGTAGAATTTAGATTCCATTATTTTTTTTCCTGTTCCTGGAGAAAAACTGCCTAAAATAGAAATTTCCCTTGATTTCTGCCCATAACTTAAAATTTATTTCCTGTGGTCTTATTATCTATTCTCTGTTCTAAGTGTGGCAATTTCCAGAGCATACCCAGTTATTCTCTGTAGATAAACCCCAATCTGACTGGGACAATAGTGACTAAGGTTCTGCCCCATGAACGTGGTTATTGCTTTCACCAGCTGTGTTTTCAGACAGAGCAAACATGTCAGAGTGTAGGTACTGAGGCCTCAGAAGGGAAAGCAGGGTGTGATTCACCCCCACCACATGACAAAGTTTAGCTGAGCAAAAAGCAAAAAGCCTCAACCTCTTTCTGCCAGAGAAGAGGAAAAAAACCCAAAAAAACCCCAAACTCTTTTGCTGTGTGGGACCAGGAGTTTGTGTCACTTGCCTGCCTTGTGGGTATTTACTGTTGTAACTCTTTTAAGGGTGTTTTGCTATTTGTTGTTCCAAACGTAAAGCAGCAGTTCAATATGGATCTAATTTCTTTAAAGAACGAAGAGAACTATATTTCTATCCCACAAATCCAGATCCAGAACCTCCTGCCTGTGCATACGCCTGATACAAACCCCTCCTTCATGTCTGTGAGATGAGCACACACCTGCACCGTGAGGCTGATGACAGGAGCTCCAGCTCTCATCAGCAGAGAACACACATCTGGAAACCTGGAAACCAAAATTCTGCACTTACCATTTCCACAGCCTGTATCCTCCCCTGCCCAAAATCAGTTGTAGTAACCCAGGAACCAGAGGAGCAGGAAAGCAGCCACAGTGTCAGGTAAACCAAGAAACTATCAATAAAAGCACAGAGCTGTAGTGCTCTGCTTTCAGTACTGCATCCATAAATTATTTGACCTAAGGTACCACAATGATATATAGAATATCACATCAGCAAGAGGCAGCCCTGGGTTTGGTAATCTCTGGAACTGACTTTGATCACTGCTGCCTGGCAGAGCTGGGGCTCACTGGATTGATTAATTCATTTCTAGGATGGTTATGGCTTCACTTCCTTAATCCTTTCTAACTTCTAATTTGTAGAGAAAATAGTACTTTAAGATTTAATCCAGTCACGAGGATATTCCTTTAGGCTGGGCCTTTATCAAGCTATTCCAATAATGCCACTAAATAAGATGATTGGGAAACAAAACAGCAAGGCATAAATTTTTTTCCTGGTTCTTGGACAACTCATGTTGCATTCATCTGTGCTTAAACACAGTTCTGAACCATAACTTTAACTGGGAGACGTGAGAATATTATCAGGGGATGATTCATAGCAATAGATATCACCCTCCTCTTGCAAAGCATCTTCTCTGTTACACTGTTTAGTTTGGGTTTTCTCATTTGTCGCATTAATGTGAGTTGTGAGCAGAGCTCCAGAGGCAATGCATTGCATACAGGGGTTGTTATAGAACATTAAGTCCATCTCATAATTAAATGCTCTATCTATTTTCTTGTAAACAATAAGACCATAAAAGAGGTAATAGAAAAAAATGATGTCCCGAGTGTAATGGCTTATACAAAATATGGCCAGAAGAGCTCAGCATTACAGCCTGCTGGAAGTGCCAAGTCCTCTGGCATTGTCCTTAACCCAGCGCAGAAAAGTTACTCTCATCCATGGGCTTTTGAGCACAGCAGATCGTCTCTTCATGGGCTTTGAGCATTGCATGGCGAGGATTCCCCAGCTCATGAAAGAAAGAATACAATTTTTCTGGGTACAAAAGTACTTCAAAAAGAGAGTTTTGTAATCAATTTAAAAGCTAGACCTGAATTAGTATTAGATTTTCCTTATGTTTAATTAAGTCTAATTAAACAATGCAGACATCTTCCTGTCACCTGTGGTGTGATTATGTTAAATATTTAATGCTTGTGAAGGATTAGGCTGCACATCTAATCTATATCTAGCAATCTGTTCTCTCTCTGGAGTATTTTTTATTTAGTTCTGCTTTTGTATAATGAGTTGCTTTTCAAAGGCAATTGTTAAATGCTTTGGTGGGAAGGGGATGTGTCATGCTGCACTGGGAGCAGGAGAATATTGCTAAGCAGGCACGGAGTGTGGGTGCTGCAGTGCCCTGCCAGGGGGTGCAGCAGGGACAGCCCACTCTGCCTTTCTGGTGGAGAAAGCATCAAAATCAAACCTTTCTCTTTGTTCAGAAGCTTCGGTATCTCCCTCTTCCCAAGCAGAGCCAAATGATTAAGGACTTTGAAAACACAGGGTTCACATTGAAAATATCCCTTGCAGCGTGCACACATTTCAAGGCTGCACATTTCTTGGACTTGTTTTCCCAAGGGGCTGTCAGCTGTGTAATAGAGAAATGCATTTGTACATCTCTTCCCTCCTGAGCACCTCCCCGACCCTTCCTAATCTTCGCACTGCCTCTGAAACACAGGAATGCATCTGTTTACATCTGGTCACCTCCTGGGATGGACCCCTCTAAAGGAGAGGCCAAGGATGTGTTTCTGGGAGCAAGTGCTTTAAGAAATGGGTATTTGCATCTGGTCATAATAATTGTCTTCGCTAAAAAAACACAGTGGGGAAAAAAAGTAATCAGCTATTCATCAAAAATGGGTTAAATGTATTCTTATTCATGCTATAAAAGGCACATAAAATACTTCTCTGGCAGTTTATTTGCATTAGCCTTTACTTGCATCTGAGGACAAAAGACAAATTTGCATAATTATTTTTCAATTGGTTGGGTCTGTGTCTGTGTAATCATTTTTTCACAGTGTATGAAGCCCTTTTTCAATAGACCATAACAGTAATAGCTATTTCTTATTTACAACTGGAGGAGAAGATGCACCTACCAGATTTTATTACGCAGAGTGAACTTTTCAAAATTAAATTAGCAGAGCTAACGTGGTGGCCCATGGTAAACTAATTAGTCGTTGGACTGTTGGCTGAGATAGTATCAACTCTTTCAGACTTCCTAACAAACGTCCTCAAAAATTACAAGCAAAGGGTTTGGATAAGCGTGAAAATATTCATTCTCTTTAGTCAGAGCGAGAAGGTGATGGCAGGAGAAGCAGCTCAGGGGCAGAGCCAGGCAGCAAAGGACCCCCAAACCTCCCTGATCAAAAGCAAAGCCCAGTCAGACGCAGGAGAGGTTTTCATTGCCACAGTTTAAGTGGCTTGAACATTGGTATCTTTATGATCTCTGGATAAACCCACAGGCTTTGATCTACAAAAGCAGTACAAGGTCCCGGGGGGGGTTGTGGAACAGAGCTCGGTGGGGTAACCTGGGCCAGCCAGGAGTGCTCAAAGACATGAGCACACCCACCCATCTGCTGTGGGGCTGGGGCTCCAACAGCTCCTTCCTGGCACCTCTTGGGAGCCTTGGTCCTCTCTGTCCCCCACCCTGCCTGGCTGCTCGGGAGGAACCCTGCACTCATGTAAAATTAATTGCGTGTTCATTATGAAATCCAGGCCACATCTTATTAAAAGTGCTCTGTCATTGAAAGTAGAAGGTGGAGGCTTCTTAAACTGGGGTTTTGTTGCCCTCTAGTGAATGAGGTCAGCATTATGCATGGGAAATTATTTTGATCGCTGCATAATTAATGCGTTCTGAATTGGTACAGAAGTGCAGCCAAATTGCATCCTGTTCCCACTTGAATTACTTAACCTACAGATACTGTTTCTAACAATGTGTTGCTTCCTTGCCTGAGCCTTTTTTTTTTTCTTTTTTTCTTTTTTTTATTCTTGCAATGAAATGCACGACTGTGTGGGTATCATGATAAGGCAAGGAAGCCAGAGACAAAGAATAAATCAACTAAATGGATCTGCAGCACAGTAGCTTTAATACATTGGTATATACTTAATATGTCTCCTGAAAAGAATGTCTAATTATACTGTCATGGCAAAAAATGCATTTTCAATAGTGATAAATTGTGCCATCATTTAGTTTCTGAGAACATGCTGAGATTTATGAAAGATTACTGCAAAATTATCATGCCAGGATAAAAAAAGAAAAGACAAACTCAGTTATCGTTGGCATCAGGAAAGAAAGAACGGGGAGAAACCCCCTTTCAATAGTGAAATAGAGAGTAGAATTGATAAAATGTTATGCAGTATGAAAATATTCTGCTATGGAATGAAATTCAGCCTTACATTGCACTTTTTTTTCTGACTTTGTTACCTACTCAAGACTATTTTGGGGCTTAGATGAGGTGGTTGTCCCAATCCTGTGTATAGTTGGAAGCCACAGGGCCTAATTCTTCAATGACTAGAACTTGACAGTTTTGCTTATCTGGTATAAAACCAGGGGGAAGTGAAGGAGTATCAGGCCCCAGAACAGCAGATTAGAAAATACGAACTTATTTTTTGTGTTTTTTTGCTTGAACAGCCCCCAGCTCAGCTGACCTGGAGTGCACAGGTAGAGGCAGCAGTGATGGACCTGCTTTTCTTAGACGTGGCTTGAAATCTGTTTTGCAGGGGTTTTATCCTTATTCCTCACTTATTTTCCAAAGGAACCCACAGAATTGATGCCACTTTGTGGCAGCCTGTTTCAGGTTTGTCACAAGCTGCGTTGTGCATCCCAGCCCCTGGATGTGGAGGCACCGCTGGCTGCGGGCTCAGCTCTGGGCCATCAGGAATCTCCCCTGCTCCATCAGCTCCTCCACTTGCAGGAGGAGGAGCAGCACTTCCAAGCAGTGCTGGAGTTCCTGGTGCTTTTTTCTGTATCACACACAAACCAAAAATAAGCAAATTCCTTTCCTCTCTTCACACATCCTCCCACCAAGTCCTTTCTGAGCTGATGCTTCCCTCGTTTGGAGGTGTCTGTTATGGACCTGTTTTCTGGGTGGGAATTTTCTGTTTATTCTAGTGGGATTGGGAACAAGATTAATGTTTCCTGGTAAAGGCAGCCCTGTATATGATTGGAGAATAGAGTGTTTAAACAATGGCTATCAAGGATGAAGGGAGCCCACGCTGGTGTGGGAATCAGTAACCCAGTGAGGTCAATTAGGGGCTTGGATAAGGCTCAGAGAATGACAAGCAAGGCTTTTATTGACCTCTCTGGGAGGAAAACACAACTTAAAAATCAAGGAGATAAATAAAATGCTGCGGTGCTTGCTGCACTCCATGAAAAACATCTGTAAAAACATCCAGCCTGATTTTTTGAGAGTGCGTGAGGAGTTCCGTGTTTTAATTCAGGTTGGTTTTTTTATAATTACTGAGTGTTTAGACTGTTCCTGACAGACTGGCTGGCATAGCTGGGAGAAATGGGGCATTTGAAGAAAATTCTTATTTGCACTAAGAAAAATACACTCAGTGCCACACAGCACAGCCCAAGCAGTCTCACTGAATTAAAAAGGCTTTCCAGTAAAACCCGGTAACAGTGAGCATAATTATAATATCTGGCATAAGTAACCAAAAAAAAAAAAAAAAAAAGGTTAGTTTAAAAAAATAAAATGCAAACATAACTCCGAAGTGTATGAGATGCTGTCAATATCCCAAACAGCAATGCAGACCATCTTCAAGCAACAGTTGCCTTCATTGTCTGCTGCTCAGAGATTTCCAGCAAATCCTCTGTGGTGCTGTTGTAATTTTCCACATATTGGCTGTTTGGATTTGCTCAGCTCTGCCCTGTACCAGCATTTCTCAGTCCTGCCACACGAAACCAGCAGTCCCAGTAATGTATGGCACACAGCTCGTGGCCAGAAATGCCACTGCAGCAGCTGGGATCTCAAAGCAGGAATGGGAAATAAAACCAGATGTGTTATTGACTGAGGTGTTGGGGCACTGATGCCTTGATGGGCTTACCTAAAAACAGAGGCCAGACAGAATTAAGGGAATAAAAAGCAGTTATATTTATTGAAGGGCCTTCAGGTACATTTTGGGCAGACGAAACTCCCCAGGGGCTGCACCCAAAAACGGACAATGGTCACAGGTTTTTGCACTTTAAGTTTGGTCCTTTTGCATATTGGGGGTTCATCTTCCAATTACAGCTTCAGGTAATGAAGTCATTCACCCCAAGTTTGCTGCCCCCAACTCACTTTTGTTTCCATCTCTCATGCCTGAGGCAGTGAGGTGTCCTTGATTGCCTGGAGAGGAATTGTTGTGTCTGACCAAAATGGGAAAGCAGCAGCTAGCACTGTACATGGACTTCAGAGTTATTTACACTAGGGAATTGCAGGATCACAAATAAATGGAAAAGATGAAAGCTCAAATCCTAAAGCAACAGCACGAGGCCAGACCCCGATGCTGGCTGTGCTGATGTGGGTGTGAGGTGACAGAATTGACTCCAGAGCAGCTCAGTGACATTTTGTTAATGACAGCTGGGGTAGTCCAGGCACATTTTATCAGCTGTGATTGTTCTATGCAGCGTATTCCATACCTACTGCACCCAGCACTGAATTGCCTTTTAACTTTTTAGCTCTATTTTAGTTGCTGCAAGATGTTTTCTTCCTAACGAGCATGATTGGCAGTTGCTTTCATTAGTCCAAGTTAGCAAACACAAATCAATCTCTTGTTCCCAGCAAAATCTTAATTTTTCAGAAAGTTCTTCCCTCTAGTCATCAGCAAGTACTTTTGGCCATAAGAAAATTAACAGCTTTGGTGTATTTTATAAAGACATTTACATGCATCTTCTTCATGTTTTACACTTGTTCCTTAACATTTTTTCTCACATGGTGAAATTTCTGTAAATATTGCTGCCTTCCTCTCTGAGTCTGCACACTCTCTGGAAAACACTATAAATAGAGAGGGTTCAATTGGAAAGTACTATTTGCTGTTTCTAAAATTCAACATTATGCTTACGCTTGAATTTAAAAACACTATTGCAAGGTCTACAGTGAAGGTTGAAAGTCTTTCCTGAACACGTGGTAGATACTTCAGGGGGTTGTTGTTGTTATTGACAGGGCAGGAAGAACAAATCCACAGTTATTGTTCTGCTTTTCTTTCTCTCTTTATTAAATACAGAGGTGATAATTGCTTGGTTTTGTTCACAGCTGGCACTGGATGATAAGTTTTCTTCTCATTAGACACATAAACCACATCCAGACTTGCTCAGCTTCTCCATTTTCATCAGATAAAATCCCAGCTGATTTTGGTCTCTTTAAAATGGAGACCACATTTGGTCCCAGTAAGCAAATTACTTTTGTTTTGTTTTTATTTTAATCCCAGTAATAAAATTTTCTTTGGCTGAAAAAAAAGGCATTTTAAGGGAGGGCAGAAATGATGTGACCTGCCAGTCACTGAAGCTCTCCACTGCAGGAACTGTGTGCCATGAGGTGAGAGCACATCTGTGGCTGCAGAATTAGATGAGATCCTTACACTTCTCATTTTAAAATTTCTAGACAATCCTAGCTTTAAAACATAAAGCAATCCTGCATGCTTCCACACTCATTAATCTTCACTTTCGGTTTATTTAAAAATGAATCTTAATTTTCTTTATATTTATTGGATCGCTTTTATTAAATTGAATACAATTTATGCAGAACAAATATTAGCTGTAGCACAAAATGACCTATTGAGCTCAAAGTCTGCAAGAAGAAAAGGAAAACTGTTGTGCTAATAAGGTCTGGCTGCACTTACAACGCTCCTGCAACGTGAATCACTAGGAAAAAAGCCTTGTTTCCATGACTGAGCGGACTGAAAACAGGACATTACCAACCAGAGATAATTTTTGCACATGTGCTGTTTGCAAATGGCTTTGATACTACGAGTAATTAAGGGAATTTTGTTATTCCCAACACCCACTCAACACTTCTTTTCAAAAAGCCCAAAAACGTTACCTCACCTCAGAGAACCCCTGTGCCCTGAGTGCTGCAAGAGCTCTGTGGAGTTTGGGTGTCCTACAAATTATTCTCCATCTTTGGCTGGTGGGAATGACGCAGGAAAAGCCTGGGCTTCTTCAATCCCTTCAGACATCATGGTCCTGGCTCACGTTGTGTATTTCCACCACGGATTCCTGCAGCCAGCTGGGATTTTGTCACTGTGAGCCCAGGGGAGCAGATCTGATCTGAGGGCTCAAGGTTTTCTGCTGGATTCTTGCGTAGAAAGCCACACGCTGCCATTGTAAAAATTGATGCGAAATGGTTTTAAGCTGATGGAGGTTCGAGATTAACTCAGAGAGTCGAAAAGTCAGGTGCAACATTTGATTTCAACAATAGTTACAGATCTGAGAGGAGCTTTGGAGCTTTCCTGGGTTAGTGGCATTGCTCTGAGCTGAGCCAGTGCAGCTTGGAGGAAAATTTTGCCCAAGAGTCGATTACTTTGACTGAAAACAAGATTTGGATTTTCATACACAACCCTCTCTTCGAGGATGATTTCTCTGGGGGTTACGGGAAAGATGGTCAGTGACAAAAAAAACCAAAAAAAAATTCCCAAAAACCCCACACATTTGAGGATTTAATTTTTTTTAAGAATACCTGCAAATTTGAAGGGCAGAAATAATTACCTCTCCTGCTGTAATAGTCACAGATTTTCTCAAGTCAAGAGAAAATCTCCGGTTCCTTCTTTATAAACTGTATTTGTACAAATACAGGAAATGGATGTTTGCTGTCATCTCTTCAAACCTCCAATGTTTGCTTCATTAAACTCCATGCAAAATGTTGGTTCATGAGTGGGTCCTTTCCTTTCTGCAATATTTTTCAGTCTTCTTTTCTGTTTGTTCTTCCTCCTTATTAGTGATTCTGAGGATATTTTGTACCTTGTGCACATTTTTTTCTTATTAAAAATGTAGAAGTAAATATTGCTCTTAGGGGTTTTGGAGTAAATCCAGAATTAACTTAATGCTGTCATGGAGCTTCCTTCATTTTTGTAGTGCTATATATCAGTGCTGAGCCAGAATCCCTGCATAACATAAAATTTAAATTCTGCCCAACAAAAATAATTCAGTGAAATGTTTTTCCATTTTTTCTCATTAATCAAAATAACATGTTTCACAGAAAAACAAGCCCTGATCGCTCTCTTTGTGAAAAACTGAAAGTGGATTATCTTGTTAGAAAATGTAAATCTCTGGAACCTGAATGACACATTTCAACTACCCACAAATCAGATTTTCATTCCCAATAAACTTCTTTTCTGGTTTTGTTTTGTATAATTATGAAAAACCTAAAGCCTGTCAAAATCTCAAAATGACACATACAAAAGAAAATCAGATTGCTGCCCACCTCTATTAGTTTCTATAATAGTCTTCAACTACAAGGAGGAAAAATGAAGCATTAGGAACAAAACTGTTTCGATGACAAGATGCATCTGAACTTCTTATTTTCTGACAAATAAGAGGAATATCTTTGCATTCCTCTTTGCTGCTTTCCAGTTTTCTGACAGTTATTTCTCTGCCTTCCCCAGTGCCAACAGAAATGAAAATATAAACCTCGATTTCCGAACTGCAAATCCTGGCTGTGGGACCGTGCACACACACATGCTGGGTGCATTTTTTAGTCTGGTGCCAATTAAAACACACATCTATACCAAGGCTTGTGTTTTCATCTGACCGTGCCTTGATGTTTATTTATAATAAGGTGTGCATTTCTGGGAGCCCTTTTTTTTCCTCCCTCAGAGGAGCAGGAGATTGGTGTGTGTCTCACTTGACAGATAAGGGTGGCATTGACTCAAGTAGGATCATCAAAACCAACACACTTTGACAGAACGGGCTTCATAAATAATGTGCATCAGTTTTTACTCTGTCAGTGTAAATGCATCTCCTCCACTACTGGTTTCCACTTGTTTTATCCAGAATGCCTAAGAATAATGCATAAATCATAGTCCTGTATACATGTATGGATGCATATGTATGTGTCTATATTTATACATAATTCATGCCATAAATATCTATTTTGGTCTGGCACGGAGGTCACATGCAAGAGTGGAGGTGTGAAAAGACACTGTACCTAAAGTATTAATCTAGTTTCAGATGCTGCAGATTATTTCATTTAGCAACAGAAACAGATGAATGCAGATCATCTTGATGCGGTCTTTTTTCTTTTCTTTTCTTTTCTTTCTTTTCTTTTCTTTTCTTTTCTTTTCTTTTCTTTTCTTTTCTTTTCTTTTCTTTCTTTTCTTTTCTTTTCTTTTCTTTTCTTTTCTTTTCTTTCTTTTCTTTTCTTTTCTTTTCTTTTCTTTTCTTTCTTTTCTTTTCTTTTCTTTTCTTTTCTTTTCTTTTCTTTTTTTTCCCCACAAAGAACACGCAGCGCTTGTGATCCCTTTTGCTCATCACTCCTGGCTGTTTCCAGCTGGCCCCAAATTGCTCATTAAGTTTTTCTGAGCCTGCCAGTTCTCCTAAGCTGTATGTGGTTCCTCCTTCTGACTCCTCTCTCTGGTTTTCTTGTCACATAAATCTTCATAAGCAAGAGTCATTGTCTTTTCTTCCATGTGTCATTTAAAAGAGAGGCACAAGTCAGTGTCTTGGGTTTGTTTCGAGTTTTTTGGCTCCACACAGGACCATAAATTGTTGACATAGTCACTTTTGTTTATAAAATATATATGAAGAACACAAACAAAAGAGGAGACGTATTTTGCTTCAAGCTCCATTTATTGGGCAGATTTTACACCACCTTACTTCAGTGATATTTAACCTGTTTGTGACTTAGAACACAAAATTGCTAACTTCAGCATGCAATTTAGCCTCTCCAGTTACCACATGGCCTTCAGCCTGTTCCATCTTTATTTTCTCAACAGGATAAAAGACACTCTTCGTTTTCTAAATCACTGTGCAAGTCCCCATTGCTCATTTCCAAACTATAATTTACACAGCCCCGCAACACTTCAGTATTGAAGCACCTGGAAAACAAAAGAGCTGCATAGAAAATGTGCAGTAATGTCTGGAAACCAGCCCCCAGGATTGTGGGGTACAGAGCCCAGTTTTCTCTGTCATTTGCAGAAGAAAGGAGATAATTTAGACCTCACTGATGTATAATTAGTACCCAAGGAGTAATATCTTCATTGGACATGAAGGAAGGAATGGAGAAGGGTCCTCAGGAGAAAGGTCTCTGACTGGAGCTGTTGGCATCAGCCCTGGATGCGATTGGATTTTATAGATATATAGTGCCTCACTAATAGAGGCACTCATCCCCCAGAACAGGCAATGCCTCGGAGCTGGGGCTCCCAATGCACTAATTACTCTGTTTAACACAAAGACAGTGGTGGAATGCTGTTGTGATAGAAAAGCCGTGTTATCTGTATGCCCTGGGATTCCTACGGAGTCCTGCGCCCTCCACCTGAAAATAAATGACAAATTACTTTTCTACTTTGTTCTTTCTTCATTACTTCTGAAATGCAGGACGTGGTCTGTGGATTGGTTTCAGATTGCATTGTTCCCCCCAAAATATCCCAAACATGGCTCAGTTCATGGCACTCAGAAAGTGCCAAGTCTAACATGATTTTAGTGTATTCTAGGACATTTTTGCCTTTTAAATGATTCCTGATTCCTTCCTGGGATTGTACACTGCTGATGAGAAAGAGTATAGGAGATGCTTTGTTGAAATTTCTCAAATACATCGTAAGGGGAGAAAACGAGAGGAAGGGGTCAGTGTTTATGAAAGACTCAATCCTCTCTCTGCTTTCTTCGCACAAACCAGCCTTGTCCACACCTCTCGGGGTGGGAATGAACCACTGTGCCCTGTGCTGCTGCAGGGCGTGAGCAAGCAGCTCATGTCCAAGGATGTCCAAAGGGAGAGCTGGCAGGGAGTGCTGAGAGGGAAGTGAGCCTATCCCAGGCTGCCCAGAACACACTGGTTACGTTTTGGAGATGGGTTTGAGTTTGGGCTTGTTGGGGGTTTTGTTTTGTTTTGTTTTGTTGCTTTTTTCTGTTTCCTTGGATTTTGCTCTTGAGGGAGTAAAAGTAGGTTTAAGTTATGGTCAGAAATTTGACAGGTTTAGAATTGGCTGACAAATCCAATGTTACTGGCAAAGTTTGTGAAACATCAAAGTGCAAGAGATTGGAACACTTACAGTAACAAGTAAGAGGCAAATAATGACAGAGTGAGTGACTAGAGTGTTAAATAAAGTCACAACAAAACCTGTCACGGGTTTTCTGACAAGCTTTGGAGGAACACCTGACAAGGTGTTCTCACATTACCAGCACCAGTTATTGTTTGATTACATTAGTACTTTGAATGCAACAGGGATGTTATTTTGTCTCTCTGTCTTCGCAAGAAACAGGATTTTGGTCACCATACCCCACTTTGGCAAAGTTGCTGAGTAATTTTGTTTTCATATTAATTTACGGTGTCCCTTTCTTATGGGGAGATGATTTTATTTTGACATAGAGCAGTAGCACTCAAGAACTCCTGATATTTAATGTATAGAGAAGGTCGTGCATTTATGTCTGTGCTGGGGCAAATATTGCAGTCTCTGTGCCAGAGATGGATGGCACTTGTGCTATGCCTCGCTGCTAAGGGAGACAGTAAATCATAAGATGTTTCTTCTCACCTTGCTGAAGTTGTAAAGTGAATATAGCATTTTTTTACATTGAATGATCCAGTCAGGGACAGGGAAGGTCAGGTCACACAGAGCTGGGCTCCCAAAATGTAGAGTTACCTTCCCTGAGTGACTGAGAAACCTTTGGAGAGACAGAATACAACATTTTGGTAGCAAAACCTAATAAATACCTGGCTGTCCATCACTGTCTCTTAGCATTGTCATGATGAAGCTTCTTCTTGACATCTGATTTAAAAAGAGATTGAATTGTCACTTTTGTTAATGCACGGTTTATGCTGCTCTCACCACGGATCAGCCCAGAGTGCAGAGCTGGTTAGGCACTCCCTGGGAAATCCCATCAAATTATGTTTGGGGAGCACACCAGGGTTTGCAGGATGATTTTTTTTTTTCCTTTCCCATGCTCCACTCCATTACCTCATGTTGCTGTGAGATGTGACAGGCAAAGCTGAGGCAGCAGCTCCTTGCAGGGAGCTCGCAGCACATTTCAGTGGGAGTGAAGGGGAGCTTTGGGCTTGGCCTCTTCCCCTCCCAGCCATGGACAGAGCAGCCTGAGCCAGCAGCGGCTTCCACACGGAGCTGCTTCGCTCCCTGGCAGCTCGGCAAAGGGACAGCAGACATTTAATGCTAGATTAAGGTGCTCTTGTGGGTCTGCTAAGAATATTTCAGATTAATCAAATCAACTGAGGAACATGGTCACTCTCCCTAAATTGGGAAAGTGCTCTAAAGCTAGGAGTGCACATTGACTTCTGAACTATTTCATAAACTAGGAATTATTTTCTTTAATTTTTGCTTTACTTTTCCAGGTATTCTCTTTGTGGTTAAAATCTGTGGATTGCTCAACCATCTCACATCTTTTGCAAGGATCCACCTTTGACAATATTCAAAATACTGCAGTGACACAAACAAAAACTGGCTTACAAAGTCCAGACATTACACATTCAAGCCCTGATTTTATATTACCATATTTATTTGTTGAAATAAGTGGGTGGTAAAGGAAGCCAGTGCCACAGGCAATCTGTGTCACCAGCTGCAATGTGCATCTTCTCGGTAGTTTATAAGCAAATTCTTTAAATTTTTTTATAAATAGTTTGAAGGTTTGAAGGTTTTTTGTTCTGCATTTGGATCTGTGCTTGATAGTATAAGAAAAAAACCAACAACAACAAAACAAACAAAAGAACAAAACAAAAGAACAAAACAGGCTCTCTTATAATATAATATAAAATTATTTAAATTTGTTTAGCTGTGGGAATGGAATAAGAAAAATATGTAAAGAATCCTGACCTGTGGGAAGAGGATTGGCTTCTAGAAAGAGAGTGAGGGTTTGCCTTTTATGTTTGGTGCAAATACAGATCATTCAGCAGTGAAATGCACAGTAGTTACAACATTAGTTGATTGGAGAGTTAATAACTTTGACGCAGAAGAATTAACAAAAGGAAATAGATGGCATTTTTAATAGCAGTTAAGAGGAATAATTGTTCTATCTAACAACTGACTGAATAATATGTCAGGCAATATCTGCATCAAAAGGAAAGAAAATGCCAAACAAGTAAATGAAACAATGATAGCTCTAAAGCTGGAACATTTGATTGGGAAGCAAACGAGCCTGGCATTATGCAAGGACTTGTCTACATGGGGAAATCCATCAGTGTAACTTTATGGGGATAATTGTCCCTTTCAAAGGCACAGAAGCCTCACAAACACACTTGGAGTGCAGAATGATACTCTCTACGTGAGGAGTTGTAGAGCTCTAACTCCAGCTACACCAGGGTGGCTCCAGGGGTGTCTTGGACTGCAATGCACGATGCAAGCAGAGGTGTGTATTCTATTACCAGCTGTTAAGGCCAGGCAGGGCAGTGTTCTTTGTCTCTTCCATGACCCATCCCTCATAACTCTGAGGGAGGGGGATACCTTCTGTTAATGTGCAGCTGTTAAACCAGGTAGGGCAGTGTTCTTTAGCTCTGCCATCCTCCCTGCAGGGAGTATCTGCTGTTCATGGGCCATCGAGGCTCACTGCATGGCTGAGACAATTCCATCATCCCATTGGGAGATGCTCCACCCAGGGGAGGAGCCCAGCATTCCTATCTGGATAAAACCTGAGAATGGGAACAGCAGCACAGCCTGTGTGCACTGCATTGCCAGAGGAACACCGGACCCATCTCAGCACCACTGGAGCTTCAGAGGAAAACTGCACCCTGCTCCAGGATCATTGCTGCAACAGAGCCACATCTGTCACTGCAGGAGGACTTGATTGGACTGCTCCCAACACCCTGACCAACAGGGTGTCAGGTTGTATCCTGACTCTGTCAGTGTTTCCTTTTTGTTTAGCTGGGTTTTTTGTACTACTACATTTTTATTTTAATTTTCCAGTAAAGAACTGTTATTCCTATTCCCATATCTTTGCCTGAGAGCCCCTTAATTTCAAAATTATAATCATTCAGAGGGAGGGGGTTTACATTCTCCATTTCAAGGGAGGCTCCTGCCTTCCTTAGCAGACACCTGTGTTTCCAAACCAGGACAAGGGGTCAGTTTGCCCGTGGGGACAAATCCTAAAGCTTTGGATGAGCTGTCCCAGGCTGTGGCGTTTTCCCTTGCCCAGCAGAACAAGGGCTGCAGTGGTGTCAGTGCTGTGACAAGATGCAAAGCCAGCTGAAGAACCTTGGTGTTGTTCAGGCTGTGACACATCGAGGAGCAAAGTGACAGCCCCACGTGGGAAACATCTTTTAAATGCACTCAGGTTCCTCACACACAAAACAACTCCGCCACTGCCATGTTCTACCGTGGCATATTTTCTAGTTGTGTTAATATAATTTTTAACATTCTTTAACCTGCTTGCTAAGAAGAAAAATGAGAGTCTGATGTTCTCTACACCTTAATTAAGTTGATAAATAGTATCTTCGTGACATGTGAATAAAAAGTTAACTCAAAGCTTTGTGTTTGCAAAGAGTCGGTAATTTTCATGACTCAAGTTTTAATAAGCTGGATTTGAAACTCACTTGGCTGGGAGGCAATGAGGTAAAAAGGAAAGATCTAGCACTTCTTTTTCAGCACCTCGCACACTAGGCTCTGAATCTCTGAAACCTCACTCTGGTGAACACAGAATCACTCTTTAAATGGGAAAATCCAGATCTAACAGGTGAAAAAGCCTAAATGAACAGATCTGAAAAACACTGCTCTCTGAGAAAGGAAAAATTCCTCTCCCATCCGAGGGTCTGAGCTGATTCCATATGCAGCAGTGTCTGCCCTGCCCTCTGCTTTTGAGAAAAGCTCTAACAGGGACCACAGCAACCACAAATGGGAACAGTGACACCCCACAGGTGCACACCCTGTGCTTCCATGAGGTCTGGGCCTCCTGGAGCAGCTGTGCCACATCTGGCAGCGAGTGTCCAAGAGCACAGCTGGGGAGTTTGCAACCCTCCCAGCCCCGTCAGAAATTCCAGCAGGGCAGCACACACCCCAGTGTGTGAGCCTGTATTTGGCTTCTGCCTCTGCAGTCATTGTGGCTTGAAGGAGCCCGGAGACAGCACTGCCTGGAGAACATTTTATGATTTTAACACGCTTATGTACTATTTGGCTCTTTTTAAAATCACTGTAAATGCATAAAGATTATAGGTGCTCATGTAGGCTATACTTTAGAAGAAGAAAAATCAATTTTTCATTCGTCAGCGGCAGCTTGCAGTACAACTGGAATATTACCTGAACCAAGTAAACAGAATTATCCTCTAACCTGAATAAGAAAAATGTAGCAGAAAGTCTTTATCTCTCTATTTTCAACTTATATTATCTAAGTTTGACTGTGATTTAAAAGAAAGAAGTGGGGAGAAGATGAGCCAAATGCAGAATTGTTATGAAAGAAGCAAAACCGAGCCCTCTGAAAGGCCTGTAAGAGGTTCACAATGGAAATGATTTTCAGTTTAAATTACTTTTGCGGGACTGTAATGTGGCAGTCAGGAAGCTTCTGTGAGAAGTCCATTCTATTTTCTTCTATATTTTTTTTTTCTTTTTTTTTGGTTTGTGTTTGTATGAGCTTCCTATGGACCTGAAAAATACCTGTTTTAAATGTTCATCCCTATGTTCCTGGAATATCTGAGCACTTCACACACATCAGGGGTTTTTCTTTTATAAACCCTCTTTAAACATCCTATTGTTGTTATTATTATCCTGTAACAGTTATAAATTCCTTGAGGCCACATTAAAAGAAGTGGGAACTGCAGATTTTTGTCATAGAACTTTCTTTTTCTTGTGTCCTTAGGCTCGAGATCCATTTGTAGAAATCTACCCACAAAACTGCAAAAAATGGTACCCGGGTTGAGGATCTTCCCCTGGACAGCAGCAACATCCAGCAGGGCACTGTGCTCCCTATGTCCCTGCCCTAAATACTTCCCAAAGGTGTTGCATCCCTTTTTCCCACCTGGGCTTTTATAGTTTCACCTTTCATCTTGGAAATAGGTCTGGATTGATGTGGCGATGATAATTGTGGGAAAAAAAATTAGTTTTATTGAGCCTCAGGTTATTTCTCCCTTGAAATATTCTAGATAATTTTCTTTATTCTAAACTCTTTAATATGTTTCTTGAGTCAGCAGAAGTTTATTGTGTGAACTTATTAGCTGCCAGTGATTTTTCCTGGAAAATGGATAGCATCTGGTTTTTTGTAAGACTGATCTTGTCATGTTTTTTAAAGACACCATCTGCTTTCCAGCGCTCCAGAGGGGACTGTGGTGTCCAGTGGGATTTTTATCATATGTTTTCCTCCTTTTCTGAACATCTGAATATTTTAGAGAGCAGCTAAAAGCATAATTCTTCCTCCTAAACAGTATAATTTTTTATATATTAAAACCACGTGGATGTATTTTCAGCAAATTGAGGTTGAAGTCATAAAATGCTTTTCAGAAATGTTATACTAAATGATATACTTCCGTATTTAATCATAGATATTTAGTGTGTACTCATCAGAAGCAATTTTTGGTTCAGAGTCATTGCAAATATATTAAATTAGACACAACAGACCCATTTTCTGCAATAGGAGCTTTGGATTTGGTCCCCTACAAATTGCTCACCGAAACGCTCTCAGAAATGCCTTTTAGTATCACCAATCACATCTACATTTTGAAAAGAACAAACAAAATCTAGCTTTATTCAACTGTGAATTCTATTGACCTGATTGAGCAACTTCTGTTCCTGTGAAAATCCGCTCCTTGCATGCTAATTACAGCAGAACCCTTTCGTCAGGGGCACGGCGGGTGTGGGTGAGGATTCCACTGACATTTTATTTCCTTTAAGCCTAACTCACATCCCAGGGTCTTTCAGCCACCAGCAGCAAAGCACATGCTCAGTTTTAAGCAGGAGCTTTAGTGTTTTGTTGAATTAGAGATTTGGCAAAGGGTGGGAATATTAATGGGAGTGAAGACATATAGGTGCTTAGAGCTACAAAGATCCAAACCACAGAAATAAGAGAAAAATAAAATACAATTATTTGCATTATCTGAGGCCCCTTTCTGTGTTTCAGGACTGAAACAAGAGGATTATTTTGCTTGCCATTATTGAAAAAAAAAAAAAATTATATCCACATTGTACCAAGTCCTTTACCCTGTTCCCTGTTTAAATGTCTGAATGTGGAAGATCTGAGGTGATGGCTGAAGTAGCTGAGTGTGTTGTTAGCAGGGCAATTTCCTTAACAAGGCTCTTGAATTTACTAGGCTCTTCTCATGCAATTTTTCTCTGCTTTCCTCTACGTTCAACATGTGCCAGATGTCACTCCCAGGCTGGTTTTTGTGCGTGAGTGAGAGATGATCAGCGTGAGGGACAGCCCAGCAAATGCAGCAGTGGATCTTTATTGATGAGCAGCAGCTCCTGGTGCTCCACGGCATCAGGCTGCATTCCCCATGGATAATCACAGGAAACGCCAGCCCAGCCCCATCTGCTCCTGTCACAGAGGCTTTACAAAAATAGGGGGGGCACATCCTTGTCTGGATTTATTGCATTGACCAATGCCCCGCCACAATCTCTTTATACACAGAATATTCTGCGTTTGACCTTCTTCATCCACACTCATCCCACGTGTCCTTGTAGATTCCTACATTTTACATGTGCAGATGCACACCTTAAATAACGTGTAAAATATTTATGCCTTCATACCATGTTAAAAAAAGACAATATTTTGCTGCATACCTTAAAATCACATTGCACCTAAATAAAAACTTTTCCAGAGAAACTGTATTACTATATAATACTGAATTCTTGTTGCCTAGAATTGAATTATATCAGAACACTTGATTCAAACACCACTGTAATACAATGGATATTAAGCTCTGTTTCAGCCACTGTGAATAAATGAGATTATTTCTGTTGAGGTGGGACTTTATCACATAATGTCCAGAGATGTTTGTTGGTCCTTACTTTCTATTACAGGTGTTAGCAGGTGATTAAGAAGTTAAGCAGGATAGAACCCTGTTCAGTGACATTCTGTCAACAAGTGCTCCAGCCCACAGAGATCCTGGCTGAATGCTGCTCCTTTTCACTTTCCAGGTCGTGCCACTCCTGCTGTCAGACAAATACAATAGGAATTACTCAATTTAACACCATTTCAGTTCTAATTGAATTCCATTTGCTAAATCCTGAATAAATGCATTACAACTGCTGCTTCGGTCAAACAGAGAGAAATAGCCATCTTATAATGATTCCCCTGTGGATTTAATGCCTATTCTATCTGTTAGAATAATGATTCCTACATCACTGGAATATATTTAAAGGATAATAGTTATTTAAACATGCCAAGTCTTCATACGGCAGATAAGTATTTTTAATTTGCATTTATGGAATGAAAAGGACAGTTAGAATAACCGCTTACCAATTTGTCTGTTTTCTAAAGTATCTTGGTATCAGAGCGAAGATACAGGATTATGAAAGGGCTTTGTGCTTGCTTTTAATAGCAGTCTTAGGTGGGGGAAAAGGGCTGCATCAAGGATGGGATTCACATCACCAGATACAGAAAACTGACATGGAAATGCACCCCCTGCTCATCACCCCTCACGGTCTGCCGGGGAAATTCAGCCTCCTACATGGGACTCATCCTTATGGACAGCAGATACACAGAAAGGCTGAGCTGAGTAAGTGATCTCAGGAGGCTTAAATTCAAAGATATTTTGGTTGTTATAGTGATCTGAAGTTAGGTGAGATGAATCCCCCCCTAACATGACAAGGAGAAATCCATTTGTTGGAATTAGGAAAGGAAGGTAAATTTAAGGGAGAGAAGGGAGTGTGTTTGTTCCACTTGAAAGCAAACAAACAAACAAAATTGGAACCTTTCATTTGTTTCAGACCAGACAGTTAAATATTTTAAAATATCACCCTTTTTTTTATTTGTTTGTTTCTTTTCGCAAAAGATATGAATCTTTGTTGCCAATGATGTCAGCATTCACCTGGAAATGGGAGGCTGCATTCCCCAAATCCTGCTGTGAAGCAAGCAGAAGGAACACCTGAACCCTGTGTGAGATGAATGTCATGGTCCCCGAGATAAGGCAGCGACTCAGAGATCTCTGACTAGCAAATTTTGTGAATGGTCACCTATGTCCCACTTTCTTTTTCTTTTTTTTTTAATGAGCCCAAGTTATTTGCCCAGCTTGACTAAAAAAAAAAAAAAAAAAAAAAAAGTGAATAATTTCAGTTCTAATTAACTGTTTTTTGAATAAACTATTCACAGCCTCCCACTCGCTCTGCCTCCAAAATTCCATCTTTAGCGCAGATCTTGTGAAACAATGTAGATCCTGAGAAGGGAGAATCTAATAGAAATCATGCGCTTTCCAGAACTTCTTTTAAAATACAATGTGTGAAGCATAAGGGTCTTAAATACTTATGGTTGTAAAAACATATCAGTGCCAGATGATTGTTTAGGGCCGTGTTCCAATTAAATCCATTGAAGCTTGAATTGGAGGTCACAGGTTGAAAATTCCCTGAGGCTGTGGATGACTCTGGCTACAGCGGTGGATTCCATCCCTCTGAACAAATGTGGTCTAATCCAACCGCAGGATTTCTGCTGCCTTCACCCCTCCCACCCAATTAGCCAGCTGATGACATTTGTGTCTTGGTAGCAACATTTTTAGAAGGAAGCTCTTTGCCCTTTCTGGTGAGTCAGGGACTGACTCCCAACAATGAAGAGTTCAAAGACTCATGTAATGTTTTGTCTCTGAAAGTTGCCTCGAATGTTAAATGAGGAGAGTGAACACTGAGAGGGAGAGAGTTCCCTTATCAACAGAACGGAAAGAAGTTACCTCCCCTGCTACCTTCAGGCACAGTGCTCTTTCTTCTCTACCACTTCCCCTTTATCCAAACTGTATTCCGAACATTCAAAAACCCCTTTGATTTTTTATTTTACCCCGAAGGATTTTTAATGTTTCACTCGTATTCCAAATGCAGATCACCAGGCAAATGTAATTCACCCAGAAATTAACTAAAACGTAGCTATGGCAAAAGTACCATGTACCAGGAAATAGATTTTATGGGTTAAAAAATGTTTGATCTGTTGTGCGTTGTTGTTGTTGTTGTTGTGGAGTTCCTGCCCAGTCCTTTCGAGGTGAAAGTTCGAAGTTGAGCAGGTGGCAGAGGGGCTCCTGCTTTCTTTACCTGTGGTGGCTTGCTCACAGCTCTTTCTCCACTACCAAAGGAGAGTTGTTTTAAAATATATTCACAATAGTGCTGCAGGAAGTTATGTTTTTCTATCACAGCTCTTGGTAAATATGCACCCTGCAGTGAGTTGTCACCTGGTGGTATCACCATGGGTGGTGAAAATTTCTCAAGTTCAGTATTTTTAACAAGTGAAGAACTCAGCAAGAAACTTTTATTTTTGAGCTGAATGAATGGGTGAGATACGGAGCAGCTGAATACGCCAGACTGCTTATTTTCTGCTGATTTTCCCATCTTTGGGGGCTGAATTATTGACAGAATAAGTGAATTTCCACCCCCTCTTTAGTTATTTTGGTATCCTTGTGTACTACCTTACAAAATGAGAAACTGTCTCTTTCTGTCACTGGGTGTTGTTTTCACACATGATGATAATTCCACTGTGGTCAAGAAAGAGAAGAAAGAAGATAATCTGCAGTGATTTTGCTTCTTCAGGAATGAAACACTGAAACACAGGTATTAAATTAAATACTTATTTAATTAATTTAACCAGATATTTAGGATCAGCTGGAAATACTACCTGATCTTTTCAATATTATGGTCAAATGGTGACAACGTGTTTTTGGACCACTGTCAGGAGAATGAGGATGGGCAGGTGTTCACAGGATCCTCTTTAAGGTTGTCTGGTTTTGTTTCTTGTATTCCTAGACCTGAAAAATCAGTAAGAAGGATTTGAAGAGATAGCTAGATGTGATATTGGATGATTTGCACTAGAATATATGGTTTCCATTTTCTAACAGCTTGCATCACCCTTGCTATTCTCTTCTCTTCTCTTCTCTTCTCTTCTCTTCTCTTCTCTTCTCTTCTCTTCTCTTCTCTTCTCTTCTCTTCTCTTCTCTTCTCTTCTCTTCTCTTCTCTTCTCTTCTCTTCTCTTCTCTTCTCTTCTCTTCTCCTTTTTTCTCTCAGGGTGACCTTGAACTAATCTAATCTATGTAGGTAAAAAACCCCATCTTCTACCTAATGAAAAGATAAGATAAACCCACAGAGATCTGAGGTGTATGATACACTGTTATGTGCTTACAAACCAAAATGTATTGGCAGCACTCCAAAAGTGTCCTAGAAGATACACAGAAATAAGATAGACAGGTAGAAACAATTATTGATCAAGCCCTTTTGTACTAAGAGCTAAAGTTAATAACATTTTATATCAAAATCAAGTGTGGATCCTGAGGGTGAGAGATGTATTCTGAAAACATTTGGTTGTACTTCACTATGAGCAGGCTTGTAGGGAAGCAATTCAAACTCACTAGCATGGGGCAGGGAAGTGGAAGATCACAAGAACTTTGGAAATGTAAGGCTAATCAATCATTATTTGGTCTTTTTTTTCATCTAATGTGGCTACATGTGGCCAAGCACAACTAGAATGGATTTTTTAAAATTTAAAATTCCTTGTTACACAGAACAACCATTTCAGGAAAGAACAGGCAGATTATTATATTTGCAATACACATTATAGTCATGCTGTTTAATTAGCGAGAATAAACGTGGTCACAGTGTAAAATGAAGAACCTCAGTTAGGAATGGGCTGAGAAAACAACCTAAAGCTGTAGGCTTTGCAGAACAGAGCTGTGTTTCAGCTTAAACACAGTTATTGCAGGCACAAGTCTGCTTGGACACTTGGTACATTCTGTTATTTATTTTGTGTGTGCAGTTGGAATTAATAAATGTGGAAGTTAGCAGGAAGCTCAGGTCAGCTTGGGAAAGGTGGCAGAGGTGATGCCACAATTCCTGTCCCAGAACAGAGGATGAGCTTGTGGCAAGGCAGGGATGGGGATGGGACAGAGTCCAGAGCATCCCTCTTGCTGCTGAATGCAGCACATCCCGCATGCAGGAGCCAGGCTGGTTCAGTGAAGGTGCTGTGCTGTCAGATTGGACTGAAGGAACCTTTTACCATCAACACTTCGGGCGCAGTCTGTGCCAAATGAAATCATCACTACAGACTGAGACAACGGCGAGCAGGGAACCAACCTGAGCATCCTGGCTGCATTTACCCACAACAACTTGTAAAACAACAACTCCTGTTTCAGGCGTTAGGAATCGTCTGTAGCCCTGAGCTTGCATGTTCCCAGCAGGAGCTCTGGAAAGAATTCTACCTGCTCCTTTGTAGGCATTCTCACTCTCATCTCAAATTAATGAACTCAGGCTCTTTTCCTTGGGTCTGACCAACCACAGCCATGTTGCTGTTGTAGGGGAAGGCACATGACAATGTTTCTTTATTGTACAATTATGAGCGGTCTGGGGCTTTTTCCAACCAGAATTAATTTATCTGTTCCATTTCCTACCTAGCAAAAACACGTGTAAAATATTTTATTCCGTTTCTTCTTCCAAGATTGACTAATTATGCTACAAGTAGGTACCTTACCCTTTACTTTCTGTTACATCTGAAAAAAAAGATGCTAAAAGACAGCATTACCTGTAGGAAAGATTTCTGGCAGAAGAAATTTCTATTCTCACAACAACACTCAAGGCTAAGTTTGTTTTGATTGAACACTCTTCAAATGTTTTGTTGTTTTGTTTTCCTTTTTTTCCATATAACAAAGAATAGCTTTCCTTTAAAGGAGAAAATATAATCTAAAGTCTATCTCATACTTCGGAGGTTCCCTCAGATGCTATAAAGAATATTTCTTGTTTCAGAACAAAAAGAGAAATGAAGATGTTCTCCATTTCCCGAGTGTCTGATCTGCATAACTGAAAACTCCAAGACAAATGGCCACTGGGAAAAAATCCCAAAGTATTTAAGTAAAACAGGGTTTCATTTCTTGTGGAAAATTCGGAGAAAGTAGATTAATAAGTCATATACATTTGAAAAGTGTTCTTTTCACTGTAATCCCCCTCACAACTGGTGATTCCGCTGCTCTTTGTTTCCTTCAAGGCATTTTAAAAATAGACATATATCAGGTCCCCAGGAGCTTCCAAAATCCCTCAAAATGCAATGAACTCCACAAGCAGGGCAGTATCCAGTCTTCCAAAATGGTCCAAACTCTGTGTTGCACCCCAGTTAAAATTCATGATCAGTTCATGCTCCATCACCACAGGGTTCACATTTTGGAATTGTGAAGCATCTTGCTGCCATTCCATCTCTCCCCCATAATTTCCAAGCCTGGATTCTTCCTCACCTCATCAGACACTAGAAATGTAACTACAGCTCCTTTTTACACCCTGAGCTGCTCCCACAGGACACAGTCTGGACCAGAAAACCTTTGGAGGCTCAGCTGTACACTGAAGCATTTGACAGCCCAATTCCATATTATTATTATTATTATTATTATTATTATTGCAAGAACATCTCTTCCTTCCTGTCCAGGTGGGAATGCTGCACCTCCTCTCCTGTTCTGTGCTGAACAGGGTCCCCTGGCCTGAGCAGGGCAGCACAAGGGGAGGGGGCAGCAGCAGATCCTGAGGGGAGCTCGGTTTTGCTCAGGAATTTTCAGAGCCGGATTTACACCTGCTCAAGGCACAGCTAAATGTGACAGGGACCCTCTTTTCCTTGCACAAATGGAGGCAATAAGATCCATGTGGAAGGTGGTGTTGCACCTTTACACCTTTGGAGAATTGTCCTGAGGTCCTCAGATGTGGTTTAACCAGTTCTGTTGGCTTTGCTACTTTTATGCAGGTAAGTAAAGTGAAATTCTCACTTTACTTAAGCTTCGTTTTTCCACTACAAGGTTTTTACACAACATGAGACAATCTGACTCATGACCTTGGATATTAAAATTAAATAGCCCACATGCTTGCATAATTTGCATGTGTCTCTGAACATCTGAGCTAACCTGCATTAAAGATACACCTCAGTAACCCTGGGTGCCGAGATCACCCAGCCAGGAGTTTCTAGGAAGTATTTGTCATGAAGCTGTGGCAATTACTGAAATGACTGTGCATTTCTTCTATTGATTGTTGGCCTACCAAAATAAAATTACATTTGGCTCCAGATAATTCATTTTCTCCACTTGAATATTGGTTTGCTCTGTGCTGAGACCTATCAATAAAAAAAATATACAGTTAGTGGGCTGGATGTTAACATTTTTCTTATTCTGAAAACATCTCATTATAGACTTAAAAAAAAAAAAAAAAAAGGTAAACACAGTGAGACAGAGATATGTAAATGTCATTTCACGTTTGTATCTTGTGAGTCTCACTTCTAGGAGTCAGGCTACTCACAGGCACCACCTAAATACTGAGACGTGCTTAGAAAAGTCCTCATGCAGACAACAGAAAGGCACAGGCAGTAAAAGGACCACCAGTGGAAATTAATTGGGTTGAAAGGATGTGTGGAAATTTGGATGTGGTCATCTCCTGCCTGTTGAGTCACTGACTGCCTGATTTGTGGCACTGCTGCCCGGTAATGTGGCACTAACAATTTAAAAGGCTGGAAAATGCAAGAGAGGCATAATTTAGGCCAAGGAACTTATCTTTGGTGCTTGGATTTTTTTCCATGTGCTATCCATGTTTAATCCTGCAGGCACCTGTTTCTTGAAAGCAGATACAAGTCTCTAGCATCAATATCTGTACATAGGTGGCAAGGCTGGAAATTTGGCTCTGTGTTCATAGGGTGGTGGCATAAAGGAGGCGCCATTAAACTCCAGTTGTGATTTGTGCAGGGAACTTTGAGGATTCCTCACGCAGAGAAGATGCCTTGGGTTGGTAAATGCAGATGGAATTGTACCAGTCATTATAAAGGAAAATTATAAATACAGTAAGTGTTTATCAGTAAATGTGCTGGTATCTTTAGGGCTTGTAATGAGGGAGAATTTTTAAAATGTGACATATTTGAATCCAGTACTGTAATACAGCGGGTAAGTTAACAAACCCCCGCTGTCACTGCCTCCTGCACAGAGCCGGTGATCACACAATGCCACGGATGAACATATCAAACACACTCCAGAGGATCCGGAACAGAGGCTTTGATTCTTCTTCATCTTGTGGCCATTTAGTACCAGTCTAAACCCCTCAGACTGGGGACGGCTCAAACTCCTCTGTGCACATCCTCCCTGGCATGATGCTGGATGCTTCCCTGATTATTTACAGCGGCTGGTGGCACAAGCATTTCATTACGCTGGGGGATGCACAGAGCCCCTCAGATACAACTGTGCACATTTAACAGGTTCAAATCATTTTCCCTTGAGGTTAACATAATGATTCCTGCTGATTTCAATGAGCACTGGGCAGGGCCCTTCGTGCAGCTTTCACCCCATATGTTTTAAAATGAACATTTCTTGCCACTATTTTCAGGTTTATTGCAGCTTCCTTCTGCCTCAGGCAAGGAAAAACAACAGGACACAATGACAGCACATTATATTGGAAGTAGCATGATAAATTCTAAATAGATATAATTAGCATGTGACCCCAAAGAGACCTTCCTATAATTAATATTGAAATATGGTGCATGCATTATATAGGAAAACATATTGTGTATTCAGAGGGGAGCCTTTGGAGAATGGAGGGCTGTCTGTAATGGCTTGTCATTTTATCATTTTAATCAGAAATGAAATTTCTGCACTTGAAGAAATAGAGAACAATCATTAAAAAACACTTGGACTTTAGAAAGACACCACCTGCTTCGTTTTCCTCTTTTTTTTTTTATTGTGACAGTGGTGGAAAAAAAACCCTTAAATCTTCAGCTGGGGAAATGTGCACTAATGGGGAAACAGACCTCTGAGGAGCGAGCAGACTGACAAGCTGTTCAGGAGCAGGAGGCTTTTCAGCAAATAATATTCATTCCTCTAGTAGTTTTTGGTAGATTATGTCATATCTACAAGTCTATACTTATTCCAATCCAGCAAAGTGAATGAGGAACAGATACATAATGAGCATCCATGAAAAAGGGAAAGAACATCTCAGATATAAGGTGAAGATTAAGAGGGGCAAAGCCACCAGTGAGCTGGGGATGTGTTGGCTTCTGAGTGACATTCAGCTCCTATCACACAGCAGCTCATTACACAGTCTGTTTATACCAGAAGGAAACAAATATGAAAGTTAGTCCTTTATATTTCACATTAAATGCAGGGAGTTCAAGGGAACTGAACGACTTCATTATGGGATCTGATAGCACGCTTTGTATTTTGCTGGGTCCTATTTTAAGTAAACTGAGTAATTTTTTGTGGGTTTTCAAAAGACTTCATATCAAATATTTAATTAACATTCATTCTGCAACTTTGGAAGCTGAAGCTTTGGATCCAGGATAATTTTTTTTTTTCAGAATGAATAAATATAAAACAGATGTTAAGCAGAGGCAATAAATTTCATCTTAATTGTAACTCTGGAGATGGCTTTCATCACCAAAACACATTTTTTTTTTCCTCTGTAGCTTTAATTCTCAGCTCTGTGATTGCCAGTGCACTGTCCAGATGTATTTTCCCTTCTATTAGTTCTTCCAGGTCCATTTTTTTGCCCTAAGATAACTGGGAGTGCACAGTCACACTGCCGAGTAGTGGACTTTACAAAACAGGCTGCGCCGTGCCTTAGAAGCTGCAAATTCCACATTTTGGGTTTTGTGGCAGCTCTGTCTGATGAGGTTGTTGCCACAGAAGGTACGTGGCATCTCTGCTCTGTGAATCTCCCACGTGTGACTGCACAACAGACTAAAGGATGGCTGGTGTCTGCAGGCAGCCTGCCTCGCTTTGTGACCTCGCTAGAATCCCTCGGCTAAATGAAGTTTGATTTGAAGCAGAGCTGAGTAGAAGTTCTCGAAGACAGCCCCAGATTGCAGTGGGAAGCGCTGTCAGTCAGTTACAGTCTGGCACTTCTCTCGGAGCTGCTGCCTGGGCCTGATGTGTCTCTGGGTTTTGAACCATTGCCCAGTGTAAAACCGAGCTTTCAAACGGGAGTTCATTGCAGGCAGTGGGAAACATTCGCAGAACTGGCACAATTGGGCCTAATTATTTGTTTTACCATGTGTTCTGAGTGTTTTCTTCAGTTAATAATTATTCTCCGTTATTCTCGCCCTTTGCTAAGTAGTTGTTTAACGTTGTGGCTGAAAACAATGGAATTCTTTTCTTACTGCGCTTTCCAACCAATTAGTTCTGGGCAATGGGGTTGCCCATGAA
Source organism: Hirundo rustica (assembly GCF_015227805.2). NCBI lineage: Eukaryota > Metazoa > Chordata > Aves > Passeriformes > Hirundinidae > Hirundo > Hirundo rustica. The sequence goes on from NC_053465.1 coordinate 4,200,415, forward strand.
AACTCTCGACGTTGTCTCATGGCCAGAAGAAATTGAAAAAAAAAATAAAATAAAGCAAACCGAGGTTATTGTAGAGGAAATTATAGATTTCTGCACAATATTGCTCAGTATTTCTGCCTCTTGGCAAGTAAAGCCTTGGATGAGCATCATAGAAAAAAGCTGAACTGTCTTGTGTGTTTTTTTATTTACATTAAATGCTTTTAGAATGAATCTGGTACAGATTTAAAAGAATACAAAAGAGGTTACAAACAGAGATTTATTTAGATGGGGGAAAGGGATGGTGGGAAGGTTCATAGTGCTGGTCATAATGATAATTGAACTTGAATTAATTGAGCATTCAAGCTGCTTCAATCTCCACATCTTCATGCTGTTCATTATATGAAAATCATATGACAAAAATGCGATTTTATTCTTTAATTGCTGCAGAATGTTTGATTGGCTTTGTTTCCAGGCCTGTGCTGTTGTTTTTCAGTGCTGACACCGAACAGTTCATCTTTGGAACACCCTGCACCACGGGGACCTTCAGACACGAAGGGGAAGGTTTCCTGGGCCAGTCTGACCCACAACCATAATTTTTTACGTTGTTTTGATAAGCAATTTAGCAAAGAACATTATATTTCAATCCAGTCCTATTGAAATCTACAGAACCATCCAACTGGGGGACTGAACTGGGATTTTTCCTGAAGACCACCAAGGTTCTAGCATTCCCTTCTTAATTCCAAACAAAGAGTCATTGCAGGTCATTTACAAAATGCATTTTTGAGCTACAAGTGCACCGGCCTCTCAGTTTCCCTGATTTTTCAAGCCATTTAAACTGTTCACTCACTTTCCTTGTTCTGTTGTTAAATAATAAGCACCAAGTACGAATCTCTGTCAGTCAATATTGCAAGTGGTTTTATTTTGCCCTTTTCAAACAGTGAATACCATTTTTAAGTTGTTACAAGGTACTAGTTGTATACAAAATAATGTTTCTGATGGTGAAATTGCCAGTTACACGTTGTAATTCCTTCATTGACTGTCAGACCTGTCATGTTGCAGAAAGGTAGGTCAGTTGAATTGATTATTAATGGATCTATTCAAAAATAAGCATTTAGGGTTTCCCTCCCCCCCAAAAAAGGACTGGCTACATCATTTGTCTGTGGAAATGAGTAATGTCTTTATCTTTTTCAGCCAACTGTGATCCCTAGAATAGTAATTTCAGGATCATGCCATAATTTGCTAATTCTTCATTTCTTCATTTCTTAAGAAAATATTAAAATTGCAGTTGGCCACAGCAGGACAGGCCCATGCATCACTGAAGAAACCAGTAATTTATGACGCTTTTGGAACCCCATATTAACATTCCAGGCTGTAATGAAGCTTCATATTGAACAAGGTCAGGCCTGATTGTATGATTAAATAATTTGAAAATGTTATTAAAAGTTTGCATTTCTCTTCAGCTTTTCAGCACGAGTGTTTTACTTTGGGGCACTCCATCAATCAAACCCACAGAGGCTTTGCTGGGCCGTGTTCATTCCGGCACCTCTTTAGACATGCAGTGATCAGGTTAAGCAAGAAGCAGGGGGGTTTTAAAGTTTTTCACAAGTGGTTGTTTTTCTTCTTTTCCTTCTGAGCTGGAAATGAGCTAGGTGTCAGTTGTTGTGGCCAGGTCTTTGCTGTGCCCGGGCCGTCACTCCAGGGAAGCTCCTGCCTTACACCTCGACCAGGTGTGTGCAGCTTTTGAGCAGTAATTCTTCTGTTGTGCTGCCAATTCATCTTCCATTTTGCCCAAGCTCCCAGGGGACGGAGCTGCGGACCTGCAGCACATCAGGAGCAGCACCCAGCCCTTTGGAATGTGATGGATTTCTCCTGACGCCGCCTGGCAGCCCTGCAGCCCCTGCTTGCACAGGGAGAAGGAGACACTGAGCTGAGAGGACAGAGCTGAGATGTTTCTGAGCTTCTGGGAGACAGGGGCTGGTTAAACTCAGCTCTCCTAAATCCCTGAACCTGATCAATGTTTTGGGAAATGTGTAGAAACCTTTAGCATATTAATGAAGTGACGTTTGGTAATGGATGATAGCTCCAAGTATGGGGTTTGAGGATGGGGTTTTTTCTCCCGGGATTTCAACATTAATCTCCACAGCCCCTTAAACACAAACCAGGGGACAACACATTAATACTTTATGTACTTTTAATTGACTAGGACTGTTACTGAGTTTGCTCTTTGCAAACCCCCATTAATATCCACATTTCTTGTTTGGAAATCTCTAAAACTGAATCCTTCTGCAAAATTACCCTAAGCCATCTTTCATCCTGCTACTTAGCAAGGACCTTTGGTCCTTGTTTGTCGCCTCTTTTCCACAGCTCTAGCACTTGTCAGTTTGCATTATGCACGCCTGTAAACAGCAGAAAATTAAAAAAGATATTATCCAGGTAGAAGGTTGTGGAAGTTTTAAAAGGCAGGCTTTGAATAATTCCAAATTGTAATGGCAGTGTTGAATTTACTGTGTGTGTGCGTGTATAAATGTATGGTTGTATAATGCATATACACATTATATGTTTATTTATATGAATATATGCATTTATACAAACCTTGTAAACATTTCCTTCCATTGTTGGAGCAAGGCAGGAGATTTACCACTGGTATCAGCAGCGTTGGATGACAGCAAGAAGAAAAACAACTGCCACGTATGTTTTGCTCTCTGAATTTGCTTTCTTTTGCTTTGGTGGTAGAGCTGACCATCCTCCTGGAGATCCCAAACACCTAATGAGGAAAGAGATCCTGACGTGAATGCTATTGTTTGAGTAGACAAGAAGAAGGAAGGAGAGGCTGCGTGCAAAAAATAGAGCAGCTCTGGATTTTCCCAGAAAACTTGGCAAGGAAAAAAAAAATATAAAAAAACTTCACTGCTGGCATTTTTGCACTACATATTCAGCATTCCCAACAAACTCATAATGTCAAGAAATGGGGAGCGCAGTCTGAATGAAATGAGATGTGGAGAGCTGCCTGGCTGCATCCCTGTCTGTTCCCCTCTCTCTGGGAAGGCAACGAAGACTCAAAGGATCACTGGGACAGGGATTGCTCGGGCACAACTGAATTTCCCATGTCTGCAATCCACCGTCCAACACACAGCGAGCAGGAAGGGAGCGCCTGCAGAGTGCAGCAATGCAGAACCAGGATGGTTCCAGCTGCTCTGCCTCTCATCACACCCCAAAACCTGTCCCCAAATCCCAAGGGAAACAGCCGCGGCGTGATGACACGCAGGGCACGGCCGAGGGGGACTTGCTGCACTTTTGCATCTCCAAGTTTTGTTCTCCTTTTAACAGCCTGAACTGTAAAATAATAAATGTGCATTTGCAGAGTGTTATCTGCAGGCCTTGCCAGAGATATGTCATCTGATTATGCATGTAGGTAGCATTTAACATAATCTGCCCTGACACATTCATAAGATAAGACAAAAATAGTGTTTTATCACGGTGCAGTAGCAGCCTCTTATCAAACTCCAAAGTCTTAATTAGGGATTTCTCTCCAGGTCCCCACTTGCCTGATGACCATATAAATGTCTCAATTAGATAATTAATACAGGCCATAATGCATGATAGTATACAGCAATTTAAAGCCCTAGGCAGGGAGTTCAACACAAATATTTCCCTTTCCTATTGCTGGGAATCCAGCTGGATATGTACACATAGGAGTTCCTCTTACGATATTGATCCCACTCTTTAAATACTTTATAGTTTCTGCGAGGAAATGCTATTGTCTCCATTCTTCACAAACTCTGAGAGATGAGAGGATATCGGGTTGTTTATGATACTTGGCATAAATGACATTTTCTATTTTATTTCAAATTGTAATCAATATTTGGTCTGTAGTTTGCAGAATAACGCACAAGATGTACACATTCTATGGGGGGAGAACCTACCCAGTGCTTCATTTATATTCCAAATATATTTTCCCTATTTTTCCTTAACAGAAAGCTCCTTGCAGGTTTAAACTGAGGTTTTGAAGTTTCTTATCCACTTCTACCACTGTAGGAATTATGTCTAATATGTAAAAAAAATTTAGTGAATCTGACTAACACTGGGAAGTTTGTCTCTGTCTCTAATACAAAGTCACATTTTCAGATTTTTCCCTGGATTTTTTTCTTTAAATTTAAGTAGTTGTATTTGTTTATTTCCAAATAATTTCTGGGGATAAAACAGTCCATGACAGGGTTCACAGAGTGTGTGACTCCTGTCTCCGAAATGAAGACATTCAAACCTGAACCTCCTTCTTGATCCAGCCAGGAACAAGTGGGAAAAAAATTCAAATTAAGTTCCCAGTAAGAGGCAGCTGGATAGGTGGGATCCTCATTTTGGAAGACCTTCATGTTTGCTCCTGGAATCGTGGAGCAGTGTCTGACCCAGGCTGTGCATAAACAGGACAAAAGGAGCTGAAAATTGAACATTTTCTCTCTTTGAATCTCACATGGTCAGAAACGTGATGTCAGAAACCAGAGTTAATTGTACATAGCAAGATCTGAGGCCAAATTTACAGGCAACAGAAATATAAAGAAAAAAGGTATCAGAAAATCAGGTGACAACTTGAAATTCAGGTGAAGAACTGAGGTCACTGCTATTGAACTTGTGGTATTTTCTTGGAGATAAACAGGAGGATATCAGCAGTTCAGAAAATTTGCTTACAGTTGGATCTATTCTGAAGAAAAAGTCTGTTAAAATAAAAGAAGGAAGTGCATGAACAGTGGGAAAGGCAGAGAGACAAGCCAGCCAGACTGATGCCACCACACAGTGCTGGGCAAGTGGATTTCAACACTTGGAAAATATTGTAACAAATTGCAAAATTCTTGCATCACAAGAAAGGCATTAAAGTTGACATACTTTGATTAAATCTTGGAAAACCTGAGGGTGATTGCAGAGAGGATTTCTGGTGGTGAAGCTACAGCTAAACTCAAAAACTTCCCAGAGAAATTGTAGACCACTATAAATTTATTTCTAAATATGTAAATGCATGCCTACAAAATGTAAATGTTGGAAAAACCACACTGTTTCCTGACTTGCACCTGACCCTGTCCATGGCATTTGAATTTTGCATTTCTGCTGCTCTCTCTAGAGGACATTTTGGAGAGCTACTGCTCCTTACCATTGTTTGGAGCTCTGAAATTATTCTATAATATAAATAACTCATACAAAGTCACTTTGAATACTTTGGCCACTTCCCCTAAAATTGAAAATGGTTCCTTCTTCTGTTAAGAATTTACTTATTTTACAGCTGTTATACTAATTTCTATCAGGTTTTCTGGTATAAAGCTGATTTACCTGTGATATTTCTTTCTCTCCTGAGAAATTCACGTGTCTCTAACATCTGTCTCAACTCCATCCAAAAAGGGAGGGGAAGGGGTCACATGACATCAGTTTTATGGATATACAGGTATTGTTGCATTTCTATCAATAAATCATTTGGGTTTTTTTCAGGAAGAACCTGCAACCTCTACCTCCATATTTTTCTGAAGCAGAGTTAATGCACAGCAGCTAAAAATAATCTCATGGAACAAAAATGAAAAAACACAGAGAAGTCAATGCTGTGATTTAACACTGACATATTTTTACCAGAAAAAGACCAAAGAATCAGCAAAGCATCAGCTTGTTTCAGCAAAATTTATGGTAGTAATCAGTTCCTGTACAGCTTTGATACCCTTTCAGCTTTTGATTCTTGATTTAAAGCACTTCTCAGGGAATGTTGTGAATAAACCAGCACCCTGCACACAAATACAGTTCACAAAAGGCACTAATCCTCTCCCCAGAAGTTCCACCTCCTTTTTTAAAGGATTCTGCTCAGCAGAGCAGCTCACATGGGCGGATATTCATCGGGTTTCAGCGCGAGGCAATGCTTTAGGGTGCTGAGATCTGCTAAGAAGTGCAGACTCCCAGGCTGAGCTGGGCCTGGCTGCAGACACCCCACCCCACCCCACCCCACCTGATGGGTGTGTGAATACAGAGCTCTGGACCTGCTCCCTCGGGAGCTGAGAAATCCACCAGCAGACAGTGTGCGATCCAAGAACCTGAGCGTTCACCGACCCACCCTTCCTCTCCATCCTTCATCTTGTAGGACAGACCCACGGCAGAGAAAAGGAGTAAACTCCTCCATGGACTGTGCAAATTCCTCCTCCTCCTATAAACCAGGACAAAAGTGACTCCTGAGCTCTGCGTTCCTGGGACTGCACAGCTTTGCCCAGCGACCCTTCCCCAGGACCCTCTGCTGCAGCCACGACTGGGAGGCACCACGGGGGCAGAATTGCTTGGGGCAAGGGCTCACAGCACTGCAAAAATGTGGAATTTGTCGAGATTATCTTAAGTCAGGATGTTCCTTGATGTGATATCTTTGTGCGCTTCCAATCAGCAAGAAAGGAAACCTCAAAGTGGAAGCAGAGCAGCTGCAACTCTTAGTCAGGACATCCAGGAATTAACAAGCCTTAGGGATGTATTAATGTCAAGGTATTGATGTACACATTGCTAATTTAGCAACAGACTCAAGGCCCATGGATCTTAGACCGGAATATGTTGATTATAATACCGAAAATCACACCTACACACCCTGCCCAGGTGCAGACCCTTCCCCTGAGCGTGCAGAGGTGTCAGCTGGGCTTTTGTAATCTGGACAGAAAATACCAACTAGCCATCACAGAGGGGAGTCACTAAATCCCAACTTCTGTGTGTAAATAATGGCACAAAAAGCCCAGTGGTGGTGCTTGATTTGTGGAATACACGGAGCATCCAGGCTTGCACAGCTCTCAAATAAATAACCAATGTCTCTCTCTCTCTCTCTCTCCAGTGTGTAACCACTGGCTTGCTGCACACCAGGTAAGGAATCCAATTTTTGTGGGTAAAACTTGGGCGTCAAAATGCCAAAACAGCTCCTCTGCCTGCCGCATTTCCACTTCTCCTGGGGCTGAGGAGAGCAGAAGTTGCAAGTTTGCATTCTCCTTCTAAATTTCCACCCTATTTTTCAATTGCATCATTTTTGGAGGGTGGGAAGGATTAGATCTACATGTGGATATGTACACCAGAAAAACTATTTTCTACTTTTTTTTTTTTTTTTTTTTTTTTTCCCCCAATTGTTACCTCCGCTGAGGCGTAGCGACCTGGTTCCAGGAACAACACGGCAGCCACACCCAGGCTGCTTGGACCACTAGCTCACAGACACCAGTGTGGTGGACGGCTAATGGCGTTTATTAACTGGTTACATGGAGTTATAAAACCTCTGTTTGCTACATCACATCCGTCTGCTTACGTTACAAGTTAGGTGCTGCTTACCTTATCAAGGACACTAACCAACTAAGAATTGAGGGAGGGGTTCTGTCTGCCCGTACAGCGCGATATCTTCCGACCGCCTGTCCCTAATCTCCCACACCCAATTGATTTAAAAAAAAAATGGAGCATCTGTTTTAAAAACAAGTTCTGGAATAATTGCAAGTATTAATGAAGTGTTTTTCTCAAGTTTTATTCGGTAAGTACTTCAAGTTCCAGCAACCAGAAACTCGGAGAAAACAACACTAATAATTAAAAAGGAACAGAAAGGCAGACAAAGCTTTTTTTTAAAAAAAAAAAAAAAAAAAAAAAAAGTAAATTAGAATTGTTTTCTGTAATCCTCCGCTTCAGATACTGCATAGCAGGGCTCAATCTTCGGATTTCTTTAATCTTTTGGATTGGCCTGTTGTTCCCCCTGGTTTATCCGGCGGCACAGAGGGATTAAATCCGCGTCCCGGGCTCTCGTTCGGTGTCTGCGGCAGCGCCATCGGCTCGGCGGGTCGCTGCTCGCCGCCAGCCGCGGCACCGCCAGGACGCTGCGCTGTTTAGAGCTCCGCTTAGCGGCAGAATCCGGCTCCAAATCCTCCCCTCCTCAACCGGGACCGGAGTAAAACCAGCCCGGAACAGCGCATCCTCCAGCCCGAGCCGCCAGCTCGGCATCCCCGGCCGGGGCAGTGCCGGCGCATCGCTGCCCAGCCTCTGCTCCCCCTGTCCCCTCCGCCTGCTCCTCTCGTCTCACCGTGCCCACAAAAGCATTTTTGCCTGTGTTCGTGGCTGACTGGAGCCTTTGACCTCGGGCTGTGGGTAAATAAACAGGCGCTCCTCTACCTGTTATGCTCGCTATCAACACAATGACCAGAAAATAGGAAAGCATCACAAAGCAGGCTGAGGATGTTCCCTGCTTTCAGCAGCCAGAGCATGTCCAAACAATTTGGGCAGGTTTTTTTTTTTTTCTCTGCAGGACACTGAAGTCAGGGATGTTTATCATTTCGTATTGAAAGAACTTGCTCTCTACATTGAATTTTAACAACGTTAGCGTGTACCTTCTAACTTTGGGGATATAAAGAGAACTAACCAGTGTTTGGAGGTAACAGAACTTATAATAACATCACTGCCTGGAAAGTTAAAGCAGACAGGTAGATACCCCTTTCCTCATCAAAACTCCCTGAACCTTCCAGAGGGATATTGTGCTGTCATACCACAAAGCCTGCTTGGGTGAGACAAAAGGGAGCTTGATCAAGACACATAAAGTAAAATTTGCTGTTTGTTTTCCAAACACATACTGGACAGGCAAGACGAGACTTCAGGATTGGTTTTAATAGCACCACCTCTTGTGCCATCACTCTGATTTTATTTTTCTGATTGTTGTTTTTCAGATGTGACTCTCTTCAAGCCACAGATCAGCACACGATGGTTGTAAGTGAATACAAAACCAGTAATTCTGTTCTTACTGTAATGCTCCTCACAAGCTTTTGCAGTTTCTTCCCAAAGCCCCCTCAGCTGTCCTACTTCTGGCTGTGTGCTCCACATCAGTTATTCCAACACAGTACTGGGAAACAATTTTTTCAATCAGTTACGTGTCCAAATTGCAAAGGCAATGGCTCACAGAGTTGTGTGTACAATTACTGAGATTCCATGCGTGCATTGGGTAATTTCTCACATAAATGCACTTAATTAGTCATCTGTGCATGAGTTTTCCTATTTGCATACATACTTAGGGCAATTTTGCATGCAAATTAAGCACTTTATATATATATATGTAAAAGTTCGACTCTCATCATGTTTACTAAACAGAAGCTTATGTTAGATCTGGAAGGAAATAATTGAGTTGTCTGACAGCACACAATACAATGTGGAAGCTTGCATATGGATTATTACAGTGTCTGCATCCTGCTGAGGTTTTCCCAGAAAGGTTATTAGATTTGTCTCTCATAAAGTACTTAAGGATCAGCTTGCAAATAACTGTTCTGGTGGAATATCTGCATAGGTGAAGTCCAGGTTACCACAGCTTGCACCAGACATCATTTGTATTTGTTGTTTAAGTCTTATAAACATCCCGTCTAAATCCTGTGCTGCTCCTGGGCTACAATCAAACCCGATCCACGATTCTGCAATGTTCTACTGATGGATTAGCACAATCAGAATCACCTAAAATGAGCTTCAGTAAAACATAAGACTGCCAGGAGCTCACACCAAAAGCTGATACAGGAATATCTCCCATAGATTTCTCTCTCTCAAAGAGATCAAAAATGCTTTTCGGCTGGGGGTTACCCAGTCCTGGATACACCAATATTTTTAGCACTTGTTTGTGTGTCCTGGACACGGTTCCAGTCTGACTTGAAAGCCTGTGTGCAGCTGGGAATGGATTAGGGATGTGAGACCACAGGATCTGTTGGTCAGGGTTAATAAGATAAATGAAGATAATCTCGTTAGATGAATGCACAAACTTGAAAAATTAATCTTTGGAGTTCAGGCATTTCTAGACGCTGGCAAGAGCAGCAGTTACTTCATGTACAGAGCTCCACCAACATCAAAACCAGCCTTTGTCAGCTGAGCAGAAGTCAGGTGGTGACTACCAAAGGTAGTTAATGAAACTTTAACCCCTGTGACTCTACACTTTCTCTTCCTTTCTGTTTATGCACGTGTGGAAGACTTTGGTTTTTATTATTCTTGGCCTGCAGTCAGTCCAGATTATTCATACATATGGTGTTCCTAAATAGTTCCCTTTCTTTTATTTCTAGGCTTTATTTCACTAAGGCACGTAATATTGGTATTAGTATGTAATATTAGCATATTATTGTCCTCATTTGTAGCTAAATCACTGCTCCAGAGAGTTAAATAAATTCCAGCTACATCTTTAACTTGACAGGAATTGCAAGGAGGCAAACATTGTAAATTTCTCACTACTTTTCCTAATTGGAAATATGCTGCATTACTTTTAGTATGGGCTGTTCTGTCACAAAATAATCCTTTACAAGAGCACATCTCTCCCTCTCTCTCCCCTCTCTCCAAGTTTTCTTATCCTTTCTGTTCCACTATTAAAATCCACAGGTTGTCAAAGCTGTATCTTGCAAAGTGCTTTGTCTTCCAGGTGGTTTTTGACCAAAACTGCTGACAGCTCCAGAAAATTACTTCATATTAAACAGGTAACTGAGGCATTCTCTGAGGAGTTCTGCCTCAGCATTTACCAAGCACACGCACACACACAATTTAGAGTATCTGCTGCAGTGCAAAAACTCTCAGATATATTTGTGAGGAAAAATATTTGTGAGGAATACCAACAAGCTGGGTGCCAGAAAAGGCTGAGAGAGCTCAGAACATCACTTCTATTTATGTTTTACCAATCTGTGCAAAGGAAAACTTTTTTTTTTTTTTCCCCTCTGATAAAGAAGAGAACAATGTACTGTAATATTAGAAAGGCTGATCTGGACCTCATGTATTTGCTAGGTAAAAGAATGATAATTTATTAATATTGCTGCTTGTAGCAGGGTAACTTAAGATTTTGACTGGAACAAGTTACATTACTGTGAACATTTCAGTGTATATGACGCCACGATGATCAGAAGAATGCAGTGGTGATGAGATTTGCTGCTGTAAACAATAACAGCACAAGCTGCAGGTCTAAAAAATTCTCATTTTCTTTCAGCTGTCCCTTATATATTAAAAAAAAAAAAAATTATATTAATTTGAGGTTTTCTGGTGCTTGAATGAGTAAAAATTAGAGAGCCATAAGGTTTGACAGGTCAGATCCTGCCCTCTTCCCCTGGTACCTCACTGAATGTGAGAGTGAGAGTTCCAGTGGCACAGGACTTTTTAGAAAAGGCATTTCCTCCTGAGCTGCTGAGGGTGCATGGAGAGGGTGGGGAGGAAATCCCTGGGTTTCTGTTAGTGTCTGATAATGTTCCCCCATTGCTGTTCCAGGTAAAGCAGGTGATGACCCTTCAGGTAACTCCGTGTTCCTGAGGTGATGGCACAATCCTGCTCAAACACGTGCTCATCTGAGGAGAGTCTTCAAATCCGTAAGTTTGTGAAGGCTTTGGGGAAACTGGGAGTCTGTGGCCTTCTTCCTGCTTGTAAAATCACAGAGTGGCTACTCATCTCTTTTTTTGTACTAAACCTGGTGAGATTCCATTGCTTCCATGAATATCAAGCATTGCCTGATGGAGCAGCCTGGGAGCTGCCTGCCTGCTGTGTCAGGGAGCTCTTGCAGTTTATTCTCCTTGGTGACTCTGAGAACAAACCTAATTCTGCTTTTCTGCTTTATTTTATTTTAAAATACCCCTTCTTTAAACAGTGCACTGCAAAGATAGAGATCTATTAAGCCTCTTGGTTTGCTTTTTCCTTTTTCTTTTGTTTGTTTTTTGTGAGAATACAAAAAATGACAAAAAATCCCAAACAAACAAAAAAAAAAAAAACAAAAGAGAGAGAGTGGATCTGTTAATTGTTTTGCACGGGGCAGTTTTGTTTTACAATATTTTACAAAGAGTTGCCTCAGTATAAGGTGTGTTACCTCACCTAAGGTGAAAGAGACACGGGATTGGGAGTTTCAAATTGATTTTAATATAGCCATTGCTGGCATGCTGCCACTAATGCCTGCACAGCTCAGCGAGGAGACCACAGTGTGCCTCCTAATTGGAGGTCAGGCTGCACCAAAGCTGGCCTCCCTTGGTCAGTGTAATTAAGTGAGCAGGAAGGGTTTGTACAGCGCCTTTGAAGCTGTGCTTTCCTCAGTGCCATCCACATGACCGGCTCGGAAGAAGAATCCCTTGGATCCACAATGTGCGGATGAGTAGGTAGCGTAAAAGAGAGAAGGTTCAAATCCCTTGGCGTTGCAGCCTGTCTGGCAGGACTGAAAATGTGATTTCAAAAGAGCTGTTTGGCCAGGGAGATGGCTGTGTCAGCCCCACCATGCCAGCACACAGGGAGCAGGGGTGGAATCAGCTTGGGTTGAAGCACGGCCCATTCCTGTTTGGTGCGGCCTTTTCTTGTGGATTCTTCCTTCGAGTCACCTTCTCCTCTGTGGTTCATCATTTTGTCTTTAGATTTTGTACTGCAGCTGGATCATGGGCAATCCAGAATGTTGAGCTGTGCCCAACTATTCATGTAGCTCCTGTTGCTATTACTTAAAAAAAAAAATTACATAAATGTACAAACTCTGGCTTTTACCATTAGTTATTTTCCTTTTGTGGTTGTGGTCTTCCTGCTTAGGAGCATCGTTTGTTTCTTCTGTTGGTTTCCATCAAGATCTGGTAGAAGTCTTTCTTTTCCTGATCGTTAATTTCTCCATAGCTCTGATCTACATTTCACTCCACTGTTCAGTTTCATCTTGTCCTGTCTTCCCTACACACCCTTAAAAGGTCCCAAATGCATATTAAATCTGAAGGCATTTCTCATTTGCCTCATTTTTGAACTGTCATCACAAACACATAATTTGCCAGTATCTGTCAAACTAGAATCATCATTATTTCCTGTTGTGCCCTTCGTTACTACTTGTGACACAAACCCAAATTAGTAATAATGACTCTAAACCACTGGTCACCCAGCTGTCTCCTACTTGAAAATCAAGAATCACCAGATCATACAGAAGAAACCCACAATAAGGTCTGCACACTGTATTAATTTAATTTCTTCTTGTTTATCACACCTTTTTATAAAACCACTTTTTATGCTTGGCATCTGGGCCACAACTATCTACTCGAGTTCGGCGAAATATTTGCTTGTCAGAGAATTAAACGGGTTAAGCCAGCGGGAATATTTCCCAGATAAGGAATTCAGATATCAGCCCTAAGCTAGGAAGGCAAAAGCCTCTTGAGACTCTGTTTTCTCACCTCCTGTCCGTTTAAATTGTTATTCCCATGCTTTCACGTACTTGATGGCTGCTTGACAATTTTATTGTATGTTGTGGGGTCCCTCGGTGCTCACACCTCCCTCTCCCTGGCTCCCTCTCGGTGGTCACACAGCTCACATCCGATACCCATCTCCACCACCAAGGGTTCCGCTGTCCCCTTGGTGTGGATGTGCAAGTCCCAGAGCTGTCAGCAGGAGCTGCATGTGTGCATCGAGGAGGGGAAAATCCCCCGTGTGCTCTGCGCTCCTCGTTATCCTGGCACGCTCAGCTCTGAGATGTCTCGTCTATGAGCCTTTTATTCTCTTGAGTGTTGTGCACTACAGCAAGTTGCCTCCTAGGATCAGCAGTTTTGCTCTTGAGGTGTTTAGCAAGTTGATTTACTGTGCATGTGTGCACTCTGAAATGTCTTCATCCCGCCAGCCCCATGTCTTGCAGCATTCCTGTGTTGGATGGTGGAGCTTCCTGTTTCCTCTTTGTGCCAGAACACCAATTCCCAACCAGCCTCCCAGCTGACTCCAAGTGAAGCAAGCCCTCCCAAATAACATATGTTCAGGCCCAGCTCAGGCCTGAAATCTGAAATTTTGGGAAAAATGCAGTAGGTACAAAATTGTAAATGGCATATTTTTAATTTTCCTTAAAGATCTGAAGGAAGACATTCTATAAGCACTTCATGTGAAGTGCTGCTAAACAAGGAGGTAGTTCAAATCAGTAGCTAATCAGTTAGAAAAACTGTAATTCCTTCCAAAATTAATTGGAGTGTCAAGGGTTGAAGGAAAATGGTAGAGCAAAAGCAACCACACACATGAACCAGAGATTTCCACTGTCTGAACATGGGTCTGGATTCTCCTCTGCTCCTTCTGGAAACACCTCACTTTGGGAAGCACCTGCTGTTTCACAGCAGCCACTGTCACTGAAAATACAACTGAGAATTCAACTCCATTTGCAGCCTCATTCCTTGAGCACAGAGTTTGTTACCACAGCTTAGAAAAGCGGGATGGCAAACTAGTTTGGGAAAAAAATCAATTTGCCATCAGATTAGAAATCAACTGTAAACATGCTGGAGAATTCTATTTTTTTATTTTTTTTTCACTACTGCTCTGCCTTTTCTTCGCAATCTGTTGTGGTGTCAGACTTATTTTGATAATGCTTGTAGAACTTGTCATATTAACAAAGTTATCAAGCAGAGCGAGCGCTTGCACAGCAACAGCTGTAGTCCAGCAAAAGTCAAAATAACTGGCCACAGGTGTTTGAAAAAGAACATATGCACTGTTGTTGCCCAAATCCAAAATATCCCCAGTAGTCTCCAGAGTACTTGTAGTTTTATTTAAATGGCAACTGCCTTTAAACCTGGAACAATCTGCTCCAAACTTTGAAACTGAGGATAAAGATAAAAGGAAAAAAAAAAAATAGATTTTTGATATATATAAGGATTTATCTTTGTTGTGATAGTGTCACTCAGTTATTCCTGCCTCTGTGGAAGTGCTTCATAAAAAAGGGTCTACATTAAGTTCAATACAATGATGGCATTTATTTCATGTTATATAACAAACTCAGAAATACTTATTTAAAAACAAAATAAACCCCATAATCCAGTAAGACTGTAAATTGGTGGGGTTGGAACAATCTTTTCATTATTCTTGTCTGCAGAGCTCAATACAATGAAGCCTCAGTTCTTCGCTAACGTCTCTAGGTGTTAACACAATGCCATTAAATCTACCCAATAGCCAAAGATGCAGCCAGTGGATTTATGTGTCTCATTCCTTGGGAAACGTGCAAGTCCAACAGAATGGTTTAATGGCCGGATTTTTCAGCTGCAATGTCTGATTTTGCACGTACATCAGATAATATGCATCTCTTTATGCAAATTGCTGCCGGATTTACAAGCACAAAACACTCGTGCCTGGGAATTCCTATTTGTGGCGTTGACCTGGAGAAGAAAAGGATGGGATTTGGGTGCCAGTCTTCTGTGAGATTGACTGAAGTTTCACTTTCTGCCCCTGTGTTGATCTGCCTTTATTTTTACACCAGAAATTTGCTAGTTTAGTGGAGTTAGCTTCCTCTGCTACTGATGTGGATGTGGATTAGTCCTGACAAGCCTATTTTCCTCTAAAAAAAGCAGGCCCAGGCTCAGGCTGGTTCAGAGATAGGGCTGAGGAGGCAATCCTGGCACTACAATTTCTCTACCCTATCCTGAGTTTTTCACCTCTGGATATATCAGGTTTTTTCCTTCCCAGTACCTAATTTTTTGTAGATTTGCTACTACTCCCTCATGCCATGTTTTCTTCACAGCTTGGGCTCTGCTCTCCTCACATGATACACTCATAAACCTCTGGACACAGATCTTTCCTGTGAACACACTTATTCTTCCTCATGGGATACTCTTGGTTTTCACTTGGGCATGTTAGTCTTTTGCCCACTGAACACACCTTTTCAGAGGTGTGTTAATTTTCCCCTGGATATGCTGCTCGGTCCCTTGTGGGCACATGTAAAGAGGGCTAGAGGAAATGACCTTAAATTGAGACAGGGGAGACTGAGATTATTTATCAGAAAAAATTTCACTGTTATGGCGGTCAGGCATTGTTGGAAGAGGTTGCCCAGGGAGGTGATGGAATCACCATCTCTGGAGGTGTTCCAGAGCTGTCTGATCTGGTGCTGAGTGATGGTTTGGGGGTGACAGCAGCAGTGCTGGGTTAATGGTTGGGCTTGATGACCAGGGAATCACAGAAACTGAGCTGGAAGGGGCACTGAAGATCTCCAAATCCAACCCCTAAGTGAATGGCGGGGATCAAACCTTGGCATCATCAGCACTGTGCTCTGACCAGCCCTAAAGATGTGAACCCTGAGGGCTCCATGATCTGCTCCATCATCTCTGCATGCACTGGTTGGTTGTTTTGGGGTTCCTTCCTACTAACACGGCAGCTTTCCACGACAATTTGGACATGTAAGTTTCTTCTTTGGACAGACCAGGCTTCCACACGTTGTGGAGCATGGCAGGGCACCGAGAGACGAAGTGGCAGAGCCACCAAAACCCTGTCCCTCTCCACCATCATCACCATCATCATCATCATCATTGATGATGCCTTGGGAAGTCTGACCTGAAACAGAGACTGGACAGAGCTAGAGAATAAAGTAGATATTTTTTGAACAGCTTCTAGGATCCGCCTTGGGTAGGACAAGAACCTGGCCAGGGCTACACCCAAGGTGGACTAAGAATGGTCACAAAATGGACACATGGTTATGAGGTCTCACACTCTTGTAAGTTTCGGTCCATTTGCATTTTGGGGTTTAATTGTCCAGTTACATCTCCAGGCTGTGAGGTCCCATCCTTCTTGTTCCTCCCTCCAGCCACCCTTGTTTGTGCTTTTGGGCTGAAAGTTGTCCTTGGTGTGCAGCAGGAAAAGGATTTGTTTTGTGTCCCTGCTGTGTGCAGAGAGCTGAGTGACACTGAATGTAACCTCTGAACCGCACCCTGGGCAGCACAGAACCTGAAAAACACAAAAGCTAAACCTAAGGCATCCGCATCACCACCACCATCACCACCATCATCGGCATCATCACCACCACAATGGCCATCACCACCACCACAATCACCACCACAATCACCACAATCATCACCACAATCACCACCACCATCACCACCACCATCACCACCATCACCACCACAATCACCACCATCACCACCACCATCACCACCACAATCACCACCACCATCACCACCATCACCACCACCATCACCACCACAATCATCACCATCACCATCACCACCATCACCACCACAATCACCCCAATCACCACCACCACCACCACCACCATCACGCCCCCGCTGCCCGCGCCGCGGGCGGTGCCTGTCCCTTTAAGCGGCGCGTGCCCGCGCGCGGGGCGGGGCGCGGCGGCGGCGCGCGGCGGGCGCTTCACCTGCAGCCCGGAGCGGCGGCGGGACGCGGCCGGCTCCGCTGCGCTCCGCTCCGCACCGCTCCGCCCGCCGCCGACATGAGGGCCGGCCCGAGGCGGCGGCTGCTGCTGCTGCTCCTCCTGCCCGTCTGGGGCTCGGCGGCGGTAAGTGGGGCGCCCCGGGGAAGCGGGGCGTGGAGCCGTCCCCGCCGCGGCTCCTCCGCGCCCGCCGCGGCAACTTCGGGCTCGGGGCGTGAGGATGCTGGTGGGTGCGCGGAGCTCCTGCCGCTGCCCCCGCCGCTCCGCCGGTTCGCTCCCCATCCCCCCATATTTTAGAAACCGAATCGCCGCTGTTGCAGTTTTTAAT
Organism: Hirundo rustica; assembly: GCF_015227805.2. Lineage (NCBI taxonomy): Eukaryota > Metazoa > Chordata > Aves > Passeriformes > Hirundinidae > Hirundo > Hirundo rustica. The sequence continues at coordinate 4,217,805 of NC_053465.1, forward strand.
TGTTGGGTTTTTTCTTTTCTGAGCCGCCGCTCAGGTGCCGCCGCGGTACCGGCACAAGTTGCCCTCCGAGCTGCGCAACGCCGGAGAAACTTCGGGGGCAGCGGCGCGTCCCGGCGCGGAGCCGCTCCGAGCCCCGCGGAGCCCCCGCGGCCGCTCCGCGCCGAGTCCCGCTCCGCGCTGCAGCCCCGAACTTTTATTTTTACGAGCCCGCAAGCCCACCGAGCGGGCTCGGATCGTGCTCGGGAACGGGGGGATGATGCTCTGAAAAGTTCGGGATTTTTTACGGCTTTATTCCCACGCCGCCTGAAATTGAATGGTTTCCGTAGAACATCAACAAGCGCCTTGAACGCGTGGCTGCAGTGTTACCGAGCGAGCCGGGCGGCTGCTGGCTTTCGGGCTGGGCTGGCTGCGGGAACAAGAGCCGCTTATTTTTCTGCCTCGATCGCCCGGTGCCAAGTTGAATCCGTGAGGATGTCCCGAGCCTTTTGCGGAGGCTGCTGGGTGCTCAGCAATAGCCCCGATGCGCTCTCGTTTGGCCAGCACCGCTCTATTAAAGGGGCGATTTCAGATTCAAAGCCCGCTATCCTCGGTGAGACCCTTTGAAACGTTTCCTAATGGCAACATCTTGCCAGCCACGGTCAGACTCCAACAGAGCCGCCGCTTCCTTGCGCTTCCCATGCAGTAGCTGGCATCCGTCTCCCGAGCGTGATTTTAAGCCGAGTACATTGGCTTGCGTTCCGCTTACTAAGCGCATCCGAAAGCACCCTTCTCTCCTCTTCCCTCCTCTCTCTCTAATGCATCGCTGTGTGTGTGCGGCTGTGTTTGGGGGGCCCGGGGGGCTGCGATGCTCCCCCCGGGGAGGCAGGTGCACGCCTGGAGTTGCACTTTGCCGGGGAAGCGCCGCTCCCGGTCCCCCGGCTTCAGCCGGCGCTGCCGGGTCTGGAGGCGGCGGAGGTGCCGGCAGCATCGCTAAGCGATGCTCTGGCTGGCTCTGCCGACAGCCCGGGCGCGTTAGAAATCCCCTGCCACCAGCACTTGTTAGTGCGTAAATCACCTGGCACTCGCTCCGCATAAATCACCGGCTTGTGTGCTGTCAGCGAGTTCCTTTGGAGCTGGGGTCCGGGACCTTCCCTGCCGGGGAATCCCGGGGAGCCTGGGCTGCTGGGACTGGGCTGTCCTGTCCCTGTGGCGGGGGCTGGATCCTCTGCTCAGTCCAAAGTTGCGGCTGAGTGTTTCGTTGGCTGCTTCGCTCTGGCTGCTGGCACGCTGTGCGCGGTTCTGTGCCTAGTTACATTTTTAATTGGGATCCCCTCCATCCCTTCCCAAGAGCAGAGCTTGGACGGTCCCAGAGGCAGCAGCAGGCAGGGCTTGGGATGCTGCTGCAAGGGTGAAGGGGAAGGAAGGGTGTCCTCAACCGGTCGCAGGCTCCCGTGTTTCTCCCCCTTTCATGCTGGGGTCTCTCCGGTTTCTCAGCAGCAAACCTCGGTGGTTTGGATGTTGCAACATCAGGCCTTTGCGAGCACAGCGCCTTGATGAATTGCTGCTCTTTGTTTCCTCCTCTCTTCTGACAGTGCCCAGTATTCCAGTCTTCCTACTAACAATGCTCTCTTGTAGTCAGGCAACTATTGCTGGCCCATTTTATTTTTTGCAGCTACAGTATGGATCCTCTCCAACAGACAGGCACTGTAACACAAGCAACTTCTGCTTGCACACTACTTTACTGTTCAGGTTTGCTCATGGCTAAACGTGCCATCACTGGGTGCAAAACGTTTTCCCAAATGACAGAAGTCACGGTGTGCGTTTTCCTTGTTTTGCTTTTGTAGGCACACAATGGGGATCTTACAGTGAGACCCACATGTAAGCCTGGCTTCTCAGAGCAAGACTACACAGCATTCATCTCCCAGAACATCATGGAAGGGCAGAAGTTACTCAAAGGTAAGTGGAATAAAAAGCTTAATAGCTTCTGCAATAACTGTGTTTTCAGGAGGTGAAAGGAGGCTTAAAGATGCTGGTTTTGATGGTGAAATTGTCTGCAGAATTATGTTTGTAGGAGGATGAAACACTAAGTGGTTTACCTGAGCACAGTTTTGAATACAGATGAATCATTCCAGGTCCGCGCGCCGTCTGCTCCAGGTGGATTGTTTGTTACGCTGTGCGAGGTCATCGCTCCACTCTTGAGTCTCCCACTCCCACCCTGTCTGAAGGAACTCTGCATCTGATATTTTAGAAAGTATTTTTATGTATGAAATTCAAAGATCCCTAAATTATCTCTGCTTTGAAATGGATGATAAAGCAGACGTTGTTGTTGGAAATGTGGTAAACAAGCCTACAGACATTCTGTTCACAAATGTGGCATTCATTTTCATTACTGCCCCACTGACAACATGAAAACACAGGCGAAAAGAAACTACCAATTAGCTTTATAGTAATTGCAGGATTATAACCACTTTTGTTATTGAAACTCTAAGAGGTCTTCATAATCCGAATAACAGTAGATTATCCTGTGTATTGATCAGTCTCCTTTTCAAGTTAAAAATAATTGAACTCTATATTTGCATGACACAAAAAAATACTTTATTCCAGGAGAACTTTTGAAGATCAGAACCCCACTGCCCCCCCAGCACCCCAGGAAGTTGGGGAGCACATCAGGGCTTGGTGCTCTGTTCAAGGCTTTATAAACCCTTTGCGGTGTTTTCCGGAGTACATTTTGCTCACATGCATGTCTCTCTGCCAGAAAGCTGGGATTTCTGTCTTCCTCCAGAGCTAACACCTGCTTCATTACTTTGATTTTTCTAAGAAGAGAGGGAGAGTTGTCAGTGTTCTCTCTGGCTTCAGCAGAATCCAGGACTGGACATTTCTGCTCTGCATGAGCTGGCAATCACTTTTGTTTCGGTGCCCAGCTGCCTTAGTGTTGCTGTTCAGGAATTCTCTTGACCAGCCTGGCATTAATTAGTAGACCTTGGGGAGTTTATTTTTAGTTTGAAGGGTAACCAAAGAGGGAATTGAGATGGACAAGCTCAAGATTATGCAACCCTAAAGAGACCAAATGCCAACAGTTTACACGCTTTGTAGCAATTTTTCCAAAACGTAAAGGCGCCTTTACAGGTCAGTCTGGAAACTGAATAGATTTCATGCTCTTTTAGCTTTGCAAATTATTTGATAAAAAATGTTCTCTGAGTACTGTAGAAAGCCGTGTCGTAAATATATTTGCTCAGAAGAGTGGTTTTTTTGCAGTTTAGTGCTTGATAAATTGTGCTGTGTTTATGGAGGTGGACAACAGGGCTGGAACAGAAGGGTCTGTTCAGAGGCATTAGATGGCTGTGACTTTCAAAACATCACACTGGCTGTCATTTCATTGCTGGTTTAACTGATAATTTTTAAATATGAAATTATATTTACGCACGCTGTCAAGTTGATTTGAATGAAAATATATTTCTATTTGATTTTATCCTTTAGGGACCAGTTGTAGTTTTACATTAGTCATGGCAAACCTGCCTCTGATTTAGGGCTGAACTCACCCTGGGGACATTATATATCCATTCCCCACTTGTAAGATTCATGTCCTGGTAACATTGTCACAGGTTCCATGATTTAAAAGCATTTTCTCAACAAAAGGAGGAAGATAAAAAGTGCAAGTGCTGTGGTTGCTAATAAGTAAACTATCATCTTTGCACCTTTTAATCTACAGTCAAATACATGCTGTTGTTTATCATAGGAAGCAAATATATCTAATTAATTTATACAATAATAGGCAAGAAGATTCTTCTTCATGTTTGTGTTGTTCTTTAAATATACTCTAGCATGTAAAATTGGTAGTTTTCCAGTTTAGGTTTAATTTTACTTCCTAGCACTTGATGTGTCTGAAGCATAAAATGTTTATCTCTTTTCTTCCATCTGGGTGAAGTATTGTACAATAGTTCAGACCAAAAATGGGTTCAGATTGCTTACATTATCATGTTTGATAGATTGACATATGTACTATTTCACACCATCTTACCACGCACAGCTCTGCTGCCAGCTACCACCATCTTATTCATCAGCATTCAGTAATTCATCTGCAGGCCAAATGGGACTGTTTGCCTGAATTAAAAAAAAAAAAAAAAAAAAAGTAGGCAGAAATTCACCTGTCAGTGCTTTCATGGAATCTAGGGGGTGGAAAAAAGCATGTCTGTAGCTTGGGTGGATCTCGGGGGATTTCACGGAGCAGACATGAGGTTTTTATGGATAATGCTCACCGTGTCCTTAGGAAGGAGAGGTGGGCAGTCCTGGGACAGATTATCCCTAAAGGTTTATCCATGAGAAATCAGGGAGCATGCAGACCTCAGCATGGTGGTGAAATTCCTCCACACAGTGGGGAGGTTTGGATGTTCCGTGGTTCGGGATGAGCTGTGTGGCAATAAATAAACCTAGCATTTCCCTTTTAAGCTTTGCAATATCCAGCTCTCAAATGTATGCACTGTTATGAATGCATCAAACTGAAAGTGTTTATAGTATTCTAGGTTTGAATCAAGTTAAACAGAAAATGACTGCTTATAATTGGTTTATTCCAATGGAAATAGCTTAGCCTTAATTTGACAACAAGAGCTTTTTCAGAGTCATTGTTTTATTGTAAGTATGCCGTAAGCTATTAGCTACTACTTTGTGGTTCATCTTATTTGCCTGAGTCAGCTCTCTAACATGCTCAAAACATACAGATTCTAGCAGGAGCTATTTGTTACACAGTAATTAACTTGTTTATGATAAATGGATGGGAGAAATGTCACGGCATTTTGTTTTATGTATAAATGAAAAGCATCTGCATTCTAAGAATTTCATGTTAATTAGACTTAAAATAGTTTTCCCCAGTAATGCCACAAATACCGCGCGCTGCACATCACTGCCAGCACTGTGGCCTGATGATGGGGTGGTAGCTGAGGTGATTTGTGGAGCCAGTGCCTTCCTCAGAAATGCCATCACTGCATCTCTTAATGAAAGCCACTGGGGTGTAATCTGTTAGACTTTTTTTGTCTTTGTTTTTGTTTGCAGGATAATAAACTTAGTCTTGATCACTGGTGCATGATAACGTTTAAGATAGCTTCCTTAAGTATTCTTTAGCCTAAGGGAAAGACCTCTATGTGTGCAGTATGGCAGAGGACCATTGCGGCACAGGGATCTTTTCCTCTTTGTTAATTATTCACGTTAACTTAACATGGTGAGAACATTGGCCCTGAGGGGTGGGGAGCAGGGACATGTGGGGCTGCACTGAAGCAGTTCAGCAGTGTCCCCAGGGGATCTGATTCCTGATGTGAACTCAGTGTTTGGGAGTGATGAGGACCAGCAGCCTCTTGGGGAGGAAGGAGTAGGATGCTGAAAGTGGTGTGCAATATGATACTCATGCCATTGGCTTTTTGCACTTTTTGATTTTTTTTTTTTTTGTAGTGTTTTTTAAGATTATAATTAATCAAAAAGGACATTTTTTGAAATGAGAAGTTCAGGCTGAATTGGCGCGCTGT